>NC_138552.1:147478844-148228844 GCF_964273705.1 Natrix helvetica
TTGACTTGCACCTCAGGTTTTGGGATTTTTCATCTTATCTTGCTTTATATTTTCAACCTGTTATTTAGATTTTCACTATCAGAAAAAATGAACATCAAGACTTAATTTAAGTCACATGTGAACTAAGAACTAATACTTTATTTAAATATTTCTTTTTCTTTAGGAAATCCTTGGAGGACCACATGCTGCCGAGCAAAATTATGATGCAGAATTTTTCAAGAAGTTCCGCAATCAAAATATTGTGGTTTCTGCCAGAACATACGCTCGGGTATACGCTCTCTTAATTTCTACAAAACTTTTCCTATATATTAGAAGTTTTTAAAATTGGTATTTAATGATGCCAGCATAAAATGCAGCACAAAGGTTCTGAGGTCTATGTGGAAGTAAATCATGTTGAGGGCTAGCAGCTTATTCACAAACAAAAGTATGGTTGTACCTGTGGAATCTGATTGAAATATGATTTCTATTTGGCATACCCAATAATTAATGTGGTTTCCTGCTTGTGTGATCTTTATCTGATATGGCAGTGATGGCGAACCTATGGCACGCGTGCCACAGGTGGCACGCGGAGCCATTTGTCAGGGCACGCGAGGCCTGTCAGGTGGCCAGAGTGCATGCGCGCGCTGGCCAGCTCAGTTCACCATTTTTAAAAGCCATTTTTTCGCCCTTCCCAGGCTCCAGGGGCTTTATAGGAGCCTGGGGAGGGCGAAAAGAGCCTCCCCGCCCCCCCCAAGGCCCTCCGGAGGCTTCAGGGACCGTCCGGAGGCTTCCCTGAAGCCTTCGGAACACTTAAAATGACCCTCCGAGCAAACCGGAAATGACTTCCGGTTTGCTCGGAGGGTCGTTTTGAGCGCTGCGAAGGCGTGACTTCCGGTTTGCTCGGAGGGTCATTTTAAGCGTTCTGAAGTCTTCAGGGAAGCCTCCGGACGGTCCCTGAAGCCTCCAGAGGGTCTCTGGGGGGGCGGGGAGAGGCTCTTTTCGCCCTTCCCAGGCTCCTATAAAGCCTCTGGAGCCTGGGGAGGGTGAAAAAAGCATGTAAAAATGGGGGGTTTGCACCTGTTGTGCGCGCATGCGCACTGGGGGGTCGTGCATTGCATTATGGGTGCACACGACCCCCCTGCGCTCCCCCCACTTGTGGCACGCGAGCCAAAAAAGGTTCGCCATCGCTGTGATATGGGATAGAGAGGGTCCTTTTGTTCTTTTCTCCCCATAACTTTATTACATACTATGGAAGAAACGGTGTCCATCAGACACTTCCTGTTGGGAAATAATAAGTGAGGCCTCTTTAAGTGATAATAGACTTCCCCTTCTGGAGAGAAACACTGTCTTTTCTATCTAAATATTAATGATATGCTACTTTCTGATGAAAAGAATACTGAGAGATTACTCTTGGCGTATTGATCATCATTAATAGATAACATGCAGTATGATAGTTACCTGAAAGGAAGACATCTCTCATCAAGGAGAGATAGACCTCCCCCCACCCCCCAAGAATACAGACAAGAAAACCTTGCAGTACCCATCTTTTCTGCTAGTATTGTTAACTCTATTTGAAACCTATCCGAAGCAATTTCTAAGTAAATTTGTGCATGTGACACACACATACTGTATGTTAATGTGCATTTGTGTATGCATACTTATATCCACCAGGACTCACGTAAAAGGCAGAATCTGATCTTAAAAAATATTAAATGAATCTAGTACTACCAGTTCAAATTAATTGATTGTAAATAGTGTAAGTAAAATTAGTAAAATTAATTTAGTTTCATCTTAGTACTTACCCATGTTTTCTCTCATATATGTCACTTTCACACATAGAAACACATGAATAACCTTACCACCACCACCCCCGCTTTTTTTTCCTCCAGGAGGGCGGGGGGAGGAAAGCAAGAAAAAGAATAGAATGGAAATTGGGTCAGAAGAAGCTTCACTGTGAAAAAGAATTATTTAACTGTAGGGAAACTATAGAATAATTATTTAACTGTAACAAAAAGGCTAAATATTTACAGGGCAAGCAGCCATGCCCAAGCACCAATTAATCTTCAAGATCACTCTTGCATTTCAGCAGTGTTTTCTGCAGTCATTCACCTTCATGTCATTGTTTCTTTGTTTCTCAGAAAATTTCTCAGTATCTTTTATTCTCAGAAAATGTGGAACAGCACCATTGCCCCCAATTTACAAGTAATTTTTTTAAAAAATCTTCCTATCAGTAAATACTTCTAAGGATTGACTTAACATTTTTCAAAAAAAGAAAATTACTTGACTTCCCATTAATTTTGTGTTCAGTTCTTTTTAAGCAGAATGTATAATTTTTCCTGAATATTAAAGCAGAATTTTATGTCTAGGAAAGTAATGTAAGAGGCTTGGAGATTTTATTTACGTATCATGGATCAGATCTGCTTCCGTATCGGCTGCCAGTTCTCTCCAATTTTCCTGAAACTACCTCCCCACATGAATATTCTTTTTTGCTGCCTGAAGCTTGGTGAGTGTATACTTGCTCTCTGCACATCAATGGAAAATTATACATTTCACGTTTGAAACTCAGGGATTTCAGTTTAATAAAATGAGCAGAATTCCTGAGTAATAACTTAGTTTAAAATATAAACTGCACGTGCTGCTTAGGAGAGCTCCCTAACACACACATTTCTAGCAAAACTTTGCACAGCTTGTTGCTTTTTTTCCTAGAATTGATTAGTGTCTAATTTAGGTACAAGATGTACACCTTAAGGATGCCCTTTTTTCAGAAGTGCATTTTTCCTTTTCCCACTTTAATAGTCATTGATCATCAGCAACATTCTTAATCTTTATTAAAATAAAGTGTCTGTTTGCAGTTTAGGATTACTTGTAATTTTCTTTACTGTTCACACATGTTCTTCTTTGTTGAAGAGCGGATGAATTCTCTTCAGCTGTTTGAAGCCTCTTTTTATCTAAGTGCATGCCTGATTCAGTAATCAAACCATAAGAAGCTGCTTTGTCCCATGTTGGATTACTGATTCATCCACTTCAGGATCCTTAATAATTCTAACCTTTATAATACTTTCACCTAGTGTTATCTGGGGAAAGAACTTGGTGTCTTTTTCTTTAGAATATATACTATATCACTGACTACATTTTTGCTGTTATGCTGTTGTTGAAGAATAGATTGCTGTAGACATTATCTTAAGGCTGACCAATCTGGTATTTATTTCATCCTTACCTGGAAGTATAAGTGATGATGCAACAGCCCAAAGGTGCTTTTTCAAGAGGCAACTGGACCTTCTCGTTTTTCTTTGAAGACATTTAGTTTCTCATCCAAGAAGCTTCTTCAGTTCCTACTGGATGATGGGGAATGGGAGGGTTTGTATTCTTGGCAGACAGCTGGTCATTTGCATTCTTTTAGAGAGTCATTGAGGCCACCTGGATGTTTGTCTGCGTCCTCAGGGGTCGCCTGAGTAGTGCAAAAAGATGTGGATCCTTCTTGAAACTGTTGAAAGGACTGTGTTGTAAAGCTGTGCTTTCTGAAGGATGTTTTCTGCCCTGTATCCCTTCAATGCTGAACACAGGGGCAGGCTGTTGGGGATGAGTCTGTGTTGTCTGCACCTCAAATTGAATAAAAAAGCTACTTATTATTCATCATTGAAATCACGTGATTGCATTTTGGGCATTTGGCAACTGGCTTGCATTTATGACCAATTGCAGTGTGCTATGGTCATGCAATATGGTGAAAAACATCCATTGATATCCATTGATTTGCTTAACAACCATTTGGTTCATTCAATGACTATTTGATTCTCTTAATGATTATGTTGACGTGCTTAACCATTGTGAAAACAGTTTTAAAATTGAGTCTGGTCACATGGTGCATCAGTATACAACCCCAATGACTTACAACCAAAATTCCGGGCCCATTGTGGCTGTAAGTTGAGGACAACCTGTAGAAGAGAGCTCTGCAGTTCACCCCAAAGCCTGTGGAGGGCCATGTGTGACTTATGGGTCACAGAATGTCTATATTAGTTACCACTAATTTCTATCTGCAGCATAGAAAAGAATGTACTCTTGTAGTATTAAGAATGGTACTAAGAAGAGGATGGACAGAGAGGGTAGTAATAAAATCTATCCAAATTTTCCTTTATGCCTTTTTAGTCTAGTGAAAGGAGTAATGTAATTTTCAGAAATAATTCTTTGTACAGTTTTCTAATAAGCCTCCTTTAGAAATTTGGAAAACCTTCAGAAAAGCGTAGGAGATAATACAGTGTGGTTAATTTTCTAATATATGTCTGTAATGGATGAAAAAGCCTTCTGCCACTTGGTTTATAACCCTTTAGTTCAAAACCAAAGTCAGTATTCATAAATGTGAGAGTGAGAAAACGGGGGGAAATGGTCTGACAGGATGGGACATTAATATTTTGGGATAAATTGTCTTTGCTTCTTAATATCTTCAGATGACATATTAATCTATTTCACACTGTCAGCTTTTTGTCATTGTATTTTCTTCTATCTCTATTAGCTTTTAGTCCTAGTTTTCAATTATTTAGTCTTAAGGCAGCATTTTTAATGATACTATAGGTCAAAAACAGTGATTTTCCCTCCTTTCAAATCTAGTCTCTTGTTACAAGCTGGTAGGGTTTTAAAAACTGATAAAACAGTGTACAGTGTTTAGATACTCAGACTAGAAGGACATTCTTTGTAATTAAAAAAAAATTAAAACAAATGTATTCTGAGGAGTATAACTATTTGAGTTTAAGAGAACACCTCTGGAAAATCATCCCCTTCGTCAGCAATAGAACTGCATATAACTTAACCCTTGTAATTTTTTGTTTCTGTTTTCAATGCATTAAAAATAATATTGCAGTTATAGCCAAGATATTAGTTATACAGAGGAATCTCAGGTAAATGATTCCCTCATCAGCTGTAATTTTTTTTTGAAAAGCCATTTATGGCTGCCATGAAAGGGGTGAAACAGAACTATATTTATAAAGCTACGGTTCATAAATATGCTCCCTTGTCTGCGCTAAATTTCTTTCAAATGTTTTTCCTAAGTTATATCTTTTGATGCTTGACTCATACTGATAACAGCTCCCGTAATACAGTGTCTTATTAAATTAATTCAGCTAATTATGAAATGAAGGGAGAAGAAAAGCAATTGATATCCAATTGGCATCCTGAGTATTTGAGAGAGCTGGTGTCTGTTTTCAGTTGGATTGGTATGCTATTAACCTGTGTTTCTTTCACTTTCAGTATCAGGTTCCTGTAGTGAATTTATTGAAAAAGAGACCAGATTATTTGCAGAGTAGTTGTGATGTTGTTTATTTCAATCTTGCTGAGCCTTTACAATGCATTGATTCAATTACTTGATGTGCGATGGCAGGTTTCTGACAACTTGGAGCTGTTAATTATGCCATATTCCTAGGATGGCGAACCTATGGCACGCATGCCACAGGTAGCATGCGGAGCCATTTGTCAGGGCACGTGAGGCGTTGCCCTGTCAGGTGGCCAGAGTGCATGCGCGCGCTGGCCAGCTGAGTTCAGCCTTTTTAAAAGCCATTTTTCGCCCTCCCAAGGCTCAAGAGGCTTTATAGGAGCCTGGGAGGGCGAAAACAGCCTGCTCCGCCCCCCAGGAGGCCCTCCGGAGGCTTCAGGAACTTCGCTGAAGCCTCCGGAGCGCAAAAAAACCGCCCCTATGGGCAAACCGGAAGTTCGGGAACGGACTTCCGTTTTGCTTGGAGGGCTGGTATAAGCCCTTCGGAGCCTTCAGGGGCCTTCTGGAGGCTTCCCTGAAGGCTCCAGAGGATTAAAAACAACCCTACGAGGAAACCGGAAGTCACTTCCAGTTTGCTCGTAGGGTCGTTTTTAGTCCTCCAGACCCTTCAGGGAAACTTCCTAAAGGTCCCTGAAGGCTCCGGAGGACTAAAAACGGCCCTATGAGCAAACCGGAAATCACTTCCAGCCTTCCAAGGTTGGTAAAATGAGGATCCGTATCGTTCAGGGTAATATGCTGAGATTTGTAAACTGCTTAGAGAGAGATGTAAAGCACTATGAAGCGATGTATAAATCTAAGTGCTATTGCTATTTGAAATGCCTGTAAAATCCACGTATAATTGGAATGCTTCCTGCCATTGATAATTGTCAGGTTCTGTGCAAGTCAGTGGTATTAACAAATTCGAAAAATCAGGCAGCTGCAATAGAAATGAATATTAGAAGCCATGCCTTCCTTATTTTTGATTTTCAAATCTATTCATTACAGTGTTTCTACATGCCTGGCCAAATGAAATGATTGTTGTAGCTTATGATGAGAAAGTCTTTCTATAGAGTTGATAAAATGCCCTTTATAATCCTTTAACTACATTTTTCTTTTAATAAGAATGCCTTTGCTTACTTCTTTTACTTGAAATGCTCTAAAGCATTCAGTGTCTCAGTCTTATTATAAGTCTTTCTTCTTAAATAATTTGTTTGCGTAGTTGCTTTTTTACAAATTGTTCCCTAAGAGCACAGTTGCAAAGGGGCCCCTTGTGAAGGCTTGCACAGCAGGAATTGTTGAAACAAGCAGCAGCTGAACCTTTCAAGTATATCTATATCTTTATTATGGCCTTATTGCCGGAAGACACAAGATACATCAAATATGTCTATCATATAAATGCAGAGACACACACATACCTAAATCAATAGATATAATCAAAAGTAAACATAAATCAGGGGAGAAATAAACATAGAAAATAAGATTAAGATTAACAAACATCTGCTAAAAAACCTTGCCAAGAAAACTTCAGCGACTTGTCCAGGCGATATCTGATAATTGGTCATGATTGAAGAAAAAAGAAAACAGTAGGGAAAAAAATAAGTAGAAACACAAATTTGAGCAGCCTAGGAGGAAACATGGGAATCCTAATCAGACAGAAGAAACAACAAATAAGGTTCTGACTTACTGCATAATATTGCTTCAGGATGAGATAAATAAATGTTATTCAATATTTCCTGTAACAAGAGAAACAGAGGCTCAAGATTTCCTCAGAAGCCTCCCTATGGGGACAAATAGACTAATGTAGAAGAATCTATTTCTGGTGAAATTGTTTAAAATGTCTGGGTTATTTCATTTAAAGAAATGAAATGACATATACTATCAACCATTCCAAAATAACTAGAACAATGAATTATGTTCCCTTAAATTGTGCTTGCCAGCGAACAGTGTGCAAAACTAGATTATTCCTCTCCTCTCCCCCACCCCCATATATCTTTTTTGAGGCATCCAAGTCTACTATGAAGATTTTTCCAAGCAAAAGGGGAAGTGGCAAGGAAAACTAAGGGGGAAAAAATGTTGTACAACCAGAAAAAACATCATATTTTCTGAAGAAGGGTTGATAATCAAATTCAGTTTATTATATTTTAGGGTGGCTTCATGAAAAATGTAGATATTAAAGGACGTTTTTAAAATTCTGTTGTAGAAACTAGCCAATAAGGTTTGAAGAAAAGAAAAGGAAATTATCTCAAAATTAAGTCAACTTCTTCACTAGTCTACTGGGGCATATTTTTGTGATATTTTTTTCATTTATTATATTTCGCAGGAATCTTAATCAAACATTATTTATTTTATTTGCATTTCATATTTCTAAACTGCCCATTTCCTTCAAAAAAAAATGCATGGAAAAGCATACATGAAAATAAATCTAATTAAAAGTTATTGGGTTTATGCATAAGTAAAAAGCATTAGGACTGAGCTTTAAGTGCAGTTCAGTTATTAACATAAATAAATTGAATACATATTTTAAAGGTAACTTTAATTTCAAAAGAAATCTAAAGCAGGATTGGCTTGTTTAGTAGTTTGATAGAAGACTGTGTTAACAAATCCCAGGGCAGTTGGCTAACCTCTAAGGTAAACTCTAGGGTGACAAACTCTAGTCATCACGGCAGCATCACATGACGTATTGGGACTCTTCCCCGCCTTTGCTAAACTGGACGTGGGTGTGGTCAGCGTGTGATGCACCTGATCCGCGAGCCGCGAAATTAACAGTGAGTTTGACAAAGTTTAATCTAAGACATTAAAAAGTCATCCTAGAAAAAGACAGTGATAAATCCCTTCTGTATTGTGCCAGGATAACTATGGGCTTGTTCATATAGATTCAACTTTGGCTTGAGGGAGTCTTTATCTTTTAATTAACTAATTAACTTTCATGAGAAGTGAGTGATAACCAACTTTAGTGAAATATAAATTTATATGATCTCTTTCAAGACTTTGTAGCAAACACATTTTAACAGACCAATCTATTTTATATTTCATTTGTTATATCTCCCACAGTAACATTTATTGGTGTTATTAAAGCAGTTATCAAAAGTTTTTCTGTACAGGTCTTTGAATCCAGGCCATCACATCTATATGCTATTTTCTTTCCCTCTAATGCATTATCTATACAATGTTTACATAGTATGAATATGTACCTGCATGTCTTGATTTTATATGTTGAATGTAAAATACGTATAAGACTATTTTATTCATAAATGTCCAAAAGCTTGTTATAATAGGGTTGCTTTCTGTTCTATGTTGAAGGCTCAAAAATGTTTGCAAGTTCTTGCCATTGGTGTGACAATACATCTTAGTTTATAGGAACCAGTTGTAAGCATTCAGTATTTACTGCCAAGGAGTTATTTAATGATGTCATTAAAAAAAAAAACCTTACAAAATGTCTAATGGAAACAATAAATAAATAGTCACGATGAAAGATGTTCCAGTGTCTTGGAGACTTTTTCTAGCATTCAAATGCCTGAGGTGCATTTAATCTACTCTTTGAAATGCTCCCTAGATAGCATTTTGGAATATTGCGCTTAATTTTAGGCAGCATAATTTTCTCTTTACTGGCAGAGTGCTGATATGAATTCCTTGGCTATTTGAAGCTTGAAACCCTCTAGGAGAGGCTATAAAATTATCTCTTTACAGGGAGGAGAAAACATATTATAAATGGTTCATTTTAAAAGACTTCACTTACTTACAGAGAGTGAAGAGCCTGGCATCTGTTGGTTTATAAATGTAATGGTCAATAATGTGGGTTTACTTTGGCTTGATGGTCTGGCACCTTGGTTAAAAAATGAACTCTGGAGAATTTTATTACAGAAAAGGCTTTTTTTCTGCCTTAAGCATTTTGCTTAAATGGCGAAGCATCTCTTATGTAGATTCAAATACAGGTTTCCTTTTTTCTTATTTCTTTATGCAAAATGTTAGCAGCTGAAGATAATTCAAAGGAGTATCCTACAAAACAAATGTGATATAAGGATGCTAAGCAGATATTAACTGCTTGTTACAAATGCATTCAATACTCTTAATAGAATCAAATGAGAATCATATGTATTGCTATCATCTCAAACATTAAATGTATATTGAAAGAGTATCCAAAGCACATAATATGTGCTAAAATTAAAATGGCAATGCCTGTTTATAAACATACAATTGCAAAAAAAAGTGATGAAAATTACAAACTTAAAGAAGGAAGACAGTAGTTTAAAGTTAAGATATCTCATTGTAGGAAAGTTGAAGGACATAGAATTAAAAATAATAGGAGGCTTGCCAAGCATGTGTTTTGCACCTCATTTTGCTAAACCATACACTGTGATCCACCAAATTTAGAAAATTCAGACATAGATTTTCATTGGGATGCAAAAATAAACAGGGAGAGAGAGAGAGAAACAGACGGCAGACAGGCAGACAGGCAGACAAGCAAAGAGAGGTAAGGGAACCAGTACTAGATCCAATCCACAATGCTGGTTAGGGAAGAGCAGCTGGGTCTAAGATGTACTTAACAGCAGAGGCCCTATTGTTTATAACAATGACATAGTTGGTTCTTTTTTAAAATAATGTTTAATTAAAGACATTGAAAAACATAACTATTCTTGTGTTACATGTTTGATGAGGAAATGTTTCTG
The DNA here is from genome assembly GCF_964273705.1 of Natrix helvetica. NCBI lineage: Eukaryota > Metazoa > Chordata > Lepidosauria > Squamata > Natricidae > Natrix > Natrix helvetica. The sequence goes on from NC_138552.1 coordinate 147,488,730, forward strand.
GTATGGTATCCAGCCACAAGATGATGCTTCTAGCTTCCTTGATGATATACTATTGAAAGAATCTAAAGGATTATCTGTTTGCATGTATATCCAATGCCATTAATAGCTTTTTGATATTTGCCACAGTGTTAAATGAAACATTGTTCATTGACATTTAATGCCATAGTGAAACACAGATTTATTTGTCCTTGCATATTGTAAGCTTTGTCTTACTGCTATGTGATTCCTAGGGCTCTATATATTAATGTTTATTTATTAAGAGTAAAAGGAGACTCACCAATTTAAATTTCTAAATTCCAAAATGGTTTTTTAAGCTTCATCTGTTCTGTAATAATATTCATAAGGTACTTAACCTTGTTCTTTTAGTTAATTCATGTTAACAGTACAATCATCCTCTATCTTTTATATCCAGACAGTTCCAGATAAAACCAAAATAAGTACATTGTATTAGCAGAAAGGATTAAAACTCTTTATAGAAGTGCCTGGTTAGGATTAACATTAATATACAACATTGATATATGTTGTATATTACATTGGGATGGATCAATTCCAGAAATGAAGTCAACATAAAGTAGACATACTTGTTCAAGTTATTATATTGATAACACTAATGGCTGTATAAAGGGATTGAACATAAGACAGAGGATTGGGTCTGTGTTTCCTTCTCGTAGGAGAATATGAGTATATTTAGATATGTATATGAATATTTTATGTTTTATACATGAGTAAAATGTAAACTTTTACAGCATATTACATAAATCTGTCTCTACCCCAGTGTATTGCCATTGTGCAAAAGAGAAACAAGAATTTTGCTATTTACCTCAACCCTTCATTGCCTTACCAGGATTGAGACAAATATGTTTTGACAAATAGATTAGGTTTTTAGGCTCTAGTCTTTTCAGAACTCTAACTTGTGCATGAAGTCTTCAGATATGAAGAAATCTTCTAAGCCAAGGGTGTCAAACTCGCAGCCTGTAGGCTGAATACATCATGTGCTGGCCACACCCACCCCCATTTTAGTGAGGGGGGAAAAGTTGTGATACGTCAATGTGTCATCACGAGTTTGACACCCCTGTTCTAAGCTAAAGAGGTACATCTTCCCAGCATGTAAAGGGCAGTAGGGAATGGGTCAAGAGTATTATGGAAGAGGCATGCAGAAAGCCCATAAATTGGGGGTGGGGATATCATAGCTCTTTCTTTAAAAAAATGGTTTCTTGAAATGTATCCTTGCTAAAATGGAAGGTGATGATTCAGTGCAATAGGAAATGCTAAGGAAGGACTTACCTGATGGCTTGGCACTTCATGAGCTGCACCTCAAATCATATGTGAGGGATGCTGGTTGGGGAGAGCAGGAGATAGTACTGAAGAGAGGGTACATTTGTTTACAGTTACATGGCAATGTTGATTAGTCTTCTCTCTCTCAACTAACTGGATTCCAGAAGGACAGTAGGAAAAAGAAAGCAACAGAAATGGCCTCTATTTTTCCAAGCCAGCAAGTAAAGACTTTCCATGCCCACTTTCCCCACTGTCTGTGATTGGAAACCATTTTATTAACAGATTGGAAACATATCCTTGGGAAGGGGCCCGAAGGGACAGAGCTAATGAGCTTTACATGAGAGAGAAACTGACTTAAGTATCAAATAGATCAAATGCCATTAAATATCACTAAATCACTGAAGCAGGAGTCCAAGTAACTGCTTCTTCATTTTTTGAGGTCTGTGTTACGTTGAATAGTGGCTGTAGCAAGCTTGACTGCAAAGCTTAGCTATAACTTATTTGGAACAGATGATCATTCTGCAATAGCTTGTCCCTTAGGGTGTGGAATTTAAATCCCACACCCAATAGTTCTTTATTGTACTGTAATAAGTATAACATTCAATAATTATTGTCTATTTGATTGTTACAAATGGTGCTAAGTAATAGCAATAGCACTTAGACTTATATGCCACTTAGTACTTTTACAGCCCTCTCTAAGCAGTTTTACAGAGTCAGCATATTGCCCCCAACTATCTGAGTCCTGTGTATGGTACAGAAATGCTGAGAAAGTCTTTGTGTAGGACTCTTAAGAACTTAAACATAGAGAAGATGATGCATGAGATAATACCAAAGAATAGTTCTCAAGAAAATGTGGTCACTAACCTTGAAAACTTTTTTCTTTTTCTTTCTTTCTTTCTTTTTTTTAGTGTCAAGATGTTGCTTGACACTAAGCTAATGTACTGTTCTTTTAAAAAGCAAATTAATTAAGGAAAGTTTAGTGCGGAAAATTTAATACCCAGAGGCTGCTCCCAAAGCAAAGAAAATTCTCAGCTTTCCTTAAGCGAGGAAAAGGTTAAATTCTCCCTTGATGCCAGTTTTGATTTAATTATTTTAAGATGCCATCCCTACTGGTTCCTTTGGCATATTAAAATCTTTGCAGATTAAATGCAAATATCCATTCAATGCAGGGGTGCACATCTTTAAACCCTAGGGCCACTTGCTTTCTCAACCAAAGCCTGGCTGCCGAATAATAATTTTTAATCCAGCAGCAGGTGGAGTTTATTAATTGTATGGAAAATAATCATTTTGAGTTAATTTTCTTTTCTTTTACTTAATTCAAATTTAGTTTTTATTCCAGCCTGCCCCACCCTTGCATGCTATTCAGTCCATCTTGTGTGCCTGATTTAATTGTACTTTTGACCTTTAATCCCAAAGGAGAATTCTAATAATAATGCAGTGCTTAAGGAAAACTAACCTGCACATTCTGCCCCCTTCACAATTCATCTATTTCTATTTATTTTATTTATTTTATTTTTCAGTATTTCTAGACCGCCCCCTCTCCCCGAAGGGACTCGGGGCGGTGTACAGGTGTGTCATTAAAACGAATACAAAAGACGAATATCCTATACCCTTAAAAATGAATTAAACCTCATACAACTGTACAAAAAGTAAAAATTAAAAATTAAATTAAAAACAACTAAAAGCATACCCCTAGAAAATTTAAAAAATGCAGGCTTGAGGAACTAAAATTGGGAATTAGGAATTAGGCCAGGCCGGCTAGATTGAACAGGTGGGTCTTTAGTTTCTTACGGAAGGAGCGGAGGTCGGTGGTAGTCCTGATATCTGGGGGGAGGTCATTCCAAAGGGTCGGGCCCATCACAGAGAAGGCCCTACTCCTGGGCGTCGCCCGCTGGCATTGCCTAGTGGACGGCACCCAGAGGAGTCCCTCTCTGTGAGAGCGAATCGGCCGAAGGGATGTATGGGGCAGGATACGATCCAGCAGATAACTAGGTCCTGTGCCATGGAGCGCTTTGAAGATGATGACCAACACCTTGAAACGCACCCGAAAAGCCACAGGTAGCCAGTGCAGCCCACGCAGCAAAGGTGTTATGTGGGAGTATCTAGTAGCTCCCACAATTGTCCGCGCGGCCGCATTCTGAACCAACTGCAGCCTTCGGGTTCATCTCAAGGGGAGCCCCATGTAGAGAGCATTACAGTAGTCCAGTCGACACGTCACAAGCGCATGAGTGACTGTACATAGGGCGTTCCGGTCCAATAGGGGACGCAATTGGCGCACCAGGCGAACCTGGTGGAATGCCCCCCTTGCCACGGCTGTCACATGGTCATCCATTGACAGCCGGGCATCCAGGAGGACACCCAAATTGCGTACCCGATCCACGGGGGCCAGCTGTTCGCCCCCAATGGCCAGTGATGGACGTAACTGGTTGAACCGGGGTGCCGGTAGCCACAGCCACTCCGTCTTGGACGGGTTGAGTTTGAGTCTGTTACTTCCCATCCAGATCCGAACGGCTTCCAAACATCGGGACATCACTTTGACGGCATCGTTGGGGTGGTCCGGGGTAGAGATGTACAGCTGCATATCATCAGCGTACAGATGGTAATCTACCCCGAACCCACGGATGATCTCGCCCAGTGGCTTCATGTATGTGTTGAACAGGAGAGGCGAGAGGACCGACCCCTGCGGCACCCCACAAGTGAGCGGCCTCGGGCTCGACCTCTGCCCCCCTGTCAACACACATTGCGTTCGACCAGAGAGGTAGGAGGAGAACCACCACAAAACAGTGCCCCTCACCCCCAACCCCTCCAGGCGACGCAATAGGATACCATGGTCGATGTTATCAAAAGCCGCCGACAGATCTAACAGGACCAAGATGGAGGAACAGCCCCCATCTCTGGCCCTCCAGAGATCATCCACCAACGCGACCAAAGCCGTCTCCATGCTGTGACCGGGCCGGAAGCCGGACTGGCACGGATCCAGATAATCAATTTCCTCCAGGTGCCGTGGGAACTGTTGCGCCACCACACTCTCTACAACCTTCGCCAAAAAGGGAAGGTTGGAGACGGGACGGTAATTAACTAAATTAGCTGGGTCCAGGGAAGGCTTCTTGAGTAGGGGCCTCACCACCACCTCTTTCAAGACAGCCGGCAAGGACCCCTCCCTCAGTGAAGCGTTCACTAATTCCTGGAGCCAATCTCGTGTGACCTCCCAGGATGCCAGTATAAGCCAGGAGGGACACGGGTCCAGTAAACATGTGGTGGCTCGCAGTCGTCCACGTAACCCATCCATATCGACGGAAGTAACAGAGTCAAACTCCTCCCAGAATGGCACCTCAAGACCCGCCTCCGACGTCTCTTCTAGACCGCTAGCAGAGACCCATTCGCTGCGAATCTGAGCGATTTTGTCCTGCAGATATTCCCCAAACTCCTCTGCTCTACCCTGCAAGGGTGCTTCCCGCGGCCTCTGAGAAAGGAGGGAGCGGGTCACCCTAAACAGGGCGGCAGGGCAGTTATCTGCAGACGCAATAAGAGTGGCACAATATTGTCGTTTGGCCACTCTTAATGCCACAAGGTAAGTCCGTAAATAGGCTCTTACCTGTGCTCGGTCAGACTCGGAGCGTGACGATCTCCATCTGCTCTCTAGGCGTCTCTTGCGACGCTTCATCACCCCCAGCTCCTCGGTAAACCAAGGGGCCTGGGTGATTCGATGCCGCAAGAGAGGCCGCAAAGGCGCAACCCGGTCCAAGGCACCGGCGGCCGCACTGTTCCATGCGGCCACTAGGTCCTCCGTCCGGGTGCGGGTCAGGGCTACAGGGAATGGCCCAAGCTCCGTCTGGAACCTATCAGGTTCCATCAAGCGCCTGGGGCGGAACCATCTAGAGCATTCTGGTTCCGCCTCCCCGCAATGGGGAGCAGCGGTTGGAAAGTCGAGCCGGAGAAGTGAGTGATCTGACCATGACAGGGGCGTGACAACTAAATCCCCTACTCCCAGATCACTCCTCCACTGGCCAGATACAAAAATAAGGTCCAGTGTGTGACCTCCCTCGTGTGTGGGGCCCCGAATTACCTGGGTCAGGTCCATGGCTGTCATGGAAGCCATGAACTCCCGAGCCACCTCGGAAGTTTCCCCTACCGGGGAACATAAACACTGTCATAAACACTAAATTGAAAACAAGTTCTACAGTTTGAATTTTGTGATCAATACAGAGGTAGACAAACAATGGCTCTCAGGTTAGGAAGGAGATTTTTTAAATGTAAAATATGTATGTTCATAAAGACTAAGTGTTTTCCCATTGACTGGTCTTGAATGTGATCTATATTTGGCTTAAGGACAAGGAATTGCAAAATGGACAAAGCCTTCTGTTGGAAACCTAGACTTGCCAAGGCTTGGATAAATACAACTAAGTAGTAGAACTTATTAAGGGAGTGCCTCAAATAGTGGAATAAGAATGTAAGGGTCTAGCCTTGCCCATCTAGTCTAGCATCAGTATAGCATAGTGGCCAACAGGTTACGTTTGGGAAGCTCACAGCAGTAGCTCCATTGTATAATTGTTCCACACAAACAGGATTTAAGGCAGGCTGCTTGTAATTGAGAAGGCAATAAATTGCTCTCAAATCTTTCTAACTAACTGCCAATGGCAAGACTTCTGGTAGCAAGTCCCACAAATTAAACATGGTTAACAGTATTACTTCCTGTCTATCTGTCCTGAAGGTCCCTGTATTTAATTTCAATAGATGATGTAAAGTTCTAACATTGCCAGAGAGGACTAAGAAAAAAAGGTCTCTCCATGTTATCTGTGCCATGCATGATTTTATATATTTCTACTATGTCTCCCCATACTGTAGTCTTTCCTCTTCTCCCCCCCCCCCCTTTGGGTGGTGGTGATGATGGTGGTTTTATATTTATTTATTTTTGTAATTAAAAAAAGTTTTCCAGCTGCCGTGGTGTGATTAAGGCTAGAAACTAGGAGATGGGAATTCTAGTCCTACCTGAGACATAAAGCCAGTCACTTGACCTTAAACCAGTCACTTTTTGTCAGCCCTAGGAAGGAGACAAGACAAACCACTTGTGAAAAACTTTGCCAGGAAAACAGCAAACAGGCATTTGCCAGTTAAAGAGATCAGACATTTTCAATTTAAAAGCTGACTTGGAAGCACAAATTTCCTTAATATTCTTAAGTTGTGTTCACAAGAATTATAGACAGTATGCTAACCATAGATTTGCACAAGGACGTAATTCTATTGACAGTTTTATTTTCAATCCCCTTTCTTATTATTTCAAAGAGAGAATTTGCCTTTCTCATAAGAACTGCACACAGCTTACATTTTTACTTAGTTGTTCATTGTAATTACAAGATTAATTTTCTGGTCAATCACTGCCAGCTTAGATCTCATTAATGAATAGGCAAAGGTGCATTTTACACTTTGTGCCATCATGCATCACTATACTTTTGATTAGTGAAAAATGATGACTATTGGAAGGACTAATGTAATGGAGAGCATTGCTGCTGATCAACCATGATCATGTACTCCAAAAGTTGAACTGTGCATTTCATTAGATTAGATTTCTAACACATTGCATATACTGTAGGTAGTTCTCAACAACCACAATTGAGCCCAAAATTTTTGTTGCTAAGTGAGACAATTGTTAAGTGAGTTTTGCTTCATTTTATGACCTTTCTTGCCACAATTGTTAAGCGAATCACTGCAGTTGTTAAATTAGTAACATGGTTAAGTGAATCTGACTTCCCCATTGACTTTGGTTGTCAGAAGGTTGCAAAAGGTGATCACGTGATCCCACCACATAACTGTCATAAATATGTGTTCGTTGCCAAGCGCTTGAATTTTGATCATGTGACCATGGGGATGTTGCAACAATTGTATGTGTGAAAAACAAACATCAGACACTTTTTTCATGGCCGTTGTGTAAGTCTGAAGTCTATTTTGTTTCTATATTTGCCACAGCTACAGTGAAAATGCACTTGAGATTGTTCCTTGGAGTGAGAAAAAACACAGAGAAGAAGATTGGTGTGAAGGGCCCCCATGCAAGTAAGTATATGTTAATTTAATTTGATATTTGCATTGGTGATTTGGTCTTTTTCTTTAAGTTCAGTAGGACCAACTCTGCAATCTTTCTGCATTCTCCTTTGAAAGCAATATGCCAGTTGCATCGTTTCTCTCTCTTTTTAAAAAATATATATTTCTGTTAGATTTTTTGATACAATAAAAGTATTCAAAAGAAGCAAACAAAAACGATAAAAAGTAAGAAACATTTGCTCATCTTATAATTAGAATTATCAACCAATTTTTTTTCCTCATCCTCTTTAGCCCTTTTTAATCCCCAAATATTAATTCAGTCTTTTATTTTTTTCAACAAAAAGTTCAGATAAAGTTTCTAATTTCTTTTTTTAAATGTCATTTTTCCCCATGGTCAAACTGGTCAACTTCTCCGTTTCTGCAAGTTCAGTCAACTTTATAACTCAATCTTTCACTGTAGATATTTCATTATTTCCCCATATTTTTGCATACAATAAGCTTTCTGCAGTTGTTTTGTCTCTTTCTTGCGAGAACTTGCAGTCCTAAACAGATGAAGAACACTTCAAAGCTTTGAGTATGCTGTGATAAAATTAGGTTTATTAATCAGAGCTGGCATGCTTTCTCCAGAGTTTATTTTGGGATACAGATAGTTTAATTTTTTAGAGTGGTGCTGTGGCCTAGAGGTGGAGCTCTCGCCTCACAATCGGGAAGCTGTGAGTTCGATCCTAGGTAGAGGCAGATATTTCTCTCTCTGGCACAATGAAAATATATCTGCTGAACAAAACTCCACATTGGTGCCAGGAAGTAAACCCTCTGCTAGCTCCATTCAGTTGCTCAGACTTCACCCCGCAAAGGATTAGGGATTCGTTAAGAGGATGATGATGCTATAGTTTAATTTTTTGTTCCCATGACTCTAATAACCATAGATTTCTTACATGGAGGCTACTTCCTCTTCTCTGAGTTTTTCCCCCCTAATGATGCCATTTCTTGGAGGTATTACATTAGGTCTTCTACTCATAACTAACTAGAGTCTAGTTGCATTAATATCTGCTCAGAGAACTAGCTTTTTATATGACAAGATAATGGGGATTAAACTGTTTCCTTTTAGAAGTACAGAACTTCCCAATTCTGCATTTGGTGTGTAATTGATATTGCTTTTTGGAAGCCACCCAGAGTTGATGTAAGATGGGTAGTAGGCTATGTTTTAAATACATAAATAAAATAATTATTTACAATATTTTTTATCATATTTCATTTCTTTTCCTTTTTTCCTGACTTTTTTCTCATAAAAGTTCTTTTTTATCTTTTTACTCCAGTCTCTTTCCAAGAAAGTTGCACTGAACACTTTACTTTTTGTAATGCAAGTAATCATCTATCTCATTACATGCACAGAAATCTGTATACATGCACAAAGCTATACTGTATCTACATATTTCTTGCTGTTGAACAATGATGAAGGTTGCTCTGTAGAGTCAAATGTTTAATTTTGTTGCTTAGTAGACACATTTAGTAGAATTCCTACCAGGGTGACAAGGATAGGAGACAATATCCATTCTTAATGCTCCTACTATCGTGAATTGCAGTTGGGAGTTAATCACAATGCCCTTGCACTTTTGGACAAAATTTTGCACCCCAGTTAGAATGGAAGAGGCCCAGTTTGCCAAGAGAACAATTTCTGAACAAAAGGGAAACCCATTTGTAAATTAGATATACTTTTATGTTTACATACAGAGACTAATTTATTCACTTCCAGTAATGTAATAAAAATGTGTACGAACATAAACTCCTGTTGATGCAGCAATAAAGTTTAATTACTTAGTAATGAATGGAAATGCAGCAGGTGTAATCAACTTGTTTGTATATGGATGTTCTTTCAATGAAAATCCCTTCATGTGCTAGAAATATCAATGTAAATATTAAATTAGATCCTTTCTATGGCTTTTTTAAATATACCAGTTTCTCAGAATAAAATGTTTGAAGAAGAAATGAATCTGATTATCTATCTATCATCTATCTATCTATCTATCTATCTATCTATCTATCTATCTATCTATCTATCATCTATCTACCGTGTTTCCCCAAAAATAAGACAGGGTCTTATTTTCTTTTGACCTCCCCCCCCCGGAAATAAGAACCTGGCCTTATTTTCAGGGAGGTCTTATTATTTTTGAGGTGCAGGAGACAGTGAGCATAGTCACCTCATGGCTGCTGCTGGGTTGCAATATTTTCAGGGAGGGCTTATTTTCAGGGGAGGGCTTATTTTAGAGCATGTGCTCAAAAGCCCGATTGGGCTTATTATCCGGGGAGGTCTTATTTTCGGGGAAACAGGGCATCTATCTATCTATCATCTATCTATCTATCTATCATCTATCATCTATCATCTATCTATCTATCTATCTATCTATCTATCTATCTATCTATCTATCTATCTATCTCTCTATCTATCTATCGTGGGGCAAAAAAGTATTTAGTCAGCCACCAATTGTGCAAGTTCTCCCACTTAAAAAGATGAGAGAGGCCTGTAATTGGCATCATAGGTAGACCTCAACTATGAGAGACAAAATGTTAAAAAAAAAACCAATCAATCACATTGGCTGATTTGGAAAGAATTTATTTGCAAATTATGGTGGAAAATAAGTATTTGGTCACCTACAAAAAAGCAAGATTTCTGGCTCTCATAGACCTGTACCGTCTTCTTTAAGAGGCTCCTCTGTCCTGCACTCATTACCTGTATCAATGGCACCTGTTTGAACTTGTTATCAGTATAAAAGACACCTGTCCACAACCTCAAACAGTCACACTCCAAATTCCACTATGGTGAAGACTAAAGAGCTGTCGAAGGACACCAGAAACAAAATTGTAGACCTGCACCAGGCTGGGAAGACTGAATCTGCAATAGGCAAGCAGCTTGGTGTGAACAAATCAACTGTGGGAGCAATAATTAGAAAATGGAAGACATACAAGACCACTGATAATCTCCCTCGATCTGGGGCTCCATGCAAGATCTCACCCCATGGGGTCAAAATGATCACAAGAACGGTGAGCAAAAATCCCAGGACCACACGGGGGGACCTAGTGAATGACCTGCAGAGAGCTGGGACCAACGTAACAAAGGCTACCATCAGTAACACACTACGCCACCAGGGACTCAGATCCTGCAGTGCCAGACGTGTCTCCTTGCTTAAGCCAGTACATGTCCAGGCCTGTCTGAAGTTTGCTAGAGAGCATTTGGATGATCCAGAAGAGGATTGGGAGAATGTCATATGGTTAGATGAAACCAAAATAGAACTGTTTAGTAGAAACACAACTCGTCGTGTTTGGAGGAGAGAGAATGCTGAGTTGCATCCAAAGAACACCATGCCTACTGTGAAGCATGGGGGTGGCAACATCATACTTTGGGGCTGTTTCTCTGCAAAGGGACCAGGACGACTGATCCCTGTACAGGACAGAATGAATGGGGCCATGTATCATGAGATTTTGAGTGCAAACCTCCTTCCATCAGCAAGAGCATTGAAGATGAAACGTGGCTGGGTCTTTCAACATGACAATGATCCCAAACATACTGCCCGGGCAACGAAGGAGTGGCTTTATAAGAAGCATTTCAAGGTCCTGGAGTGGCCTAGCCAGTCTTCAGATCTCAACCCCATAGAAAACCTTTGGAGGGAGTTGAAAGTCCATGTTGCCCAGCGACAGCCCCAAAACATCACTGCTCTAGAGGAGATCTGCATGGAGGAATGGGCCAACATACCAGCAACAGTGTGTGCCAACCTTGTGAAGGAAGGAAACGTTTGACCTCTGTCATTGCCAACAAAGGATATATAACAAAGTATTGAGATGAACTTTTGATATTGACCAAATACTTATTTTCCACCATAATTTGCAAATAAATTCTTTCCAAATCAGCCAATGTGATTGGGGTTTTTTTTACATTTTGTCTCTCATAGTTGAGGTCTACCTATGATGCCAGTTACAGGCCTCTCTCATCTTTTTAAGTGGGAGAACTTGCACAATTGGTGGCTGACTAAATACTTTTTTGCCCCACTGTATCTATCTATCTATCTATCTATCTATCTATCTATCTATCTATCATCTATCTATCTATCTATCTATCTATCTATCTATCTATCTAATTTATATATCACCCAATTCTCAATTACTCTAGTGTAGGGGTGTTCAAACTTGCGTTGTCACGGCATCATCATATGACATATTGCAACTTTTCCCCCTTCACTAAACTGGGCATGGGCGTGGCCAGTGCATGGCACATCTGGCCCACCGGCCATGAGTTTGACACCCCTGCTCTAGTGGGTTGCAACAACTAAAACAAGAGAAATACAATTAATTTAAAGATTGACATAGCAGTATTTTAAAACTTTGTTTGGAAGGGGTTTGTAATAGTAATAACATTTGGTTTTGGACATTGGCCAAACAGAAGTAGCATGCCCAAGTACAATGAAATTAAAAATGAAATTAAAAATTAGGAATAAAAATAGCTGAATCACTAAAGGAGGAGATAAAAGTAACACAAACTTGTTAATATGGTATACAAGTTGGATGTTTGGGGGTAGGGAAGGTGCTTTTTTCTTTTTGACAATGATTCTTTGAAATGAATCATATTGAGTTTTACAGCCACTAGTTGTTAAACTCATGCATTCAGTTCCTTTTCCACATAAACATCTGATTTCTGGATTCCGCATCTATATTTTTGTTTGTGATGCTCAGGTTAATTATTGATCCAGTTCTTCAAGATGAAAGTGAAATTTTGTTCGACTCTCAACCTGAATTGTTGAAATACAGAGCAACTGACCTTTCAATAAATTTAGTCACAGATTGGTATTGGAAACGAGCAGAGGAGATAGAAAATTACTCTATGCAGGTAAACACAAAACTTTAGATTATTTTTTAAAGACTCATACTATGTTATGTGGAATTAAAACATACAGTTTCATATAGATTAAACCTGATTATGTTTCATATGCTGTACTTCCCTTTGGATATTATCCCAAAAGTGCTATTTCAAAAGGCAACCGAACCTTCTTTGCTTTTCCTTGAAGACATTTTGCTTCTCATTCAAGAAGCTTCTTCAGTTCTAACTGGATGAGAAGCAAAACAACTTCAAGGAAAAACAAAGGAAATCTAGTTTTGAAAAAGCACTTTTGGGGCAGCCGTGACCTGGATGACTGAGAATCTCCATAGAGTTTGTATTATATATACACTGAATATGCAACATATAAAGGAATATTTTCACTTGTAATCTACCATATCAGAGTTAGATTACTAGTTTTATTATAGAATTTTAATAGCTTTGTAGTGTTTTTTCAGCAACAAAGGTAGTTGAGTGAGAGATGTCAGTTTATCTTTCAAATATTCTGTTGAGCTATATTCAGTACATTTAAAATAAGCTTCCTGTTTTAAAATGTTCACCAAACTATAGAAGTGGGCTTCTGCCTATTTTGAAGGGCTCACTTGTAAAGTGCTTGTAAAAGGCAAAGATCTTTAAAGTTATGTATGCTTTCAAAAAATCCAGTCTTACTTTTAGTCTGGTGTCTTTTAAAAAGAGGATTATGTTTACAGCTCCATTAGGCTCAGTCAAATCCACAGCATGAGTATAAATTATTTTTTTAAAAAAATAATATAGCTGCTATCTTTCACTTGTGTTTTTGTTCATAAATTCAGAGGAAAGCTTTATGCAAGTGGTCTTTCTTTAGTGACAGCCACTTCAAAATCCTCACGAGTGTTCAGGGCATTAGTTATTGATTATTGTAAGCTGTGACAGTTGTACTTCTGAAACTGAGAAAGGTGCCTAACAGCATGTTCTATCTCATAGATGTGGAGATGTAAATTCTTCTTTGTCACGCCAATTTCAAAGAGTAGTATTATCAAGCGCAAGTAACATATTTTGCAAGAAAATTACTAATTTCACATGCACTTTATTGAAATCTCTTAGATGGATGGCATGTGAAGCTGGTGGTATATTTTCAAATTGCATTAAGGTTTACAAAATCCTCACTTGTCATAACTATTTGTCTCTACTTTTTAGATTATTTTTCATTTCACGTACAAATCTCTATCCTAGGGCTTCTGTAGTGAAGACAGGGACAAATGATTTAGATCTGGCTGAAAGCCAAATAAAAGCTACCCATTCCTCATGCAGGGGTGGGATTCTACCGGTTTGGACTTGTTCGGGCGAACTGGCTCACTCTGGCGATTTCCTCCCCAGCAGTAATGCAGAAGGTAAGTTTTCTCAAAACTGTGCATGCACACAAAGTGCGTGTCAAGCACGTGTGCCCGCAAAGCACATGATCACCGAACTGGTTGTTAAACCGATAGGATCCCACCACTGTCCTCATCCCAGATAAGTTATTATATAGGCTAACTATAGAAGAAAAATTGGGAATTAAATCTGTTCATCCTGACATCTGGTATGACTGAATTTCAAAGTTTAGTATTAATGATTCAATCTAAAATACCATTATAAAATGGTATTGCAATCAGATCAGAGTTGTGAATTGTGTCTGAAACAAGTTTCTTCAGTTCTGAAAACCTTGCTAGAAGCTGAGTAAGTCATGAATGGCTTGCCATTCTCGTTTCATTCTATTCTCTGCTTGTGGTTTAAATAGGTCGATTGTGCTCTCTCACTGGTTCGCCTTGGCATGGAAAGGAATATTCCTGATCTTCGCTCTCTCTGTGATGATCTGGTTACATTGGAGACCCTCGTCTATGAGACTGGATGTGACATTACTTTGAAGTTAAAAGAGTTACAGCAAATGGAAAACATTGAGAAGCTAAGGCTGTTAATGTCAAAAGTATGTGCATTACTTTTTGCCCCATGGTGGGTAAATGGTTTTCTTTTTAAAGTTATGTTGTTTTGCAATGAAGGGTTTTTTTTTTTGCCTTATACAAAATAGCAGTCCTTTTGTCTTACACAAAACCATCTTATTTTTATCTGCTTGTACAAGAAGCATAGGTGTGCTGCTTTCTCAAAGACAATCTTTTCTGAGTGAGAGGGAAATGGGAGTAGCTCATTGTCAACATTATAAAACGTTCACATTTTAAGCTTCCATCATTCCTTAGGATGATCTGAAAATATTCATGTAACAATGTTAATTTCTTTTGAATAAAGAGATTTACATCAGTATAATGTGCAAAATAAAATATGCTTTTACAGTGATATTGAACACTAAGAGGCAGAATAGAATCAGTTTCATCCTTATTGTGACCTCTGTTGTTCAGACCGAGGCTAACTTAAGAAGCATGAAGCAGAGTCTTGGTCCCGGCAAAACCTCTTTTATTTACATGACTGTGAATTCCTTTCATTCACAGTCAGAGGAATATTTATCAACACGAACCTTATCTCGTTCGGTAAGCTGCCAGATAATTAGTTTCCAAACACAGGGCAAGGCAACACTTGGCACAGAGTCTCTTATAGTCACAAACAAAACTTTCCACTCTTGTTTCCTGCAAAACTCCCCTCCCCATTCGCTCCTCTTTTGTTTCCTATGGGAGGGGCCAATCACCTCTAAGGTGTGGCTTTACTCCCAAGTTGACCCTTCTTTCTTAGTTGTTCTTGTCTTCTGGCAGCGCTGCACATGCGTACACTGAGAACAGGTTCCAGCTGTTCCTCTGCCTCACTGCAGGCGAGCCAGAAAAGGTTGGGAACCTCTGCCAAAATGCCTCCTGGTGGTCAGTATCAATAAAAATACCATCCAGGGTACACCTTTTATATAAACAGATAATTTCCCCCCCTCTACTATGGATGGGAGATAAGGTGAAAGTCAGGTAAAATTTATGTGGGGACATGACGGAATTTAACATCAGTGGCACTCTTAAATCTTTTACAGTGTCATTAGAAAAGAAGGCTTAAAGATCAGGAGAAGGAAACATGTTGCACTACATTTATGGGCTATGTTTACCTTAATTTGATAGAGTTCTGCTTTTATGTTTTATCTCTGATTAATGAAAAGATATTTCCTTTTCCAGTCATCAAAAGACAGATATGTCAAAAATGCTTACCAGTGGATGGTCCCCTTCCTGCACCGGTGTGAAAATGAGTCTCCAGGCATTGCTAATGAGCTTCTCAGAGAGTACTTGGTAACATTGGCAAAGGAGGACCTAACATTCCCTTTGAAAATACTTGAACATTCAAAACCATTAGTAAGTTCAATTTATTGTTTAGGGAGAAAGGAAACTATTTAATGAACCAATATGAGAAAAGGGTATCCAAATATTTGTTAAATGGCTAATGGCTGATAATTTAAAAAAAGAAAAAACTCCTGGAACTTGGAATCAGGCATTGCCACTTCTTTAGATGAAGCAGATTTTATCAGTAAAATCTAAAGTCCCCCCAAAATAAGATTTTCTGAGCAACAAAAAAAGTCTTCTGAGCGTGTGGCGCTTGCCAAGAAGATTTCAAGAGGTCTCAAGCACCCATAATAAACTTCCATCAGTATCAGCTTCTCTTGTAAGTGGAGTGCCATTTCAGACAATTTGTGCAGCCCTAATTTTAAATAGCCTTGTGATTGATCTTAATGAGCACAAAGGAATCCAATGAGTGTGTCAGGGTTGCAACCTTCTATCCGCTAACCTGGTAGAAAATCCAATTGAACTTGGTGGGACTTAGTTCTCAATAGATTACATTGTCAGTCTTAATTATTTTACATCAGGCACTTGTTCTGAGTGAAATTGCTGAATTGTGAAATACAGAGACTGGAAAAAGAGACGAATGGGATCTTTATAGTAACTTTCTTCTTGATACAGTGCTTTATAATTCTCTGTTTTGAGTGGCTTCTTGTTGTTATATTAATATTTTTTAGTTTGCGTGCAATATACAGTTATAGAATAGGAGTAGTGGAGGGAAACTAAAACTATAGTACATGTTAATAGTATTTAAGTAAGAAAGTAACACATAAGTTGCACAGTTAAGTAACACAGTTAAGTTAAAAGCTTTATAATTAGAAATACTTTCTTTTTATAAATTGCCTGATGAAAATACAATTTAGAAACGAAATAAATTTAATATACTCTCCTGATTCCTGTGTTGATTATTGAGCTTCCATTATAGGTAGTATGATTTTCTAAAATCCTAAATTGAAATCTAGAATTTTTCTTAATAAAGATCTTACTAAGTTGGCTACACAACTGTAATGGCACTGCACAGAGTATTGTGCAGAGTATTAAGAGTACAGAGATACCTAGAGCCATTAACAGCAAACTGACAAACATACTGAGACATAGCAATGGACATTACTTTTCTTTTTCTCTTAGGGTCAGCAAAAAATAATTTCAGATCAACTTTTGTTGATGACGATTGCTTTAGAATGTATCTACAGCTGCACACGTGATGACCAGCTCTCTCTGTGCTATGACATCTTAGAATGTCTCCCCCAAAGAGGTCTGGGGTGAGTATTGTCATCATTCAAACTTTGAATATTGTGGGATGAATTTTTTTAAAATACTTTCTCTGCCATTAATACCTATGAGATATCTACAGTTATTTATGTAAATTTCATTGCCTAAAGGATGATGTGACAGTTGTTTTTTAATAATCATCATCTGACAATGCTTTATTTTAATGCTACCTCTTTGTCTATAAAGCTTTAGATTAGCAGGTGACAAACTGCTTGTTTTAATTATATCTGTAAAAGACCAGATGAGAACTTGCTTTGTAGAAAGATTGAGAAATAAAATATTTAAAATTCAGTTTGGATTTGCTAAACTCAGTCTAAATGCATATTGCCTGGAATATCCAGGGGTTCCAGGGAGTAGTGCAGTGGTGGGTTCCGGATCCCGTTCCAACCAGTACGATTGGAACGGACCTGGCGGCGTCCACATGGATGCACGTAGCGCACGTGCACACACACCAGCGCGCGCATGCATCTTAGCGCCTCTGCGACGCTCCAGCTGCTCAGCAGAGCATTTCGTAGGCGCTGTACACGACGTGTGCAGAAGCGCAGAAGACCAATAAGGAGCTCGGGCGGGCGGGTGCTCCGGGCTCCATACCGCCTGCAACCCACTACTGGAGTAGTGGAATAATAATGCTACATATACAACCTTCTTTTGAGAGAAGGCTGTACAGCAACTTTATTTCAATGGCAAAGCAAGTAGTTTTTAGGTCAAAATCTTAGTTTCTTCACCCTCACCAGCAAGAATGATTTCAGAGAATTAGTCTCTGCCGACCCTTATATAGGTAGTGCAATTTGATGATGGAAAGAAGTACTTCCAGTGTCATGAAAAAAAAATTCTATCAGCAGTGAATTTAATAAATAAATTAACTATGATTATTTTAGTCCCAGAAAATCTGAATGATGCTGGTTCTGGGTTTTTAGTTCTATTTCTTCATTGTGACTTTTTTTATTGCGATATATTCAAATTTCCTGTATCTTTTCCAGCCTTGAAACTGACATTACCAATAATCTTCACAATAAAGTTGATGAATTGGAACAAATTCTTAGGTAAGAAGTTCCTTTATTATCCTGTATTTCTTGTTGCTTTAACTTTCTTAGCTCAGTGTTTTATTGGATCGTTCTGAATTCCAGATATTGAGGATTAAAATAGTCCATAGGGCAAATATTACTGTAATCGTCACTGAAATTACTCTTTGGGCCATGTTTTTTCTATAAATAAATGAAAATGTAGCATTGTTACATAGACAAATATGGCGTGGCTACGTGAGAGAAAACAAAGTGCTTGGGAGGAAGAATGTGTACAATTGAGTAATTTCTCAGTGTTGATCAGAACAAGAACATTTCCAAGGTTTAGATTCATTAGGAGCCTACGGAAGACCATGTGAGCCATTTTATTATTTTATCTAAAAGTCACAGTGGTTGACAGTTTTAATCTGCACGGAAAGTAATCTGTTCAAGGCAAGGGAATTGTCTTCTTCATATCAGAATGCCAGATCTAGTGTATGTTGTGCTTCTTCCATAGTACCAAGAGCACATTTGTACAAACCATTGACTTCCATATCGTATATTAAATCTAAGTTATTCTTGATTGACCAGCCTTAGCAGAGAAGTTATTATCAACTTGAAAAACTATTGCCCAGATTGCCTTAGCTGGTTAACTAAAAAAGGTAGATGATTAGTTAATCTGTTCATCATGAGAATTCATCCCCTATCCTTTCCAAATTGAGAGATGGCAAAATAAAAATGTGTATGAATTGTGGCATCTAGAGGGTAACTTACATTATGCTGTTCTGAGCCATTCATGCTTAGGGAATCCCAATGATTTACAATGCAACAGCCTTTAATAAATGTATGCAAGTATGTTCAGAGAAGGTAAGGTGGTATATGTTGTTTTGCAGCACAGGTCAATTTTGTACATATTCCATTTAATTTCTGCCAAGAAAGAAGGGAGGGTGTTCTTATGTGTCACAACCATACAAATAAACAAAACATTGAGTGTGTTTTTTCTTTTAAGAGAAAGTCTTCCTCTTTTATTTGGATCTCTTACTGATAACGATTGGGAAGATCTTTGTGGTTCAATTGATGATATTTTTGACAATTATTGCAGCGTATCGGAACTTTTGGAAAAGCATGGACTCCAGAAACCTGTATCCTTTGTAAAAGACACAAAGAACCGTCCAGAAGAAGCACGGAAACTGATGATAAGATTGACTCGGCACACAGCCAAAAAGTGAGTACAGTATAATGTAAGGCAACCGTTCTTAGTGAATAGTGATCCTGTATAAGTTTATTGTTTCCACTTGTAAGTTTGAAACAAATATTTTTCAGCATTTGGAATAAGAAATGTTTAATTATTAATATTAGTGTATTAAGAAAATTGGTAATAAACCTAACTAACAGATTTTGTTAGACTTGCTGATTATACTATCATTCTTCTCGCAATACACATACAAAAAAGACAAGAGATTGTATCACAATGTCATAGTCCCCCTTAATTTTGCAATTTAATTATAATGTGCTTTATAAATATTGTCATTTTTATATCTTTTAAAAGGCAGCCTTCTGTTAATGAAAAGCATTGGATGGGATTATTGCAAGATATGCTGGCTATGCAGAAAAATGTTTATACTTGTTTAGGAACAGACACATGCTATGAGGTAATTTTTTCTGTCTTTTTTTAGTATGCAGTAAAAGATACTTTACAACTTTATACTTCTTTGTTCTTATTGTGTTATATGCTCCTAAATCCGAACAATGGAAGGAGAATCTTAGTCTAGAGTTGTCTCACTATTTATTTTATCCATTTCAATCATACCAGTATTAAGTTTTCTTAACAATTTTAGCAATAAGGAAAAATTGTAAAGCTAGAATTTATGATATAAGTAACTTGGATTTTAAAAGGAACATCTTTCATGATTGGCCTCCTTTTAAGCAGAGGAATTTGCTACTGGAATCTCCCAGGAATGAAATTCCTAACTGAATATTATTTAGTTTATTTTCAGAAAACTGTAACCAAATAAATGGCTATGGTTATAGTGGTTGTAAAGAGTGGAACCTACGTTTTAAGGATATTAAAATAAACATAGATAAACCTATTGGCTCTTTCTCTGTAAACACATACAAGGCATTCTTTCTCTTGAAGCAAATTGAAGAGGAAGAATTTTTTAGTAGATGATGCTAAATAGATAAAAGGATGCTGTCCTTATTTAGGATAATATGCTTTACTCTTCTTGATAAAAAATACGTTTCTCAGACTTCTAAGAAAAACCAATATTTTAGTTTATCCAAAGCCAGTTAAGAGGATAAAAACAGTTCTAGCAAAGATTCTCCAAGACATTAAAATGCTTTTTCTGACTGCTTTAAAATCCGAAAAAGAATAGGGAATAGATGATGGCTTTAGACCTGAAAAGCACATTTCAAATGCCAACTTTGAAGTTTGTTGCTACTGATAGACTGGGCTATCGGTGTCCTGTAGCAATATTAGAAGCTTATGCCTGCATTCCAATAAAACCTAAATAAATAAATAACACAAAACCTCTTATAATTCTGCATTATTACAAATGCTTCCAGTAGAGACCGCTCATATGCCCAGTTACCTGTAATCTAGTATCCGAGATACAGAAGTCGCATTTTAGCCTATTTGGACTAAATGAAGTTGAGGAGCTTTAATGGGAGTCTCTTAACTATTTTACACCAGTAATTGCACTTGGATTAGCTAGAGTGTGTTGTCTGCATGCTGCCACAAATGGCATGGTTGGAAAGAGCAGTTAGAAAACATTCCTTTTCCAGGAAGCTACTGTGGTGAGATTTCTTTTAGTTAGCTTTCTTAAAATATTTTCATTCTATTGTCAAAGGAGGGGAACACCTTTACAAAACAACTGTTTACAGTATTCTTATTTTCTAATTTTTTTTACTGGATTATGGGCCTTTGAGGAAGTGAAAGTTATACAAGAGGCTGGTACAATTCTTTGCAATATTTCAGTTTCCTAATTAAAATTTAAATATCTTAAAGTTGGGATTACCGGTAGTCCTTGATTTGTACCATTGAGCTCAACATTTCTGTTGCTAAGCAAGGAACATGTTAAGTGGCTCAGGCCACAGTTGTTAATCCAATCACTGCAATTGTTAAGTAAACCACCTAGCCCTTAAATGAATCTGGCTTCCCCCATTGACTTTGCTTGACAGAATCTGGCAAGTGTGTGAGAACTAGTCATAAGTCACTTATTTTTATGGTCACTAAATCAATGTTTGCAAGTTGAGGATTATCTGTATTGTGACAGTTAGGGAAATATTTGTTGGCACTTGTAAGGCTACAACATGTGATATCCTGGTGAATTTATAAAGAACTAGCTGATAACCCAGCATTGCCCAGGTATTTATTTATCCTAATCCATACATCTGTCCTCAAAAATAATCCCGGACCAAATGTAATTTCTAATGTTGGATTAAGTACTGTGAAGCCGTTATCATGGCAACTCCGCTGCACTGCACAGTAGAAGCCATTTTATGGCAGTATGGTAGAAGCCACAAGGCTGTATCTTAACAGAACACACACTCCAAGAGGTGTTAGGGGTGTCTTACCCCCACAGCATTTGTTTCCAGAGAATAAGTCATCTGTGTACCAAGTTTGGTTGAAATTGCTCAAGGCGTTCTAGAGTTATGCTGGAACACACACACACACCCATTTATATATAGATATAGATATTCACAGCCATAATGGTCTGACCAGGCAGAAACCTTTCTGTTTTCTTCATAGATGTGCCTGCTTCCTTGTTTTCTGGGGTTTGGTTTTGAAATTGGAAATTATAAAAGCTAGACTTTCTGTCTTAAGTAGAATGATGTCTATGAGAGAGAGATTATGCTCTATGTTAAAAAGCTTTCAGATATAAGTATAGACATGATTATGAATACATGAAATGAATATGAATACAAGAGAATATTAGGACAGGGACGGTAGGCACGTTGGTGTGCTTATGTACGCCCCTTAAAGACCTCTTAGGAATGGGATGAGGTCAACAGTAGACGATTGGGAATGTATTATTTCACAGAGTCTTCTGCTTCCCATCCCTCAGTTTTTCAGTCAACTTCTCCACACTCTGGTAAAACTTTGAAGCTGTCTGTCTTTTTAATTATTTTTTAAAAATCCTTTGGCTACCTTAGTCTATTTGGGGAAAAAGTTGTTTAAGGAACACTTTAGTATGGGATAACCAGTTCTGACTTTAAGAAATGCTTGTTTTTATAAAGCTCTGCATTTTTATATCAAGGCTGCATTCTTATAAACCATTGTGGAATTAGCAAAGAGATGAAAAATTGCAATTTCTTAACTTACAGAAAGTCTGAAATGAAATTTCTACTAAAGAAAAGGAAGATAAATAGCTTTTTGCATCAGTGTTATGCATGTTAAATGGTTTACTGAGCAGAAGGTTCATTTTTAATAATGTCACTCAGAGTGTATATAAAACTTTGATAGATGCTTTCCTGTTTGCATTTAAAGTGAAATGCAAAATACAGTTTGTACAGAAAATTGTGTTGTATATTCAAGAGGAAATTAGAATGAACTGAATTATAGCAGAACGCAGGGTTTTTAAATATCTCTAGTTTGCCAGCATGCTTTCTTGTTTATTATATTGTACAGTACTTGCATTAACTTTTGTATAACTTATATTTAAGAAATTAACAACATTTACATTTTTATATTATAGACAGTCTTCTTTAGATTATGTGTGATATTATTAATCTCTATGGCTCTTGAAAAAGGTTAAAATTGTATTAAAATTCTAAGAGTGAAATAAAATCTGGAATTTCAATCGAAAATTAGATTTTGTGAGGATGCACACACACACACATCTACATACATGCATACATATGTACATACATCTAAATGTATCAAGAAAAAGAATGCTACATTTGTGTCTCTTATTCCAAGATAAAGCCTAGACATTCTCCATGATTGGTGGAGACAGCAGTCAGATAGGGTTAACTCCGTCCAGTGACCAATAGGGCTGAGTCTAAAGTTTATAAAACCATCCTCCGTGCAGATCCTCCCCAGTTTTAGACTCAGCCAGTTTTGGACTGGACGTGTAGTTGAACTTCTCTCTGACTTATTTGCTATTTAGTACTAATTGGACATTGCCAAAATTAATTTCACCCTCTGCCATCCTTAAAATCTTACAGGCAGAGGGGAGTGCTCAGAATCGACGAGGAGCTTTGCCTCATGCCGCGGAGCCAGCCGCGCAGCTTTAAAAGCCTTTTCAAAGCGTTGGAGGCTTTTTTTTCTTCACAGCGATTGTCAGAGGCTCCTCTTAAGCAGCGGAATGGCTCCGATGTTTCAAATCGCTTTCAGACGTCTTGTGAGTGCCCCAGTGACAAACTCAAGGGTGGAAACCCTGCTGCCTCTGTCTAAACTGCAGCGTAGCCGTTGCGAAGCCCTCAGGAGGATCGGTAGCAATTTTGTTGCAAGGACAGCAGCAGATGCCATTTTGAGGCAAGAAAAAAAAAGTGAGGCAGTGTAAGGGCTCCTCTCCTAACTTAAGAAAGTGAAGACTCTTGAAACGGAGTATTTCAAAAGGAACCTTTAATTAAGTAAGATGAAAACCATTAAAGTCAAAGCAACATCTGAATACCCTTAGACAATGCAAGTAGAATTAAAGCAGTAGAGACCCCTCCCATTTGTTAAAATGTAAATTCTAACCAATACAGTTTCCTTTATCAACTGCCCTGAAAGCAGAATAAACATACATTCCCATGGCTATCTTCCGTTAGGCATTAAAGTAAAATGTTCCACATGGCCATCATAAACATCCTTCCAAGAGGTGATGGGATCTCAGGAATTTTGGTGCCAGGAACCCCGTTGTAAAATCTCAGTTGTCAGGGGTGCTGTCAATAAATTGACTCCAAGCCCCCCCCCTCCCAATTGAATGGCAGTATCACTTTTAGGGATCTGACAGGCAGTTTATTTTGGCGCGAAGAGCAGCGGGCGCCATTTTAGAAGCAACGGTTGGTAACGGGGCCCTTTGACCAGCACTAACCTTGAGGGTGGGTGTTCTACTTTTACCTTACTAAGCTTCCAACGCAGGAGATGGGGCAGTAGGCTTCCCTCAGGCCTCTCCTCCAGATAACCCTGTAGTTGGCCCTTCATCAGCTAAGCCTTCCAGGAAAAGGGTGGTAGCCACTGGATCAGCTGAGGAGATCCCTGCAAAGGCTCCTAAGACAGCAAAGAAAGGGGGGAAGAGACATTTTAAGTCTTCAGCTCACAAGACTTCTTCCAGCAAGCACACGCAGGGTGGCAGAGAGAGCCCTCATCCATTTCAGGGGATCCCGGTCTCTCCTGGTAGCCCTCCCCCATTGATCTTTCTTCAGATTCGGAGGTTTCTCTTTCTGCTCCAGATTCTCCTTCTCAATTAGGAGATGGTACAGGGTTTTTTGATTCCCCTCATAGTGGGGATGAATCATTAGAGGGTGCAGGCCCCTCTCCTGAGGCAGATCAGGCTTCTTCCTCCCTGGGGTTTCTGGGGTTTCAACCATCTCCAGCTGTTACCACAGATGTTGCTGCCATTATAGCTTCAGCCATTGAAAAGTGTATGGCGGCGGGGCTTCAGCACAAGGAATCTTCTCCAAGTCTAATTCTAAGGGTTCCAAATCTAAAAGTAAAAAAGAAGCATTCCTCTGGGAAGGCTCCTTCTGAGTGTTCTGTGTCTCGGCCTTCCGCATTGGGGGACGAAGAAGAGCAGGCGCCCAGGGATTTAAAATGAGTGAGATTGATTTATTAATGTAATGTTAATATTTGCACTAAATAATTCTATATAGAATTGAACTGTATGCTGTCGTAACAACATATAGATTGATTGATTGTTAGATGGATAGATGGATAGATTTAATTTTATATTTTCTTTCTGTTATATATTTATATATGAAAAGAAAGATAAAGGGGAGGAGGGGCACATTCTTAGTTGCAAAATTCTTTTACTATAATCCTATAATGAAGGTGGTATAATAATAAAGATAGTATTATTTTGTGTGTCCTTGGATTCCAAGTTTGGGGTCTGCCTTGGAGTTCTGACAATAATCTTGCTGTCTCTTCCTCAAGCACTGGGTGGTAGTCGGGAGATGAGAATTGTTCTGTATATGTATATTTGGGGTAGGCATGTTATGGCGCCTTGGTTTTAATCTTCTTATATTTTGTTATTTTTCTCTGTTGCTGCTCTGATCCTGCCAGGGTTATTAATATAAAATGGGCAGTCATATAAATCTTTTAAATAAATAATGCACAATATAAAAATTAGATTGACTTTTGTTTTTAAACGATTTCTTAAAACATAATTATATTGATGTACATGTATCTGAAAGCTGTTCTATGCTGTCCATTTAAATACATTAAAGAGTTCAGCAAGCATAAAAACATTCTATGATATTGACTGTGTTTTATTTTGTAGATTTTTACTGAAAGTCTTCTATGTTCAAGCCTGCTGGAGAATATCCATTTAGCTGGGCAAATGATGCATTGCAGTGTTTGGTCAATAGATCCCCCTGTTTCTAAAGGAAAAATGCAATGCAGAATCAGCTATGAGAAAAGCATTGAATTAGTTTTGGCTGCTAGCAGAGAGTATTTCAATTCTTCAACCAGTCTGACTGATACTTGCATGGATTTGGCCAGGTGATCATTCTAATTCTCCCATCTCCTCATTTAAAGTTATGGTATTTCTTTGTAAAAATCTTTCATACTCTTATTTGTTCTATGCACTTCATGTTTTCTTTGTATTTCTAGGACTACTTGTCATTATAATAATGTATTAATAGGTGCCGGGAACAAAATTAAATCAGAGAGTGATGACATAAAAATGCCATAATTTTTAACCATTTTTTTAAAAAAAATGCTAACTCAGCAGCTCTTAGGTGATATCCCTCTTTAGAAGATAGGAGAGGATATCTAGAAAACAGTGTGGTCCTTGTCTAACAGGATGGTCTTTTTTCAGCTGTTGCTAAGTTTATTGTTTCTAACACTTCTCCCAATTAGGAATGGAAATTTGTTCCAAAGTCTCAATGACATTACAAAGGTTTCTGGACACATTTCCTAGTATTGAGCTAAAGAGACTAGAATAGGGCTGTCAAATTCCCGGATGCAGGACGGATGTGTCAGGCACTGGCCACGCCCACCCGATTTGGAGAAGGGAGAAAAAGTCCCAATAGTCACATTACGCCACCATGATGACATGAGTTTGACACCCTAGGACTAGAATGTATTGACTGAGCTGAAAGGTGAAAGACTTATATGATTTGAAGAGCTCCCAGAACACTAGAAAAATATAAAAATCTAGTGATTTTATTATTTGGGGGCAGGGTTGCCAGATTAATTGAGCCATACACAATAATTTTCATTTATTAGTCGTATAATATGATAGTTTTATATTTGGTAGTATTTCATAATAATAGACCATCATGAAAAAAGACTATAATATCTCAATATGAGAATGTGCCTTTCTGGATGCTTAAAAGAGGAAACCTAAAACAGTATTCTTAGTTTTTATAACCACTTCTTAAAAATAATTTTAAAAAATATAATTTCCTTGTTATCAGTCATTAAAATTTGAATCCTTTCTTGTCTGTATTTGGTTAGCTACAAGCACTGATACTACTACGAAAGCATGCATGCATTAGGACCTTGATGGCGAACCTAGGGCACGCATGCTACAGGGCACGCCAAGTGTTGCCCTGTCAACTCCAGCGTGCATGCACGCGCTGACCAGCTGACTTCGGCCTTCTTTTTTGGCTGTTCTAGGCCCTCCGGAGGCTTCCCTGAAGCCTCCGGAGGACGAAAAACCACCTAATGTGCAACCTGGAAGTTCGAGAATGGTGACTTCCAGTTTGCCTGTAGTGCCATTTTTTTGCCCCCCCGAAGCTTTCAGGGAAGCCTCCTGAAGCCTCTGGGGGGCGGGGGAGGCTGTTTTCACCATCCCCAGGCTAGTAGAAAGCCTCTGGAGAAGGGTGTGTGTGAAAAAAGTGTCCCAAAAGCGGGGGGAGGGTGCTGGTCGTGCGTGCATGCACATGAGGGGATCGCGTGCATAACATTAAGGGGTGTGGGCATGCCTGCGTGCGACACCACCACCCCGCACTCCCCCCGCTTTTGGCACACGATCTAAAAAAGGTTAGTCACCACTGCATTAGGACCTATCTCATTTTAATTTTTAGTGCATTTTGAAATGCTTCAAAGAAATCTAGAAATATTTATTTTTGTTCATTCCTATTGTTAATACTTGTTCCCCTCTCTTTGTTTCTGCAGTTTTTCTTCTTGCTAAATATTTTATGTCCTTTTGTATTTGTTTAGGACGGTATGATTTTTAAGTGTTATAAAAAATCACTTTCTTCTTTGTGTTAGAATACAATCCAAATTATTTTTCAGCATTTTGCTGCACAATATCTATTGGTCAACTCCACAAAGAATAGGAAGACTGTAAAATACTTCCATTTTCTGCGTAGAAAATAAATTTTGCCTCAATTACTTTTAGCATTTTATCATCCATGCTAAATATCCGCTTTATATCCCAGGCTTGCAATTCCTAAACTAGTGCTATTATTTAAATGGATTTTTCTCTAGAATAGTAGCTTATATTAATTAAGTTCAAACATAATAAAATATGTTTGTATCCTTTAAAAATAAACAGTGAAAAAGAGTACATAATTTCAAGTACAATAAAAGCATTAGCTTTTCTGCCACTAGAGCACATTTCTCATAACATGCAAAATAAGATTTACATTCATTAATTTTACTATCAGGAACATACTTGCTTTTTTTGATATTATTATTACAATGTTTCAATTTCATCTGGATTTAAGGGAATGCTTCCCTATTCAACATATACTCTTAAAAATGCTAAACTATTGCCCTTGAGTAATGAATCATGCTTCTGAAAAAACTAGTGTTCCCATAATAAAAGGATTGTACACATAATTTGAAATATGGTTGAGTTTTTCAATGTGCAGAAAACAATGCAGCAAAGTAAGCAGTTTACATGCTTATACAGGTAGAGATTGTGGGAGGCAGAAAAATGATATAGTTGCTCTGATGAATTGAAGGTCTTCTATGTTCAAGCTTGCTGGAGGATATCCATTTAGCTGGGCAAATGATGCATTGCAGTGTATGGTAAATAGATCCCCCCACCCCGTTTCTAAAGGAAAAATGCAATACAGAATCAGCAGAACATGATACAGTTACTTTGATGAAGTGAAGGGAGCTGCATTTTGCACATTGTTACACATTGCATAGTACCTCTTTTTAAGGTTTTGTTCAGTAACAAGGGCATTATTAGTCAGTGGTGGGTTCCGGGCGGTACGGCCCGGTACGGGCGTACTGGTGGCAGCTGGGAGTAGCGGCCAACGTACCGGAACGGTGTTTCGGTGGGCCCGCCCGCCCGTGTTCCTTACCCCTTTTTGAGGAAAATGGGCCAATTGTGCATGTGCGCACAGTGGACGGCGCCTGCATGACCTCGCCAAGCAGCTGGGGTGTTGCAGGGTGGCGCGTGCCCGAGGTGGACGTCCGGCCCCGTCGCAGCATGCCAGTTGCGACGGGATCCAGAACCCACCACTGATCTGTATTATATAAAAAGATAAAGGTTTCCCCCGTCCAGTCATATCCGACTCTAGGGGTGTGTGTGTGCTCATCTCCGTTTCTTAGCCATGGAGCCAACGGTATCCAAAGATGTTTCCATGATCATGTGACCAGCATGACTATTTGCCAAGTCACTCGGAACGCTGTTATTGGCCCACTATTTATCTACTTGCATCTGCATGCTTTCGAAGCCCAGAATCTTAACTACTAGGCCACTGCATTCCCACATGCTATATTGCATAAGATAACTTATAATCAAGAGATAACAGTTTAACAAGCTGCAGAAGGTTCATGGACAATGTAGCCCATCAGACTACATTGTCTCCTACATTCCTTCTCCTTTATTAACTTCAAGATTTTCAATATTCTTTTCAATATTCTAGTTATTATTTTATTTTTTAAAAATTGAGTCAACTTCCTGTTAAATTAATTTCACTTGGAGAAAAATTTAGTCTTAAATTTCTCTTTTTTTAAAGATCCTGCTTACAGCTCATTACAGACTGTCCATCTGTTATTCAAGAAGAACTAGATCTCATTCGTTCTCTTAGTTACTTCGATGAATTTGGTGTGAAAATTTTACCATTACAAGGTACAGTTTAGCTCTATTGTTTCTATCTCTTAAGTGGTTCTTTTTAGCATTAAATTTAATGATAGTATATGCCTTATTTACATCCAATTCCTATTTTTCCTTTCCTTCCTTACATTTTCCTTTTAGGATATATTGCTCAATGTCCCTCTAACCTTTACATTAAAACAGTTAGGTTGTATTATTAAAACCTAATAAAACAAAACAAAGCTAAAGAATATGCACTGTTCTCCATGGCTTATCTTCAGTCTGATCATAGTTTACTGTATGTTGCAATTTGTTATTTAATCCTAATGTTATAGTTGCATATAGTTGTATCTTTCCAAGATACTTTGGAATCTGAAAACCCACATTTTTTAAAAATCCAAAGTGTTTCTCATATTAATTAGCATAGTTCACAAGAAAGTTACTCACTACCGTAATTTGACTAAATCTAGTTTATACAAAAACAAATTACTGCTATATCTTCAGTGGTGGGTTTCGGATTACGTTCCAACCGGTACGGTTGGAACGCCTCCGGTGTCACCCACATGGAAGTGCGCAGCGCACACGCACACATGCGCAGCATGCACATGCGTGGTACTTGCCTGTAACGCTTCCACAAGCCTCCGCGATGCTCCAGCTGCTCGGCGGAGGGTCGCACAAGCGCCATATGCGCACAAGCGCCAAAGGCTTAAAGGACAGATAAGGAGCTCAGGCAGGTGGGTGGGCGCTCCTGAGCACTGTACCGGAACGGTACCCAGTGTTCCAGGCAGGCTCCGGTTCGCCTGTACCAGGGTGTACCGCCTGCAACCCACCACTGTATATTTTGTTTAAAATATCCATACATTACTTATAAATTCTTATCCCTACCACAGCCATACCATATTTATAACTATAACATAACTTTGGTTCTTTAAACCTGTCAATCCTCTATTTTGGAGGATCTCAACAGCTTCATGTAACCATTGGTGTCATCTTCATCATCTCGGCTTATTCATTCTTGTTTCACATACTTGTTTTATGATTCTTTCATTCTTTCTGTATGAACAAAGCAGCTTTATATCTCTTTCATGCTGTTTATTTACTTTTGTATTTAATCCACACTTATCATTACTAAATTATTCTTGTCCCTATTGTTTCTTGTTTATGTTTTTAAATAATCAATTCATGCTGAATTCAACTTACCGTATTTTTCAGAGTATAAGACACACTCGAGTATAAGATTCACCAAGGTTTTGAAGAGGGAATTTTTTTTTAAATAAAGTAGGTAGGTAGATAGAGGGATAGACAGGGAAAGAAAGAGAGAGAAATACAGTAGGCAGGTAGGGAGAGAGAGAGAATAGTTAGATAGGTAGATAAAGGGATAGAGAGAGAGAGAGAGAGAGAGAGAGAGAGAGAGAGAGAGAGAGAGAGAGGGAGAGAGAAGTACAGTAGATAGGTAGGGAGAGAGAGAGAGTAGGTAGGTTGGTAGGTAGAGGGATAGAGAGAGAAATAGAGAGAGAAATACAGTAGATAGGTAGGGAGAGAGAGAGTAGGTATGTAGGTAGGTAGGTAGAGGGATAGAGAGAGAGAGAAAGAAAGAAATGTTTCGAGGTGTATTTATCCATGTGCTGGAGAAGGAACTCGCTGACAAACTGCAGCACCTAAGACTTTGTTTCTACTGGCACAGCCCTTGATCAATGTAATTTTCATCAATCAGTTAAAGAGCTTTCCGAAAGGGGGGAAAAAAGTTTTTGCACTCTACAAGCCTCCCCAAAACGGCCCATTTTTTGCGAAAACAGGCCCGCTTTTTTTCAAATAAAAGGCATGAATAGCCTTGGGGGGGGGGGACTTGCAGAGTGCTCCTGCGGGAGTGGGGGGGCAAAACAAGCAGAAAACGGCCTGTTTTTTGCAAAAACTGGCCCTTTTCTGTCAAATAAAATTGCATGCATCGGCTTATAGAGTGGCGCTGGGGCCTGGGGGGGCAAAAACTGGTCCATTTCTTGCTCATTTCTGCCCTCCCCAGCCCCCAGGAACTCTCTGGAAGCCTCCATAAGGGTATGCACGGCCATTTTGGCGAGGGGGGGGGGGCTTCAGGAAGCAAAAAATGCTGTATTCGATGTATAAGATGCACCCAGATTTTCAGCCTCTTTTTTGAGGAAAAAAGGTGTGTCATACTCCGAAAAATACGGTACTTCCACTTTTCTCCTGACATACATTTTACTTGCCTTGGTATTATCAGATATTGTCATCCATCATCAGTCCTACTTAATGATACATATTGTTGTTTTGTTTTATTTGCACACAAAAAAAATACCTGTTCAAGAGTTTTTGATGCTGCTGTTATTTAAAATGACTAATGTTACTATTGCTTTAAAATCTGTTTAGTTTAATGGGTTCAGAAGGTCATTAATTACAGAGTCAGCTGTAGTGTTTGCAAAAACATTTTTAAAAACTTTAGATTGCATATTATTATGTATTTATTTTTACACTTGTAAAACAGGGCACCATACAAAAGAAAGATACTGCCGGCAGGCTCATAAAATAAACGTAGAATATGAAAATCCAAAATTATTTATTGTTGAAACTCAGAGTTAACGCCAGATTAACAGAGTGGAAACTAAGATGACCCTCCTGGATTGGGCTGTGCTATCTCAGATTTCATATTTTCAATGTTTGGAAAAGAAATAAAGTTCCAAATTATTAACATGATGATTCCATCTCCAAATGGAAGATGGAAGCCCATTTATAAGATGTTTCCTAGAGTAAAATTTGTTGCCACATGAAATGTTCAATTGTGCTTTGAATTTGGGTTCTTCACAGCGCTTGAAAAAGGGTGTTTTGCATTAACACAGTTGCAGAGGCGGAGGCGTTTATTAAAAAAAATAGTGCCCTCCTAGATCAAACGGGACAGTACATAAGATGTGAAGGTGGGAGGGGCCGCGGCTCTGCCAGCAGACAGGGGGGAGGACGCAACACTTAGAAGACTCAGATCACAAAAATGAGTTGAAACATTTTTGCAATTGTTGTTATAATGTAACTCTCGGAAGTGATACAAAAGATGATTAAATATATTGATGATTGAATGTAAAAACAAAAAGCTGCCAATGTTTATTCAAATTTTGATGTTTTTTCTTTTCTTTTTGGTTAAAGTTGTGAGATTCGGGGGGATTTCTACCTCCCACATGATGTAGCTGTCAAAATTTTTCTACACCTATTTACCTTTTCCCCTAAAACATTTGTAAAAAACCAATAAAATTTTACAATAAAAAAGGGTGTTTTGCATCAGTGTGAGAGAGGCACTTTTTGAAGTAGCCAAAAAGCTGTGTCCTCTGGAAGGTTCAGCTGCTCCTCACATTTCTCCACATGCATATATGTATAGAACTGATCCACTTCTGTTCATAGTCCCAGCTAAAGTGTTTCATGTGCCTTCAAAGCAATCACACTGAATCTCCCGGAGAATGTTGAAGCTTTAGCACTTCACAGAGAGATTATTTGCACCAACAAGGTTTATGAAACGCCAGTTGGGATGCTTTGGATAGGCCTACTTTAAATATGCATTTACATTCAAAGCGCTCATGAACACTTTACAAGTATCTGCCTCAAATACAATTTTGTTGCATTTCTTGATAAACGTATTTTCTCTCCAGTGCGCTTGTGTTCTGATCGACTCAGCCTTATCAAGGAATGTCTCTCTCGGCTGCCCACGAACTATAAGCAATCTGCCAAGCTTTTGGGACTCGCAAATTTGCTGAAGGTTGCAGGTAAAATCAAACATGATTTCCTAATTTGTGCAGGTTGTTTGTCACAGGCTCTTTTATCTATATCCAATGTCAGAGGGCACCCAAAGCTCCAGAGGACAAAAACACCCCCCTCCCAGCCTTTAGGCAATCCATACACAAGTACACAAAGGTACTCTCAGTTCCTTTTCACACACTTCCCCAGGTCTACTATTACTCCTACTACTAGTATTAGGCTACTACAATTTGTGAGCCCTACTGCTAAAGAACCTTAGGTTTGTCTGTCTGTTAGCCGAAACCATTTCCCCTGTCACTCCCAGAACAACTCTGATGCACCAGTTATTTCACCACAAACAACAACACCCATCATCCCCACCTGGGCAGCTGGACTGGCTAGAGAGAAGTCTTAAAGGGACAGAGCACAACAAGCCCAGGTGCTAGCTAACTATTAGGCAGCCTGCGCTCTCACACATAGATCATTTTTAAAGGCTTGTTCAGAGACTCTAAATTGTCTTTAAAAATGCTTAAATTATATTCAAAGATTATATCACATTTTTTACATAAAATATCAATTAATTGATTTCAGTTGAGATTTAATTAGACAGCCCTCCATCACCAACAGAATGTAAAGCAGCTAAAATACATTTGCTACCTACATTCAGTCTATAAATCTTTCTGTTAGGAAATTACAATTATCTATTTTGTGCAAAGACAATCTAATTTGCTGTATTTAAAATGTAAGGTCATTTTAATACTCTTGTGGTGTTATCAATAAGCTGTATATGGAAGGGTTCTTTTAATCAGTTTCAGAAAACTGTTTATTATATATTGCTCTTCTTTTTTTCCTCCCTGTCATTGCCAAGTTGAAGGGAAGAAATATATATTGGCTTTATTCTCAAATTGCTCTGTTACCGCTCTCACAGTGCTTGCTAATTAACATACATGAAACACAAGTTCCTGCCCTGCAATGTATACGCTCTCCTGCCATTATAAAGAAGAAATACTTAATCTCTACAGTTGTAGATCTTAATGTGCAAAGTCAAGGAGGCTTTTAAAATGGAAAATGATAGTATGTAGTATGTTTGGCCTGTAGTTGTGAGAGGAAAAGTAGTAGTGTATTAAACTTAAGTTTTGAATTCGCCTTATTGATTCATGAAAGGTTCCAGTGTCTCAGAATATCATTTCATACTGTTCGCTGAATGTATAGAAGTCCCAAGTAACCATTTCAAGTGGGCCACTGTGCAAACACGTTTAGCTGAAAATGTTAGGGCTTTGTGCAAACACTTTCTTAGTATCTCATGCATATATGTATATTTTTTAAATTATTAGGCTGCCTGATTCCTTTCTTAATTTTTTATTTTGATTTGTTAATCAAATTTATACAGCCACCTATCTCAAAAAAAGCAACTCACCAAAAGTGACAATTTTCTGTTTAAAGAAAAAAAAATCCATAATCAACAAATGTTGGTTTTAATGGCTTGGCTTTGTATTGAGTCAAACTTCTCCTTCTCCTTCTCCTGAGATCTTCTCCTGAGAAGATCTTTCTCGCTGCCCCCGAATGACAATGCCTCAGCTATTTTGCATTATCACCCTCTTTTTCCCCTTCCAAATTTGCTTATCATTGACCCTGGTCGCCAAAGGTTTGTATCCTTTTGTTAAATGTAGTACTTATATGATAATTCGTGAAGTTTCAGATGTTCTTCAAATCTAGTCCAAATGAGATCTTGGGGAGGAGATATGATGGATTTGTGGATAACAGAATAACTGTATTGAAAGCATCTTTTGAAGTATACCGAAGTGGTATGAGTAATGAAGAATACAGAGATTCTGAGCATAGACATTTCTCTTCTGCCAGAAGGGAACAAATTAATTCACTGCTGTGATAAACATTAGTATCAAAGTATGAGAGTACTCCTTTTATTTAACACAGAATTCAAGCCAGGTTTTTTATTACAAAAAATAATCATTCAAGTGCCCCCAGCCACTTCAGAACCTCTGCATTCTTCATTACTTGATTTCATCTTATAAGATTCTTTACCTCCCCGAGAGAGCATGCTAACTCATTGTAATGCCTACATATTTATTTTGAATACCTTTCTAACTCTTACAAAAGATAACTCAGGATGCAAAGCACATTGTTAACTCTGAGCGCCAGTAATCTTTTGCTAATTCCAAAAGTCTGCAATGACTCTTCTACTCTTATAATTATAGCAATGTTTCTCCTTAAATTGAAAATATAGATCAGCTGTGTTGTTTTGAGCATTTTTTTAAAAAAAAATCAGTTCTTACTGATTAGTTTGGCACCCTTATTTGAATTATAGTTTATAGTCATCCTTAAATTAATAACAGCTTCTTTAAAAAAAACAATAGGAAACCATTCTTTTGAAATTCACTGAAAAATAATCTAAAACATTAAAGGTGCACTATATTCCTGTTTTGGAGATGAAAAATAGTGGGGAGGGGCTATGCTCAGGGATTATGGTGCAAGATGTTTTCCCCCACGCAGCCAAGTCAGTCAGACTGATATTCATTAAATTCAGGCCTTTTCTTTTATAAACTAGGCCTGGCTGTGTCTTCTGTTCTTAGTTCTCCTGCATTAAGGAAGACGTTTTGTCCATCTCCTATGTTTCAGAAAGTTTTTGAGTTCATTTGGGGCCTAGAGCTATTGTAGAAATCTAATTAAACTGTAGAGAGTTTCACTTTTAATTGAGAGGGGTGTCGGCCCTTGGGAAATATACAAGAAAGATAGATATCTATGAAATATTAGAAAAAGATTTTAACAGCTATTCTTCATGATTAGTTTATATAATCAAAGTGATTTATGGGACAAAGGACAATGCAAGTTAAAATGGAAATAACAGTCTGCAATTATATGTTGTTGTTGTTAGTTGTGAAGTTGTGTCCGACCCATTGCGACCCCATGGACAACGTTCCTCCAGGCCTTCCTGTCCTCTACCATCCTCTGTAGTCCATTTAAAGCTCACGCCGATTGCTTTGGTGACTCCATCCAGGAATCTCATTCTCTGTCGTCCCCTTCTTCTTTTGCCCTCAATCTTTCCCAGCATTAGACTCTTCTCTAGTGAGCAATTTACAAAGAGCTAGATAAAAAAGAAGGATAAATAAATTATGCTAGCCTTGAAGCCAGCATAGAGGATATTGGATCAAATTTAAGAATGCTAGTTGTGAGTTGCAGAAACTTGGAAGCCATTATCTTGAGTTGCACACTAGAAATAAATTAGATGTGCTACAACTTGCATAACACCAGAATAATAATTTTTCATAAATATAAACCCACACCAGTTTACCGTATTAACCGTCAAGATTTCTATTTCATCTTTTACGAAAAATAAGCCTAAGAACTATCTGCTTTACTGTCTTTGTTAGCTTCCTAAATGTGGTGCCCTGCAGAGATGTTCAATTGCAGTTGTCAATAATCATGGCTATTGCTGCCAAGGAATGATATAGAAGCTGAGCTTAAGACCACCAGAGAGTATCATGTTAAGGAAGAGTGGATTATATTCTCATTATTTTTTACGGACTGAAGATACGAGAGACAAGAATTATTCTTCAAAATAAATTTTCATAGATTAATTCTGTAACAGGCTTTTAAAGACAGCGTTTCACAGCAGCTTCAAAGATGCTTGGTATCTAGGCATCTTCATGGAACAATCCTCAAAAGCCATTCATTTATTGCTTTTTAACCTTGAAAGGACCTGGTGTAAATATTGCTTACATCTGTTATTAGATGCAGGAATTGCTCCTGGAATCATTAATTATGAAAGTGCTTTTAAAATATTTTTTGTTTTAAAAGGACTGTCAGCCCAGGTAGACCAGACTGGAAACATGACCAGAAAAGCTAATTCTACTTTATTGTAATGCTATGTTAGCAAAATCTGGCGTGTATAAGTTTCCCACTATCTCCTTTACAGCCTGAGAAGTTAGGGAAGGTCCCTTCTGAGCCTTTTTGTCTGACCATTATGCATTTACAGGCTATGTCCTCTCCTGTCTGACCATTCCCCAGGAAGTATCTCTCTAACTCCTTCCTCAAGGTCTTTCTTACATACTATTATAATGACAGTGACAATCATGGGATTATTATTTTTTTATAAATTCTGTAATTAGGGATTATATATACCATTTTTTCCGGAGTATAAGATGCACCTTTCCTCCCCTAAAAGTTGGTGAAAATTTAGGCATGTCTTATAGACTGAATACAGACATTTTTGGCCTCCTGAACTCTCTGCACGTCACATTTTCACCCTCCCCGGTCCCCAGAAACACTCTGCAGTGCTCCGCACATACCATTTTTGCTGAAAACAGACCTGTTTTCACCAAAAAATGGGCACGTTTTTGGCCTCCTAAGCCATCCCTCTTCAAATTTTCACCCTCCCCATCAGAAGCACTCTGCAGTGCTCCACATGGCCCGTTTTTGGTGAAAACTGCACTGCAGAGTACTTTTGGTGGCCAGGGAGGGCAAAAATGCAATGTGCAGAGGCCAAAAACTATTTTTTCTTGTTTTCCTCCTGTAAATTTATGCATGTCGGTATAGTATAGTCCAAATAATGCGGCAGTCTTTTTTCTAGAGGATGAAAAGAGATGTCTATTTTGAATTGTAAAGAAACAGATGACCTTATTATTGAGGAAGTTATGAATTCTGTATAGATGTTAATTAGGTTTTGCTATTTGTACAGTTCTTGTACCTTGCATGTCATCATAAGAGGATGTTTCCTAAGCACAAGCTCTGTATGTCAGATCACAGGAGATCATAAACAATCTATCTATGGTAACAATAAAAGTAATAAGTTGTGAAGAAGCTTTTAGTCCATTTATCAATTGTTTTTTGGTGTTTATCAGTTGTAATAGCATGATCTTTGTCCTGTATACACCAATTCTGTTAGAATTTACAAAATAGTTCTTTTCTGATTTCTATGGTGAACTATAATAATAGTACATCCAAAATTTTCTGCAAATCATTGGATGATTTGGCTGCCCCTGTATCAAGACTACTGTCAGCGTTCCAACTAGCATCCAAAAGTAAATCAGAGTCCAAGGCAAAGTATTGCTTAAAGTTCCAATTTATTAAGAGAGCCATGTTGGCACATCTGGGAAAACCTGAATCTGAAAGCTTCCCAGTTTTCCCCACCTAGTTGAAAGTTCAAGATCTTTACCCCCACACCCAGAAGTCCATCACAGGGTCCAATCTCCAAACGCCATGCTGGCAATTCCACCCATCCAGTTCCGGTCAGGTGCAGAGGTGCAGAGACAAAGGATGACCTTGGCTTTCTAGAAAGAATTTTGTTATGGCTATATAGTAAGTAACTCCGTACAATCCTCCCCTTTCATTTTCCCACAACATAAAATGCATAGTAGAATAGTAGAAAGTGTGGCAGGCCAAAGATCCAAAAGAAAGATGGCTGCCAGCCTGACAACTACAATGGTTGTACCTTACGGTGTTTCCCTTCCACACCTGGCACATTGTACAATATTCTGGGAATATATTTCCATATATATTTACTGATTAATAACTTTGTGATACAGCTTGCTTCCTTTGTTCTTAGTAAATAACTAGGTATCTTATTTTGTTTGGCATATAGATTTTTCGGAGGAAATATACCTTTCAACTTTTTTGCTTCTGTTTTTTCAGAGTTAACTAAGATTAAATGTTGTGACTTAGCTTCTTGGAATTGTTCTCTAATGCCTAAATTTAATTTTTTATTTTACTTAAAGAATTTATATCCCTATGTTATGCCAAAAACTTGCTCAAATGGTAGATGCCAATTTTAGAAATTAACTTTGAAAACAAATTCCAATTTAGAATAAACAAATCACCTAAACATGCAGTAAAGGTATAATTAAAATACACTATTGGTTGCCACTAAAACCTAGATTCAGACAATATTACTTCTTATGTAACTACTTTTTTTACTTCTTAATATATAGTACATACTCATTCCAGTGCACTGTTCAATTGTGTTTGAAAAGGGGCAACTTCTAAATATTCACTTGGCCAGTTATTTAAACTGCTATTGGTGCATACGGTGTTCTTTAAACAGTAGACCAGAAAGAATGTTCAGTAGTAAATGTCACTGGATAAAGCAGTTCTGCATTTAAATGTCTGGCAACAAAGATGAGAAAACTACTGCATTGTTGAAGTTGAATACATTTTATTATTCCTTAAATCTAGTAGTTTAACTTCCAGAAATATACATATCAAATAACACAAGAATAAAACTATCATTAGAAATTGATTT
Source organism: Natrix helvetica (assembly GCF_964273705.1). Lineage (NCBI taxonomy): Eukaryota > Metazoa > Chordata > Lepidosauria > Squamata > Natricidae > Natrix > Natrix helvetica. Next base: position 147,527,585 of record NC_138552.1, read on the forward strand.
CACTTGTATAATTCCTTAATATTTTACATTTTTGAGGCCCAAGTAGTATGGTCATTATGTCGGACTAGAAGAATAAGAGCTGATTAATAAATCCACAAAGTATAAGAGTTGGAGGAACTCCATGGTTAGGCCTATAAAATTGTGTATGAATATATACAATATAATCAGACTAAATGTTAAAATACAAACTTGCCATCCTATCAGGATCAAGAGTTACCATTAATCAATCACTGAGCATTTGTATAACAAGGAGGATGTGCAGAGAATGGAGAATTATCACAAGAACAATTCAAGTTTGTCTTTATTTCTTGTAAGACATAAGGTAGCAGAATAAAAGATAAGACGTCAGTTTTGTTTCATTTTGCTGTATTATCTTGATCTGTCATTCAAACTCAATTAGGAAAAAGCAATTTCTGCCACATCTGAATGTGTCCACTTTCCTGTCTTAGTAAATTTTGAATTAATTATACAAATTTGGGTTGTCTTGAGCAGCGTAGTGGCCTATATCAATTGGGTTGTCTTGAAAAGTGGGTAACATTGTCATTTGATTGTAATGTAAAATATTGCCTGATTTTCTTAGATGGGGAATGTTGCTTAGTGCTGTCTGAGCTTGGTTGTTTCTTTGTAGACATTTCAATACCCACCTGGTAACATTATCAAAGCATGCCTATTTATAGTATGCTGTATATATTTTACTTGTTTGTTATATTCAAAAAACCTATGGCTGCATTCTTGTATACCATTAACCAAAAAACCTGTGGTGGCATTCTTGTATACCATTATTGTAAGGCAAACTACTAAGAATATAAATATATACCTATTATTTTGTAGGTGATGACCAAATGGAGAGAAAAGGACAGGTTTTGATACTTTTAGTGGAACAAGCACTCAACTATCACGATTACAAAGCTGCAAATATGCACTGTCAGGAACTTATGGCTTCAGGTAGAGTATATCTGTACCACACCCATGGGTAAAAATGATCTTGGGAATTTTCTAGAATCTAGATTGTATAAAATACCATTGTATAAAATACCACTCCAAGTTTCTCCTGAAACTTGATTAGTGCCTATTATTTGTTATTTCTGAGCTATCTATAGAATCTGTAGATAATATGCTATGACACCCTTCTAATCTGGAAGATTCGATTCTTCTAGTACAGAAGCCTTAAAACCATTTATTGTCTTTTTAAAAAAATAATAATAGTATGGGAAACAACATTTGTATGTTGAGTGAAAGAAGGCCTATTGTGATGAGACAGAATTGGATGGTACATCTCATAGGACAGCAAGATGGGCAACATATAAATTTTAAAAAATGAATTAATAATACTGTATAGAAGGAGTTATTAAGGATGGAATGAGGAGTGAAGAATATAGTTAATACATTATCTATTTCCTTTCTGTGTTCCTTTTTGTAATATCCATGGCAGGATACTGCAAAAGCTGGGAGGTTTGTAGCCAGTTAGGACAATCAGAAGGATATCAAGACATGGCGGTTCGGCAGCAGCTCCTGGCCTATGCTTTGACGTACTGTCCCCCAAGTGCCATAGAAATGCTATTGGCAGCAAGCAATATTCTACAGACGGAGGTATGTCGCGATTTCCTAAAGCCCTATTTGCTGCCAACAAAGAATAACAAGTTTCATCTTTATGCTGGTAGAGTATGGTACTGGACGGTTGCTTTGAATAACATATTTAAATAGCAAAACAAAGTCAAAATGGTATGCATGGGTTTATTTTGCTCCTTGCATAAAATTCTATTGTCAGTCAATAATATTTTAAAAAGACAGTTTGTTATATTATACACTAAATGTTAAAAACATATTCTTATTTGACTATTCAGTAATTGGAATGGGGGGGAAAAACCTTATATTACAATGGTGTGTGTGTGTGTGTGTGTGTGTGTGTGTGTGTGTGTGTGAAAAAGTACCTTTAGGAATTGATTGAGAGAGAATAGAATAACAGGAATAAATCTGATAATTTTCGGTGTTGACACACCGTTAGCTTTTTGTTATGCATAAATATATCATCTACGCTTCTTCAAAAAACACTGCTGGTTTGTGGATGACTTGTGGTGTTTGCTGGTGACATTCATCGTTTTTTAAAAAAAGGGCAAAAAAAATCTAAAATAGCCCCCCTTTTTTATTTCTGCATATGTTTGTAGTAGTTGTTGCATAAGACTGAGAGGAGCAAACTAATTGGTCAATGGCATTTATGGTTTACAAAGAACCATAAGTAAGATTTTTTATATTCATTCAAAGTGTTATTGCATTGTAATTTTTGCCATTATCCATACAGGTTTTCACTTAGCTTTATCCTTTCTTTGTCTATTCCCATTTGTTCTAATATGAATAGTAAATGTAGCCATTAGTCATAGGAATTACATTTTATTATGCCAAACTTCCCTAGAAGGAAATTTATTAAATGATGATGGTGAAGATGAAGATACGTGAGCCCAATCAAAATGTAGAGTTTCTAAAGCTTTTTGTTGCCATGAAAATAGTAATCTGGAGAATTCTTAAAGTAAATGTGGTTTTATTTCTGCTGCTTATTACAGATTCTGCAGCCGTATATATATTTATGTTCTTTCTAAGTTCATGTAAACACCTGTAAAATTCTTGCTCCTTGTAGTTTGTTCTTCACTTTCTTTTTTTTTACTTATATGCATTTCTTCTCATGATATGCATAGAATACATAGAATATATTACACAGGCTCCCCCCCCCCTATTATTTTAAATGATTATAGGAAAGGCATAGATTCTAATTTTTAAATTAGTTGACACAGACTGCGTTACATATACATTTGTATTATGCTGTAAATCAGGCTTCCATTTGGAAAACAATTTGCATTATTTTTGAGGGGCGTGGGGGAGGGTTGCAAAATTTTCACTACTGTATTCAGTCCTGATTTGGCTTGAATGATTTTTAAAATTCCACCAAGGGGTTCTTTAACAAAATTTGAAATTTCATTTGTAGGTTCTTTATAACACAGTCAACTATCAAATACGACCTTCTGAAAAGGGAGAAAATGTAAATATTTCCCGATCATCAATTGGAATGAAATTAGAGTGTCCTCCTGAGGTAAAACTTTTTATATAATACTGTTTCCCCCCCTAATTTCATTTCCTTCAGAATTAACATTAGTTTCTCAAAAATAGCTTATAATGTCTTCCTTTTTTTCTTACTTCCTTTTCTCTCTCACTTCTTCATACTTCTCAGCTTGACTTTCACTCACTTTGCTTCTTAGATTTTTTTCTTAGCTTTTCTATGTTTCAAAGTGTGGCTCTGAAGTCTTCCATGATTTAAATGTCATGCAGTTTGTATAACTTAATATAATTGCACTGAGACAATCAGTAAGACCAAGGTATTGCAATACAAGGGACATATAAAAAAAGTACACTTTGGGAGTTCAGCATGGATTTCTTGTTTGTTTCTATCTGAAGGACATATGACTGAAGGGAGAAGTAAGAAAATTGCAGAACCGAAGTACTGCCCCATCTGAAAATGAAGGGGATAATTCTGAAATGAGAGACCATAGAATAGAAATATTCTCCCATTATTTTTGCTGCCTCTATTCAGAAGAGGCAAATGTAAAAGCAGGGTGGTGGTGGTAGTTTTTAATGAGGAAGAAATGGAAATGGAAGCTGCCCCAAGCAGGAAGTTGGAAGAATAAATACATGGGAATTTTTAAAAAGAAAGAATTGGAGATGGAAGAAAGGAAATTACTCCAGTTTCTCAAACTAAATTTGGAGGGCAAGGTGAAATAGAAAAGATAGATAATAGAAGGATTTAAGTAGGCAAAATAGAAATCAGTAGTTTCTATGCCAAAAGTTGCTATCTAATAATACAATAACTGATTGGTTTTAAAGCTACAAAACATCATTCCAAGTATCCATTAATACCTACCCTCTTTGAGTAGTCACTTAAGCCTTAAGTCATTTCACAAATTTGTCAGGCAAGGAAGCAGCTACACAGATGCTTCAGGTTCTTGGTTAAGGAGTGGCATGAGGACCAGTAGTCCTAGTGGTCCTATTTCATTTGTTAGGTAAGCTAGTTCATCATCTGAGCTAAGTGATGCATTTGAGTTGACTTGGAAAACAAAATATTGTTGACTTCGTCACTAGACAGTAGTTTTTGCCAGGAGGTTAACACCAATCAGTTAATCCTTGAACTGATCTTTCTCGTTCCATGGAAATAGAAATAAAGATTTGACCTCAAACTATAAGTCTTCTTGATTGGGCCTGGCAGTAGATTAAAGATCTTCTGATGTTTCATGCTTAGCTTAACTTCTCAGTCTGATCAAACCTGGCAAGGAGGCGGGAGGTAGAAATTGGTGCATACGCTATTAGATCTGAAAAGGTCTTTTAAGGACCTGCAGAAAAAGAAAACAATTTTCCTCTTGAATTACCTCTTCCCTAGCCTAAGCTTGGGTGCTGTCATACTGTTAATTTATTCTATTACTTTAATGTATTCAAGAGATACTTGACAAAAACCAAAAAACAATGTTTTAGAGCATTAAGTGATTAAAACATAGTGCTTAAGTATAAGTTGCCATTTATTGTTTGTTAATGCTAAAGGTGATAATTGAGGAAAATTTTTGAACATGAAGTGAAAGGATACAACTTCATTTTTAATCTACTTAATACTTATATCTCTTTTTTTTAAATAAGCAAGAGTTTTTAATTTATCTGTTCATAAATTTCATTCAGGGACGTGCGGTCAGGGGAGGCAGGGGAGGCAGAGCCTCACCTCTCATCATGAAATGATAATATATAATAATAATATCCACGAGGGAGTTTCATATATATAAGAGGAAGAGGAGGGAGGAGGAGGAGCGTGTGTGGAGCGGTGCCAGCTGGGCAACCGGCGGAGGCAGGAGGGTTCTCGGAAGCGCCAATAACCTTCCTGCCTCCGCTGTACTTTGCGCGCTCCTTGCGACTGCAATAGATGTCCAGAAGTGGCAGGGGCTTGATGACGTCGCTGCAGCTGCCATGCGCGGACGGACGGAGGTAGCCAGAGTGGCGCCGAGGCAGTCTGGCGGACGAGCGACCAAGGATCAGGCTGCCTGATCCTCCATCGCTCGCTCGCTCTTTCGTCCGCCCGGACCCCTCGGCGCCACTCTGGTTACCTCCGTCCGGCCGCACGCAGCAACGACGTTGCCACATCGTCATCCAGACGATGTGGCTTGGAGGCGAAGTGCTTTTCAGTGCTTTTCTGTGCGTCTGGCATTTAGGTAGATAGCTGGATATCCTAAACGCCAGACGCACAGAAGAGCACTGAAAAGCAGCTGCTGTTGGGGATCGCAGAGCGCAAGCCGGCGGAGCGCACTCAGGAAGGCGGGGAATGGGATCACGTGTGCTGGAGGATGAGGCAGCCTCAGCCTCCAGCACACGTGGTCCCATTCCCCGCCTTCCTGATGACGTCACCAGCCTCACCAGCCATAAACCTCACCACACGTCACTGATTTCATTGTATGGAAATGAAATTATTGTGCAGAGGAGGTGTAGAACATAGTTGCTGCCTTTAAATTACCCATTTGTTTTTTTAAAATGTTTCTTGAAATACATACAGAAATGACCACTTGTTTTCTGTGTATATTCTGTTGTAATTAATGTAGTACAGAGTGTGAATACACAGCTGGTAGCCCCAAAGCCACCCGTAACACCCCAGCTTCAAATAAATTCCTATAAAATCTTGGGTACACTTAGTACTGATTTTACACTGTAATAGGAAAGGTGGAGAAATGAAGTACATGATAAAGAATCATATTTATTACATTAAAATTAAATTATATTAAATTTAAAATAAATGCAATGCAATTTCTTTTCCTGAGTCCACTAATATTTTGTACAGCAAATGTGGCTTCTGGCCTGCAAAAGATTTTGCTCCCCAATAAAGCATCAGCAAATATAAAACAAACAAAATATTAACAAGTTATGATATTTATGTAGTTATTTAACAAGCACATCTATATTATATTAAAATAACCAAAATATTTTTACAATCCCCAAGTCATGTCACAACTTTCACACCCTGAAAACCATCAGGGGTGGTTTTCACTTACCTTTCCTACTGGTTTGTAAATATACGCGCCCACCCGTGACTTCCACTACCGGTTCTGGTGAACCGGTCCGAACTGGCTGAATACCACCTCTGGTACCCATAATGATTGGAAATTGAAAGTTAAAAAATTTGTCATGCCCTAAATGACAGTTCATTAAAGTTAATAAAATTGTGGAAGCTAAATGAATTTTAGGGGATAAACATATGCAGGGAATGACAGCATGTACAGGTGAAACTCGAAAAATTAGAATATCGTGCAAAAGTTCATTTATTTCAGTAATGCAACTTAAAAGGTGAAACTAATATATGAGATAGACTCATAACATGCAAAGCAAGATAGTTCAAGCCGTGATTTGTCATAATTGTGATGATTATGGCTTACAACTCATGAAAACCCCAAATCCACAATCTCAGAAAATTAGAATATTGTAAAAAGGGGCAATATTCTAGGCTCAAAGTGTCCCACTCTAATCAGCTAATTAAGCCATAACACCTGCAAAGGGTTCCTGAGCCTTTAAATGGTCTCTCAGTCTGGTTCAGTAGGAATCACAATCATGGGAAAGACTGCTGACTTGACAGTTGTGCAGAAAACCATCATTGACACCTTCCATAAGGAGGGAAAGCTTCAAAAGGTAATTGCAAAAGACGATGGATGTTCCCAAAGTGCTGTATCAAAGCACATTAATAGAAAGTTATGTAGAAGGGAAAAGTGTGGAAGAAAAAGGTGCACAAGTAGCAGGGATGACCACAGCCTGGAGAGGATTGTCAGGAAAAGACCATTCAAAAGTGTTTCACAAGGAGTGGACTGAGGCTGGAGTCAGTGCATCAAGAGCCACCACACCAGTGGTGGGTTCCTGCCGGATCGCACCGGATCGCGCGCTCCCTTTCGGCGCTAAACCCGGAAGTACGGTCTTGCCCCGCCCCTGGCGACGGGACGACGCTTGCCTGCGCTCCACCAGCTCGGCTGGGAACGGAGACGTTTCCTCAGCGAAGCGGAGCGCCTGAAAGGGACGCAGGCTCAGCCTGCCAGGCTGCTACCACTCCACTGAAGACATTGCTGAGCAGAGAAACGTCTCCGTTCCCAGCCGAGCTGGTGGAGCGCAGGCAAGTGTCGTCGCGTCGCCAGGGGCGGGGCAAGACCGTACTTCCGGGTTTAGCGCCGAAAGGGAGCGCACGATCCAGTGCGATCCGGCAGGAACCCACCACTGCACCACACACAGACGGATCCTGGACATGGGCTTCAAATGTCGTATTCCTCTTGTCGAGCTACTCCTGAACAACAAATGTCAGAAGCGTCTTACTTGAGCTAAAGAAATACAGACCTGGTCTGTTGCTCAGTGGTCCAAAGTCCTCTTTTCTGATAAGAGCAACTTTTGCAACTCATTTGGAAACCAAGGACCCAGAGTTTGGAGGAAAAATGGAGAGGCACACACTGCAAGATGCTTGAAGTCCAGTGTGAAGTTTCCACAGTCTGTGTTGATTTGGGGAGCCAAGTCATCTGCTGGTGTTGGTCCACTGTGCTTCATTAAGCTTCATGCAGCCAAGAGAATTTGGAGCACTTCATGCTTCCTTCCGCAGACGAGCTTTATGGGGATGCTGACTTCATTTTCCAGCTGCCCACACTGCCAAAAGCACCAAAACCTGGTTCAGTTACCGTGAGATTACTGTGCTTGATTGGCCAGCAAACTCGCCTGACCTGAACCCCATAGAGAATCTATGGGGCATTGCCAAGAGAAAGATGAGAGACAGGAGACTGAACAATGCAGAAGAGCTGAAGGCCGCTATTGAAGCATCCTGGTCTTCCATAACACCTCAGCAGTGCCATAGGCTGATAGCTTCCATGCCACGTCGCATTGAGGCAGTAATTGCTGCAAAAGGGGCCCAAACCAAGTACTGAATACATATGCATGCTTATACTTTTCAGAGGTCCGATATTGTTCTATGTACAATCCTTGGTTTATTGATTGCATGTAATATTCTAATTTTCTGAGATTGTGGATTTGGGGTTTTCATGAGCTGTAAGCCATAATCATCACAATTATGACAAATCACAGCTTGAACTATCTTGCTTTGCATGTAATGAGTCTATCTCATATGTTAGTTTCACCTTTTAAGCTGCATTACTGAAATAAATGAACTTTTGCACGATATTCTAATTTTTCGAGTTTCACCTGTACATGGGGAAGATGATTTTTTTTTTAGTTGAATAAATCCATGGATTAACTAGAATTATTGTGAATTTTATAAATATAGTTTTGAATTGAGACTTTGCTGTAAGAGTCTCTCCATTATGCAAAAAAGAATTTTGTTAATTAATTAATCAACTGATTTTAAGAACACAGTTCTTAAAACAGTTCTCTCACTTTGGAAGATCTGCATTCTTTGGTACAAACAATGTATACTTGCTGTAGGTTTCTTCCATTTGAGAGAGACAAATAAAAAGAAACATTGGGATCATGAAAATTGTCAAAGAGGCAAATCTATGTTCACAGAAAAGGATTATAGAGCAAGCATAGAAATCTACTATAGTAGAAGATGAGCAAGCTGAGCCCGAGGGAGGGGTCAAGTGCGTCATTAGTCTCAAGTCCCTTCGCACCCACAAGAGATCTAAATCCAGCTCACCTTGAATCCCATTGACTGTTATCTATCACCAATTTGCTTTGATCATTAGTAGTTCTGATTCTTGTAGAGAATGTTTCATAGAATAAACCTGGATTCATTTGAACCATATTGACTGGAAGCTGGAAGAAAAAGTGTAGGTGTAAGACTCATCTTTAATTCATAACTGTGGTTAAGAGAAAAGCTCTTATTTTTGAATGTTGCTTTTCTTAAAAATAAAATAAAATAAAAATGAACTTTAAATGATTTTACAGAAATAAAATCAGTTAAACCAGAGAAGAACTAGATAATATGTGTCATCAGCTATGGATTTTCAGTTGCTCCTACTTATCATAATTATCAGTGTCACATATTTCAGTGGGTCTACTTTAAATGACAATAGGTTGAAATTTTTAATCAAGGTTTCTTTGAGCTATAATTAAAATACGTTTTGCAAAGCAGTTAGAAATATGGTTAAAAGATAATATCTTGACTCAACAATATTCTCTCTCGCACACCCTCTTTCTCTATAACAACTATGTAATCTAGATGTAACAACCATGTAATCTGACAAAGCAAATAATCAGGTTTAATTTTTTAGACAAATACTTAGTAAAGCTATCTGATTCCACTACAATTCTGATCTGCATACAATATTCAAATGAGAAAAGTAATCTTTAAAGGGCTCTTTGGATAGATGCCAGGGGAGACAAACCTTGGTGGGGGAATAGTTCCAAAGAACAAGGCATACTTCCTAGGTCCCATTAGATGGGGCTGTTTAGTAGATGGGACTCCATTTCTCCCTTATCATGCAGAAATTATGGAAAATGGTTTCCCCTCAGATAACTAGATCCTATGTCAAAGAGGGCTTTATACATAACTACCAGCACCTTGAATTGCATCGTGAACCCTACCAGTAACAAGGCTACTGCTCATGAAGCAGAAGGTTTACAGGGCCATGCTATGCATGCCAATAACTGCCTGTCTCAGATGATGCTTCCAGGTGGTCTTCAAGGACCAGCCCCATATCGAAAACATTGGAATAATTCATGAAAGAGGTGACCAAGGCATGAATAATTGTCCAAAGGACATCCAGGTCTAAGGTCATGTTTAGCATATAAGAAAATAATGTGCAAAGGTTTTCTTGGCCACAGCTGCAATCTGCTGTTTGAGCAGGAGATGTGAGTGCAAGGAGACTCCCCAAAATTGCATGTCAGTCCCAAAAGATGTCCAGTCCTATTCAGTTCTAACATTTCCAGTCCTGGGTATTCTAAATACACACAGCCATTTAGTCTGATAGTGTTAATCTAACCAAATCTTGTTATAAATCAGACAAATCCCTAGAGGGCATCCAGCTTGCCTTCCAAATATATAGGTACATATACAGGCTCATGATCTCAAATGAGATGTGTGACTTTTTTATCCATAGTGTCAGGGTTCCAAGTAACAGCCCATAGGAAATCAAAACTCCAGGGCAGGGTTCCTCAAAGTACAGATTTATTAGGCATGTCATATTGGCACAGCTGGTGAAAACCCGAAGCTGAAGTCCCCCAGGTTTTCCTCACTCAGTTCAAATCCAGAGTTCTTCCCCATATTACACGCAGCATCACATGCCCCAATCAGGTCTCTCTTCCCATCCAGGATCCCTACCATCCGTGCCCCTCCTGGTGCTGGTGAGAGTGTCCTTGTTTCCCAGAAGAAAGAATGCTATTTTGGCTACATACTTCCCTCAGCTATCTCCACTCCCCGCTCCCTTTCCCCCAGCCTCACTGTGGCAGCCCTGAAGATGCTTAAAGATGGCTCCAGGGTTGACACATAGGGTATCCTCAATCTTACATGATTAGCTTCCAGGATGAAATCATGTATTCTGTGATAGAATAAAGATATGAAAGACAATGCTGGATGTCTCATCAGTTGAGAAATCCTTTCTTCTGGGGGGCTCAAGCTTCCCTAAGTGTATATTTACATGTGATATAGTTTTTCATGTCATTGGAATGTTCTAGAAAGGAACACATTTTAACAAAAATGTATATCAAGAAAAAAATGCTTTATGGCTATTAATAGGCACTATTATGATCAGTCTTCCTTCTAAGTATCAATAATTGATTCTAAGCTAAGCTAAACTTACTAGATAAGCTGTTCTACTATGTGGAAATATCATGCTTATTTTAGAAAGGCACTCTGCCAAACAACTAAACATATTATTTATGGCTTTTTCTTTTACAACTTTCAGCAAAGCTTTGTTTATTTGTTTACTGTGGTGTCTATTTGAAGTTTGTAATATCAACCATGATAATCTTAATGAGACTGAAATGTTTCTAATTTTGTAATGTGTAATTAGATATTCAAACTCTTCCTTCCAAACATTTGGAATAAAGCAAAAATAATTTTTAATCACTTGTCAAGATTCTTTAACAGGCTTTTAATCAATAGCTGATTACTGTAAGCTTCTAAAACACATTTTGATATGTGATAGTTAAATAAAATATAATCACAAAACTGTTTTACTCATGTTGGAAATTGCAGTACGGTATTAAAATATGCATTCATAACCAAGAATGAAATGTGCTTTTGTTACCCCATATTTACATGGCACTTGCAGGAAATGTAACAGTTGAAATTGGCTAACCTTTGGAAGATGCTTTATGCTTTTTTTTTAATGTGTTGATTTAAAAATGTTTTATTTGGCAGATAGCATTTAATGCTTATGTGTTGTGTATTGCATAATTCACAGGCTGATAACAGCTTTTCCTCTAGTCAGTCTGCTGATCTCCTGCAGTGGACTACAGCTAAAACCATGAAGGTCCTTTCTAACACAACTCTGACCACAAAGGCTGTGTTGCATGCTGTCAGTGATCGACAGTGGTGGAAGAAGTCAATAGCTTATCTTCGACCGTTGCATGTAAGAAGAAACCATATGTTAGTTTTCCGGTTGTTATGCTTTGGTTTGTTAAGTGCATCATTACTTTGTGTTCCATAGGGGATTTTGTTATGGGCCTTTTATAGGAAAACAGAAAATACACAGAAATATTATATGTACCTCAAAGTTCTGGAGTATGCATTTTATTTTTGTGTGTTCAGATTTTCCCTTAACTTTAGTGGAGTGAAATGGAGAATTAAAGTGTAAGTCCCGATATCTTATGATACCTTAACATCTGATGTGATTTCAATAATGGCTTTCCTTCTGTTTCTGAAAGGGTCAAGAGTTTGGAGATGCATTAAAAAACACCTCTGGAGCAAATGCAACCATTGAAAAACAAGGGTGCCATCCATTTTACGAAACTCTGATTGACAATCCATATCTTTCAGATGTAAGTTTAAAGCCTACTAGTACTTTTTAAACACTCCTAATAACCTTACTTACACAATGTTTTGGAGCTAGATAATAGATGAGATCATATCCAATTGGCATTGGGAAGAGTTAACGTATTGAATATTAAGTGCTTTTCTAGCTATAATAATTATTTTAGGGGTAGTTGAAATATTTAAATATGTTGCTATGCTTTAAACCCGTTCTACAGAATGAAATAACTTATACCATGTATGAGCACGCTCCTTTGGAAAGCTTCGCAGAAGTATTGTTGAGAACAGGAAAGCTTGCAGAAACTAAAAGTGAAGGACATGATCTGTTTCCTGCTACAGAAGGTAAAATATATACATGTTTGTCTGGGCATACAGTGTGTCTATTTATATATTGATTATTTTTTATATATTTACCGTGTTTCCCCGAAAATACGACATGTCCTGATAATAAGGCCATGCCACATTTTTCTGGTGGGCAAAAATATAAGCCCTCCCTGACAAATAAGCCCTCTGGACAACCCCCGACCTCCGGCCAGGCAGAGTGCCGCTCACCAACCTAGCGGTATCCCGAAGGTGCCAAGCCGCAGGAACCGGGGGGGAGGCAAAGGTGATCACGTTGCTTGGCGCCTTTGGGATACCGCTAGATTGGTGAGCAGTGCTGTGCCCAGCTGAAGGGGGTTGCCGGGCGGCTGCTCTCTTGCGAGCGGGCTCCCAAACAGCCGGGCACAGCCTCATGGGCGAATGGCTGTGTTGTGCTGTCGCAGCAGCGCAATACAGCAGCCATGAAGCAGCCATGCTCATGAGCAGCCACCCGGCAAACCCCCTTTCCACCGGGCACAACGCCATTCACTGACCTAGGGGTATCGCCAAGCCGCGTGAGCGTCTGTTCACCACCGCCCGGCTCCTGGGGCTTGGCGCCTTCGAAATGCCAGTGAATGGCGCTCTATACGGCTGGAGAGGGAGGTTGTGCGAGTTCTGCTCTCACCCGCGTGTCTCCCAGCCTCACAAGGCCCTGCCCAGCTCTCCCCGCAGAGCCAGAGCACCTCTGCTGCCGCCGCCACCGCATGGCTTTTGCAGCGGCTTCCAAACCGAGTCTTCCGGCAGTGGCCGCTCTGGGCATATGTTCTATGGTTGTGGGCCAGCTGCTGACAGAGTGTACAACCATAAAGCGTACGCCCAGAGCGGCCACTGCCGGAAGACTTGGTTTGGAAGCCGCAGAAAAAGCAATGCGGCGGCGGCAGCGGAGGTGCCCTGGCTCTGCAGGGCCAGGGCATCGTGAGGCTGGGAGGCACGCGGGTGAGAGCAGAACAGCCGCTCACGCAACTCCCCTTTCCAGCCATGCCGAGCACCATTCACTGGCATTTCGAAGGCGCCAAGCCACGGGAGCTGGGCGGCGGTGAAGAGGTGCTCACACAGCTTGGCGATACCCCTAGGTCAGTTAATGGTGCTGTGCCTTGCTGAAAAGGGGGTTTGCCAGGTGGCTGCTCGTGAGCGTGGTCGCTTCATGGCTGCTGTGTTGCGCTGCTGCGACAGCACAACACAGCCATTCGCCCATGAGGCTGTGCCCGGCTCTTTGGGAGCCCGCCCGGAAGAGAGCAGCTGCCCTGCAACCCCAAAACAATAAACCTTCCCCTCATAATAAGGCCCAAGCCATATTTTGTGGGTAAAAAGAAAATAAGACCCTGTCTTATTTTGGGGAAAACACGGTGTATATATATACACAATGGGATATCACAGCTGACAGTTCTTTAGCTGCTATTTGCCTTCATACACATTGACGTCTATATGTGCTGTAGCATCATCATCATGATTCGTTACACTGTCAGCCAGATGTTTAGTCTGGATTTGGCATTTTTGTTCCCCTATCAATTCCTTCCCCAGGATCTCCTGAAATGGGGAGATGTTGTTTGATGGTGTTAAAAGTATCATCACAGAATGTAAGTTGAGAAGCTGCCTTTTGCAATTGACTGAACATGATTTTGTCAATGCCGATGGTGTCATTCTGCCCATGTCCTAAGCCATGGACAATGCTCATGGAAAATACGTACAGTCATAGTTGGTAATATGGTCAATATGGTAATATGGTAAACATTTGGTCAATTTAGGTGAATATATGGCAAAGGAATAAAGATAAAAACATGATTGATTTGATTGTTTATAGTAGATTGAGATACAAGGGTAATGAGAAGTTTTGAATGAGGGACAGCCATTACTGGATAGTCTTCAAAAAGAAAAGGGAAAAAAACAATAAGAGAGAGAGAAATCCTATATGAAAAATAGAAAATAGACATAAGAAATTCCATGGAAGCTGCTTTGGAACAGAACTAAAACAATTACTTTGCTAAGTGCTGCAGAAATTTGTGTTGCAGGGAGAGGGGGGAGGGAATAAGAGGAAGATACTATATAATGCATTTAGAGGGAAATATAGTCAAAATGAACAATGAAATATTAGAAAGACTAAGAAAATGCAGGATGATTTTAGCAATAATGGTTTTGGAAGTGAATAAGCAGGCTAAAGAATGAGATTCTAGCAGAAAGAATGGAATTACAAATGAAAGTGATTAAATGAAATGGGATGGAGCTGAAATGAGGTAATGCAGGAAAGAATATACTAGAAATTTGCAAGGTATACTGATCTATAATGACAACAAAGTAATGAAAGTTGTGAACATTTTGAAAAAGTTGTAAGACTGCAGATGTAGATGTAACAAGAGAATTGTAGAAATATCAGTGTGATTTGCTTTATGGATTGGTTGTGGAGTTTCTTTAATTCATATATAAAATTCCACTATGCCTGACATTTGGAAGACTGCTGTTTTAGTGTACACAAAAACTCCAGGGGATTAGCTTGCTCCCTGTGCCTGGAAAGCTGTTTGGCCTTAATGGGCAGTATGTCGTATGTTGCAAAGGATGTATGCTTGTCAAAAGAAGCTTCAATGGCTATCTATAAGAATTTGCTTTTGCTGTCTGAGTTATGTGGAAGTTAGAGTTGGCTGTCAAGAGAAACATAAACATAAGTTGAATGCACTCCTGAAGAAGAAAAATGGGAGAAGATAGGGTCAGGAATGAATGCATGCTGAATGGATGTGGATTGAATATAAAAAAAGGTAACGGAGACAAAACTGGTTTAGTCATATAGGCAGTGTAGAAATTTATATAGTGGAAACATGGATATTCGGAAGGACAGATACAGAGAATGATGGTAGTCTAAATCAGGGATGGGTTGCTGCCAGTGTTACCGCCGGTTCGGTGCGTGTGCAGTTCTCTATAAATTGTTTTGCGTATGTGCAGGACTTTAAAAAGGACTAAAAAACATGTCGGCAAACGGGAAACCAGCCAGCCTGCTGTCCCTACCGGTTTGGCGACCAAGTCGCAATTTCCACTACCGGTTCACCTGAACCGGTAGCAACCCACCTCTGGTCTAAATTATAGTTATATTTCATTTCCTTTTTAATTTATTTGTTTACTTCTTTTCCCATGCTTTGTATAACATCGATTACTCCAAAAGGGAATGGCATGATGAAAAATGACACTAATTAATTTTGTTTACATGTTTCTTCCCACATGAACATTCATACAAAGTTGCTCATTTATAACTGACTTGCTTTAATGTAGATAAATGTTATTTGACATTGTTGGCCTAAGAAAATCTATCACTGTCAAAGTTTCCAGGGAAACAGCTGAATTTGAATGTCCAGGATGATGCCCTATGACTCCGCATGTATAAGATACTTCAGAGAAAAAAGGATCTAGTTCAGAATCTTGTTAATTCCTTTTAGTAGAAGTCAGATTCTTTTTTGGAGGACTTTCAAGAGATTTTATTCACTTGTTTAGCACTTAGCAATAGCAATAGCACTTTGATTTATATACCACTTTGTCAGTGACGTGCGGTGAGGTTTATGGCTGGTGAGGCTGGCGACGTCATCAAACCGCGTGTTTGCTCCGATCGCACGGGTGCAGCCCGACCGGACAAGTGTCTCTTCTCAGAAATGTCAGAAAGGGACAGGGAGGTTGCCACAGCTCCACTGAGAAGACATTTCTGAGAAGAGAAACTTCTCCTTTCTCCTCCTTCCCCCCCCCCCTCACTCCCTTCTAGCACTGATGCTGTTACCTAGGCATTTTTTGCATCGGGCGAGCCCGGGATCCTTGCAAGGGGAATGGGATCACGTTTGCAGGAGGCTCCTCAGCGCCAGCCTCAGATCAGCGCGAGCCACGGTCCACTTCCCCTGCACACGTGGTCCCATTCCCCTCCTTCCTGAGCCAACATGAAGGGGACCGCGGCTGCACTGATCTGAGGCTGGTGCTGAGGAGCCTCCTGCACATGTGGTCCCATTCCCCTTGCAAGGATCCTGGGCTTGCCCGATGCAAAAAAATGCCTAGGTAACATCACCAGTGCTAGAAGGGAGTGGGGGGGGGAGGAGAAAGGACAAGTTTCTCTTCTCAGAAATGTCAGAAAGGAACAGGCAGGCTGCCACAGCTCCACTGAGAAGACATTTCTGAAAAGAGAAACTTCTCCTTTCTCCTCCTCCCCCCCTTCTAGCACTGATGCTGTTACCTAGGCATTTTTTGCAACGGGCGAGCCCGGGATCCTTGCAAGGGGAATGGGACCACGTGTGCAGGACCACGGCTGTGCTGATCTGAGGCTGGCGCTGAGGAGCCTCCTGCACACGTGGTCCCATTCCCCTTGCAAGGATCCCGGGCTCGCCCGATGCAATAAATGACGAGATCGGCGCACTTGGGGCTGCTGCTGCGATGTCCAGGGAGGCTAAACCAAGCCGCGCGCCTCTCCCAGCCACTTTCACGGCTTCCCGGAGTAATTTTTTTATTTATTTTCATGACGAGAGTGGTGAGGCTCTGTCTCCCCTGCCTTCCCTGACTGTACGTCACTGCACTTCGCAGTAGCCCTGTCTAAGTAGTTTACAGAGCTAGCATATTGCCCCCAACAATCTGGGTCCCCATTTTACCGACCTCGGAAGGATGAAAAGCTGAGTCAATCTTGAGCCAGTCAGGATTGAACTCCCAAACAGCAGTTGACAGTCAACACAATTAGCCTGCAATCCTGCACTCTAACTACTACGCCACCACACAGTATATTTATGGTGTATATTTTTAGTATATTTATGGAATAAATGAGCAGAAAAATGAAAGATTTTGACCCACACATTCTGTACATGTATCCTAGCCGTTATACTATATTGCTAGGTCAGAAAGAAAAAAAAATGTCAAGACTTTTAAAATATACACCATAAATCCACCAAACTTTTCCTCTGATTTTCAAAAAAAAAAATTTGATATTATCTGTAAGATTCTTTCCCTGTATATTGACAATTCTGAAATTTGCCAAGTATAAAACTAACAAAACACAGAAAAAAAAAATCAGTTTTTTCTAGTTAAAGTTTCATAACAGTTTTCCTCAATCGACAACATAATCTTTATATTTTTGTTGTTTAGTAGATATATATAAGCTGCTCTTGTTGTATTCGGGTCTTCTCCCATGTAAGATTGAGATTGTCTTGGCAACGTTTCAGCGAGGTCCCACACGCCATCTTCAGGCTGGTGTTTTCGGCTTTGTGCTTGTGCGAGTAAAGCGTGATCAGAGCTGCTGTCTTTCTATAAATCTTGGTGGGGGTGTGTGGAGTGCTGGCTTTGTTGCTGTAAGTGGGTTGATTGGCTGTGTAGTTGCATCCTGATTGGTAGATGTAGTTGATGTTTGTAGATTGGTCGGCTGTTTTGTATCATCTGTTGTGTGGCTGAGGTGCTGGCTCTGTGTCCATTGTTCTTTTGTGTTGTAATGACTTGGGTGGTGGGTGGGGTTCATTTGTTGACTAGGGTTGGTTTCCAGATGTCTGGTAGGCCGGAGGTATCGTCACGTTTATTCATGTTGCAAGGTGTTTCTCTATTTCGATGGCTTTCATAATTATTCTCTTGTTGAAGTGGGGTTTTTTTTGGGGGGGGGGGGAGATTAATTTGGTTCCTTCAAAATCGCCTAGCTGAAAAAACACCAGCCTGAAGATGGCGAGTGGGACCTCGCCGAAACTATATATATACATATATATGTATTTGTGTTACAACCCCTGGTATGACTATTATCAGTACAATTACAACATACATACATACATACATACATACATACATACATACATACATGTGTATGTGTATGTGTATGTATGTGTATGTATGTATATGTATGTATATGTATGTATATATATGTATATATATATTTATATTTATATATAGCATTTGTGCTGATAAATAAATAAAGGGAAACTAGTATAGATCTATTTCAAGCTATTTAGCTCTCATCAACTAGCCATACCCTTACTGGGAATTGAACCTGTGCTGTATTACAGTTAGGCAGTTGTAATAGCCACTAAGCCACAGGCTCTCCTCCTTTATCAGCTAAGCCAGGAAAATAGGTATGTACCCTTACTGGGGTTAGTGGCTATTACAACTGCCTAATATGTAATACAGCTCAGGTTCAATTCCCAGTAAGGGTATGGCTAGCTGATGAGAGCTAACTGGCTTGAAATAGATCTATACTAGTCTCCCTTTATTTACTTATCAGCACAAATGTAACAAGGCAACATTAAAAAAAATGGCTTTCTGCCTGGATGGCTCCTAGGGTGAGCCGATAGACAGAAAAAGGGAAGCAGTATGCTCCATCCCATATTTGGCTATACCAGGGGTTGTGACACAATACATACATACATACATACATACATGCACACACACACACACACACACACGCACACACATATATACACACACACATACACATACACACACACACACACACATATATACACACATATATAGCAACACAGCAGCAGCCATGAGATGACCATGCTAGCTGCCTCCTGCACTTCAAAAATAATAAGACATCCCCAAAAATAAGGCCAAGCACTTATTTTGGGGGTCAAAAGAAAATAAGACTCTGCCTTATTTTCAGGGAAATACAGTTCATACATACACATACGTAGGCTTTAGGTGATTATGGTTCTTAAATTTTTATAATAGATTGACTCTGCACTTGAGAAATTCTATGTTGCTTTGGGAGAATATGTGCTTTCTTGTAAAATATCCCATTTCCAGTCCCAGACAGAAATCCTAGAACGTCATTTCCAGTTTGGGAAGGCTATATTCATTTTGATGGCCCAGCAGTCTGGTTTGGAGAAAGGCAACTGAGCTCAGTATTGCTCAGAAATCATTGTCAGTACTACTTGTATCTTTCCTTGCATTGGGAATACTTACCAGCTGGAATACTGAATTATAGATTTCAGATATTTCCATAACTCTTTCATTGCAGTAATGGTTTGTAAAATGGTAATATGCTTGCTGCATTCTTTCCCATGATAAATGCTTGATTAATGGTTGAGTCTTGTGTTACATAAAGAGTGATAAATACAGATGTGCTGACTGGCAGAAGCAACATATTTCACGTGGTCATGCTGCTTGTTTCTCTAAATGTTCATAACTTTTATATAATTGCTTTCGTTTTAAAGCCAGCCAATTTGGTAATGTAAATCAGCCTGAAAAATGTTTCAACTGTCACCCTGACTCGAAAATAAACTTTTATGAAGACAGGGTGGATAAAGTGTTCAACAACCATGCTCTCCGTAGTGCCTTGATGAGAATATGGAAGAAGCACCGGCCCAATTGGGATTATAAAATACCGCTTTGGTTGGATCTTGCAGACACCATGGGGATTATGAATATTAAGTCACTCGGGGGTTGTTTATATAAAGATGTGCTTATTGCTGATGGGGGCGAATGGAAGTTAAAAACTTTGGAACAGCTGTTGAAGAAGGAATTACCTTAAACTGGTTACATTATATACAGCTTCAGAAGAGATGGGAAGAAGATCGCAGGGTCGGTTTTATGGATAAAGAAGTGGAACTGATTAAGCAGATAAAAGAGACTGGTCCAAAACAAGTTAAAAGAATATATAATGTACTGTTAGAAAGAGACTCAGAAAATGAATTGGTTAAGGATTGTATGATTAAATGGGCTCAGAATTTTGGTGAAGTGGTTATGTTGGAAACGTGGGAAAAAATATGGATTCAGAATGTTAAATTTACACAGTCACAGAATTTAAGGGAGAATTTTTATAAAATGTTTTACAGATGGTATTTAGATCCTAAAAAATTATCATGCATGTACCCAAATGTTCAACCAAAATGCTGGAGATGCGGGTGTCTAGATGCTACTTTTTTCATGTATGGTGGACTTGTAACAAGGTGAAAGCTTTTTGGATAAAGATATGGTGGGTTATGCAGAATGTATTTAAGAAAAGAATACAATTCACTCCGCAAATGTTTTTATTGGGTATAGTTAAGGATTTTACCAAAGGGGAAACAAAATTGGCCTTGTATATGGTTACAGCAGCTAGGTTGTTGATTGCGCAACATTGGAAAAAAGATTTTTTACCGACAATTGATCAATGGATTCAGAAGGTGGCAGGGTTCGCCGAAATGGCAAAAATCTCAGCTTTCTTAAAAGCTCAGAAACAGGAGGAATATACACAGGAGTGGGCAAAATGGATTGATTATATACAGAATAAATACCAGACTAGGAGTTATTATCTAGTCTTTAGGTAAGAATGTTTAGACCGATAGATGATCAGAGTAAATAGTATATGGGATGTTTGGAATTGTTAGAGTGGTATACAGCGGAAGTCAGGGGGGTGGGTTTGTGTGGGAGGTGGGGGAGGGTTAGGGTGGAGGGTGGGGCAATATATATATATGAATAAATTAGAAGATGGGATTAATGAAACATTGTTAGGCTAGGAGAAATTTATATTAAGAGTTATAGATGTTAAATTAGCTTAGAAAATGATCAATGTGTTATTATTAATTTAAGAGAAATTTATATAGTGTTTGTTGGGAGGAGAGGGGTTATGAGTAATCTATTTTAAGATGGGGGGAGGGGAGGGGGTAAAGTGTTTGGTATAATATTTGAATGTGAATTTTTGCGGGGGGGTTGGGGGGGTATAGCATTTGTATGAGATTTATATTGTGTGGAGGGGGGGTGAAAACGGGGAAAATTTGTTTGTACAAAACTCTTTTAATAAAAAAAAAAAAAGAAAATAAACCAAAGCATTATCTCAATCTAATTATTAATTGCTACTGAACTGATTAGCGTTAATTGAATGTATAGATGACCCTTATGCCTGGAACTGAATGAAAAGAAATGTATAGAACTTAATATGTTCAAAGGTTGGAGATGTCAACATTTGAACTTTTATGTCTCTTTCTCTATTGCAGTCCTGTTACAGTTGGCCAGCGAAGCTTTGCCAAATGACATGACATTATCTCTGGCTTACCTGCTTGCTTTACCCCAGGTATGTTCATGGATGAGACATGCTTCGTTGCTGCACTTATCTCTTACCTGCTTCTTCTATTGCATTTGAATTTAATTTCCTTGACAGGATAAACATACAGAATGCTTCAGCTCAAAAAAAAAAGGTAGCTTCTGTTATATTAGGTTCTGAAGACATTTCAACACATAATCTGATGTGAGGCTGCTGGGGGAAGAAATGGTACTTTCCTCTTCATTCTAGTGCACCAGCCTTTTCACTGCCCCAGTTTTGATTCAACTGACACTGAACCACAAAAATCAAACCGCCATATCAGTGATAACCCAATCCTAAACCATGGTACTTTAAAGGTCCAACATTAAAAAGATATTTGTTAAAAAATTCACATGAACAAGCTATCAGACATACACAATTCTTTTTCATCTCTAAAATGTTGATTTTTTTTGTATACTAATATTATGGACAAATGTAAATTCATGAAATAAACCCTCTAAACCCATTCATTTATTCAGTGAGTTAATTATGGTAGTTGTAATTTCTGAAGATCAGACAGACAGAAATAAAGTATAATACTGCATACCTTGCCTGGGAATTATTGATTTATTTTATTGACACATGCACATCTCAGACCAATCCAATCTAGCCAGGCTTCCCCTACCACTTCTGATGGTCAGACCTGGCACTCATAAATCATTCCAAAATCACTGTTTTTAACTATTACCCCCACCATCACCTTTACAGGTGCCATTAGCTATAAGAACTTTTAAATACTACTGCTTTTAGATTTTGTAGTTGAGGCAGAAAAAAAATGAAAGATTGATTTTGGGATTTGCTGATTAGATATGTTTGTTGTTATAGAAATGGCTCTTGTATATTAGATATGCAGATGCAAAACGTTGAAGCTGTACTGTTATTACTTTTATTGTACTGCAGCAGAAAAGAATTAGAAGTTAATACTTTTCCCCTCTTCACTTTATCCCACACTTCTTTCTCTCCCTTTCCCCTTTCCCACTGTCTCTATTTTCACTTGTATTTTATATTTTGATAAATTTAATAAAAAAAAAATTATAAGAAGGAGTTAGATGTATTGGGTTGTCTTTTCCAAAGTCAAATGAGGCTGTAGACCTCCAGTCAAGCAGAAGAAACAATGGCTGGGGGTAGGGGCAGGAGAACATCAATTCATCTGAAGCGCTGCGTAACATACGTTGCAGATCCAAACAATATAGCCTTTGTAAATGACCAATGGAAATTTTGTCAATGTGCAAATTTTATAAGTGCCATCTGAGATTTTTTGTATAGTAGACATTGTGCTGATAAACCATTGGAACCTTCACAGTCCCTTTATACCATTATTTTATTTATATTATATTATATTATATTTTTTAATTATTATTTATGCTGTACTCTTTCAATTATTATTCTAGAACCATCATTAAAGACATTATATGCTTATCAATATAATTTTGTATTAGCTACATTAATTCTTTTCTTCTAGGTGGTGGATGCCAACAAGTGCTTTGAAAAACAGCCTCCTTCTGCTCTCTCACTCCAGCTGGCAAGTTATTACTATAGTCTACAAATCTACGCTCACTTGGCACCATGTTTCAAGGATGAATGCCACCCTCTTTACAGGGTAAGTTTATATTTATTTATTTATTAATATTATATTTATTTATTTTTTCTATAAACACACACTAATACTATGCTATAAATCTAATGTGCAAATTAAATCTAAATCAGGAATAACCTACTTATCTTAGCCAACTTGAATATTGGCCTTTTATCTTGAATCCTGTAGAACAGTGGTTCCCAAACTTTTTCAGTCCACCGCCCCCTTGGTGCTACAAACTGATCCTCAGTGCCCCCCACCCAGTGGTGGAATTCAATTTTTTTTACTACCGGTTCTGTGGGCGTGGCTTGGTGGGTGTGGCTGGGGGGGTCATGTGACTGGGCGGTTTGCACGACGGAAGGAAGATAGTAACAGTAAAATTCAAAACTGTAACAATTAATTGCACATTTATTCAAAATCCAATTTAAAAACATTTTAGTTAATGTTAATTCAACAAAATTGTTGAACATGATCCAGTGATGTCAGGTTTTCAAAGTCTGATAGTCATTTTTCAAGAACCTTAGTAACTAGTAACTTAGTAAACTCAGTAAAATTTAGTAACTTCTTCACTGTTCAGTAAATTCTGTGTAATACAGTACATGCCTGATCATTCACACACACACACTGCTGCCTTTTGTTTTTGTTTTTTTCAAAATAACAGGGCGGGGTGGGGGTAGAGAAGAAAGAAGACTTTGTTCTGTGGTATCTGCCATTTCAGAAATGCTCATTAGACTGCCCCACGTGATCAGTCTTTCTGTATTCCTCAATATATTGGTGCCCAGCAGCTGGTCAAAATCCTAATAGTACTTATGGAGCTGTAGATGATATTATGGCAAAATAACAAGCTTTGCAGCTCATGTATACTCACACAATATAAGAGTGATGCCATTATCCAGGTTTATCTGTGACAAAGGTCTCACTGTGCATAAATATCAAGATAGGAAGGGCACTTTATTAAAAAAAAACTGTAGTGTTTTGACTGCATTTGATTATAAAACATCTTGTTTGGCATACTGGGAACATTTGGACAGAATTTTCTTCTAATATGGGACGTTGTTCTATCATAATTTTGTTTTGCTTTGATTTTTCAGTATGTAACAATATCCAACTTTAGACAGTAATTAGACCACTTTTTTATTTACTTTTTTAAAAACAGTATGTGTTGGAAATGCTTATCCCTTTTCCACAATCTCCCCTATATTTCATCCTTCAATGAGATTATTTTGCAACTCAAAGTTTGAGAAACCACCCCAAGTGCCCTTCCTCCTACTCCTCGCTTTTTAAGGCCACCTCTATGAATGGAGCGACGAGGCAGAGGGAGGCTAGCCTGTCTCTCTTCACCCCCCACCGCATGTTTACCTGTGTTTCATTTCTAAGATGGGAAGGTTAGAGGCAGGCAAGAGTGGCGCGTCCATGTGGAGCGGGTGCAAGAGGGATTGGGGGAGTGGCTCCGTTGCACACATGCACTGCGGTGCAATCCTCGCGGAGGCAGCTCATAACACAGTCCCGGAAAGGGAGTCAGAAATAAAGCCATTTATAAAAGCGCGCGAGAGGCAGGCAAGCGCTCTTGTGAAGTGACCTTGGATTCGCTGCATAATGCAGCACCAATTCCCAATCCCTAAAATGCAGGCCCAAGGACAGCCCCGTTCAGTCCCGCATCTCTTCTCCGTGCACAGCACACGCAGAGTCGTATCAGAGGAGAAATGCAGGGAAAAGGCTCTTCTCTTCTTTCTCTGCCCCCCCCCCCCCATTTGCCTCCACCCCCAGCCTGACATGCTTGTATGCCTCCTGAGCGAGCGAGCGAGCAAAAAATCCTTCCAGTCTTTGGGACGTTAGACTGAATTTCACCCCTGCAAGTGCTCAGATGACTGGCGGCCAACAGAGCCCCAGGCAGAATTGCACCCTGCGAGGGGGCCATCTCCAGCACTCCTCTGCCATCTCCTTTGCCTCTTAGTGCCCCCTGCCGCCACCCCCTTACCTCTTAGTGCCCCCTCAGTCATCCCACCGCCCCGCAGAGGGAGGTACCACCCACTTTGGGAACCACTGCTGTAGAAGAACAAAATCCCCAGTGTAGTTTTCCCAAAATAGATTATTATTAGACTTCAGGCTGGGCATGATTACAAATCTGGGTTTTCCATATGCTTAAACCCATATTCAGGAAGTTGTTTGTACCAGAAGCTGACAAGTACAATATAGTCAGATAAGTTCTTTACTTTGCAGATGTAAGATGTAAGCCAGTGCAATATATAGTAAGCTCTGGAATTCACTTTTTCAGGAAACGGTGGTGACAAAATACCTAAGAGTATCAGTCATTTCTAAGTATGAGAGTGACACATTCCAAAAATATTGCTAGCCAATTTTTCACAAGGTGATATTAAAACTTCCAGAATTATTAGGCAACATGGTCAGACTTTAATTCTAAAAGCAGTCATTTTAGCTTATTCAGAGAGTACCAAATGAGGTAATGCTAATATATGGATATACTGTATATTCCAAATAATTCACCTGCTTATTTTTCAGAATTCTTACATTTGTATTTCCTGTCTTGATATGTTATTTGAAAAGAGGAAAAGTAAAGAAATCCAATTCAGTTCATGTAAACAGCTGGAATTTGAAAAAGAGGGAGAGCTATACTTTTTTTTTTAAATAGAATAGAATAGCATAGAATTCTTTATTGGCCAAGTGTGATTGGACACACAAGGAATTTGTCTTTAGTGCATTTGTTATATGCTCTCAGTGAACATAAAAGAAAAGATACATTTGTCATGAGTCATGAGATATAACACGTAATTATAGTCATAGGGTACAAGTAAGCAATCAAATCACATTAGGAAACAATCAGTATAAATTGGAAGGATACAAGCAACAAAGTTACAGTCCTGCGGTCATAAGTGGGAGGAGATGGATGATAGGAACTATGAGAAAACTAATAGTAATAGTAATGCAGCCTTAGTGAATATTTTGACAGTGTTGAGGGAATTATTTGTTTAGCAGAGTGATGGCATTCGGGGGAAAAACTGTTCTTGTGTCTAGTTGTTCTGGTGTGCAGTGCTCTATAGTGTCGCTTTGAGGGTAGGAGTTGAAACAATTTATGTCCAGGATGTGAGGGGACTGTAAATATTTTCACAGCCCTCTTTTTGACTCGTGCAGTATACAGGTCCTCAATGGAAATCAGGTTGGTAGTAATTGTTTTTTCCACAATTCTAATTATCCTCTGAATAATTAGTCTGTCTTGTTGGGTTGCAGAACCAAACCAGACAGTTACAGAGGTGCAGATGACAAGCTCAATAATTCCTCTGTAGAACTCTATCAGCAACTCCTGGGCAGGTTGAGCTTTCTGAATTAGCACAGAAAGAACATTTTTGTTGTGCTTTTTTGACGATGTTTTTGATGTTAGGTGTCCATTTTAGGTCTTGCGATATGATAGAACCTAGAAATTTGAAGGTCTCTACTGTTGATACTGTATTGTCTAGTATTGTAAGAGGTGGCAATATGGGGTGGTTTCTCCTAAAGTCTCCCACCTTTTCTATGGTTTTGAGTGTGTTCAGTTCCAGATTGTTCCAGTCGCACCACGAGGCTAGTTGTTCAACCTCCTGTCTGTATGCGGATTCATTGTTTAAGAGATGGATCGTTGGAGGTCCACTCATTGGTATATAGAGAGAAGAGAAGTGGAGAGAACACACAGCCTTGGGAGCACCCTGTGCTAATTGTACAGGTATCAATGTGATTCTGCATAGCTTCACCTGCTGCTTCCTATATAGACATAGTCCTGACAATTGCTACAATAATGCTGATATATAGGACTTGTTTTATAAATAGTCTGTCAAGTTCAAAACGTTGATTTAACTTTTAAAGTGGTGGCTCCTTGAGAGAGATTTTGAGAAAAATCACTATAGTTAAAGGAAAGGATGCAGCAACTCATCCTTCTTTATATCAATTCGGGAGAAAGAGACCTATGTATTAAAACATGTATTTGTTGTCAGCATGTCCAGTTAAATCTTCAACTTTAAAAATTGGTAAGACAGCAGTGTAGATGAAATGATCATATTTTGTAGATTGCTAAGCTTTTAAAATTCCAATATAAGTGGAACACACTTTCTAGAATGCAGTTATAGGGTATCAAACAAGTAAATGGTGTTTTGGTTATTGATAACTTAAAAGAAACCTTTATTAGGTTACTGTGAAGAGCAACCAGTAATATTTTATAAAAATAGAATGGGATGTAGTGAAATCTTACAGCATACCTCAGTACTTGATGGAACTAAGTAAATTGTGGATCTCGACCCCCACCATGAAACTGGTAGAGTCACAAAGCAATATTGTAAAATGCAGGAGTTTTTATTAGGTATATGCATTGATAATATTTAATTTGAACTACAATTTGGAAAAAAATATTAGACTCATTTACATCCAAAGGTAAAATCTAAATCTTTATTTACAAATAAGAGGCTTGTAAATTAACAAGGGCAAATAAATTTTACTTATCTTTGAAAAATTGAATGAAATTTGTACATGGAGTAGTTCCTTCTAAAAGATAAAGCTGCCTAATTTAAAACAAAACAAACTGGAGGTTTGAAAGAAACTTCTATTTTTTAATCTTTAAAAAGAAAAAAGAACTCACTGATCACTTTTATTTCCTGGTAAAATTGAAAGGAATGTTCAAGCTTTTTTGTCGGTTCTGAGGGTACCAGAACTCTTACAATAAATAGATTTAAGGGTTTGGTACTAGAACAACTTTTAAGAGTTTGAATGCTCCCCCAGCTAAAAAAAAGAATACATTTATTGCCTGTCAATTTTTATGATCAATTGCAATTTAAGAAATGCTTATAGTACAAAAATTTGCAAGTGGAGGAATCTGCAAAATTTGAGAAAATAAAGTGATTTTTTATTGTTGCTGCTAGGAGTGTGTTTTGAAGATAAGGATTTTTTTTTGTTTGCTTGCTTGCTGTCTTGCTTTTGTTTGGAAATGATTAAAGGGTATGAAAGTAAGATGTTTTCTTCCCACCCACCCCAACCCCCGATGTACCCTGACATTTTGAATACAATTAAAAAATGTCATCATAACATGATTAATTGGACAAAGGTAAATCTCAGTGTGTTGTGAATTAATTCTACAGGCTGACCCCAAGGATTTAATTCAGATGGTCACAAAGCATGTTACCAACTCCAGCTATGCGGACTGGCCAGAAGAAATAGCAATGCTGATTAAACATCTTCAGTACTATAATGAACGACTATTGGATTTCACCCAGGCTCAAATTCTTCAAGGGCTTGGCAAAGGAGTGGATGTCCAAAGGTTTACAGCAGATGGTCAATACAAGAGGGAAACCATATTGGGTTTGGCAGAGTAAGTGGTGTCTACTTAGTACAGTGGTTCTCAACTTTCCTAATGCCGTGACCCTTTAATACAGTTCCTCATGTTGTGGTGACCCCCAACCATAAAATTATTTTTGTTGTTACTCTATAACTCTAATTTTGCTACTGTTATGAATCGTAATGTAAATATCTGATATGCAGGATGTATTTTTATTGTTATAAATTAAATCATAGTGATTAATCACAAAAACAATATGTAATTATATATTGTGAAATATTTCTTAATATAACTATATATTAAGATAATATCTCTTTCTGTCTCTCTGTCTGTGTGTGTGGGGGGGGGGTTCTTTGTCTCTCTCCCTCTCCCCCCTCTATGTCTCTCTGTCATTCTCTCTCTGTATCTCTCTGTCTCACTCCTTCCTCCCCCATCTCTGTCACTCTGTGTGTGTGTGTGTGTCTGTCTGTCTGTCTGTCTGTCTCTCACTCACTCTGTGTGTTTGTCTGTCTGTCTCTCACTCAGTCACTCACTCACTTAATCACCCATTCTGTGTGTGTGTCTCTCTCTGTGTGTGTGTCTCTCTCTCTCTGTTTCTCCCTCCCTTCCTCCCTCCCACCCTCCCTCCCTCCCCATCCCTGTCACTCTGTCTGTGTGTGTGTGTCTGCCTCTCACTCATTCTCTCTGTGTGTATCTCTGTCTGTCTGTTTGTCTCTCTGTGTGTGTGTGGCTCTTTGTCTCTCTCCCCCTCTGTCTCTCTTTGTTATTCTCTCTCTGTATCTCTCTGTCTTTCTCCTCCCTCCCCAATCTCTGTCACACTGTGTGTGTGTGTGTCACTCACTCTGTGTGTGTGTCTCTGTCTGTCCCTTACTCACTCACTTAATCACTCACTCTGTGTATGTGTGTGTGTCTCTCTGTGTCTCTGTCTGTTTCTCCCTCCCGCCTCGTTTCCAATTGGGGGGTTCCATGCAGAGCATTTCTTCCCCCCCCCATTGGAAACAAGGGGGCTGTGAAAGACAAGGCAGCGCTTTGTCAGAATAAGAACACTTTCCCGCCATTATGAAGTCTCCGAGGCTGTAATTGTACGGGGTGCACGCGCGCACCTATGTTTTCTATGGCATGGAGCCGCGGAGCCACTCTGCGTAGCTTGTGATGACTCCGGAGCTCATCCGTGGGGGGTTTCGAGGAATGTGAGGTGGAGTTTAAAGTTTAGAGTTCCGATGGTCTTAGCGACCCCTGTGAAAAGGTTGTTCGACCCCCAAAGGGGTCACGACCCACAGGTTGAGAACTGCTGTTCTAAAGGGTGAGTTCCATGACAAAAAAGTCTCTCTTTCTAGGGCCTGCCTGTTGGCATTCCCTAATAGCCAGCACCTAGAGAATGCTTCTTGCAATAATAATAGTAATATTGCTTATACTATTATTGCAGATTTGTTTATTTCTGTTTTAAAAAGTGTTGGATTATCTAGTGTTTTATTAAAATGTGTAATGAAAACATGTAATTGTTAATGCAATGCACATCACATTTTACAAAGGAGAGGAGTCCAGTCTAAAAATATAGGCACGAGGAAAGATGCAATGTATTGTTGTTGTTTTTTAATTTACGGTTGAATGCTGCTACTTAATTTACGATGAGAATCAGGAGGAGGTTACTTATGTTAGATAAAGATTCATTGTCTTTCAATTTGCTGTTATATTAAATCCTGAATAGGAACAATTCTGTGAATGCTTAATGTATCATCTCTAAGCACATGCCATGCAGATCACCATCACAGGATAACCATCAGTGATTTCACGGTGTTCCTCATTTTCACATATATTTTTGCTTTTCAATGAATCGCTTTCACTGGTTAAAGTAGATTAAAGCAAAAAAACAACAACACATGTGTTAGCTGCAGAGGTGGGTTCCTACCGCTTCGGACAGGTTCAGCCGAGCAGATAGTAACTTGGCCTGCCACGTCCCCGAATCGGTTCTCTCGGCGGTGCTGTAGGCATTAAAAAAATGCTTCTGCGTGTGCACAGAGGCAAAAAACAAGATGGCCATCCTGTTTTTTGCTTCTGTGCATACGCAGAAGCATTTTTTTAAAGTAATGTGCAGTAGCAACAGCCGGAACCCACCCCGGGTAGCTGATTTAACTGCCAAACCATATGTTAGGAAGACCTTGTGGCAACCATGAAATCCTTCCCTAGGGAAACCTTCTGCAGAATAGGGGATTGGATCATATTTTCTAGGATGGCTTATTGTGTAGATCTGGAATATATGTATATATACTTGACACATAATAGAGGTAGTTGTCATATTACAACCACTCGTTCAGCGATTGTTCAGAATTATAACAGCACTGAATGAAGGGGACTTATGACCAGAGTGTGAAGTTGTGGCTGCTGCACCATCCCTGCGATCATGTAACTGTGATCCAGGTATTAGGTGGCCAGCTTGCAATTATGAGGTTATAGTCAAGCTGTGGTCACTTGATCACCATTTGCAACTTTTCCTGCCAGGTTCCTATAAGCAAAGTCAATGGGCAAGTCAGCAAGGAAGATTTGAAGTTGTTCCCATAAGTCAGAGGTGTCAAACCCACGTCATCACGGCGACCTCACGTGACATATCACAATTCCTCCCCCCCTTTGCTGAACTGGGTGTGACCAGTTCATGACGCATCTGGCCCATGGGCCGGGAGTTTGACAGTCCTGCTAGAAGTCATCCCCACTATTTTTTTCCCAAGGAACACCCTTATGGAATAAAAGATTTCTGGAATGTTGTACGCCATAGCACCTTTATGCTCGTCAATCTACCCAATCTACCCATCCACAGCACCTTCCCTTGGTCCTTGCCAGCCTGCCTGTGTTCAGAAGTGCCTGCCAACAGCCCCTGTTCGCTTGTCCATGATCAAAAATGCCTGCCCAAATTCAGAGGTTCCCACCTGTGGCCCCTGCCAGCCTGCCTATGCTCAGAAGCACCTGCCTATACTAGCCACCAAACCATGGCACTTGTGCTCCTTGTCTGGGGCTACTGTCTCTTCCTGCCTCACAGTCCTGAAGTTACTACAGCAACCTGGACTGCTGGGATTGCTGTTGTTAAAAAGTACAGATATGTGATATTGCATTTTATATCTGCATCACTTCATGATGGAAATTTTGATCCCAATTGCCATTGCAACCCAAGGACTATATATATATATATGGAAAGAGAGAGAGAAATGCAGCTGCTTTGATTGAAACTTTGTCTGATGTTTCTGAGACTTGATAATCAAAGCTCCTTTACAAAATTATTTATCTTATTTGTCTCAAAGTACAGTATCAGGAGCGTATCAAGGAACCTTCACATTGCCTTCAAAGGAATGTGGATTGCTATTGCTGATCCATACTTAGCAGATACTTGTGAGAATATAAATTCTCCATTCATAAAAGGCCTTCCTTGGTTTCAACTTTCATTAGCAAAATATACAGTTCTGGGACCCAATAGCAATTCCCCAAATGCTTTGCTACAAGTTATTGTATATATGCTCCTGTATGATATTCAACTTGCCTAAAAAGATTTACCCAGTTAGATTGGCTTTTCAGAGTCTTGGTCAAACTTTATATATATTTTTATATTCTTCCGCAAAAAATTGCAGCTCTTGGACCTAATTCCCCAAATGCTTTGTTACAAGTTAGATATGCTTCTGTATGATATTCAACTTTACGCAGTTAGATTGGCATTTCAGAATCTTGGTCAAACTTTATATGCTTTATATTCTTGAGGTTTTTTTTTTACTGTCAACATCAAGAGCAAGAATGATAAGGATGTGAATAGAAAATGCTGGTTTCTACTCAGGAGAGTGGGGGTTAGTAATGCACACCGCAGCTTGAGAAGTTTTATATCTAATGAAAGCCTTTTTTGCTTGACTTCAAATACATAAATAATGTTCCCGGGACCCAAACTGTAGCCTCTGCTGATTTCACATTAATAAAGAAATTACTGAAATGTGAATAATATTTTCATCCCTTTTTAAAAAAAAACATCCAGACTTTAGAGTCTACTCCTTTTCACTCGAGTTATATGTTTTATAATATTTTTTTAGGGGAAAATAAAGGGGGATGAAAGTTTAGTTTCTGAAGAATTTTATTGCAGCAGGATGTTCCAACCTTTCCAG
This sequence comes from Natrix helvetica, assembly GCF_964273705.1. NCBI lineage: Eukaryota > Metazoa > Chordata > Lepidosauria > Squamata > Natricidae > Natrix > Natrix helvetica. Next base: position 147,559,922 of record NC_138552.1, read on the forward strand.
GCCATAGAATGTGGCATTTAACAAGGGGTGTGTGGAGGAATCCTGAAACCTTTGAACAAGAGGCAAAACTCTAGCAGTGGGAAATTGGCTGTATTGAAGTTAACTTTGTTGAGTGTAGGAGGAGGGATTTAGACTGTTATGGAACTTAGGGTTCCATGAATAATTTGAAATACCTTCGAATTGATCCTATATAGATCATTGATGGTGAACCTTTTCCGGACTGAGTGCCAAAGTGTGCGTGTGTGCGAATGCGCACGTGCACATCCAAATCCCCAAAATGCAATGCACGCAACCCCATGCATGTGCGCGTTCTCCTCATGTATGCGCAGGCGGGTGCCCCACACGCCCCTCACCCCTGCACATGTGTGGCAGAGACCTGAAGACCAGCTGGCTGGCGGGAGGCGCACGCGCATACGCAGCAGAGCTGAACTGGGCTACGGCTCACTTGCCATCAGAGATGGCGCTGCATGCCACCTCTGGCACGTGTGCCATAGCTTCGCCATCACAGCTATAGATACTGTTCTGTTTTGTAGTTAAGCATTTTTCAAATTGATTTTTTTTTACTTAATAGCTGTTACATTTTTTTCCCCCACATGGGTAACCAGAACGCTTGAAGAAAATGTGTACAGTATAGCTCTCTCCTTGGCTGAGCGTTATAATGTCCCACTCTGGGAAGTTCATATGACACACTTGGAATTTCTCTTCAGCGACAGCGGGTAAGTACGGAAACTCAAGTCTGTTTCATTTATTTTACAAGTAGGCAAGTATCCAGAAGGTGGCGATCAAGTGAACATTCTCAACTTGATTAGCTGAGACAGTATCTATAGTTTTGTGTGGAAATACTCAAACTCCTTTTGGGTTTTCTGAATGTTTGCACTTTCGAGTTTCATGTGGCTCCTATCAAAGGGAGTCTGAATAAATAATATCTGAGTAACACTTTCTCCATTTGTTCCATAAACAAAATAACCCAACGTGCAATTTCAGTGTCCTGGGGCCACGTGTATGAATATTTTATTAAGCATTTAAGTCTAATTTGTCCTATATAAATTTCACAAACTTTGGTCTCATCGCAGTAAAGTTCTTATTACAGTTTAAGAAACACAGCTTAACCACATAAAATAAATGTCTGAGGACCTCCAATTTTTATTTTAAAAATGTGTTTTATCAGTCAGGAGAAGTTTCCAAATCCATTTTTAAAGCTTTGGAGCTTTATCACTCCACAGTCAGAAACTTGAGAAAATAACTCAAGAGCAGAGTATAAAATTACCCAGAAAAATCACAAAACCTCAAAATAGCATCCAGTGATCTATAGGCCTCTCTTCCCTGAGTCCATCTTCAGAAAAGTGTGGTAAAAGTGAGATTGATAGGAGAGTTACAAGATAGAAGATAGAAGACTAAGCAGAAGATTGATGCTGACATTAAGTTTGCCAAAAAAACCAACAACAACCATGTAGCTGAACACTCTCTGGACAAATGACTCAAACGTGGAAATTTTCAAGCTGCATTGGTGTTATTAGATCTACTTTGGTGTTATTAAAACCAAACAGCACTTTCTACTTTAAGAGCCTCATACTCACTCATATGGATGTGGAAGTGTCATGGTTTGGGGATGTTTACTGCCAGAGGATCTGGATGATTGCCATCACTTAAACAAGCAAGAATGCTGCTTTGCATTATAGAACTCTATGAGAGAATATCTAGCCATCTCCCTAGCACAGTGCTTCTCAACCTTGGCCCACCTGAAGATGCGTGGACTTCAACTCCCAGAATTCCCCAGCCAGCTCTGCTGGCTGGGGGATGCTGAGAGTTGAAGTCCACGCATCTTCAGGTGACCAAGGTTAAGAAACACTGCCCTAGCACAAGTGGGTCATAAAGCAAAGCAGCAATTCAAAATATACAAGTACGTCTGCAAGAAATGAAGAACATCAAATGAATTGCTTTTGAATGGTCAAGACAACCATTTGTCATATACAGAAATGCATAATACATTGTATATGCATTTTTTCTTATTATTTAATACAGATGGTCCTGGACGCACAACCATACGTCAGCCTAGAATTACGGTTGTAAGTTGTGCCAAATGATATGTGACCATGCCTAATTTTACAACTTTTTTGCTCTGGTCATTAAGCGGACCCATTTTACTCAATGGGTGTTTAGTTTGCCAGAAATGAAAGTAGACACCAGTTGCCAGCAAAAATCTTCATAAATTGTGGTTAAATGGTGGCGGATTGGCCATAATAGTCATAATTATGGGCTGGTTACCAAGCGCTCAAAATGCAATGGCGGGGAGTTATAGAAATTATGTAAAATGGATTTATATAAGATATATAAACTGGGGAAGGGGCACCATCAGAACTTTGAAACCAAGCCACAAGGGGTGATGAAATATTATGTGGTAGGTGCTTGCTTATCTGCTTGAATTGTATACTAACTTTATTATTAATATTACGATGTTGTGAATGTGCCTTTTGAGTGATTTTATAAAAATGAAATGATAAAAATTAAACATCCGTTTATGGTTAGATGCACCACCTGGTGACTTCCATTATGTTGTTAGAGTGCAGCTTCCCTATCAGAAATTATCCCCCTAATAGCAAAGCCTGGTGACACCTACAGTCTAAAAACATGTAGAGAACAGCAGTTTGCTTAATCTCTTCTTGAGTTTTCTGATATTTTTTCTGGCGCATTGTTCAGAACCTTTCTTCTCTTGAAATGATTTGTTCTTTTGTTATTAAAAAAAGTTACTGGAAATTTAGGGGAAAGAGAAATAGATGATGACATAGTTTTCACACCATACTTAATTGCAAAGTGCCTTGGTTAACAATTTATCAATTTAGGCATATAGCTTATAAAAATTGCCTTAGCGTGAGATGAGAATCCAGTTATAGGAAGCAGAAAGACTATTGATATGCTTGCTATTTTGCGTTGCATATAGGGAAAAATGGCAGGAGAAAAATATTTTAAATAATTGTTGGCAAACTATAGGTTAGCAGGTAGGTATGAATCCAGTATGTGCTTGTCCATCCTTGCCTCTTTCTTCATTCCACTGATACGTAAGTTACCTTTGCAATGACAAAAAGTAGAAAGCTACAGGCAAATTGGCTGAGTGCTTAATTTTCAGTATCTTTAGAAAATCGTTAGGTAATACATAGGTCCTGCTGCTGTTGCATATAATTCCAGGAGAAATTTAACTACAGTAACATGTACACGTTGCTAAGCAACCACCCAGTTTAGATTAAAAACAAGCCTGCTGAATGTTGAACAAATTTTATATCAATAAGAAAGCCATCTAATAACATGGACTTTGGATAAATACTGTACTTAACTGATTCACCTTTGAACAGAGAGCTATGAGGCATGGAAGCAGATAGTGAGTGGAAACAGATGGTACCTCTTAGAAGTAGAAGAAGAAGCCTAAATGAAGTAGGGCTAGAAGCAACCCCATACTGTTTATACTGAATATTCTGTGTACCATTATTCTGAATCAAAATCATGTGAAGTACAAGTACCGCTTTATAAAACCTTAGTAAGACCACACCTGGAATACTGCATCCAGTTTTGGTCACCGCGTTATAAAAAAGATGTTGAGACTTTGGAAAAAGTGCAGAAAAGAGCAACAAAGACGATTAAGGGACTGGAGACTAAAATATATGAAAAACAATTGCAGCAATTAAAGGTGGCTAGTCTAGCGAAAAGAAAAACAGGGTGACATGATAACAGTGTTCCAATATTTGAAGGGCTGCCACAAAGAAGAGGGGGTCAACTTATCTTCCAAAGCACCTGAAGGCAAGACAAGAAACAATGGATGGAAATTAATCAAAGAGATATTTGAACTAGAACTAAGGAGAAATGTCTGACAATGAGAGCAATCAACCAGTGGAACAGCTTGCCTCCAGAAGTTGTGGCTGCTCCATTGCTGGAGGCTTTTAAGAAGAGACACAACAGTCACCTGTCTGAAATGGTATAGGGTCTCCTGCTTAAGCAGGGGGTTGGACTAGAAGACCTCCAAGGTCTCTTCCAACTCTGATAGTCTCTTCTATTCTATTCTAAACCTTAACTGCAGCATTATTAGAAAAGCACACAATTTTGATTCATTTGGAAAGAATCCTCACCAAAGCAAGAAATTATGCCAGTACTTAGGGGTTTTGTTTCCTTTTTTTTATTGTTTAAAATCAGAAATAATTTTAATTAATGTTATCCTACACCATTTTCATAGTTTCCTTTTGTTTTATTTTTCTTGATATGTGGCACTACTGTTCTAACTTACAAATAAAAGCTTATACTTATTAAATTATTAGAACATCATATTTAAATACTTAGATTTTTTTATTATGTCCTTCAAAAAGTTGCTGAGTTTTTAGAACTGTGGATAATTATGAGCAAGACAATTGGCTGGCAGATGATAGTTTAGGATTTAATACAGAGAACCTCTCTTTTTGAAAATCTTTTCATACTTAATAACATCATCCAGTATTTAGCAAAAAGTTAGGTTGATAAATTGATGAAATGGGTGGTTTCATTTATTACATTTTCTTTTCCTTTTCCATGCAGTTTGTCCACAGCTGCGATAGAAGACCGGGCAAAAAGTCTTGGCCTATTTGAGACTCTGAAAACTGTTCCAAAAGCCTTCCATGAGCATATGACCAAATATGTATATCCTATCATTGAAGGAAAGGATCACCAGCGCTTACTCTACTATTTCACACTTCTTGAGAACTGTGTTTGCTCTGAATTTGTGAAAGATGCCATCAAACTTGAAACTCACATACGACTACTGAAAAAATTCAAGGCAGTTGCACCAGGTACAAGTTGTTAAACATTCATAACTATTTAGCAGAGCCGGATGCTTTTAAAGATAAGGCTGCAGTTGAGCACTTGTTTGATGAATTTAATCTTCTGTGTGGTTACTTGTTTCTGCCCGAGAGTAGTTTGTGAGTATCTGAGAAAGAAAGCTGCATATGGAGATCAATTATTTTGTTAATTAATATATATTACTTTAAAGACTGGCATTGATACTTACTAATTGATATAAAGGTATGTTTTTATTATGGCCTTGGGCTTTAGAGAGATGGCTTCTTACAGGTGAGCACAGACACCGATGTTCATTCTCAGACAGATGGATGGATGGGTGAATGGACAGACAGACAGATCGATAGAGCCACGATTGACCACCTTGATAGAACAGATAAAGGAGGGAAATGGCAAATGTACAAGATTGTTGTGTATTTTTTTAACAGTCTAATCTTCCTATAGGGAAACATTGGCTTAAATTCATAGTAATGGTACATATGTTGACTTCATTCATATTATATGTGAGTTAAGATGATATTCTGGAGGGGATGCTTATATTTTACATTGAGATAGCAACTTGAGCATTAGACTGATATCCTAAGACTTTAATGGCTACCATCATTTCTCCAAAAAAAAATGGATTTGGACACCTTGTGACATTTTTGTCATTTTTTTATTCTTATTTTTTAAAAAATAGTTCCAGAGTAATGGATTTATCATGTGCATTGTGGCACTGCAGGTGTTGTTGTATACAACCTTTGGCTTTACACAGTAGTCTTTTTTATTATTTTAGTTGCCTATACAAAGAAAGGACTGGGAGCTGCTACTTTAAAACAGGGTTGGAAAATCTGCATTCCCTGGGCTTTTCCACCCTATTAGACTGACCAATGTGATGGAGAGCAAAGTCCCCATCTATTTTTTTTTTTACCTATGCCTTGACACTACCTTTCAGGTACAAATGGTGAGGCAACAGAATAGATCCACTTTTCCTGACCTACTTTTCCCCCCATTGCAGATGGATTGCATGATCCACGTCACCTACACTATTCTTTTTTCTTAGCTGAGAAAAGATCAGGCCAGAGGACTATCAACCAGGGAAGGCATAATCAAATCTTGATTATTTCTAGCTTGCCCAATACCTATCTTTCCCATTGGAGAAAATAAATAATGAAATAATTTATTTGTGGAGAAAGTTTAGAAAATCATAACTGCTCTCATCATCCTGAGCCTCAATGGTGCAGTAGTTAGAGTGCAGTACTGCACGCTACTTCTGCCACCTGCCAGCTGCCTACAATTTGGCAGTTCGAATCTCACCAGGCTCAAGGTTGACTCAGCCTTCCATCCTTCCGAGGTGGGTAAAATGAAGACCCAGATTGTTGGAGGGCAATATGCTGACTCTGAAAACCACTTAGAGAGAGCTGTAAAGCACTGTGAAGCAATATATAAGTCTAAGTGCTATTGCTATCCCTGGAAAAATGGGCAACACCTAAGAGTGGTGCACAATGGATGTCATGAAGTGGTTTTAATGAAGTTTTGGCCCCATTCCCATGCCTGCTTCATGTTCTAGCCAAAACGTACAAAAATATATTGAAGCTATGGTCATTTTTATTCAGGATTCGCCCATGGGATTTATTTCTAAATAAACATGTATAGGAATATGCCATTTAAGAGAGATTAATTAGAACATAATTCAGCCACATCTATACCATTGATAAACTCCTCCATCCAGAGGTGCTTTAAACACAAAATTTAGTACACATGAAAATGCTTTTTAGTGCCCTTTGAACATACTGATGGCTGGTAAGAATGTCATCATGTGAAATTTTGATCTAGGAGTGGTAGGAAGAGTGGTAAATTTATATCACTTTATCCTGCTGTAGCAACTTTAAAGCTCATGAAGTGGGAGGTTAAATGAGTCTCCTCTTTGAGGCTTTGATATGCCCCCCTCCTTTTCTCTGCCTACTTGTTTCTCTGTTAAAACCTTGCATAACATAATAACATAATATTCCATGCCTTTAAATTGAAGAAAATTATTTACTGTAATGTGATGGAAATTATGCACTGGTAATAGAATCCCAATACCCATAAATCGTGCTTCGCATTTTATTTCAATTTCTAACATAGTTGATCCATAAGGACTGCTGCTCATATTTTTTTCTGCTAACAGGTCTTAATTATAAAAAACTAACGGAAGAAAATGCAGACCCTCTGGAAGCTTTGGATCCTATCCTCACCAGTCAAAATATTCTGCCGATTTCCAAGCTTGCTCCTAAAATCCCAGGAAAAGATGGAAGGTTACTGTCTCCTAGCTCTGTCTATGCTGCCTGGATTAAAAAATTGTTCTGGAACGGGGATTCCCATCTGATTAAAAGGGTTCCAGAAACCCCACCTGAATGGCTTCATGCTTATGACATTTGTGCCAAATACTTTGATAGACTTTACCCAGGAGATATTATCAATTTTCTGGATGAAATTACTTTTTCTTCAAAGGCTGTCACCAAAGTAAGTATTACTTTATAACAGCATTATGTGTATGGCTTCCTTTTATTAGTGTAAAAAGTGCCAAACATAGACAAAAATTGGGGTTTCTAAATAGTTGGGCAAAGCATAGAGGAAAATATATGGAAAGTACCAAAGCAAACTATCATTTTAAAAAAACCAGCATTTGAATGTTGTCAGGAAGAGGCTCCAATAACTGAAGCTACTGGATCCATCCAAGTTGGCAAAAAAATAGGCTACTTATTTTCAAGAACTTCTGATTCTCAGGGAGTTTTTCCAAGCAAGTTGGCACTGCTCTCCTCTCTCTTTGGTCATTGGATCTCTGCATTATGATAATGGCCCTCGGCTGGTGTGTGGCCAATCCCTGTGTGAGAGTCAGAATCTCTCAATGGTGCTTTCACATATTTCTAATGTGGATCCCCAAAAGCAAGGCTGGTCAGTGCTACATCTGACCATTATCTTGTACTTGTGGTTTAATTGCATCTGAGACAGCTTTGACAAACTCCCATCATCTAACCAATTGCCATGTTGCTTTTGGTTTATATGGGAACTAGGCTCCAATATATCTGAAGGATGTCTGGTTTGGGAGTCCTGATCTAGAGAAAGTAAAGCTAATCCTCAACTTACAGTCACACAACTGAGCCCAAAATTTCCGTTGCTAAGTGAGACATTTTGTCAAGTAAAATTTGCCCCGTTTTATGACTTTTCTTGCCACAATTGTTAAGTGAATCCCTGCAGCTCTTAAGTTAATCACACAGTTGTTAGGGGAACCTGGCTTCCCCATTGACTTTGCTTGTCAGAAAGTCGCAAAGGGTGACTGCATGACCCCAGGACATTGCATCCGTCCTAAATATGAGTCAGTTGCTAAGCATCTTGAGTTTTGATCACATGAACATGGGGGGGTTACTGCAATGGTTGTAAGTGTGAAAACAGTTTTAAGTCATGTTTTTCAGTGCCATTGTAACTTCAAATGATCACTAAATGAACTGTTATAAGTGGACGACTACCTTTATAAAGTGCTAATGGAAATAATAGATTGTGAATTAATTTGTTTCTACAATACAGAACTTTGTTCAGTTAGAACTTAAATTAACTAGTACTAGCTTTGTAATGAACAATATTATATTATTAAAGGGGCTTCTTTAATTTCATATGGACCTTAGTGACAAGGAATTTATCACTAATTTATCAGCAACACATACCAGATTGAGAGTAACAATGGTGTAGCTGTGCAAGAGAGCTTTATCTGATTCAGACAATAGCAACCAGTGATCTTCGCAGCATTTATTTCTGTCCCTAAGTCACATGTTAACTTAGCAACTATTTTGCTTAACAGTCTAGTCCTTGGAAAGGAATTTTGTCACTAAACGAGGAGTGGGTGTATTTGGCATCAACAGTATTGTGCAAAATCATATGATAATGCTTGCAAGTTAAAAAATCGTGTAGCTCCTGTATTAAATAATATAAATAGCTTATATTGGTATATTTGTACAGCAAATCACATTTTGAACAAATTATTCAAAATGGGAATTAGTGAAAATCCATACATATGTAAACTGAAAACAATTATTTCTTTGGGAAGAAAATCAATCTATTTTTCCATAAAAGAATTGGTAATTTCAGTGCAGAAATTAGAACATGCTTTTAGAACATAAGTAAGGCAGATAGACAAATGTAGATAGAACAAAGTGAACTATTACTCAGTATGTGGAGTAGTGAACAATTGAAAGTCATGATTGCAACTCTATTGGACTTAAAATAATAGAGATTACTTGCAAGCTATGTTCAGTATGAGCTTTTGAAAAAGGATAGCATCTCAAAAATGCATTGAGCCATTATACAAAATTGTGATAAACGATTCTGAAGATGATCTCTTCCATTTTGTCTTGTCTGACAAGCTTAATAAGGAAAGCTACCAATTTGGAATTAAACAAAACAGTAGGATAAGGATCAGGAAAATTGCAAGGATTTCAGTCAGACTTGGTTAGCAAGCCTGGGATAGGCAATTTGTGGTTTTATGAATGTTGAAATTGTTAACTCAAGACTATATGGCGTAAAGGTAAAGGTTCCCCTTGCACATATGTGCTAGTCATTCCCGACTCTAGGGGGCAGTACTTATCTCCCTTTCAAAGCCGAAGAGCCAGTGCTGTCCGAAGACGTCTCTGTGGTCATGTGGCCGGCATGATTAAATGCCGAACACGCACAGAATGCTGTTACCTTCCCACCAAAGGTGGTTCCTATTAGGTGGTTCCTATTATTTCTACTTGCATTTTTACATGCTTTAGAACTGTTAGGTTGGCAGAGGCTGGGACAAGTAACGGGAGCTCATGTTACTCAGGGCTAGGGATTCGAACCACTGAACTGTTGACCTTCTGATCGACAAGTTCAGCATCTTATCCACTGAGCCACCGTGTCCCTAACTATATGGCATGCCTCCCACCAATGCAAAGATTTACATTTTTAGGATAATTTGGAAGAAAATTTTGATACCTTTAGTTTAAACTAGCCCTTAGTCTCACTGTTGTAGTAGCTGTAAGTGCTTGGAATTTTGGTTTTGCAAAGTCTGGAAGACTACAGAATCCTGATTTTGGTTTAGCCCAAGATCTTAAGCCCAAGGTAGCATTTCAGGCAACAATTATCACAGTTCAAGCTACTGCTTGATCAAATTACAGCATATCGGACCAGATAATGCAACTGAAGGATTAAATAGCTCCTTTTAATCTTTATCAAATTCAATTAACCTATAGCTGAGTAGGTGCACTTTTATTAATTTAGTTTATGCTGTAGCATTTGAAATAAATCAGGCTACAAAATGTCTTCTGTTGGAGTTTTATTTACTATGAAGAATTAGACCTTAATTAGATATATAAATTTAACATAATTACAAAAGATCTTTTAGTGTAGTTAGTAGTCATGGGGGCAATGCAAAATGTAGTATATTTTTCTACATGAATTATGTTTGATAGATACTCTTAGATAATACATTCCTCTCAGTTTTGGAGAGTCTATAGTTTTCATTCTTTCAGAGAGAAAAACAGAAAAATGCACATGTCAAGCAAGAAACATACATAAAGATGTTTATGTATATATATTTCTCTACAATACTTGGAAATACTTTGTTGTAATTTTACAGTAAAAAATAAAGATATTCACTATATGATAGATATGACTAAATTTACTACTTTACACTAACCCATAATCTGTATGAAAATTTAATGATATGTTATATAAATTCATCTAATTATAAGCATGGCTAAACAAACCGTGGCTTGCATGATACTTGAACTTATCTGTTTACATTGAGAATTCTGAACTGTAAAAATTTACTTGTGGATCAGTGAGGAAAAACTTACTGCTTTTTAAAAGTCATCTGAAAGAGTTCCTTGACTGAGATACAGTTCATTTTCCCCCCCTGAGAAATTATTAATTGTCTGGGGTAGAGGAATCTGTAGCAACCAAACATAGCAACATTATGAAAATCCCAATATGTAGGTGCTTGAAAACTCATTTGGAGAAAGAATGGGATTGCTCAATTCTTCTGCCTTCCTGTTTACTTGTTAATCCTTTTGAGCTCTTGACTTAAATACTATTTTAAGTGGAATACTTCAACTAATAGCTTCAGAGGCATTTGTCAAATGGGTTGAAGAATGAAGATTTCCACAGGCTATTATAAGGAAGGAAGTAGTTTTGTCTCTGTGTGTTTTTAAATGTTTTTAAAAAATAGATAATGGAATCATTCAAGAGAAGTTTAGGCATGAAAAAAAGAAATAGCAAGGGATTAGACTTCGAAGGCAAAAGCTCTTTTCAGAAACATTTTTTTTCTCTTGCTCATGTTCTGTTATATTTAACACATTCTGGTTCTTTACTAAAAAAAAAAGAGGAAATCTTTTAATCAATGTATATTATTCAGTTTCAGTATCTCCGATTCATGTACATTCAATCACCACTTGTACTATAAATGCTAGTGACAATTTATGATAAATTGAGTATTATCTTTCCTCAGCTGTCAGTCGACTCCCGGGTAGAGATGACAAAGAGAGCCATAAAGTCGATGAAACATTCAGCTGAAAAAGCTGGGAAAAGGGCTTCTGAGGGTGATCTCACAGAAGGTGCGGTTCAGAAGCAAATCACTTATGAAGAAGTTTTGAATCATCTCCAGCAGTCTCTTGCACATCTGGAAACCCTTAGCCATAGTTTTATTTCTTACCTGAAAACCAGTGACCAGGTAGGTGAAAAAGATTTAGCAGAAACAAATCAAGATTATGTATCATATACAGTAGAATCTCTGTGCACTAGTTTTCTAAATACATTTTCCCATCCGCCTTCATCTAGGTTTGTTTCACTGTGTAAAACATACCATATAAGTAGCCAGATTTAATTTCACGCTGAAATAATTCAGGTGACAGAATCAAAGTGTTTCATTTCTTTTTAAAACTTGGAAAGGTACTCCTCACTGTGGTTTATTGGGACCAGAATGTCTATCACTAAGTGGTAGTGTCATAAAGCTCAACATAACATGACTTCATTGCTTAGTAGTGCCAGTTCTGGCACTCCCTGGTTACCATTTTTAAATGAGGATCACAAGGGTAATTAAGGAAAGATCTTGTGATTGTAACACTCCACTTTCTGCCGGCTCCCCTGTTGAATTTGCTTGTGGGAAGCCAGCAGGGAAGGTTGCAAATTGCAATTACATGACTGTAGGACTTTGCATTGGTTGGAAATCCAGACTGTGCGGTTATTTGGTTAATCAGTAGTTGGCAAACCACACTGATTAAATCAGTCAAAGTCCACATTCCTTTCTCTTAATCCTTTTTGCTTACAAGAAGGTACGATGGAATTTGCACGTTGCAAGCAGTAAGAAATTAACTTATAAACATATGGGTCACGTATCTTCATGAGGTGTCCATGAGGTGTCCATGAGGAAAAGCATGCATCTGTAAACCAATCAATAGTTGCCAAGTGGATTTTCTGTCCAATGAGCTTTTTCTATTCTGAGAAGTTTGACAATAAAAGGGAGCCCCGAACAATGCTCTGGGTGGGTGCCTTCCCATCAGGTACCTTCCCAGTGGGTGCCTTCCCATCACAACCTTACTCCTGTCTGCGTCTGCTTTTCTACGTTACCAACACAGACTGATTGCCAAGCTTCCAGATCATGATCATGTGTCCCTCGGGGTTCTGTGATAGGCAGAACTTCAAGAACCAATTGCAACTACCACTCATTCAGTTCTTTCAAGTTTTAATGGTCCCTGAAGGAGTAATAATTAAAAGAGGATCACCTGTGAAGGCAAATATACGTGTCCCAGGACAATGTTGCAAGATCCAATCTAGGTCGGTGTATGTGTGTGTGTATTCTAGTAGAGGGAAGTTTCCTGAGGATGGGCTCCAGCACGAGTCCAAAAGCTTGGAAGAGTTAAACCTCTGGTCCCGGTGATCAACCCAGATTGGATCTTGCAGGATCACCTGCAATTATCTTTATTAGGCAATACGATAAATTCGGACTCTGCAATAGTTTTGTTTGATGGTAATTTTATATTATTAAAAAATCATAAAGGTAAGGTGGAAAAGGAAGCTGTGGATTTTTTTTTTTACATACACAAAGTATAATACCATAAATATCCCTAAGGTAACCGTTATGAGATTAATTTTACAAATTGCTTTTGTGCAATTTGTGTGGTGGGGATAATGATTTCTGTCATTATTTCTGTCACAATTTATTGGAATAAAGTTTGAAGGTTATTTCTAGGTTAGCAATGAAATCTGAATTTCAGAAATAAATATTGAGTTATTATGACTAAAACTCACACTTAAATGGTTTCCCCTTATAGAAAATTCTGCAAGAATATGGCTATCAATATGATATATCCCGGTCAGAAAAGAAAAGAATCCATGAACAAGTTGTAACAATGTGCTTGGATGGACAACCTTTGAACATGATAAAAACATTGCTGGATGTTGCTGTTGGAGATTTAGGACTTTCACCCAGGGATGTTGTTGAGACAGCTCTCATCAGAGTGATAGCTGCTTTGAGGCAAGTTAAATTACTTTCATTTCAGAACTTTTAAGAGTGTATCATTAAATGTAATTGAAATGGTATAATCTTATAACAATCTCTTTTTAAAAAGAGGACATATATAGAATAGTACTATAAGTTCCTTGCTTTGCTTTTGTGTTTGCTTCTGCAGAAAATCCAAATAGGCCCTTAATGCCAGGCTTTTGCATACATTTCTATTTATTTCATTAAGATATTTTATACTGGGTCTTTACAAAAGTGCCCAATATTCTTTTTAAAAAGCACATTAAAAGAAAAGGGTGGGAGTTGGTATCTAATAAAACGATCAATCATAGGATTAGCTGTGAGTTCCTCATAACAATTTTTGAGGATTAGTTTTAATGAAAAATGATCTAAATTATCATACTGATATTTTTGTAAGAACAAACTAACGCCATCTCTGTAGGTTCCTTGCGTGTCCTCATATTTTATAAAGTGGAGTTGCCACACAATAGGTGTGTTTTATCTTTTTATAAAGGAATTTAATAAACTAATGTACAGCTTTAAGAAGATCTTTACCTCCTTAGTTTTTAGTTTCAAATGTGGTAATATTTACTAGTGGTGAGATTGCATTTTTAAACTAAGACAATACATTTGAAAGAACCTCTGAATAATGCCATGTAAGATAGTGAATATATGCTATATTTTGCCAGCTGTGGTGTTGATTTCTTTAAAGCCAATCTGAAAGTGAAGTTGGCAGCAGATGTCAATTCCTTATATACTGACTGTATTTAGTGAAGCAGGATGCCCACAACCAGTCATTAATGGCTAAGTAGATGACAGTTGGTAACACTTCTCCTCATTTAAATTATTTGGATGTTTATGAATACTTATTAGAGAGGCAATTATTAAAGAGGCAATAGAAATGTCAGAACATATTCACTCTCTTACACAGCATTATCCACAAGTAATTTCATCAATAAATAGCAATCATGAAAACTTACACTTGATTAATAATACCAACTACTTATTAGTTATACTTTTTGCTATATTTTTCAGATTATGAATTGGCATTAGCTGTGGCATGACCACACGTATATCAACCATTTGATGGGCTTCTAACTATTTCCCTGAATTTTAATATGAAAATGCTTAACTGTCTAGATACTGTCTCACATAACACTTTTTAAGAGTGAATTAAAATATAATACTTTTTTTTAACAGTAAACAAGTCTTGCCCTTTTGTTTAATGATCTTTTCTATCTCAGATAGCTAAGCAATGTGAGAGCGGAAAATTAATCAGGCAGCATCGTTTAAAAGCATAAGAGAAAATATTGGTAAAGAAAATTTAGAAACTAACTGCAACAGTAAAATGCTTAATATCTCAAATGTTTCTAAAACATTGATAAACATACATACATACATACATACATACATACATATATGTTACTACACTCTCGTACAATACAATAGTAAATGCAGAAGTAGAGTTTATGTAATACAAAGTAATAAATTAATCAATGAAATTACTTTAAGCATAGAATACTGAAGTGAACTATTAAGTGAACAGTAATATTTAAATATGTACATGTTAAACTGGGGTTAGCATGACCCTATCCATAGCTTGCTTTGCAAAGGTCCTGTTGTTGTGAATTTTTCCCTTTTTTCAAGAGGCTAGTTAGTTATGCAATAGAAGCAGTTCACAACCTTGGTACAACTTTTTCTATGCTTGAAATGAGAAGATTATACTCTGAATATATTTTTGCCAGAAAAATTCCTAACAGAATTGAGGCCTAGAATCTTGCAGAGATCTCAGTGTTATTACTGTTGTGACGCTTGGGAGATAAGCCTTAATGACTCTTTAGATGTCTACGGTAATTGTTCAGGATTTGTTCAAAGCAACTTCAGTGCATGTCAGATAGTTCTTTAACATGCTTTCATATTAGGGTCTTTATAGGTGTGGTTTGTTAATATTGATTAATGTGACAACTTTCCTGGCAAATGAAATAAAATACTTTTTATTATTAATTAGAAGGGATCTTGTGTCTTAATTTCTCTTTAAACCAAAAATTACTCTGGCAGTTACAAAAGCCAGTTATGAAAATTGAGTTCAAAGCCAGTTTATGAAAGTTGAACTGATAATAGCTTGTTTAAAATCAGGGCTTGTTTAAACGAGATTTGTTGGACAAGTTCAAATGGGTTCATTCAGCTTACTACTGGTAAACCATAAATTGTTTGCAGATCCACAAATGGTTGGATTCACATATTACATTGAATTGAAACAAAGCAAACCAAATTAGGATAAACTTAGTCAGCGTATCTTTCATGTGATATTTACTTGTTTAGTGTTTGATAAGCAGCGTAGAATATTTATACATGTGTAGGACTCAGAAATTTCTGAAACATTGATTTCAAATAAGCATCTTTCTGTTTTACTCACTTGACAGTGAAGGGAGTGATCAGCATTCTTCTCAGAAAGATCATTTTCAGATACTAGAAGACATTGTCTCTGCTGTCCACACAAGTGCTGAAAATGGGTAAGACTTTTGAGAGTATAAGGTGAAAATTGATTACAGTTGCTAAATAAGAATATGCATCAAATTTGAATTAATTGTAAAAACCTGGATTAAATCTAACACTTTAGAAATGGTGCTGTGGAAACCCCCACCCCCAACAAACAAACAAACAGAAATGAGTTGTGGCAGAGTAAATGAAACCAGTTTAAGAGCAGGACTGGAAACCCATGCCAAAAAAAATATTCTTTTTATTTTTATTTTTGTTCTTCTTTTGTATGCTATATTCAACTATGTTTTTACTCATGCAGGTAGTAGCAGATTTGATATACTTTCTGGTTTTGTTCTCCATACTAATTTCCTATCAAATTTGAAATGCTTTCTTTACACATCCATATGTTTAATTTCCCATTCCCATTCTGTGACCTACTTAGAAACCTGCAGCTCTATAGCTTTTTCTCAGGAATCTGTCCTTTTCACAGTATATATGTCCTACCATCCTTTCTCATTTCTCTAACATTGTTTGGGTTTTTTTTAACCTCCTCAAATATTTTTTATTCTCTCTCTTTCTCACTCTCTCTCTTGCTATCTTTTTTTCTTACGTAGTCCCACATGTTTTGATGGAATCAGATAGTTCCATACCCACCAGTGGATCTGTAGCCTTTAAACTTCTACTTCGTATGTTTGGCAGCAAACTTTCTCAAATAGGAACCTCCTGCATCTATCTTGCTATAACTTGTCAACTTATTAGTTCCAAAAGAACCGCTACACTGTTTGTTGTGCATATTATTATTTTCCCCAGGGAAAAGCCCAATGAACCTAGTCACAAATCCATATAAAATTCTAGTAGGAAGATAACTTTTGAAATACCAATATTACTATAATAAGGTCTTACGCTTGTTTTCCGTGAAACATTATTTACCTTTGTATCCTTCAGATGTTGTAGGAACTAAATATAAATGGTTCCCTTCAGGAAGATAGAGTTATCTGAAAAATGAGCTTGTCTAACGTTTGAAGCCAAGGCCTCAACTGCTTTCTTTTTTAATTTATCAACTTTTTAATTTACATTCCAAATGTCACTTCCTCCAAAAAAACTCATTTCTAATTTAGCACCAGTTCTTTGAGAGATGGAATATAAAAAGAGTACATAGGCTAAATAAATTCTGAAGTTTTTATGAAATGAGAACTTAAACTGTCAGCTTATATTATTTCAGCACTTTCAGACAGGTTGAATTGGTGTCTTCTAGCTGGTATTATGTCCTCATCTGTCTTGTTAGAATGACTACAGCAGTATTACTTCAAATATAAATCACATGCTACCTGCTGCTTCTTTTCGTTTGAAAAAAAATAACAGTGACAAGTTGAAATATTACCAGTGAATATAACAAGCATTATTTATACAAATAAAGATATATAGTCTTTTAGAACTTGCAAAATGGGTGGCAGTTGCCTGAGATGGACAGTGGTGGTTTTCCTGATAACTTGAATGTTGTAAGTCCTACAGCATCTTATTAAGGTTGTTTGATTGTGTGTTTCATCAAACCACAGATTTGTCATTCAACATGTAGTCTGTGTATTAGATCAAGAAAAGTCATCTTATGATACTTCTTATATAAAGAAATAACAGGATTTTTTTTTACTTCAGTAGTCAATGCAACTATTATTAGTCTATTGTTATTATCTAGTCAGTTATTTCTCGGGAACTTCCTTTTCTAATTTGCTTCCTTGTGTACTTATAAAATTAACAGAGAGTGCTTTTTATCTTTAGTCAGCTGCAATATTGTTATTCATGTGCCGTTTTGAAGGAACAGATCAGACTCAAATGGATTAACTCTAGCCCAGGAGAATAAGAGCAGCTGTTTGGAGAAAATGGGAAAGGATAAATTAAAGACAGCTCCACAGCCTTTCCTCTCCAAAAAAAATTGAGAAGGAAGATATTAAAAGACTATTCCTAAAGGATTTGTGGGTGAATAAAATGTATTAAAAAGAAGCAGTGCCTCATGATGTAGAAGAGTTATTGCTGAAGACAGGAGAAAGTAAACTATTTTCTGCTCAATATGGCTTGGTTCCAGGTTTGGGCAGGTAAACGGCAACAATATGAAGCATATCTAGGAGAACAGGTGGGAAAAGCTTGCCACTTCAACAGCTCACGCATTCTAGTATGGATTAAGTACTGTATTTCCATCATATTTTAAGATAAAGATTGTGAACTAAAGAGGTTCATGCAAGAATTAAGTGTAGATTTACCATATTTTTGGGAGTATAAGATGATCCGAAGACACACCTAGCTTTTGGGGAGGAAAACAAGGGGGGAAAAGTCTGCCTCTGCCTCCCAGCAAGTTGCCTCCTTGCAGCAAACAGTACAGATGAAATACACTGTTTGTGGTGTTACATTTCAGACAATACTTGTACAGATGCTGTTAAAATCGATGTGGCTTTCTGGAAGTATACTTTATTCTCTGCTATTTAAAAAAAGATACAATAGCATTTGGGCCTCTTCAGATCAAGCATTTATTTTAAAAAGCTTCTTCATTTTGTTAAGTTGTCTGGAACAATAATAAAGCAGTCTTTAAAAAATAAGTCTAACATTCTATAGGCATTTATAGTTATTGACTTACCTCCTTACAGCAAACAGCCTATTTCAGTTTAGCTTGATTAGAAGGAAAAAAAATCTGCCTCCACCTCCCAGCAATTTGCCTCCTTGCAGCAAACAGCAAGTTTCACTTTCAATTTCAGCATGGGCCTCCCAATTATTAGCTGTTTCAGGCTGCAGGGATTGCCATAGCCTATTGCCTCTTTTTCCCATTGTTACAAGGAGGTATAGCCTATTGCCCCATTTTCCCATTTGTTACAAGGAGGTAAATTGCTGGGCAGAGCTACATTCGGTGTATAAGACACACCCAATTTTTCACCCTCTTAGGGGGGAAAAGTTGTGCCTTATACTCCAAAAATCCAGTACATTGCAAAGCTAAAAACCAAAAGTAAACTAGATGTTTGAGGGGAAAAGAGTGGGGGTTAATTACTCCCAAATTCTTCTCCAAGTATATAGTTACTTTTGAGGAATCTTAGGAGCCGAAGAGATGCAACCTAAGTGGGCTGCAAAGTAGAGCATTAGGCTTGTTGGAAATAAACATAAATCAACAAAACTATTTTCTTGGGCTAAAATCCTGATTTCTCCCACAAGTTTACCTTAAATCACAGATTGGCAACAACTTGATCTAAAACTTCTTAGAAAGAAGCATTGCAAAATGAACTAAATCAAGAACATTACAAATGGGAGTCCTGGTAGAAAATGTAACGATTTGGCAGGAGCAACTTTCAAAGTTTTGCTTTCTAAATGAATAAATAATAATTTAAAGAAAGACAGACATAAGGGGCCTTGAGAAGGCTAAATATTCACATAGATAATTTACCATGGCTTTCTCCTTTCTTTTATTCTAATTGTCCATTTTACTTCTTCAAAAATTCAGCTTTGTTTTGTTTTCTGTTTTTGTCAATCAGCAAAAATTTACAGATACCTACTTTTTATATTCTGCAGTTTTTGGCATTTGACTATATAAATGTTGTTTGAAGAACTGAACAGGTATTAAAGTTCAGATTTTCTCTAGTGACAAGAAAGGCATGGTCTCCTTTGATTGGGTAGTCAGAATGCTATTTAATTTTCCTGACCAATAGTTAACATGGATTGTGTTATATGAAAAATAGCCATAAGAAGATGTTAAAATAATTTCCTTGGAAATGAATGTCTTTAAAAACATCCAAAACTGGCAAAACAAAAGTGTATAATAATGCAAATTTCTAATAGTATGTAACAATAGAACTGTTGAAAATATTGAACAGGAAATCTTTGGTTGTTCCTGACGAGTCAGTTGATTTCTGGGAAATACTTTGCTTCTGTTAGGATATTCTGCTTTATCAACTTAAGTTTTGAATTAATTTATCAACTGCTTATAAATAAGTGCTAAGAATAATTTTAAAATAGATATAAGATAGTCTGCTATCTATTGATAGTTTTTAGATTAGCTACCTCAATGTTTAATTCCTGCATATTCTCACCTGCCACTCACATAGAACCATCACCCCTCCCCCACCAGTTCGCTAAGTCAGAGAGGTTGGCTATCTTAAGTCAAGAAGGATCTGAATGGAATTTGTTAATGGCATACGATTAAATGAAAACCAATAATAACAGAAGTGTGTCTTGATTTGATTGTAGCGAGAATATTGTGTCTTCAGATGATTTGTTGGCTTGGCTTAGGCCCTACTGTGGAGATGATTCTTTATCAGTGAAGCCTCGCATAAGAGTTCTACAGATTTTGGAGCAAGCTTTTCACCTAAGCGACGAGGATAGCAAACTGCTTATTCTGTTTAGAACACAAGCTGTTCTCAAAGCCTATTGGCCCCAGACTCAGGTAGGCAATCTCATATACAATGTTTCTTCTTTACTAATATACAAGTTATTTATGAAACAGTTGTTGCTAGACCTTCATTGATTATTTAGGCATACAGAGCACTTATGGGTTCCTTCTCAAATCTGTTAAACAGGAGCTTGTTTGTACTAATTATTTTTTTTTCACTTAAACCAATAAATATTTAGAGTGATTTTTCATTTTCTAATTCCTGTTCTTTGTTAATGGGTTTTAAAATTAAAATTAAACCTGTAAATTAAGACGTAGCTCTTGAGCATATAGCATGAAAATAAGTCAAAATTAAGTTTACATTATTAAAATTGCATATGGTTCTCAGAAAGCAGGAAAGGTTAGTGAGTACAAGGGTTTTCATATTAACTGAATTATTATTTCCTTTTTCTCTTGTCTTTTATAATACTTAAAAAGCATTTCTCTTAAGTAACTCAGTTCCGGGTTATTACATGGGTACAGTACATCCACATAGGTTTCTTGATAACAGGAATATGTTTTTCATTGTTTTTCATTGCCTTCTTCCAGGATGTTTTTCTTTAAAAATTATGTGACTCTAGACAGTAGAATAATTACTTCCCATCCAAGTGTTCATCGGCTCTTGTGTTGCTGATGTTTTTTTGTGATCAATCAAAGTTGGTTAAACTAACTTTGGCTAGGATACAAATAAATCTGCCATAGATCTGAGGTATGCTGGGCTTTCTTCAGTTACCCTATTACTGTAGGATAGCAATTGAAGCATTCAGTGTTAATGGCATTTTGCAACATAACGTTCCTACTGTGTTGTATGTAGTCCCTGGTTTCATTGTGAATTATGAAATGGTATTTGTGTTTCTTCCCCCCACCCTTGAATTAACTGGATTTGTTTTCAGTGACACTATTCTGTTGGCAAATAAATACCTATGCAAAGTTTATATTGTTTTATTACAGCTATTTCTAATTCTTACTTGTGTGATCTAAACTGCATAGGAACACAACAAATTAGATATTAAAAAAACAAATTAGCAATTGGCTGAGAGTGGCAGTAAATAGGAGTGAAATAAACTGAATGAAATAAATTTCATGATGGCTGAATGATGAAGTATGTTGAGATCCTACCCAACATTTCTTCCCTCCTCCATCCCCAAGGGAAAATTAGACAGTTCAGATCAGAACAACAGAATACGGGGTTGGAAGGGACCTTGGAGGTCTTCAAGTTCAACCCCCTGCACAAGCAGAAGACCTTATGCCATTCCAGGCAAGTGGCTGTCCAATCTCTTCTTAAAAGCCACCAGTAATACCACATATATCATGTACGGTCTATGGGTGATTCTGGATCTGTAAACACAATTGTTCATACATTTTACCTAGAAGATATTTTAGGTCAGCTTTTAGCTTATATTCTCTCACCAGGAGGGAGGGGAAAAGAAAAGTTCCTTAAAAGAAGTAGTGAGAAGGGTAGCAAATGGCAGATTTTGGTCATTTTGCCCTGCTTGTTGTAGACATTGATTTACTCTCTTGGAGAAAATAGGATTACACTGTAATTTTTATATATGTAATAGCATACACTGAACTTCGTGTTCTGAAGCCATTACAAGGGAAATTACTGTACTCCAGCTAAGATGCTTAGAACGTTGATGTGTAATTTATCTAAGTTACAGTAGAGGAATATGAGCTAAGTCAAGAAGAACAAGTAATTTATCCTATTATGAGTTTCTTCTCGGGAAAAATAGCATAATCATTTAACAATCAGTACCCTCCATCTCAAGATCATTTTTGATGAAGCAAAGAGCCACTGCTTTTCAATGAGTTCATAATGACACATACATAATTATGTGTGTAATTCAAGGAAATCTCAGTGGGAGAGCAAAATATATTGAATCAGTGGAGGAATTTCATTCCATTTTCATCTTTTGATTGTAACACAGTACCTGAAGATAAAAGCATATGTTATCTTTGACTTGTTTTCAAGGAGCCTTCTCTTGTGAATAGATATGAATTTAATAGATTTTTACTAGAACTTCATTGGGCTTGAGAATGTATTGTAGCAATTAGAATCTTCTCTCAAGTGCCTTGTTTGTAATTCTGCTTTTAAGGCTGTAGTAATTCAGATTCACATTGCAGTGAGGAACTGAATAGTAGAGAAATACATTTACAAATTGAATTAATCAACATGGGGTTTGCTAGGATACAAATAAATCTGCCATTGATTTGAGGTTTGGCTAGTATGAACAGATAATTTTATGGTGTTTAACAAATGCATATGGTTAATTTAAATTTCCAGAAAAGAAAATGCTTGGCTTTCTTGTATCATATCATCCCTGTTTCTGAAACTCATTTAAAGATCATTCTTTTAAATGCTGATAGTGCTTATGAAAATTAGTATTTCAATAGTATCATTATGGACAAAGTCGTCTAGAATCAGATCTGGTATCAAGTATTACAGAATTTACATTGAGATGAAAAAAAATGTAAATGAGAAATAACGTTGTGTCAACATTTTAGCCTTTTTCAGTTTGAATATTTATTATAAATATTTATATTTATAAATCTAAACAATATTTATTATTATAAGATATTAGTTGAAAAAGTGTATGTTATTCCTGTATTAATTATAGCAGAGAATGTTCAGTAATGATCAAATATCTGACAAGTCAGTATTTATTATTTGCTTTTTGTACAGGTGTTTATAACATATTCTCATGACAATATTCATATTTCCAGCTTTTTAAAGAAGTTGTTTTTGAATTAATTATCAACTTTCCTGTCAGATTTCACTATTTTCTCTTAATTTATATTATATATTTGATATTTTATTTTGATATGTAACTTGATGATTTAAAAAAACCCTTTTTATGCATAAATCAAAAAATCCTGTAGCATGCTTTCTATTAATATGAGCTTTTTTAAGGGAAATAGTTGGAGTTTTTATATATTAATTGAAGTTCAGCTTCTAATAAATCCAAATCCAAAAAGAACTATGGAATTGGAAGAACTGTAAAAAGATCAAGGTCTTCATTTTTATTTACTTTGCCTCATTTTTTCTATGCAATCACTTTGCTAATAGGAATGAGGATAGAAGGCCCCTTCCCTTATCTGAAGCCCCTTCCCATCTTCCTTATAAAATCCCTTCAAAATCAAAAGCTGGGAATGGTCTTGCAACATGTTTTTGGCATAAGTGTCAAACTTGATTGCATCACATGACGCATCATGACATATCACAATTTTATCCGACCTTTGCTGAGATGGGGTGGGCGTGGCCTGCATGTCACGCATCCAGCCCGTAGGCCGCCAGTTTGACTGACTTGTTTAAGAGACGTTAAGTACTATTGTACTCAGAAGAATAAAATTTCTTATGCTAAAAAAAAGCAGAATTGTACACCTTGGGAAATCTATTCACATCAAATGTTTATGCACTGCCCAGGGTCACTTTAGGTGAGATGAGCAGTTTTATAAATTTGATTGATAAATAAAAAAGATTTAACCGTTTTGAATTAAAAGCATCTCTGCTAGCAGAAATGGGAGAATAAAGAATGACG
The DNA here is from genome assembly GCF_964273705.1 of Natrix helvetica. Taxonomy (NCBI): domain Eukaryota; kingdom Metazoa; phylum Chordata; class Lepidosauria; order Squamata; family Natricidae; genus Natrix; species Natrix helvetica. The sequence goes on from NC_138552.1 coordinate 147,583,650, forward strand.
GATACTCTAAGTGAGATTAACTGCTGAATCAGTATTAAGTACCATGGAAGCATATTACTGGAATATATTACCCATTTCCTTCTAGAGCAGGAATTTGGGTGGCATGAAGCAGATAAACGGTCTTATGACTATTAAACCAAGCAAGAAGAAACAAGAATTTAGTTGTCCCCTGGGAGCTAGAGAAAGCCCCATTATACAAAGATTCCCTAAGCTTCTCTGCTTGTCACCTATCTCTTGAAGCTAATTCCATTATACCTATGGTTTTGCTCTGTCCTCCTCCATGCTTCCATCCGTTACTGAAACCAGGAGATCTTGGAGGAGATATTTGAACTGTGAAAGTATGTGTTTCATATTCCTATTTGGGTTTGTAAAAAAATGTGTAAAAAATAAAGCAAACAACTTCCAAAATATGTTGCCAAAAAAACTACAGGAACTAGTCCATGCAGTTGCCTGGATTAAACATTGACTTGAAGGGAATAAACAAACCTGATTTAACACAAGAATATCTCTTGTTTGTTTGTTTTTGTTTAATATGCCACCAATTTAACTGTCTAAGCAACTAATATTTGGATAATTATGTTATCTACTCTACCTTGTATTTATTGTGAGCTGCTTTCCTGAATTTATTAGGTGGAAATAACAGAGATTGAAAATGAAGAAAAAAGGTACCTTCTCTTCATGAAACTTCTGGAAAATAGCAGGAAACATGAAGAGTTCCAGCATTTAGTTATGCTCCTGCAAGCTTGGCCTCCTATGAAAAGCCCAAATATGTAAGTTATTTGTTTTGCACTTTAACATAAACCTAAAATACCTTTGGGAATTTTAAAGTAGATCTTCTCTTAGTGTTAATTCTGAGTGTACTTTCCATTTGTTAAGAAATAAATGTTTGTAGAATTCCCTTGTTATTTTTAAGTGGTAAGAAACTGGCACTTTGAGTGAGTGGTTGATTGATGGTATTTCTAGGCTACCCCAATTCTGAAAGACTTTTTTGCTGTTTTTGAAGTGCAAAAAATACAATATATTTTTCTCATAGAGTCCATAAACCTATTCATGATGATGATCACTGACCAACAAAATTAAAATTAAAATGCATAGATATTTTTTGAAAGATTAATAGAAGTTAATAAAATGGTGTAGACTTTTCAAAATTATACAAAGATGTGTGTGTACATATATTCATATACATGTACAAATATGAGTGGCTTAAGATGTGAAGTGTAGGTGACAATGGTGTTCTGTTGTTATTGCTAATACAGCCCAACTAGAAAGGAACACTTCACCAAGCAGAACACTCTGCTTGGTGGCAGGTCTTAACTTGCATACAGATTCACATGAGCAACAATAGAACAGGGATATTAACATGAGAATCAAAGACCGCATGTGTACCCAACATTATATTTCAACAACCCCATTATACACTCCACACCCCCAACAATTTGACACAGATGATTAGCGAATCTTCACATGCTCTTCCTCTGATATTTGGCATCATTTGCCCCTCTGGATTTTACATAGAGCAAACTAGCCGAAACTTTTCACAAAAGAATTAATGAACATGAAATTTGACTCAAAAGGTATATCAGAGTATTTCAGCCTTCTAGGACGTTCCATCTTGAAAGGGGGGGGGGAATGTTAACAACAGAATTCAGTGAGAGATTGTTAAATATCAAAAAATGTCAGGCTACCTTTGAAGATCTCAACAAACACAAACCAACATTCAGAATGAGTCTAATAGTCTTATAGCATCTTTTCTAATTAACAAAGTATATTAAAAGGCACAAGCTATCATGACCTATTTCTTGCTTGGTCAGTTGGATAGAGTAGCTAGGATTTCCAATGGGATGAAATGAATGGGGAAGGAAGGAGAAAACAGGTTGGTTATGCAGATGGAGGTTGGATGAAAGACAGGTTAAAATTTATCAATTAAAAAACATTGCATTTGTTAAGACCTTCAGAGATAGCCTAAAACCTTTTGATGTACAATCTCTTGCTCAACCACGCTGTTAAAATCTCTTTTTTCCAAAAAATTTATTTTGTAATCCACAATAGAATGTCCTGGATTATGGAATGCCCATTTGATGAAGTGGACAGCAACTACTGAAAGCTTATGCCTGTTAATTAGAAAAGGATGCTACCAGAATCTTTCTGATTTTTGGTTACCATAGGCTAACATAGCTGTCCTCTGTTTCCTTTAATCAGAATATTTGATACATATTTTGTTCTGATGGAATATGGAAGATTGATCCATTAGGTTGGGAGTCCATCCAAGCTATACATTTCATTGAAATGTTCTGAGTTGGCCTGCTTTGTTCCAAGACTGAAATGAAATGAAATAAAATATATTTTGTGCACTTTTGTGTATATTTGACCTTTATAAAGCATTGATATACACTTAGAAATCCCTTAGAGCAAAATTTGAATTTAGTAGGAAAAATACTGCATTGAGAAATAGGATTTTTTTTACAATGGCCAGGTTACATTTACTTTCTTTTTTCATCAGATTCCTCTCTTGCCTTTCAAATTAAGCTATGCATATATCACTTACCACTTAGACTTATATACTGCTTTTCAGTGCTTTTACAGCCCTCTCTAAGCGGTTTACAGAGTCAGCCTATTGCCCCCAACAATGTGGGTCCTCATTTTACCGACCTTGGAAGGAGGGAAGGCTGAGTCAACCTTGAGCCTGGTGAGATTTGAACTGCCAAATTGCCGGCAGCTGGCTGTCAGCAGAAGTAGCCTGCAGGACTGCACTCTAATCACTGTGCCACTGCGGCTTGTGGCTATATATGGATTTTTTATATGGATAAAATATCCAGCATGCTTAGATCTATGGTGTTTTTAAATAATCCATTATGCCATAATTTCATTGTTTTCCTTTTCAAAAGAAAACTAAGTATTTCTGGCTGCAATTGGGGAGAATTATAGTATAGAACTACTCCTATCTGCCTAGCTTTAAAAATCTCCTAGTATGTCCCTTTTTGACCCATTTATTCTGAGTAAATTGATTGAAGAATAAGGGGGGGGAGAGGACACTACTTGTAAAGAATAAAATTGTTTTCTTCTGTCTAGCCACTGAGCCATGTAAAATTGAGCACTAGTTGTCTCTTGACAACTCAGAAAATGAACTTTTGTAATCTGAGTTCCTATAATGACAAATGACAGCTGTTTTGGTTTTGCTTGATAATATTCCCCTGAGCTATGGAATTTTATATTGTTCCTTGGATTTATTTTCAACACATTTTTCCTATCAAAATATGGTCTGGAAAATTTGTTGGGTCAGACTGGTGGGGACACAGGGCAGAAGTAAAAAAAAGTTCTACTGTATGAGTAGATTTCGGGTCATGGAATGTTGGCTTTTACTTATTTAACCCCTCTTCAGTTGATTTTTGGCCAAAAAGAAAAAAGGAAACCAAAACTGCTATATTTTGTGTTCTCTTACAGTGGTGGGAAAAATACGTTTGTGGGCCAGAGGGTATTACGAGATGGTATTTTGGAGGAGACCATTTCTGCCCTATGTAACTACCTCCATTATGGCATAATGTATTTTCTCACTGAACTGATTTGCCAGAATGGAGACTTACCATTCCACAATGTTAATTCAGTTATGCATTCAACTATTTATCTGGTCTCTTTATTTGAGTTGTCACATTCCAGATTACCTCTGGATTTTTTCAAAGAAAAACTGTCACTTTATCAAAGACATCATCCTTGACAAGAATGTACTCAGTCGTGTAAACTTGCATAGTTTTACATGAATAACACATTTCTGACAAGGAGAAATACTTTGTTTCCGTATGATGCATTCATTAGTCGCAGCATCCATAGGTTTTCCTGAAGCATAAAAAAAGATGGTGAATGTCGCAACCTCTTATATATTTCATAGCTTTAATAAGTTAGGTGCTTGTATTAAAATTAGTCCTTTTCAAATAATTAGAATAGCATTTTCCTAATGTAAGCTGTTTTAGTTTATTAATTAATAGTTCACAATCCAATTTAAGAGGAAAAATAAGAATATTTAATGCCAGCTATGATTCTCCCTCTTCATCATTCCATTAACCTTGATCCAGAAGAAAAATTGCAACTTCATTCTTAATTTCCAATAATAATCACATGTCTGAAATTCAAAGCCCTATTCCTAGGTGGATCTATAGACAAATGGATGTGGAGTGTGAGAGGCAGAAAATGAACAAAATGTTAAGTTTTAACTGTATAGAATAGATAAATTGTATGGATTCTTACATTAATTTATTTTTGAGGAGAGCATTTGTGGGTAAACCTAGTCGTGACAAATTTATAATTTATGAGTATTATTACATTTTTACCTTCTGAATTTTACTATCATGGACAGTACCTGTGGTATATCTGTATACCACAGTATACAGATTTATCAAGTGCGATAATTGTGCCTAAACTCAATATCGTTGACCAAGTCCTGTTATAGAACACTTGCACTGCACGAAATGCACCACAGGAGAGCGAGCTGGTTTCACACCAGAGAGAAAGATGAGTGGCTCTTACTGTAGTGTCACCCAAGGCCTTCTCCCTTCCCATACCTGCCTCACACGTGGGCGCCTCAACCAGCAAAATTCATAACCATCAGGAACCTAACTGCCTGCACAGAGCACCAGTTCATCTCCCCACTGAAGTGGTGCCTGTCTATCACTCTATCTGGTTGCACAGTGATCAGAATGCAGTACTGCAGATTAACTCATTGCTCATTCCAGGAGCTTGATTCTGAGAGGCTCAAGGTTGACCCATCCTTCCAAGGTCGGTAAAATAAGGACCAAGATTGTTGGGGACAATATGCTGACTCAGTAAAACCGAAGGCTGTAAAGCACTGTGAAGTGGTATATAAGTCTAAGTGCTATTGCTTCTTGCATAGAACATGCTTTCAAAGTGTAGGGTAGACAGAAGCTAAGGCAAATGGCAGGAGCTCCCCCTGTCATCATGACGATGATGGTGACCGTGATGATACTTGGGCTCAAACCACTGGAGCAGAGATCATCTCTGGCGTCGTTAAGCCACTGAGCCACCATGATTCTCTTATTACTAACTTTTAAATGATTAACTAATATTTATCTGATTTTTTTATTAAAAAATCTCAAATCTTATTTGCTTCTGATCTCAGTTTTTATTTTATTATCACATTTTATTTAATATTACAGAAAACACATATCAACCTTCATGACTTATATGCTTATTCTGTCTACCCTAATAAGCAGCTGCTCCTAATAAAGTTCCATCTCTCTTGGCCGCAAGTTTTTTTTTTAATTAAAATAATTTGTTCTGTTAATTTTTTTTGCATATTTGTTTCTAAAAAGTCACGGACTACATGCACCTGAAAAGCAGTTCATTGGAGTTTATTGTAAAAATTACACAAAGCATTCGCATTCAATAAATACATTTTGTCAAAAATTCACTTTTTGAAAGTACATGTAGGTAGATACACACAATAGAGATCAGATTGCTTTTAGTGCTCACAAGAAAACTTCTTTTCCTTTATTCTAGAACATGTTCAAGTAATAATCTTTGGGTTAAACTGGGAACAATGATGCTTATGAAGTGCCTACAGGAGCAAAAGAAAAGTGTGGGAGACGAGATTCTGACGATCTGCCGCTCTTTATACGAGACAAAGCAGAGGCTCTCTGCAGAGGTAAGTCTACATGACTAGAGTTCTTGTTAGACGTGACCCAGTTTACATGGACAATAAACTCATTAATATATGTAATTAGCCGATAACCTGGCATTGCCTGGGTATTTATTTATAGGGGGAAAGTGTCCAGCCCAAACGTAATTTCTAATGTTGGATTTTCCCCCTTACCAGAGGGAATCCCCTTATGGAGTGCAGTGAAGCCGTTACCATGGCAACTCCATTGAGCTGCACTGTGGAAGCCATTTTAAGACACAACAGACTGTATCTTAACAGAACACACACTCCAGGGGTTTTTTTGGGTGTCATATACCCAGAGTATTTGTTTCCAGAAAGTACAATGGCTGCACAGTGGAAGCCATTTTAAGACACAACAGACTGTATCTTAACAGAACACACACTCCAGGGGTTTTTGGGGTGTCTTATACCCAGAGTATTTGTTTCCAGAAAGTAAGTCATCTGTGTTTCCTGACAGTGAGAATTGAAATTGAAAGTGAAATTTCCTGACAGTGAGAACAATTAATCAGTGGAACAGCTTGCCTCCAGAAGTTGTGAATGCCCCAACACTGGAAGTCTTTAAGAAGATGTTGGATAGCTATTTGTCTGAAACGGTATAGGGTTTCCTGCCTAGGCAGGGGGTTGGACTAGAAGACCTCCAAGGTCCCTTCCAACTCTACTATTGTATTGTATTGTATTATTCTTGTGTACCAAATTTGGTTGAAATTGCTCGAGGCATTCCAGAGTTATGCTGGAACATACACACACACAGCCATTTTTATATATATAGAAGAAGAAGATAGAAGATTTCTTTGTTAAACAAAGAATGATAAAAGTAAGGACGCTTTAAAATATTTTTGCAACCATTAGTAACACCTTCATTACAGGTGCAGCGTTATTCCTTTTGTTTGTCAACCCCCATTTGCACTAGATTTTGCTCTCATCCAAGTCTCACAGAGAGCCCGAAGATCTGAAATAGTTGCCTTTCTGAATAGTTAATCACTATTGACAACAAATGGGTCCCAGATGTCCATTCATTTCCATGTCACTAGTTCAACCAAAGCTCCTGCTACGATCCTTCCTAATGAAATTCTGTTTCATCTCTGTTAGTAGATCAGGGCATTCAAGATGCTAACCAACACCAAGTGCTTCTTGGATTTACAGTTTGTCACTTAAGTTTTTATTAAAAATGAACACCCTTTGAATGGTGAGGGAGTAGGAATGGGTTTCCAGAGGAAAAAAATTACAGACTACAGGAACCATTAGCACTACTCAGGTGACTCTGAGGACACAGATAAACCTCCAAGTGCTTCAACTACCCTCTAAAAGGGATGCAAATGACCAGCTGACTGTAAGGAATGTAAATCCTTCCACTCCCCACTATCCTGTCAGAGCTGAAGAAGCTTCTTGGATGAGAAGTGAAACGTCTTCAAAGAAAAAACAGGGAAAATCCAGTTGCCTCCTGAAAAAAGCATCTTTGGGTTAAGCTTTTATTGATTCAGGTTTTTTTTAAGTTTGCTAAAATTTTGAAACTTCTAAAGTGCTTAAAGTCTCCTTTCCTCCAGATGTGGCAGTACAAAACACCTTATCATAAACTGCTAGCTTCAGACTCTTCTGTGCTTCTTTTTGTAAGTTCACTTTTGTCCCAACCACATCCATAAAACTTTCCATTGTTACAGGGCCGTTAAATGCTGTGAACATGTTTTAGAGATTGGACTGGTCAGATTTCATGCTAGAGAAACTGAAAGCGTATCTCAGAAATGTATTGGAAGGAAGGGTTGCAATGCAAACATATTTAGGATTGGCTTATTTATTTATTGAGGGGAAAGTTTAATGATATTTATCTTTACAGACAACATGCCAGTATAAAAAAAAAGTATAACCAAATGAATTGTTCCAAGTTAAAGCAAGTTAATGTAATAAAAACAAAACTATTGAGTAAATTAAATATAGATTCACAGGTTCATATGCCCACCTTATATTGTTTATATATTATAATTGCTGTTAGACCAAGATCTTTATTTTAATTGCATTGTAATCCTGAGTCTTTGTAAAACATGGTATGTCAGGAACTGCTTCTGGGATTTTCTTATATGAAGAATATATCCTAGATCTGTCATGGTGAACCTATGGCACACTTGCCAGAGGTGGTACGCAGAGCAATCTCTGCTGGCACATGCACTGTTGCCCCAGTTCAGATCTCCGTGGCGTTTCTTTTGTGAGCTTCTGTTTCTCTGCAAACCACAAAACAAAAGCTCACAAAAGAAAAAGATGTTACCTCTTTCCCCGCTGTTGGTGTTGGGATGCCTTGCCTCCCGCTGGCCAGCTGCTCCTTGGGTCTCTGCTGCGCATGTCCGTGCATACACATGTCCACACCTTTCAGTTTGGACGCTCTGTGTCTAAAAGGTTTGCCATCACTGTCCTAGATGGAAACATTCACGGGACTAAGGCAACATGGCAAATATGGGCAACAAAATGTTCCTACTTCACTTTATTTAAGGACACCCAAGTGTGAGCAGCAGGAGCTGGTCATAATGACCTGTGAGCTCCAATGGATAAGACTTAAGATACATCCCTTTCCTGGCACTTTGAGTGGAGGCAGTGAGTAGCTGGGTCTAAGAAGTAAGTGATACTTTAGAGGAGAGTGTTGTGCTGGTTGCCTTTAAAAAGTCACTGGTATAATCGTTTCTGGAGATACCTTCTAGCTACACTAGATAATTATTCTTCTATCTCTAACCTTTCTTTTTTAAGGAAATGTATTTGTTTTAATATGTTAAATCTATTTAGGTACCCCATCAGCAAGTGATTTGGGGCAATATACACAAATTAAAACAATATATAATAATTTTAAAAACTGCAGTCATGGCATTTTTGAATGGATGACTTTTGAAAGTTAATGTCACTTATTTGGGGGTTAGCATTAATGGTTTTCTATGATTGTATATTTCCTATTTATTTCATCAGCTAATTGTATTTTGTTCTTTAAATTATTATTGTAAGTTGCTGTGAATCTTAAGATTTTGGAGATTTACCAGTATAATAAATATTTACAAAGGTGATATGTAACAAAACATTGCAGTAAAGCTTCAAACCCAATAAGATTGGCGTGGTTGTCATCATCATCATACCATTTTTCCTGCAGGAACTCAAAGTAGAGAATGTGGTATTTCCTTCTCCATTTTTCTCCTAAAACTTCAACCCTGTGCAGTTTTGTTGGATTGAAAGTAAATGGTTAGTGAGTTTTCTGGGCTGAGGATGGGCATGGATCTGGTGCTCTCCTGATCCTGATCCAACATCTTAAGCATGATCCTACATTGCCACTACTCTTGAATTTCAGCTATTGCTAACCAGAAATATCAGCTTCAAACAGCACACATAGTCGCAGTTGGCTATGGTTGAAGTTAAAGATGGTGTTTGTGATTGTATTAACTATTTAAACTGATTTATACTATTGTTTGAGGGATTGCATGAGAAAAAAGAAAAAAGAACCAATAAATTAAAGGTATTGTGGATGAGGTAGTAAAATTAGAAATATTGAACTTTCTATCATCTCTTACAATTTTGCATTACAGGCTTATTTCTGGTAAACGATAACAAAAGGCTTGTAAAGCACAATATGAAATACTGATCATATATTTCTGCACATTTTTCGTGCATCTGGAAAGCACAATTTATTGCTATGTGTACAAGGCTTGCAAAAAAAAAATAGTTGATGGCTCTTAGGTTTAACAGTTGGGTGAAGCAGCAGTTTTATAGTGCCAGTAGCATTTTATATCTGCAAACCCATCAAAACCTTAAGTGAAGAAGCTGAATTATAAGAGGCTTGACAGAACTATAAAACTTCTTTCCAAAGAAGTCGAAATGACATTTTTATTCCTAGAGACTAGGAACGAGAAAGAAAAGATAAAGATATATAGAACTGCACTAGCCAACTTCTAAGGTGCATCAGCTATACAACTTCTGTTGAACCTTTAATTCAAAAAAGTGTCTTAACATGGCAACCTATCTACATGTTCAGTTAAACCAGCTTGCTTTTAAATGGTGGAAACATGCTTCCTAGAGCAAGCTGTTATCCTGTTATTAGGTTTAGGTTTTATTAAATTTATAGACCGCCCCCCTCTCCCCGTAGGGACTCGGGGCGGTGTACAGACCGTTCGTGTATAAAACAACAAAACATAACATAAAACATCAGACAAAACAACGCACACATACCATCTGTATATACAACCCAAACTAATATATAATTAAAAACAATTCTAAAACCAGTTTAAAATCCCAAAATTTAAAATTTAGAAAGCCATCCAGGAAGGTCAGTAGTAGATGTTCCCTGTAAGTACAATTACAATTAGGCCAGGCCGGCTAGTCGAAACAGGTGGGTCTTGAGTTTCTTGCGGAAGGAGCGGAGATCCGAGGTGGTTCTAATATCGGGGGGGAGGTCGTTCCAGAGGGTTGGGCCCATCACAGAGAAGGCCCTATTCCTAGGCACCGCCCGCCCGCACTGCTTAGCGGACAGTACCCGGAGGAGTCCCTCTCTGTGAGAGCGGATTGGTCACAGGGATGTGTGGGGTAGAATGCGATCCCGCAGGTAACTAGGTCCCGAGCCATGGAGCGCTTTGAAGATGACAATCAGCACCTTGAAACGCACCAGAAAAGCCACAGGCAGCCAGTGCAGCTCGCGCAGGAAAGGTGTTACATGGGAGTACCTAGTACTCCCCATAATAACCCGCGCGGCTGCATTCTGAACCAGCTGGAGCCTTCGGGTGCATCTCAAGGGGAGCCCCATGTAGAGAGCATTGCAGTAATCAAGACGGGAAGTCACCAGGGCATGAGTGACTGTGCGAAGGGCGTCCCGCTCTAGTAGGGGGCGCAATTGGCGCACCAGGTGAACCTGGTGGAATGCCCCCCTAGCCACGGCTGTCACATGATCATCTAGCGACAGCCGGGAATCTAGGAGGACGCCCAAATTGCGTGCCCTATCCGACGGGGGCAGTTGTTCCCCCCCGATGGCCAGAGATGGAACACATTGGCTAAAGCGGGGCGCCGGTAGCCACAGCCACTCCGTCTTGGAAGGGTTGAGCTTGAGTCTGTTGTCACCCATCCAGACCCGCACGGCTTCCAGACACCGGGACATCACCTCGACGGCTTCGTTGGGGTGGTTCGGGGTAGAGATGTATAGCTGAGTGTCATCTGCGTACAGATGGCACTCAACCCCGAATCCTCGAATGATCTCGCCCAGCAGTTTCATGTATGTGTTGAACAGGAGAGGTGAGAGGACCGACCCCTGTGGCACTCCGCACGTGAGCGGCCTCAGGGTCGACCTCTGCTCCCCCGCCAACACACATTGCGTCCGACCAGAGAGAAGGAGGAGAACCACCGCAAAACGGTGCCCCTCACCCCCATCCCCTCCAGCCTACGCAATAGGATAACAGTTATATAGACTAATTAGCATATATGTTGATTTGAGTTTGGATAAGAAACTAATTCTATTTTATAGTGCCCAGTATCTATTTGAAAGTCTGCCAATCAACCAATAAACAGGTATGCTTGTTGGATTTCTTGTGAGCCATCTAAAGTTGTTTTGGATAGTGAGATAGGCAGCAAATCAATTTCTTAAATAAAATAAAATTTATCAATTATGCTAGAGTCACACTCCAGTTATGGATATTTGGATGCTTTTTAGCTTCCCTGCTCTCCTGAAAGCTTCTGTTAGTTCTGAACTAAAATTGAACTAATTTTTCAAATATTTTCTGTTCAGTCTGACCATTTTCCAGAGGCAATGATTTTAGGGGATGTTCCTGACAAACAATTAATGGCAATCATATCTAATAGGATAAGAAAACATCATTTGAAACTATGAAGATGTCCAGACAGTATTGTGCTAAGTGACTACAGGTGGAATTGGATATTGCTGTTTAAAGAAAGTTTTACTAAAATGAATATACGAAAATGTTCTGGAATGAAAGTCTGTTTTGTATTGTTGAAATTTGGTACAAATTTGGTACAACTGAGATTTGGTATGCCAAATCTCAGTTGTACCTCAGATTTTGTATGTATCTATGTGTGAAAGAGAGTACCATTGGATCAGTGGTGAGTTGCAATTTATTTTACTACCGCTTCCCTCGTGCACGCACTCACACGATCATGCACAGAAGGGTCCAGGCGGGTGGGCAGAGCCTCCCGCCACCGCCACTACCGGTTCACCCGATGCAGGGCGAACCTGCAGCAACCCGCCTCTACATTGCATGGATGGATGGCTACAACTTACATGCAGCTTCATTTCCTGGAATTTTTTGAACATTGATTGTTCAGTGAATGTGTAGGGATAAAATAAGGTAGGGACACAACACAGAACTTGGTTCCTGAAACTCTTTCCTTCCCTTTATCAGCAGTGGCCAAAGGTGACAACTGATGGACTTCTTTAGGGCAGAAGGCATCTCTTCAAAATGTTTATACTTTAATTCTTCTCCATGCAGTTCTCATAAAATGAATTTTCAAGTCACTGGAACAATTCAGTCTTTTGCTCCATTCAGTCTTTACATTTCATGAGAGGCTGAATTTCCACCAGAGGTTTTTGGTTAATTGCTTGCTTTAAAAGGAATCAGGTTTCCGTTTTGGACTTGATAAAAGGATTTCCGGAGGTGAGTGCAAGTTGGGACCTTCCAGTTGACTACTTACACCAAGGTTTTCTATTTGTTTTCAGTGCATAAAAAGCCTGTGTTTGCTGCTCCTGAAGGAATCTCTTCTGCTGCCCTCCCTGAAGCTACTTCTGGAAAGTAGAGACCAAGATCTACACTCCATGGCACTGGAGCAGATAACAGCAATTGCTAAGGTAATTGAATTAGTCTTTCTTCCCCATTGGAGGCAATAAATTAGTTATTCTGTCATTATATAGGAAGCTAGGCCTCTTGAGTGTAATACAGCTATTATGCTTTTCCAAAGCTTTTATGCCTGTAATTTATACAACTATATAGAATAGTGATGCCCAACTTTTGTGGCTCAGTGGTCCAGCTGTGTGTGTGTGTGTGTGTGTGTGTGTGTGTGTGTGTGTGTGTGTGTGAACAGGACCACGCAAACAGCGGGCCGATAAGCACATGCGCAGCTCCACTCATGCAAGCAGCAGCCCAGACCACATATACATGTCTGCCGCTCATACAAGTGGAGCTGTGCACTTGTGTGAGTGGAGCTATGTGCCACATGTCCCGGTCTGCCTCTCACACAGCCCAGTTCTGAATAGGCCATGGCCCAGGAGTTGGGCACCCCTGATGACTGACTAAGAGTTCATTTTATATGCTCAAGATGGTTAAGACTAATAATGTTTCTTCCAATTATTTTATTTTGCATTATCTCTTCAGCCATTTGCTCATCAAAATAACAAAATACTTTACACCTGGGATGGCTTAGACCAGCGATGGCGAACCGTTTTTGGCTCACATGCCATAAGTGGGGGGAGTGCAGGGAGGTCATGTGTAGGCGTGCCGTACCCATAATGCAATGCGCAACTCCCCAGTGCGCATGCGCACACTACAGCCACTCCCCCCCCCCCCATTTTTCATGCTTTTTTTGCCCTCCCCAGAGTCCAGAGGCTTTATAGGAGCCTGGGGAGGGTGAAAACAGCCTCCCCTGCCCCCCCCCCGGACGCCCTCCGGAGGCGTCAGGGAAGCCTCCAGACAGTCCCTAAAGCCTTCAGAGTGCTCAAAACGACCCTCCAAGCTTGGACGATCGTTTTGAGTGCTCCGAAGGCTTCAGGGACTCTCGGGAGGCTTCCCTGATGCCTTCGGAGTGCTCAAAACGACCCTCCGAGCAAACCGGAAGTGACTTCTAGTTTCCTCAGAGGATCATTTTGAGCACTCCGAAGGCTTCAGGGACCGTCCAGAGGCTTCCCTGATGCCTTCGGAGCTCTCAGAACGACCCTCCGAGCAAACTGGAAATGACTTGAGCGTTCCGAAGGCATCAGGGAAGCTCATGAAGCCTCCAGAGGGCCTCCAGGGGGGCGGGGCGGAGGAGGCTCTTTTCGCCCTCCACAGGCTCCTATAAAGCTTCTGGAGCCTGGGGAGGGAGAAAAATGGCTTTAAAAAAGGGTGAACTCATGCGCGCTGGCCAGCTGACAGGGCAGCACCTCGCGTGCCCTGACAAATGGCTCTGTGTGCCACCTGTGGCACACGTGCCATAGGTTCGCCATCCCTGGCTTAGACAATCCATTTGTCATCAATTCTGTATAGACCAGAATATATTGAGCATAGTACCCTGTTTCCCTGAAAATAAGATCTCCCCAGATAATAAGCCCAATCGGGCTTTTGAACACATGCGCTAAAATAAGCCATCCCCGAAAATATTGCAACACAACAGCAATATTGCAGAATGTGTGAGGTGACCATACTCACTTCAAGCCTCCTGCACTTCAAAAATAATAAGACCTCTTCGAAAATAAGGCCAAGTGCTTATTTCGGGGGTCAAAAGAAAATAAGACCCTGTCTTATTTTCGAGGAAACATGGTAGATATGGTTTTAGATATCTTGATGAGTTAGTAGCACCCAATTAGCAGAAATCTTATTAAATTTTACTACAAAAATGGTTGTTAGAGGCTGAATAAATATTTGAAAGGGATGATTCACAAAGCACAAAATCCATGTAGTCCTCAACTTACAGCAGTTCATTTAATGACCTTTCAAAGTTACAACAGCGCTGAAAAAAGTGACAATTAGTTTTTCACACTTATGACGCAGCAGCCCCCATGGTCACGTGATTAAAGTTTAGCTGCTTGGTAACTGACTCATGACGGGTACAGTATCTCGAGGTTACATGATCATCTGTTTGCAACCTTCTGACAAGCAAAGTCAATAGAGAAGCCAGATTCACTTAACAGCCATGTTACCAACTTAACAATTGCAGTGATTTGCTTAACAAGCTGTGGCAAGAAAGTGAGTCAAAATTCACTTAACAAATGTCTCACTTAGCAACAGAAATTTTGGGCTCTATTGTCATAAGTCGAGGACTACCTGTAAAAGTTACATCTTTGTATAGATTGGAATTCATTGCCAGCTTTCAGGGGATCCTTTGCTTATCCTTTGTGCGGAAGCTCCGAGTTCACTGGAGCAGACCAACCTCCGGCTTCTAACACTTGAAGAATTATCAAGCTAAACAATGTGCTTCTTCCTGGCCAGACCACTGGGCCTTCATATGAATATATGGCATATAGGGAGACCTCTGGAAACCAGTTACTTGATCATAGTATTTACCTATTTATAAAGTGAGAACTTGTTGCTCTGAATTACAACTTTAACCATGCCGGCTAGGGTTGCAGAAGTTACCATTAATTCATCTTAGAGGATCTCAGATTCTGTATACCATTTATGTTTATGCTGTGTGTCTACAGTGGAGCTTTTAAATATATCTATATATCTATATCTATCTATCTGTGTGTGTGTGTGAGAGAGAGAGAGTTGTATTTGTGCTGATAAATAAATAAAGGGAGACTAGTATAGATCTATTTCAAGCTATTTAGCTCTCATCAGCTAGCCATACCCTTACTGGGATTCGAACCAGGGCTGTATTACATATTAGGCAGTTGTATTAGCCACTAAGCCACAGGCTCTCCTCCTTAACAGCTGAGCCAGGGAAATAGGTATGTATTTGTGTTACAACCCCTGGTATGTCCAAATATGGGAGGGAATATTTATCAGCACAAATACAACACAAATATAAAAGGCAACATTAAAACTAAAAATATGGTTTTCTGCCTGGATGGTCTTCTGTAATGAGCCGAATGACAGAAAGAGGGAGTAGTGAGCTCCCTCCCATATTTGGGCATACCAGGGGTTCTAACACAAATACGTGTGTGTGTGTGTGTGTGTGTGTGTGTGTGTGTGTGTGTGTGTGTTGTATTTGTGCTGATAAATAAATATTTGGGCATACCAGGGGTTGTAACACAAATACATATATACATATACATACATACATACATACATACATACATACATACATACATACATTGCGGCAGATAAAGTACATTGCCCATAATTCTTTTATGGGTTACTGCTTTATACATTCCCCATTCTCAAGTAGCGCCAGGAAGGGGGAGAGGGGTTTGGTTCTCTTTCCCTTTTAAAAACGCAGAGCCAAGGAAAAGAATGAATGGTTGTCTGGCTGAAGGACTAAGCTGATGCTTCATCTCTATGGCGAGCAATGAATGCATAAACATTCTTATACTACTTAAATAATTGGCATAAACTTAGCCACTCATAACATTTCAAGAATCTCCTTGGGTAAATTTTTCTTTTGAGGCTTTTTTTGGTTTCCTGTTCAGGTGTTAACCATTTTCTTACAATTCAGTTCCTGCCTCATTTAAGCTACATTATATGGCTCTTGAATAATAGATGCTGTCACCAAGCAAGTTTTTTTTAAGTTAGCTCGTTTTTCCGTTTAAGCATGGCTCTTTTGTTTCCTAAAGCTTTCTCCTTTTGCTTATATTACACCCGAGAATCATAACCAGCATCTGGAAAGCAAAATCAGAGCCTATTGATTTTCCTAGCCAGGCTCACAGCCACAGATATGCAAGAGGAAATGCAGTGCTCGCTTGCTGATCAGATGTATTATTTAGCCATTTGTTGTCTAATACCGACAGCTTTATGGATGTTTACATTTAAAGAGATAATGGTGGGGGAAGTGCTGAAAACAGAATTTCAGCTGCTTCTGCCTGCAGTAAAAAGCCTGGCTTTTTTTCCCTAGCTTTTCTGAAGTTGCAGTAACCTTGTATTTGCTGCTTTATCCACCTCCAGATTATGTTTCTGTGTATTTCCATGATCAGAAATAACTGGTTCATCTTTGACAATGAATCTCGAGTATAAATAATTGAAAGAATATTAGGTTGCCAGTGGCATCAGGCTATAGCAGTGATGGCTAACCTATTCCAGACCGAATGCTCAAATGCATGCTCACACCCAAACCCCAAAATGCATTGCTCCCTGAGCATGCACCCCCTGTGCATGCACGCATGACCCCCATACACCCCCCACATACATGCATGCCCCCCCACACGCCCCCTGCACATGCATGCACTTCAGCCCCGCACATGCGCGGCAGAGAACCAACAACCAGATGGCCAGCAGGAGGCGCGCATGCATGCACAGTGAAGCCATAGGTTCGCCATCACAGGGCTATAGCATTTAGCTTGAATGGAGTCTTGTCTCAACCAAGAGAACAACAAAATTCTGCTGAGATTTGTTTTAAGTTTTTAATTTTGTTTATAATTATAGGTTGTGTTGAAGATTAATAATATTTAGTTAATAAAATAATAAAATTGCACTTTTAACATGTGAACTCGTAAGCCTCAGCTCATCACCAGGGACCCCAGCCAAAAATGTTGTTATCAAAGAAATATATTTTATCAAAAAAATATGTTTTAGGAAAAAATGCATGTCAAACATTGATAATGTATAAATATGTTTTTATAAAATTACTATAAAATTCCATTTATTTAAAACATTAACAAAACATTTGACAGCATTTCACTGACAAATAATTAATATCCATTGATTACTTTTATCAGTTGTGGATTTTATCAGGTTTTGGTAACTTTTATTATTTGTTTGTCTGTTTGTTTGTTTTATTGGATTTATACGCCGCCCTTCTCCCAAAGGACTCAGGGCGGCGTACAGCATTAAAAAACACATTGCAAAAGTTAAAAGGAAATTAGAAACAATCCAAAAAACAAACCTAAGTAATATTACACTAACATTTTAAAAATTAGATAAAATTAACAGGCCAGGCCAGCTTGCTGGAAAAGCCAACTTTTTAGGGCGCGTCGGAAGGACTGGAGGTCAGGGATTATGCGAAGCTCCGGGGGCAGCTCATTCCAGAGGGAAGGTGCTCCCACAGAGAAGGCTCTCCCCCTGGGGGTCGCTAGCTGACACTGTTTGGCCGACGGCACCCTGAGGAGGCCAACTCTGTGGGATCGCACTGGACGGTGGGAGACTACTGGTGGCAGTAGGTGGTCTCGCAGGTACCCTGGGCCTAAGCCATGGAGCGCTTTAAAGGTCATAATTAGTACCTTCAATCGCACTCAGAAAACAACCGGCAACCAGTGCAGGCCGCCTAAAAGGGGTGTAACATGGGAGCACCTAAGTACCCCCATGATAACCGCGCGGCTTCATTCTGGACCAGCTGAAGCCTCCGGGTGCTCTTCAAGGGCAGCCCCATGTAGAGGGCATTGCATTAGTCGAGGCGAGAAAGGACGAGGGCATGAGTGACTGTGCATAGAGCATCCTGATCCAGGAAGGGGCGCAACTGACATACCAGGCGAACCTGGTAAAAGCCCCCCCTGGTCACAGCCGTCAGGTGATCTTCAAAACTAATCCGCTTGTCCAGGAGGACTCCCAGATTGTGGGCCCTCTCTGAGGGGGCTAAAATTTCTCCCCCTATCATCAAAGATGGAACAAGATGCACAAATCAGGATGACGGAAACCACAGCCACTCAGTCTTGGAGGGATTGAGCTTGAGCCTGTTCCTCCCCATCCAGATCCGCACAGCCTCCAGGCATCGGGACATCACATCAAGAGCATCGTTTGGGTGGTTTGGGGTAGAGATGAAAAATTGGGTATCATCAGCATATTGATGATACCGTACCCCAAAACCATGGATGATCTCGCCCTTTTATTTGTTGAATCAATAAGACTGGTCATTATTTATGATTATTTATTTTCATACTCAGGAAGGGATTATTGTGGTAAGCTCAAAAAGAAATCAAGATTGAAATACCGAAATTGTATCATTTACTCTACAAATTTGATGGTATTTCTGTTGAAGGCAATGTACTCATATATATTCATTTTCATATATTAATTTTAGCTGTTTTGCATTGTATAAACAATTTCAAACTCCTGAATTCTAATGTGTATTTGGATGGGAACTGTTGAACTGAAAGCTTCACTGACTTAAAAATGCATTATCTCAGCTGACATTGTGTACTTCATCAGTGCCTCTTCATAGCTGTAGTAACATCCTGGGTCCATTAGTTGATTAAATAAAGACAGAAACAGCCTGTCCTGCTATGTGACTATTAGTCAACACAATTCCCAAATTTTTTGTGTTACTCTGATACATCCTTTTTTTAACTAGCTTTCAAACATTTTTTATCATGTGTTTGGCATAACAAACATATTTAGATAAACTAATTTTCATTCCTTATCTTGCATTTTTAACATAGAAAAGGATCTGATTACAGTAAAGATTCCTTATAGATCTGCAAGAGCAATCCTCTCCTGCAAGAGAGCTGAAAGCAGTAACTTCATAATCCTATTGAGTGGATACAAGAAGGGCAAAGCTTGCTATGAAAGGAGGCTGGGCTTATTCTTTATTATTCTCTCTGATGTTCATAAATAAATTTACGCTTTCTGGATATTTGGTGTAAGAAATCTTTTGTCTTAATCTAACATTGTTCTTAAAGGGACAAAGTGGCTCAGTGGCTAAGATTCTGAGCTTGTCGATCAGAAGGTCGGCAGTTCAGCGGTTCAAATTCCTAGCGCTGAGTAATGGAGTGAGCTCCCATTACTTGTCTCAGCTTCTGCCAACCTAGCAGTTCGAAAGCATGTAAAAATGCAAGTAGAAAAATAGGAGCCACCTTTGGTGGGAAGATAACAGTGTTCCGTGCGTCTTCAACGTTTAGTCATGCCAGCCACATGAGACGTCTTCGGATAGTACTGGCTCTTTGGCTTTGAAACGGAGGTGAGCACCACCCCTAGAGTCGGGAACAACTAGCACATATGTGCAAGGAAACCTTTGCCTTTAACATTGTTCTTAGTGGTCTGTTTATATAGTACAACTTATTAATTGCCAGAGTTCGAAAGATTGTTTGGTAAGTTTGGTTGTTTTTCAGATAAATTGTTAAAGTAGAATATTTTAAGCAGAATGTTGCCGAAATGAAAATGGGTTTAGTTTCATGCATTTGATATGTTTGTTGCAAGCTAATATGTTCAAGTAGGAATTGCACAGTTCCAGTATTTAACTTGTTTTCTTCCCCTTGAGTATGATCCAAAAGCTATTTTCTATTTTCTTCTTTGGCGATTTGTTTGATTTTTCTATAACAGTTTGGTTCAAGCTTTGTGTTTACCTTTCAGAAACAGTTACTGTCCTGTGGCTATTTTAACATTAAATTGGTTAAATTAATAAATGTCTAAAATATCCCAAGTATTTTTCTTGCCCAGTGGCATTCTCCGTAAACATATGCCTTATGCTACAATTCCAGCATTCACCTAAGGTCATTAGCGGTTGTGTCTCTCCTGCTCTTGGTCTGCATCTGCTCCCATTTGTCTCTTTGCTTAACCCTGGGGTCACCTTTGCAAAAGCAGAAACTTTTCTTCATTAATTAGACAAAGCAAATGGGTATTTAATGCTAAAAAAAAACCTTGACGTCTGTGCATCCTTAACGCTAACCACTCACTTTTCATGGTTCTCCTGTACCTTTCATGTTTTCTGTTGCGATTTTTAAAATTTTGTGTATATAAATCTGTCATCCAAATGACCTAAAGGTAAAAATCTGTCTTTCCTCTCCAACTTAATGAGTAACACTTCTTCCACCTCTGGATTTATTGGACTACCGAGATGGGAGAAATCTAACCATCAGCCTTTAAAATCCTAAAAAAAAAAACAGTAGCAGCATTTGATGTCATTTCAGTTTAGACATAATCAGATCATTAATTTAACATTTGTAATTTATTAAACACATAGGAAGAACTTTGTTAGCTTCTCTTGCCGTTTTGGAGGACCATATTTACTTGGGGGTGGGTGGGGGGAAGCTCACCTTGAAGTTAAAAACAACCATCCAAAAAGAATATTCAACAAAAGAGAAACATTAACCCAGTGTTTTTCAAACTTGGCAACTTTTAAGATGGGTGAAAGGCAGAGCTCACAGAATTCCACAGTCCGCATGCCCAGCTGGTTTGATCTAACAGAGTTGGCCTGCTCCAGTCCCATCAATTAAACAATCCACTTGTATAGTTGCTGGATGTTTCCCCACTCTATAGCAACACCCACCCTGTGAAATGAAATTGTAATGGCTCCCACCCTACTCCTATTTCAAAGAGCCCTAAATACTAAAACTCACACTAAGCCTGTCCTGGAGAGTCTTCCCATGCTTTCCCTGCCAATAAACATTTATACATGATACTTTTGTTTCCATATGTGTATTTGCAGGTTGGCAGAGACTACACTCCAAACAGACATGGCCAGAGCAAAAGAATAATAATTGAATTAATTCTTCCTGATTAATTTTAAAAAATTATCAGCTGAGGGTTTTTTAAAGTATTTTTAGAATAGGTTTTTTTTAAGTTGCATGCAGAAAAGCTTAATTATTATTTGTAAATTAATGAGCATTTTCAAAAAGCTTATCGGAGACAGAGAAAGTTGGAAAAGATTGCAGTTGGATACAGTGAAGGAAAAGCTGTTGTTGAGGTTTGGCAATTAACTACTCTCTGTGAGCTGAAAGAGAGATGTGGATGGGAAGGGGGATGCAGAAATTAACAAGTGGCCAATCAAAAGTCTGTAGAGATTCTCAGTCATCTAGCTCATGGTTGTCCCAAAGGTGATTTTTCAGGAGGCAACTGGACGTTCTTGGTTTTTTTTTTCTTTTGAAGACATTTCACTTCTCATCGAAGAAGCTTCTTCAGCTCTGACAGGATAGTGAGGAATGGAAGGATTTATATTCCTTGCAGACAGCTGGTAATCTGCATCCTTTTAGAACAGGGCTCTCAAACTTGCGTTGTCACGTTGTCGTCACATGTTACAACTTTTTTTTCCTTTCACTAAAATGGGGGTGGGCGTGGCCAATGCGTGACGCATCTGGCCCGCAGGCCGTTAGTTTGACATCCCTGTTTTAGAGGGTCATTGAAGCACTTGGAGGTTTATCTGTGTCCTCAGGGTCACCTGAGTAACGCTCCTGATTCCTGTAGTCTGCAGTTTTTCCTCTGGAAATCCGTTCCTACTCCCACACCATTCAAAGGGAGTTCGTCCCAAATTGTATAGCTAAAAGCTTGTAGAGATTCTCAGTCATCCAGGTCATGGTTGTCCCAAAGATGCTTCCTGAAAAAGCCATGTTTGGGACAAGTGGCCATCCATTTTGCCAAACAGCAAAGACAGACAGTACTCAGAGAATAAGATGATATGTTTAGAGATTCACCCATATATCAAAGACCTATTAGAGAAAGTTTTCTTCAAATAAATGTCAGCACAGAATTTTACTGACTTTATGGCACAAAATTGGGAATTGTTGCCCTCCACTTAACATTATGTTTTAATGGAAAGAAAATTAGTGTAGCAGTGGATTGATTCTTATGTTCTTTAAATATATATGGGGAGAATAAAGGAAAGCAGTAGCACAATTAAAAGCAGAAGCAGATTGTTTCTTTGCAACGAAGTAGTCATAATTAAATATTGCTAGCACTTTGCTTCCTTCTCCAAATCAGTGGTGGCTTCCGTCAGACATATCCCCAAAATTGTGGTTTAGAGCAGGCAGTGAGATTGTGTACGCTGCCGCCTTTGCTTTCCATTAAATTCCCTCCTAACCCACTGTGGAGTGTTAAAGATAAAGATGAGAGATAAAACGAGTTAATAAAGTGCTCAAAGTAAAATGATAGAAATACTCGATTTGTGTTTTGTTGTGGCCTAATAGCTGCCACACATAACTCCAATTTGGGAAGGAGCTAAGAGATTGCATATTTCGTCCAAACTGGTCTTAAATCATAACCTTTGTTTTCGCTGTACTTTGATATTGATCCGAGTAAACGAGTTGTCAGATAATTACAGGAGAAAATGCCTTGCAATATCTACTCTACCCACTGAGGAGTTTTTATAGCATAATGCAAGCTGTGAAATCCATTCTCCCCCATTTTACACATTGATTGCTTTAAAACTCAATTTTCTAATAAAATCTATGATTTTTTAATCCTTTGTCCTTTTTCTTAGTCTATTTTGATCAACTGAAACTTTCTCTTTTTTTTCAGCCATGGAGGGTGCAGGCTATTTTGGTTGCTATGGCTATTTTTTTCCTTTTGTGGAAGCTGTTATATTTCAACAGTATCAACATGTTGAGAAACAACAATTCATTGTCTTTTTTATTTCTCAAACACCATAAACAAACTGGGCAAATATCATTTGTCTTACTTAGTGCACTCATATACTTAGAATTTAATGTTCCAGAATTGCATTTGTGGGACAGGCAATTTGTATATAGCACTTAGAGTACTTTAATTGCCTATTTATTAGGGTTTTTTAAAATCTGGATTTGAAACTTGAAGGCTTTTTGTGCTATTAAAACAGCTTAACTTTCTGCAAAAGTGCTTTTAAATGAAGTATATAGATTGCTTATATTGGAACATGGCCATCTTGTTTTTAATATGATCTGCAATTTGCAAATCACTCAAGCCTGCTGTTCTTGCTCTCAAAGCCTCTGCATCAGTTGGAAGCCAGTTTTACCACCGCAATCTAAAGGTAAAGAGTTGATTGTGGGATTCAACTTAATGAGCCATTCTGGTAGTACAACAGCTCAAAATCTGAAAGAAAAGAGATTATTCCTGATGCCAAGGGTACATGAGGAACAATACTTGCTATCTAGTAAATATGCATGGATCTCAGAAGTTGTGTGCAATCATATGAAACTGTGGTTTGTATAAATTCATAACATCAAGCAGAGAAGCTTGCATATTTTCTTACCAGCATAATAGCTAGTGGGTATCATAGAAAGTTGCTCAGATTACATTCAGAGCATTAGTTCAAAACTTCCATAGTAGAAAGTACCATGATCAAGTAGAACAGGGGTGTCAAACTCGTGTCCCACAGGCCAGATGCCTCACACAATGGCCACGCCCCCTAGTTTAGCACAGGAGAAAAAGTAACGATACATCATGTGACGACGTGTTGATGCAAGTTTGATACCCCTGAAGTAGAGGCTTCCATTCAAATGAATAACAGAATAACAGAGTTGAAATGAATCTTGGAGGTCTTCTAGTCCAACCCTCTGCTTAGGCAGGAAATCCTACACCACTTTAGGCAAATGGTTATCCAATGTCTAATTTAAAACTTCCAGTGTTGGAGCATTCACAACTTCTGGAGGCAAGTTGTTCCACTGATTAATTGTTCTAATTGTCAGGAAAGTTCTCCTTAGTTCTAGGTTGCTTCTCTCCTTGATTAGTTCCACCCATTGCTTCTTGTTCAACCCTCAGGTGCTTTGGAGAATAGGTTGACCCCCCTCTTCTTTGTGGCAACCCCTGAGATATTGGAACACTGCTATCATGTCTCCCCTAGTCCTTCTTTTCATTAAACTAGATTTACCCAGTACCTGCAACCGTTCTTCATATGTTTTAGCCTCCAGTCCCCTAATCATCTTTGTTGCTCTTCTCTGCACTCTTTCTAGAGTTGCCACATCTCTTTTACATCGTGGCGACCAAAACTGAATGCAAATATTCCAAGTGTGGCCTTACCAAGGCATTATAAAGTGGTATTAACACTTCACGAGATCTTGATTCTATCCTTCAGTTTATTCAGCCTACAACTGTGTTTGCTTTTTTGGCAGCTGCTGCAGAAGGAAGACAAGTGTTTATTAATTTTTACCTGCTCTCCTTTACACTAACTTATTCTGTACAATCTCTCATGCTGTGTGTATCCCCACGCACCCATTGTATACATTTTATAAATGATTGAAAATACCCCCAAACTTAAATTTTTAAATGGCCCTCCATGCTTCCTACTGGGGAACAAAGTAAGGTACATTTCTCTAATTATCAACTTTTATCCAGTTGATAGGAATAAGCTACATCTGACCCGGCACTTTCAGAATATAGTATGGATTCTTACCCAACTGAGGAGGAAAGACGGTGATGGTGAAAGAGAAGTTGGGAAATTGAGTGGCTTATGATTCCATCTGTGATTCAAATATACAACTTTATATTCATATTTTTCAAAAATAATGTTAGCTGTATGCTTTTTTTTTTTGTCCAGGTTGATGATTCCAACTGTGACTCTGAATTTCTTTCTTTGATCCTGGATGAGAAATTAGTAGTGAAATGCATTTCCACCGTTTATTATTCTCACCTTGTTAACTATATGCTCACCAATCAAGAGGAAGGACGCTGGGATGCGATCGAAATAGCAAAACAACTGCAAGAAAAAGGCTTTGCTGCTGAGGCAGGATCACTCCTTATGGCCTTCAAAGGAACACATCCTGCCCTCCAGACCTATGGTGCATCTCTGACTTCTCTTAGGCACTGGATTTAAATGGGAAGATGCTTCAAGTTGCGATCGGTACCTCAAATATGATTGCTCAATTGGAAATCTTGTTGAAGAAAAATGTGGAAAAATATGCTTCAGTTTCCTCTTTGCTCAGTGCTACATGAAATTGTAATCTGCATTTTAACTATTTCTTGAGTTGGTTTCCGTTTTATCAGTATCTTTTTTCATATGGCAGTGCACTTCAGAAAGCTGTTGTGCATTCAGTGTGACTCCTAAACAATATTCTATAAATATATATTTTCCAGTTTTTTGCATAGTAATCATCTAACACACTATCATATAACTAAAATATAACTAAAAATTAAGTTGCATAGAACTAAATAATCTTGTGTAACATGGAAATTCCGGAAAAAGATACTTAATATGTGATGCTGTTTGGAAGTTTATTAATTTAATTTCTCTATTGTCATTAAAGTTTTACTTTTCAACCAATTTGAGTTTACTTTTAGTGTGGTTCCATTTTCTGTATGTATGAGTAATCTACAGTCAGATTACAGTCTTAAAACTGCTGGAAATTTAATAATTCAAATCCTAACCAAGAATCTAAGAATTATTAAGGTAATTGTAGGAGAGATCTAATCTTAGTAGTACAGATTCTTGTAGTTGGTATTAATATGCAATAAATTTATAGTCATTTGAAATGCCTTGCTTCCTGATTTTTTGCTCCTGACAATAATGTCTAAGAATAATACCAGGCAGAATGTTTTTTGGGTTTTTTGTAAACTATCAGATTATTAGGTGTCACATTGAGGGTTCCAATGAAGACTGGTATGACAACAGATTTCTTTTTCCGTAAACTTTGAACTTGGATCTGAAAATCGCTGTATTTTTGTAATTTTTATAATTATAATTATTATTATTGTTGTTGTAGTTGTTGTTGTTATTCAATTGTATCACAGCGGCCAGTTGTTTCGCCGGATTTGGCATTGATTACTAGCTGGGTAATTTACGTGCAGATCCAAGCAGTGCAGCTTTTTGCATTTGACTGATGGTGATTTTGTCAAGTTTTAACTGTTTTAAATGTAATTCCAGTGCTTTTGGAATAGCACCCAGTGTGCCGATTACCACTGGAATTATCACTGCTGGTTTGTGCCATAATCGTTGAATTTCAATTTTTAGGTCCTGGTATTTCGCGATTTTTTCATGTTCCTTCTCGTTGACCCTGCTATCACCTGGTATTGCAATGTCTATGATTGTAACCTTATTTTTCTCAACCAGTGTGATGTCTGGTGTGTTATGCGCCAGTATTTTGTCCGTTTGTATACGAAAATTCCATAGGATCTTGACCATCTGATTTTCTGTGACCTTTCCAGGCTTATGTACCCACCAGTTTGTTGTTGTTTTAATATTATAATTTTTGCACAAATTCCAGTGTATCATTTGTGCTATTGAATTGTGCCGCAATTTATAATCAGTCTGCATGATTTTGTTACAGCAGCTGGGTATGTGGTCAACAGTTTCATCAACTTCTTTGCAGAGTCTGCATTTGGCATCATCAGAGGATTTTTCGATTTTGGCCTTAATGGCATTTGTTCGGATAGCTTGTTCTTGCGCAGCCAGGATTAGTGACTCTGTTTCTTTCTTTAATGTACCTGTTGTTAACCATAACCAAGTTTTTTCACTGTCCACTTTATCTTTTATTTTTTCCAGAAATTGACCATGCAATGCTTTGTTCTGCCAACTCTCCATTCTTGATTTTATCACATCTTTTCGGTATTCTTGTTTCGTTTGTTCAGTAGATTTTTGTTCTTTACTTCGATTAATAGATGTTCTTGACTTTCTTTTAAATAATCAGCCAGTGCATGTTTTTCTTCTTCAACTATTTGCTTCACTTGTAATAATCCTCTGCCACCTGATTTTCGTGGCAGGTATAATCTATCAGTGTCACCACGTGGATGTAAACTGTAGTGCATTGTCATTAGTTTCCTGGTTTTTTGGTCCAAAATGTCCAAATCAGCTTGTGTCCAGTTAACTATACCAGCTGTGTATCTTATAACTGGTATTGCCCAGGTATTTATGGCCTTGATTGTATTTCCACCATTTAATTTAGATTTCAAAATTTTCCTAACTCTGTTGGTGTACTCTTCTCCTGACAATAGTTTTTACTTCTCCATGTTTGATGTTATCCAACTGCAGAATGCCTAAGTATTTGTAGGCTTCATTTTCATTGCATTTAATTAGTTGGCCATTGGGCATTTCAATTCCCTCACACGCAGTGATTTTGCCCCTTTGTATGGATACAGTGGCGCATTTTTCCATGCCAAACTGCATTGAAATATCGGTGCTGAATACTCAGACTGTGTTTGTCAGTGATTGGATTTCTATTTCTGACTTACCATAGAGTTTCAAATCATCCATATATAATAAATGTGAAATATTTTCAGCTACTTTGGCTGTTTGGTAGCCTAATTTCATTTTTTAAAAGATTACTGATAGCGGGATCATCGCGATGATGAAGAGAAGAGGTGAAAGTGAATCACCCTGGAAAATTCCTCGCTTGATATTAACCATTCCGTAGTTCTCATTCCCTACTGCCAACTCAATTCTCCATTGTTTCATTGCCTTTTCAGTGAAGGAAGTAATATTTTTGCTAATGCCAGTTGTTTCTAAGCATTTTATGATCCAACTATGTGGCAATGAGTCAAATGCCTTTTTATAATCAATCCAGACCATATGCAAGTTCGTTTTTCTTTTCTTACAATTTTCTAATATCATTTTATCAATCAAGAGCTGATCTTTTGTGCCCCTGCTCCTTCTTTTATTGCCTTTTTGCTCTACTGGCAAGATGTTTTTTGTTTCCAAATAATCCATAATATTATCTGCAATAATGCCTGTGAGTAATTTGAAGGTTGTTGGCAAGCATGTTATTGGTCTGTAATTTTCAGGTATTGTTCCTTTAGTTGCATCTTTCTGAATCAAATATGTTGTCAACCATTCATCAATTTGACCATTTTGTAAAATTTCATTCAGTTGCCTGGCCAATATTGCATGTAAACTGGTCAGATATTTGAGCCAGAAACCATGTAATTGGTCATTTCCAGGTGATGTCCAATTCTTTACTTTTTTTACTCGATTTTTGACCATCTCAGTTGTTATTTCTAATACTTGCATTTGTTTGTTACCAATGCTTTTCTCAAAGTCATGTATCCACTTTGCTTCCTTATTGTAGTCCTTTGCATTTTCCCACAATCCTTTCCAGAATTCAGCTGTGGCCTGCTTTTCTGGTTTTTCACTTTTGGTGTCACCATTCACATTAAGACTTTGATAAAAACGCCGTTGGTCTGATCGAAATTGTTAATTTTGTTTGTATTGGATGATTCGTGCCTCATATCTCTCAATTTTTCTAGCTGTTGCTGTTATCTGCTGTTTTACAATCTCTACAGCTTCATTGATGTTTCTTGTATCCAATCTATATCTTCTGATTAGCTGATCTATGATTTTGCTGTTTTTAAGCCGTTGCTCATTCATGTTCTTTAAGTTGCTAGCATCTGCCCTTAATTTTTTGACTTTTTGTTCTAATCGGATTTTCCACTTTGGCTTTGATGCTTTTTCCATTGTGTGCTTAGGTTCTTTGATTTTAATGCCTAGTTCATTAGTGACTATTACAGCTGCACTGTATATTAACTGATTCGTTTCCAAGATGGATCCCGATTCAATTGTTGAAAGCACTGCATTAACCATTTTCATGATAGGACCCAAAATTTTCTTAGGGACAGTTTTTAATAATGGTAAACGTTGCCTTTCCTCACTAGCCAGAAAATGCTCCATGATCTTGTCCTTCAGTTCTTTTTGTTTTGAGTTGGTTCATCAGTTGGTTCAATGGTAACTGGTTCTGGTGGTAGTGTTGTTATTTCCTCTCCGACAGCTTCCTCTGGGAGTTCTACTACGATTTCTTTAGTTGTGTCTTGAGTAT
Organism: Natrix helvetica; assembly: GCF_964273705.1. Lineage (NCBI taxonomy): Eukaryota > Metazoa > Chordata > Lepidosauria > Squamata > Natricidae > Natrix > Natrix helvetica. Next base: position 147,612,485 of record NC_138552.1, read on the forward strand.
CAGTTAATTCCTCTTGTGATGTTTTTTTTTTTTTTTTTGCAATTTGCCTGAATTTCCTCAAGTTCAACTTCGCTAAACACTTTATTCCGTATAATAAATCGCCTTTGATCTGCTAGTCTTATGTTAGTTTAAACTAACATTTAAATATTAGTTGTTCACTAACATTTAAATCTGGATATTGTTGTTTCCATAAATCATACATTCACTTTAAGTAGCCTCTTTTTTTTGGCTCTGAGTTGTAATAACAGGCCATTATGGCACGATTTTCATCTGCACTATATTTTTGTCGTTTTGTTGGCTGGTCCACTTGTAGCCCACTTGTCGACGGATGCCCAGGGACCTCAACATCCGCCGCGGTCTTTGTTAACCCGTGCAACGACTGATGCGGTATATAATTTTTAGTCGTTTCTTTCACCATATTGTATGGGTTGGCGAGTTTTTATCGGGCCAGGTTGCCAACCTGACCCCAACCCTCCTCCTTTCTCATCCGGGCTTGGGACCGGCAATGGCGGAGTTGTTGTTGTTGTTGTTGTTGTTGTTGTTGTTATTATTATTATTTACTTTATTCATTAAACATGAAGCTACCAACTGAACGTTCAAAAATGCATTACAAATACCAGTGACTGATACTAATGGTTGATACGGTTTGGTGCCAGCATCCTAGGTATCAACCAAGTACCTTCTTAAAATATAAGATGTTCCGAGTAGCGCAGTTTTTTGCAGTTCTGCTGGTGTTATTGCAGGAAGCTGCAATTTGTGGATGTATCTCGTAGAATTCTTGGACGTGGTGCCAAGTGCCCCGATGACAATGGGTATCACTGTTACATGCTTCATCCATAGCCGTGTAGTTTCGATGGCCAGGTTGCGACATTTCATTATTTTTTCTAGTTCTTTTTCTTTGACTCTGGCATCTCCAGGAACCGTGATATCAATGAACTGTACACTTCAGCCCTCTACAACCATGATCTCTGGCGTGTTGTGCTCCAAATGACGATCTGTTTGTATTCGAAAGTCCCACAAGATCTTCACCTTCTCATTTTCAATAACTTTTTCCACTTTATCTTTCCATGACTTTCTGGATACAGGTAAATCATATTTTTTATATAATGACCAGTGGATTAATTTAGCAACTCGGTCATGTCTAGCTTTGTAATCAGTTTGTGCAATTATGCTGCATTCACATATTAAATGTGAAACAGTTTCAGCTTTGTTATTGCAAAGTCGGCAGTTTGGGTTGTCAGTGGATTTTTGTGTCTTCGCTTTCATGGCATTAGTTTGTAGTGCTTGTTCTTGAACAGCCAATATTAAACCTTCTGTTTCTTTCTTGATAGTTCCCATCTTAAGCCATGTCCATGTCAAGTTGTCATCACATTTTCCTTCAATGTTTTTCAAGTGCTGTCTGTGCAAAGCTTTGGTTTTCCATCTATTTAATCTGTCATCCAGCGGTTTTTCCTTACATTCTGCCTTTGTTTCTGTTGTTTTTATGCTGTTCTCCGTTTTCACAGCCTGCAGCAATTTTTCTGTACTCTGGTTCACATAATCATTCAAACTTCATTTTTCTTCTTCTACAGTTTGATGGATTTGCAATAGCCCCCTGCCCCCTATTTTTCTTGGCAGGTACAACCTGTTGATGTCACTTCATGGATGTAAAGCGTGGTAAATATTCAAAAGTTTGTGTGTTTTCCAGTTCAGCCAGAGTCCAGTTGATGATTCCAGCTGAGTAGCATATCACTGGAACTGCCCATGTATTAATGGCTTTAATTATGTTTCCAGCATTTAGCTTTCATTTTAATATTTTGCGGACCCTCCTGATGTATTCCTTTTGCATTGATTCTTTGACTTTCAAGATGTTATCTGCTTCCAATATGCCTAGGTACTTGTAACTATCATCCTTTGCTAATGCTATTAGTAGTAGTAGTAGTAGTAGTAGTAGTAGTAGTAGTAGTATTGTGAGGTGCAAGAAATCAAGAATCAGGGTTGTTCAGATGAGTACAAGTTTATTCCATGCTACCTCTAAACAAGAATCTGAACTGCTAATGGTCAAGGCAAATTGGCAGTAGATAAGAGTCAACAGAAATCAAGAAGGCCTGGATTTAGATCTCTTGGGGCACAAAGAGACTCATGTCTAATGATGCATTCGACCCCTCCCCTGGGATCATAAACATGATAAAACAAAGAAAGTTACATATTATGCATTTTACTCTACTGTATCAGATTTTTAAAAAAACACTGGTTTTCTTAAAAAAACTAAGAAAAAAGAGAGGCAAGGTTCAAAATGTATGAAATATTGTTCTTACTTTCTGATTCTGGGTACCTTTCTTCTAAATCTTCAAAAAACAAGATTTACCTGCGCAGAGATTTTATATTTTGTATTTTCCAACCAAACAATAGTTTTTTTCATGTTTCAACCATGTCTTCACAACTAGGGTTTGTTCTATTATGTGGTGGTTATCAGAAAATCCAATTACTCTACCTTTGCTGTAAATTGGAAGCTAATCACCCTCTAAGAGTCTTCAAAATACTCGTTTCATGGACATTTTGTGCAACACATAGAAAAAAATACAATTTATAGCCAAGGCAAGATGGTTCTGAAAGATAAAGATATAATTAGACTTTTTTAATCTTCCTTCTGTAGCGTAGCTTGTTAAGAAATGCAGTGATTATTCTGCCAGCTCAACAAAATCATAAGCAGATTGTCAAATCTGTTCATTCCTCCCCTGACAAAAGTATTTCAGAAATTAGTGGCATAGGCTTATTTGAATTTTGCTACAGAAAATGATCAGAGACATATCCTATTAGTTTTCACATTATATATTGTATTTTTTTTATTAATGTAAAACTGTCAGTCACATGCCAAAGGTACAGTATTTCAGTCCTACAAAGCATTTACAATAGGAAAGATAGCAGTATATTTTCTAGACCATTGAGATATAAAATATGGTAAATATAATACCCACATCTGAATATAATCTCACAAATCACTTGTAAAAATCAGAGAAGCTACTATTAACAGACCTTTAAGATGCATTCTATTGATATTCTACTGCTGAATTGGATATTATACAGGTAAAACTCAAAAAATTAGAGTATCGTGCAAAAGTTCATTTATTTCAGTAATGCAACTTACAAGGTGAAACTAATATGAGATAGACTCATTACATGCAAAGCAAGATAGTTCAAGCCGTGATTTGTCATAATTGTGATGATTATGGCTTAAAGCTCATGAAAACCCCAAATCCACAATCTCAGAAAATTAGAATATTGTGAAAAGGGGCAATATTCTAGGCTCAAAGTGTCCCACTCTAATCAGCTAATTAAGCCATAAAACCTGCAAAGGGTTCCTTAGCCTTTAAATGGTCTCTCAGTCTGGTTCAGTAGGAATCACAATCATGGGAAAGACTGCTGACCTGACAGTTGTGCAGAAAACCATCATTGACACCCTCCATAAGGAGGGAAAGCCTCAAAAGGTGATTGCAAAAGAAGTTGGATGTTCCCAAAGTGCTGTATCAAAGCACATTAATAGAAAGTTATGTTAATAGAAAAATGTGGAAGAAAAAGTTGCACAAGCAGCAGGGATGACCGCAGCCTGGAGAGGATTGTCAGGAAAAGGCCATTCAAAAGTGTTGGGGACTTTCACAAGGAGTGGACTGAAGCTGGAGTCAGTGCATCAAGACACACCACAGGGATCCTGGACATGGGCTTCAAATGTCATATTCCTCTTGTCAAACCGCTCCCTGGTCTGTTGCTCAGTGGTCGAAAGTCCTCTTTTCTGATAAGAGCAGCTTTTGCATCTCATTTGGAAACCAAGGACCCAGAGTATGGAGGAAGAATGGAGAGGCACACACTGCAAGATGCTTGAAGTCCAGTGTGAAGTTTCCACAGTCTATGTTGATTTGGGGAGCCAAGTCATCTGCTGGTGTTGGTCCACTGTGCTTCATTAAGCTTCATGCAGCCAGGAGATTTTGGAGCACTTCATGCTTCCTTCCGCAGACGAGCTTTATGGGGATGCTGACTTCATTTTCCAGCTGCCCACACTGCCAAAAGCACCAAAACCTGGTTCAATGACCGTGAGATTACTGTGCTTGATTGGCCAGCAAACTCGCCTGACCTGAACCCCATTGAGAATCTATGGGGCATTGCCAAGAGAAAGATGAGAGACAGGAGACCGAACAATGCAGAAGAGCTGAAGGCCTCTATTGAAGCATCCTGGTCTTCCATAACACCTCAGCGGTGCCACAGGCTGATAGCTTCCATGCCACACCGCATTGAGGCAGCAGTTGCTGCAAAAGGGGCCCAAACCAAGTACTGAGCACATATGCATGTTTATACTTTTCAGAGGTCCGATATTGTTCTATGTACAATCCTTGGTTTAATGATTGCATGTAATATTCTAATTTTCTGAGATGGTGGATTTGGGGTTTTCATGAGCTGTAAGCCATAATCATCACAATTATGACAAATCACAGCTTGAACTATCTAGCTTTGCATGTAATGAGTCTATCTCATATGTTAGTTTCACCTTTTAAGCTGCATTACTGAAATAAATGAACTTTTGCACGATATTCTAATTTTCCGAGTTTCACCTGTATAGTATTTCTCTTGAGATAAAGCAAAGAATTTTATGAGCTACTAGTTGAGATACTCAGTTGAATTGCTTGCAAGTCTTTTTGCCTCCCTCTGCAATATAATTTTCATTGCAGCACTATACATATTGGATGTGAATCTATTACATCTTTAATTCAGATCCACTATTCTAGGTGCAGCCTATTTTTGAATGTGGTCTTTTCCTATGCTATCATTGAGGACTACACATATCCTAATTCTTTCTTCTCCCCTACTCCATTCTAATTTTTATAATATTTTTCCAGATTAAGAAATCTCAAAAGCATGCAATTTTAGGACCTTTGAATTGGCATCATGGATTTTGTGATAGACACAGGACTTATATTCATGAATTATTGAAAGTGGCTTTTTCAGTGTAGGAAGTTAAAACCCTCTGCTAGAAAACTGAATCATCCTGGGAAATATTAAGAAGGCAGAATATTATATTTCCCTGGATGTGAAAAGGGAGAAACATGTTTATAAAGACAAAGCAGCTCCCTGCAGCTTCCTGCCCCCACCCACCTTTGTCAATGAGCCATTAAACCTGAGCTAATCTATTCTACACAACGAAGGTAGGATTACCTTCTAAAACTCACCACAAGGCACCTAGGAAAATTATATCAGCCAGCAAGACAACCAAACTTGGACTCAAAGCAAAGCCTAGAGAGTTGCCCCTGCATGGCCCCATGGGAGTCTGACAACCAATCAGAAAACAAGCTCAAGATCAAAGGCCAGAGGGCATAAAACCAGGAACTTTCAGCATCTCGCTCTTTTCTTCACCCAACATCTGGAAGCATGTGATCCCCCTTTTCTGTTCAGGAGCTCCAAAGCATGTGATCCTGTCCACCATTAAACCATCTTTCCAAGCAGCCTCCATGTTTCCAGTGTCTTTTTTCCCCACTTGGAACTGAACCCAGAAAGACATTTCTTTCAACATCAGTCTGTATAATACTTTGGGGTGTTAAGACTTGGGTCTTTACCTAGGTCTGAAATTATAGTACTTTTCCTAAACTCAAAAATGTTCCACAAAATATTTGTCATGAAACATTCTGTACTACAACTTTTAAAAACGGTCAAACACTTATCTGTTTAATTCTGATGCTTTTTCACTGGCCTGAATGTATTTCTACTGTACTAGCATTCCCTCATCAGTCCTAAATAATTGCTTGATTCCACATGAGACTATGAATTTTGGAATTGTTCCCAATGTTTAACGAAGTGTAGCAGACCTTGTTATCTTGTGTGTCAGGCTTCGCTTCAGAGTGTGGCTGTAAGTCTCAGCTCTCTAGACACATAAACCCTTATTCAAAAATAAGCTTACTTAGCAAAAGACTTTCAGGCACAATATGGCTCAATTAATTCCACCCTCCAAGAATAGCTTTGTGGGTTAAATGAATTTAGAATGGCTTTAAATATCTGCTAAAGGCCCTGTAATTTGGGGTGAGGGTGTGTGTGGTGTCTTCTGAAGACTTGTTTCATAGTCAGTGGAAAACTATGAAACTCAACTCCTCTGAAACATCTTCCTTTTGTTGGAAGTTATCACCCAGTCCTCTCCCAGAAAAATGAAATTGGGATCTTTCATCTGCATATAAAAATTATGCAGTTACATTTCTTTATCTGCTCTGAATACAATTTTGATTTTTTTTTCTTATGGAGATTTTTGAGGTTTAAAATGCTTAATTAAACCTATAAAAAGAAATGATTTTGACATATTTTGCTTACATTTGTAAATGTTTTAACATACTTAATGAGAATTTGCTTCCATCTGAATGGAATTTGATATTTTGGAGTGTTGACTCAAAGTACTTTTTTAATTGCAATTTTTTTAAAGCTGTTCTTCTTACCTCCCTCTTTTACACCTGAGTGCATTTTTAAATGCTTATGAGTCAAGGTGCTCTACCCTATGATATTTTATTTGTTTGTTTGTTTGCAACACAAGTTGTTGTCCCTCTTGGAAATTTACTCATCTTACTGCAAAAGTGTTTCAATCATACAGGCAGTGGGAATGTCATGTTCCATGAAATTTACATCGTCTGCCTCCTGAAATAATGTTTGGATTTCCACACTTGGACAGAATGGGTGAGATTCCACAACATGAGACCAAAGATATGTCTGTAAAGAACTGTATTCTTGGCCTCTCCTCTTTTTTCTTCACCTCAGAAACAAAGGACTGCTAGCTCAAACCATAACTCTCGAATTGGCTGCTGGTGATTGCCTGCTGATAAAACCTGACATGAGGAAAAAAACTTAGCCAAGCCTGGGACAGACTACCAAGACTGACTGACCACTCTTACCAGCAAGCCAAACCTAATGCCATCCAGCAGACATGAAAAAGGACTCTGAGATGAAGTAAAGACCAAAAGACTCTTCAATTCCCAGAAGACAGCTGTAAAACTACGGGGGAGGGTGAAAATTGATTGCAAAGTTTTCTTTCTTTGCCTCATTGTAACCTTTCCTTTCTTATCTCATTTATATTGTAATCAGTTTAACGTACTCATGTAAGAATTGTATTTGAGAGTGGTTGGCACAGCAAGATCCGAAAACCTTAGATTTCTGTCTAGTGGGAGGGAAATTTTGTCCAAAATGTCTGTATTTTAAGTATTATAGAAGTAGCTACACACACACACACACACACAAAGAGAGAGGGAGAGAGAGAGGCTCCATTCAGAACTAGATTGAAACTATCTCCTTGACTTAACTCCACAAAGTTTTTCCTAGGTTGATTTTTGCCCTTGCACAAAAGCCTAAACAGTGATATCTCCCTTTTAATCCCATGGGGGAGGGTCAGTTCCCCTCAGGCAATTCCCCCACTTGAAGAGTAGCAGAAAGGATCTTCAAAACTCAAACCCTGACAGTAACTCAAAAAAAAAATTGATGCTGCCCAGTAAAGCAGGACATGTTGCACTGGTGGTCTCTGATAGGAGTCCCTGGGCTCATTGTGTGTAACTTTAAAAAAATACTAAATAGCTTGTATTGCACACTAGCTAAACTCAATTTGGCCTCACTAAAATAAGAGCTAGGACAGGCTCAAGAACCATCCCTTTGAAATATGCAGCTTGTAACTTAAAGGAAAAGCATGGCTGTGAAGAATTTTGGGACTTCTGCTTGCTTGTAACCGGTCTGGAAGCTCACAGAAAGTGATATCAAACATCTGAAAATAATTGGCATGGTAAATTGGATATTGTAAATTTCTTTCCAGAAATTGTGCCCTGGTTGCTAGACCTTCATGGTTGAAAGCTCTCTGGGAGCCACTGAAGGGATCCTTCTGCTGTCTCTCAGTGCCTTTCCATCAGAAAAATTAAGTTTCCCTGATCTGACCAATTTTTATCTTTTGTCAAGAACATGTGCGTTCCACTCACATGTTTTGAAAAAAAAAGGAGGGATTGTAGGAAGTTATCACCTAGCCCTCTCCCAGAAAAATGAAATATCCTAGGAAATATTGATAAGGCAGAATGTTATATTTTCCTGGATGTGAAAAAGGGAGAAACACATTTTAAACACAAAGTAAATTCCTGCAGCTTCCTGCCCATCCCCACTTTGTCAATGGGCCATTAAGAAGGCCAAGCTACTCCACTTTACATAATAAAGAGTTCTCCTCTTCAACTCCAGAGTGATGGGATTAAGGCAGGATAATAAGCCTTTACTCAACTGACCACATGGCATCTAAACTCAATCAAACCTGGATTCAAACTCAGCCTAGAGGGTTGCCCTTGCACGGGCCCATGGGAGTCTGGCAACCAATCAGAATACATTTCTTACACAGGAACAGGAAACAGATAGGTGGGGCAGAACAGATTATAAAAAGCCCTGCAAGGCTCTTCCCTTCCCTTCTCTTCTTCTCCACCAACATTGAAGCATGTGATCACCTTTTCAGTTCAGGACTCAAGCCATGTGGTCCTGTCCACCATTAAAACCATCTTTCCAAGCAGCCTTCATGTCTCCAGTGTCTTTTTCCCCACTTGGAGCCGAACCCAGAAGCACATTTCTTCCAACACTTTCTTGCTACAAACTCCAAATGATGTTTTAGCATTTGTTATGTAGGAAGTTAGCCCCCACCCACCCTCCTAGAAGAATGAAATATTCTGGGAAATATTAAAAAGGCAGAATATTATATTTCCCTGGATAAGAAAAGGAGGAACATGTTTTAAAGACAAAGCAGCTTCCTGCAGCTCCCTGCCCACCCCCATTTTAACTCCATGGTGATGGGATTAAGACAGGGTGATGGGATTAAGACATGACCTTACCTAAACATTGATATAAATATATTGTGCACTTAATATCTCTTTATTCCCTCTCCCCATAAAAAAGCACTGAATGTAAACGGATATAATTTAATACCAGACTTGATAAGAATGAGGTTGTAATAGGTTTTCCCCCCCCTCTTAAATATGGCTTGTGTTGTTAGTTGTGAAAAGTAAAGCTGAGATCAAAACTTAAAAAAAATAAAGACATGGTCCTCAGGACATGATAGGATTAGCCCTCTATCTATTTTACCACATGGCACCTGGGAAGATTACATCACCCAGCAAGGCTCAACCAAGCCTGGGACACAGACAGCCTACAAAATTAGCCAAGACCCCGCCCCACTCCCAGGAGTCTGACAGCCAATACATTTCTTGTACAGGAAGAGGAAACTCTAAGGCAGGGCTCAAGAGAGTGTATAAACGTATCTGTCTTTCTCACCCATGTGCTTTTTTGCCCAGGACCTCAAACCATGTGGTTCACCATTAAAACCATCCTTCCAAGCAGTCTTCATGTTTCCAGTGTCTTTCGCCCAGGGGTGAAATCTACTTACCTTTGCTACCGGTTCACGAATGGGGGTGCACGCACCACCTCCGCGTATGCACAGAACCAAGGCCTTTGGAGCGCCATAGCCCAAACCATACCTAGCCTCTGATGATCTGTAATTGAGCCGGAGAGATTATTGTAAGCCTGCAGACACAGATTTTAACAGTTCCTTGTTAAGTTCTTTTTTAAATACAAATTAAACATACAGAAGACTATACAAAATCATTGTAACTGCGACTAGCATAATGACGTACAACAATTATGTCTGTGAAATGCACAATAAAGCCAGTCTTTATTAGTTTCTTAGTTTCATACCTGCAATTGTTTCCATGGTGACAGTTTGGTAGCCCCCATCAGTTTTGCTCTCAGTTATTATTACAGTATAAATTACAGTTAGCTGGGAAAGGCAGCACCTGGTGTCTGAAAGAGTCTTTCAAATCGCTCGGGATTTACCAGAAAGCATCATTACCAGATTTAACTTGAGTAGATGCTATTGCTCCTAGCCCTTGGTTAACAAGAGACCTTGTTCCTCACATCCCAAAGAGCATTGGAGCAGGGAAGCACAAAGAGGATGCTCATGCTTTGAATCTGACTGGGAAGATGTCCTTTGGAATATTCAGAAGTGCCAACATGACACTCATGTATGACTCATTCAAACAGCCACACCGTTTTTCAGGACCAGACTACGTGTCTAGAAGCAGAAAAGTGAGTTAATGGGTAGGTGTAATGCTTGCCCTCCCAGGCATTCAAAGCATAGTTGTATTCATAGTTGTATTCAAATCATGGTAGAACCATAGGACCCTGTTGGCGAACCTATGGCACGCATGCCACAGGTGGCACACAGAGCCCTAGCTCAGTTCCACTGCGCATGTGCATGCCTTACCATCAGTTAGGAACACTGCATCGATTGATTGTGTTATTACACACCAGCATATATAAATACCTTTGAGAGCCCGAGCTGAATTAGATTTATCCAAAAGTTGACTGCCACAGAGAGAAATTCACAAACAGCCCAGAAGCTCAGTCACAACCCCTTGATCTATGAAGAAGCAAATCAAAGGGTTCAGCTTTGTCTTTTTGCTGTTCAATGGCAAATTGACATTTCTCTTCTGGAATTTCTAATCACCATTCCTTATTGCATTCAGTTCACCAGGAAACAGAATCATGTTCACATTTCTCTGTATAAAGCTCCTTCAAGCTGAGCCAATATAGATATCGTGGTTGCTTTGGATGAGAGAAGAAGGAAAAATAAAGTAGTGTTTTTCTCAAGAAGATTTAGCTTATGTGACTTCAGCTACATTCATCCCACTCTCTTTTATACATATTTGAATGCATATTTACACAATCATACTTCCCAGCTACTTATGCAGCTGATATCTATGTGATGTGATAATGTCTAGGCACCATTGAACAATATATTACATAATACATGAGCACTTTAGAAAAATTTATCGTAGTTTGATCTTGTCTTCTAGAACTTGGTATTGTTTTATACAACTATTATAATGGGCTCTTCTCCCTCCTCCTTTTTATGCGAGGCTGATATGAATACATATTTTTTCATATAAAACAACATTCATATGTCACATGGTCCACCAACTTCTTTTCATACTGCCCTGCTTTACAAGTCCTAGCTATCTTTGAAATTGCGGTAAACTGGTTTCCTTGTGGCATTCTTTATATTTCTGAGGCACACATAAAGATGTACTGCTTTTTGATAGATTTTTCCAAGAGGAAGCATACAGGACTATAAGGAAGGTAAATTTGAATCTGTCTGACAGATTCTTCTGCCTCAGATTTTCACTGAGCGATTAAGCGGCTTCCTTCCTTATGGTGCCACCCATAGTAAAAGGGTAAAAATACTGTTACTGTTACATAGGACTTTACTATCCTAGAAATTTGATTTCTCAGAAGCAATTAGCGTCTTTTCTTCCCTTACACGTACTACTTTTAGCTAGGCCACCGAAGGTGCATAACATGACACATGTATTGCAAGCTCGGAAAAGTAATGGCAGGTGCCAATTAATGATCAAACATGGGAGAGAGATGAGCCGAAGCATCAGAACATTCCTGGGTGTATCGAAAATCCTTAGGTGATACCTTCTGCACCTCCATTGGGGACAATTGTAGATAGACACTAAATGGGGCTTGATAGCTGGAGCCGAAGTCTCAGGGTTTATTCTTTAAAATCTATTTCCCTTTCTGAAAGCTACTGCATATGTCATATTTTCCACTGTGGCATGCCAGAGCTAATCAGTGTCAGTTTTCTGTCAGCTTTGCCATTTTGTTTTAGTCTGACAGCCATTTTCTTGGTAGGGAGAAAAGGGAATTGCAGGGACTGTGACTTAAAGACAGCCTTAAACGATTGGGATCAAGGGCTTCTAATCAGTGGCATGGTAAATTAAGCGGGGAGGCCCTTGCTTCTCTGTGGGAAGAAAATACACCCCCAAAGACTTATGCCTTATAACGAGATTATTTAAAGGTGAAGAGATGGCAGCATGGCAGGGTTTTATCTGCCTTCTGTTCGTTAATAATCAGAATCCCATTTCACTTTCCCTGGCAATCTCTGTTTGTGTACATAGCTCCTGTCTCGGGTTTGTATTTCAAGAATTTCATAAAATGTCCTGCGGCCTACAAAAGCCATAGGCAATAATGAATCCATACACTTTTAAGTTTCCAGAAGATTCTCTTGATTATGTTCCATTGATTAATATATGAAATGCCCCACTGGAAATGGGGAAGAACTGGATTTTTTGTTTACCCTTTGTATAACTATCTAAGGGACCTGGTGGCTCAGTGGCTAAGATGCTGAGCTTGTCGATCAGAAAGGTCAGCAGTTTGGCGGTTCGGATCCCTAGCTCCGTGTAATGGAGTGAGCTCCCATTACTTGTCCCAGCAGTTCGAACCTAGCAGTTCGAAAGCATGCAAAAAATGCAAATAAAAAAATAGAAACCACCTTTTGTGGGAAGGTAACAGCATTCCGTGCGCCTTCGGCATCTAGTCATGCTGGCCACATGACCACAGAGACATCTTCGGACAGCGCTGGCTCTTTGGCTTTGAAACGGAGATGAGCACTGCCCCTTAGAGTCGGGAATGACTAGCACATATATGCGAGGGGATCTTTACCTTTACCTCATAACTATCTTATAGATATTGAATTGTAGGTTCAGTTTTATTGAACATCTCCCAACTTGAACTCTTCCAGTTATCTTGGAGTACATCCAGATGGGTAAAATATGATACTCCAGATATTGCTGAAATACCACATTCATCATCTCTAATAATTGGCCATGCTGGACAAAACTGCAGCTCCCTATAATACAGCAGTATTCGGAGATTTCTCCAGTTGGTGGTTTTGATCATTTCTGACTGGTTTCCTAGTTTTTTTAAAAAAACATTTCAACCTTCACTGAATTGTAGTGTCAACTAATGGATTCTTATTTTTATACACACAACAATCTAGATGAAAGTTTATAATTTCTGATAGACATTTTAGCCATTTCATTCATAACATGCACTTCCCTATCCGTGTTTATCAGTTCCATTATACAAGATCAGACCATCTTGATTCAGCTATAAGATAATCTTCCTCTTTCACAAACACACAACATGTACGGTATATCTTTTAGTTTGTTATGCTTCGTATGTTTATCTTTTACTTGGAATACTTATATTAGTATTCCAAGTCACAATCTTTAATATGGTGAGTTCATCACTAGATGATAATCTGTCAATTTATATTGGCCTCTGTTGCCTATCATGGCTTCAATCAACTGAGGTTTTCACATAACTTTTTTTTTAAAATCAGATACAGATTTAGACTATTTTTAGTCTTAGTCATATATGATATTCTCTACTGATGGGAAGCATAGCACCAATGAGTTTTGGCATATTTTGGGCAATATGTCACAAGAACAACCACAGACAAATTCTATTCCAAACATGCACGCACTGTTCGGTATAAGCTAGGATCTCTAATTTAGAGACTATCTTGTAAACCAATAATCTATTGGCCAGTAAATTAGTTCTCTAATACATATAATCTTTGTATCTTTGAACAATAGCGAAGTATAATAGTAGAATGTCTTAGGCTGTCCCACAGTCTCTCCCTTATATTAGGTCAAAAGCTAACAAAAGTTCCAAAAAGGAAAACTTGAGGCAGCATAGAATATTTTCTGCCAAATGGTGGAGACCCAACAATGATTTAATGGTGTTACTATTAGATATTTTATTGCATCTAACCTTATGGCTGCAATAAACTGAATAGGGTAGGGTAGGGTAGATAAGGAGAAACTCGGGTGCTAATTTATTTAGGGTATAAATTAACAACTTAAACCAAGAATGAAAATCAACTGGTCAACAATGCTATGTAGATCTTTCAGTAGAGATAGGATGGGTTCATGATATCATAACCAAGCTTTTATTGGATTACATAATCAGACAAAGTCCACCCTCCCACCGCCTTTAGTGATGTAATTTCTTTATACTTTCAAACCCATTATTTAGTACTTTATGCTCTAGGCCAGGGTTTCCCAATCCCTGGTCTCTGGACCAGCACAGTCCACGGCATGCTGGAAACTGGGCTGCACAAACAAGTGAAGCCCCATCCATGGGATGCAGGCAGCATGCAAAACCATGTTCCTTCCAATCCACGATAAAACCTTTCTCCATGGAACTGGTCCCTAATACCCAAAAGGTTGGAGCTAGTGCCCTAGGCCCTTACTTACCCAAATGAAAATTCAGATATTAAAAAAAATTGATTTCTATATTGAAATTCCCAAATGTGTTTGATGCAGGCATCTTCAACCTTTTCAGAGGTGGTGGGCGGATCTCGCAATTTGAGAATGTGTTATGACTCTCTCACAGCATGGATGTCATGGAAGTCATTGCCAATCACAAAACAACCTTTTTTTGAGAAAGTGAATGAAGGCAGATCCCACTCTAGCTTATCTGGAGGCTATTAATTATGTTGGGTTTTTGCTTTATTGTGTTTTGTTGGGCTATCTGGACAGCCTTCCTAGTCTCATATGTTTTCAGGCACTCATAGGCCCCAAGAAAATGTTGGAAATCTTGGGTTATATACCTGAAGCTTTACTATATTTTGCAAAAGTATAATTTTCTATTCCTTTTTTTACAACGGAAATTTAGAAGAAGATTTCTAAATTTTCTAAAACTTTTACCTGGAGGAGCCAAGGTAGTGCAGTGGTTAGAGTGCAGTACTGCAGGTACTTCAGCTGACTGCTAGCTGCAGTTCAGCAGTTCAAATCTCACTGGCTCAAGGTTGACTCAGCCTTCCATCCTTCCGAGGTGGGTAAAATGCGGACCTACATTGTTGGGGGCAATTTGCTGACTCTGTAAACCGCTTAGAGGGATGTAAAAAACACAATGAAGCAATATATGTCTTAAGTGTTATTGTTAAGTACTACAATCACATAGGACAGGAAGCTTGACTGACACCAAAAGAGTTGGGATCCTTAAAGGTTGGGGGACCTCAGGGATTTGTGGGTCAATGAGAAAGGAATATTTATCATAACCCAAACAAGATAAAAGCTCTTACTCTTTTAAAAGCAAAAGAAGCTGCAAACTGTTGAAAACCTCTTTTTTTTAAAAAAATGATACACTTGTTCTAAACTCTCAACAATTTTTCTAATTGCTAATTTTGTTTTTAAATGAGCCGGATGGACTTTACATGCATAGTTATGTGGCATACATAGTTGAAACAAAAATTCTGAATCCACAGGTGCAATGGGGGAAAAAAAGTATTTTAATGATTTGCCAAATGACTTGGAATTCAATAAGAAACCACATTCTCCGAAAGGAAGCTTTTATTATCCAAATGCAGTGCTTTACCTCTCTTCCGTTCCATACAAACCTTCTGTATTTCTGGCACCATTATTGGGGGTGGGTGGTGGTGGGAATAAGAATAGACCATCTGGCCAATGAAGCTGGAATCCATAACAATATTTACATTGTGAAACATGGGGGCCGGAAAAGAAGTAGAATCTTCTGAGTAGCTAATTTGACAGCATTGAAAATTAATTGTGTGGGTTGTTGGAAGAAGTTAACTTACCACTAGGTCTTTGTGCTTTGCTTTGTTTGGAAATCAGATAGATACCTCCTGATATTTAAATATCACGTAAAATGAATCCCTCGGCATCCTTCCTGAAGGACAATTTGACTGAGTGGAGCTAATATTTCAGAATCATAAAGGGTGGCCAGGTTAGAACTATAGGCAGGTGTTGCATAATTTCAGGCTTTGAGATTTCTTTTGATGTTTGTCGCCTCTCACCAAAAAAAATGGGATGAGGACCAGAACAGATTCATGGAATGCCTTTCAAATGAAAACAATCTGAGAAGTGGGGTTCAAACTGTACAGACGTTTCTCTTAATGCTACCAAACAGCTACCACAGTTTGATACACACTTGACCACTCATTTTCATTTAGGATTGGATGTGGAACAAGGGAAAGAAGAAAAGACCAAATCTGTTGGAAAACATCTCTAAGAAGAAAGCCAAGGAGTGCCATAGTACCTGGTCTTGTAATGTTGTACAGTTCTTCTACCTCTTTTCTCCACCCAATATGGATGGCCCCAACCTGAGCAGACAAGATTGACAATTTAGTGAAGATTGGCCCAAGCTGCAATTACATTCATTCAATCAATCAAAATAGAGCTAGAAGGGATCTTGGAGATCCTCTAGTCCAGTCCCTTGCTCAAGCAGGAGCCCCTATACCAGTTTAGTCAAGTGAATGTCCTGTCTTTTCTTAAAAAACCCCAGTGATGAAGCTCCCACAATTTCTGAAGGCAAAGCTGTTCCGTGGGTTAATCGTCCTCACTGTTAAGAAGTTTCTCTTTAATTCGAGGTTGTTTCTCTCCTTGATTAGTTTCTATCCATTAATGCTCTCTGCTGCTTTGGAAAATAACTTGACTCCCTCCTCTTTGTGACAGTCTCTCAAATACTGAATACTCTATCACAGTGATGGCGAACCTTTTTCGCCTCGGGTGCCAAAAGCACATATGTGCACGCTAACACACGAACTCGAGTGCCGACCCACATAACGTAATGTCCCCGCTCACCTGTGTGGACCGTGCATTTTTGCACAAGGCTTCCTCGCCACTCCCTGCTCTGGCTGCTTCCCCTTGGATAACACCCAGTGAGGGGAGAAGTTGCTCTGCCACTAACAGCAGAGATTGGGGTGGGGGTGGGGGGATGCTCAAGTGTGCTCCTGTGTCAAAAAACCTTCCCTTGTCATTCTCCTGTGTAAAGATTAGGCCCTTTTTACAATGGCAGGTGTGAGTCCAGTTGCTAAATTCTCCCCTTCTATTAAAGAGGATCCTGGGCACTACAGTCAATAGACAAATGAGGAAGGGAGCTGCTGGCACAGGGGAAAGAAAAGCAGCAAAGAAATAAGGAAAAGCAGCCTTTTCCCCTCAAGGTGGCTGCTCTGTTTCCCCCCCTCCCCCGTGCTAGCACAGAGGATACTGCCTGGTCCCTGCAATCCAAAGGGAAATGAGGAAGAGAGCAATCTGCATGAGGGAAAGACAAGCAACAAGGAAAGAAGAAAAAGCAGCTTTTTTCCCTCAAGGTGGCTGCTCTGTTGCCCTTTTCTCCATTTCAGCACCACTCCATGGAGCCTGCCCCACCCCCCATCGCCCAGGTCCTCGCTTCTCCCAAGCATTTCTTTGCCTATTTAATTTCCCCTCCGTAGCATTTTTCCATCGTGTTTCTTGCCGTTTTGGACAGGAAAACAAAGTGTGTGGGACTAAAAAAAACTCCTTTCAATCAATCAATTCCAACTTTGCGAGATCTCTTCCCCCTCCCCAAGTTGTAATTGATTGAAGTTTTGTTTTAGTCCCACAAACCTTGTTTCTCTGCACACGATGGCAAGAAACGCGATGGAGCTGGAAATCAGGTAGGCAAAGAAATGTTTGGGAGAAGCGAGGACCTGGGCGATGGTGGGTGGGGCAACCTCAATGCCGTATCACTGAAATGGAGAAAAGGGCAACAGAGCAGCCACGTTGAGTGAAAGAAGCCTCTTTCCTTGCCGCTTGTCTTCTCCCCCTCCCCCCTGCTGGCAACTCTCCTCATTTCCCTGTGGATTCAAGCGATCGGGCAGGATCCTTTTTAGTAGCGTCTATCATATCCCCACTAGTCTTTCTTTTCTCTAGACTAGCCAAACTCAAATCCTGCAACCCTTCTTCATATGTTTTTGTCTCCAGGCCTTTAATCGTCTTAGTTGCTCTTCTTTACACTTTTTCCAAAGTCTCAACATCTTTTTTGTAATGTGGTGACCAAAACTGGATGCAGTATTCCATACTAAGGCTTTATAAAGCAATACTAATACTTCATGTGACATTCACCGAAGAAAACTGAGGATGAGATTAAATGGTTAATTTCTGTTTATGGATATTATGGACCTGTATTTCTCTATAAAGATGTATCTCCTAGCATACCTCTTCTGAGATTTGTTAGATTTACTCAATGTTAAAAATGAACAGCAATAATTCTGAGCAAACCTTGTCCAGGCTCTTCTTTAAATCAAAGTTAAATTAGGGGGGAAATGGTGCTTTGATACCCAACATACTTTTCCAAGACTTATTATTTTTTCAAAATATAAATTATTCCAGAAGTTGTAGCGGTACAGTGGAATATATAGATAAAGACTAAAACTATTAAAAGTTCCTTCAATATAGGCAGAAAGGAACAGGGGTGGGGGAATACTATAGCAATTGTCCACTCTTAAAATTAACTTCTGTATTCTTCAATATGTCCAATTTTAAAATGCTTTGCTTCATTCTGTAATTGTAAGTTGGGTTGAAGTATTTTTTTCCTTTAATTGTAATATTTAGGATCAAATTTTAAAATGTTATCTTGTTTTGTTTTGTTTTTAACATTCAAAACAAAAACATTTTCCCATGGGAAAGATTCTTTATAATTAATTCCAAGATCTTATTTTAAGTTTATGTGTGGACCCTTAGACAGTTTATAACTTTCTAAAATCAAAGTTTTAATCATTTTTTTTCTTGTTTATTTAAAAAAAAAACTGTTCAAAGTTCTTAAACTTGTAATTAAAAGTTCCTTTACTGAGGGTTGAAGGAAACTTGTTCAGTGCTGTAAAAATTGTCAATCCAAAGGTTTCTAATAGGTGAAAAGCAGTTAACAAGCCATTTCTAAACGTGATTAGAAAAGGAAATAGACAGACATGGTGTTCTTTCAAAGGAACTGTCCACGGTTTGGACTTGATAGTTATTCCCTTGACTCCCAGAACTTTAAACCCTCTAGAAACTTCTATGTTGTGGTCTCCTCATAAGGAGCAATTGTATGAAGCACTTGTGGGTGATCTCAAGTCCTCGCTTTGCACAGAGAGGAATTATTAAAGAGCCTGTCTATTCACCAGCTCTTCATTCTGCTCAGTGGGTTGAAAGGATCTTGACTGGGCACGTGATCTCATTAAAGCATCCCATTTTTTTTTTCTGAGTTGCTGTGTGAAGTTGAAAAAAAGTCATATTAGTTATGAGTTTAGTCAGGAGTTAGGCAACAAAAGTCATATTAAATGTAATAAGTGGCGTGTTTTTTGAGATCCAAGAACTTTTTCTGAATCTGTGTTGAACTACGCACTTCAAAACATATATTAAGATCTCATCATCATTAACATGTTTCATTTTTGAAGTTTCAAATTACTCCTTAACCCAAGATTTCCTTCTTCTCGCTCAGAGTAAACAACCTGTTATAAAAATGTTTTGCTGCTGGTATCTCTGATCTATTAATTCAGTCTCATTGCACACAATGATACCAATAAGAGAAGGTTACTATTCCAGGCTGTACAATTCAGAGCTATTTTTGAAAGAACTAAAGAATTTTGAAGAGCCATTAAAAGTGGGAGGGGGGCAGCCTATTAAAATCCTGGGTCCTCTAGTAGTTTAATGTTTTGCTGTAGGGTTGATGCTTATACGATGTGTGTGCCTAATTAAGTGCAATGTCTGTCAGAACCTGCAACTAATTAAAGCAAAAAGACCATTTCTTGTTTTAAACCTGATTTCATCCAGTGATCTGAAAGATCATGCATCGCATTTGTATCACAACGTATTATTACAAAACAACCTAATTTGCTCTTATCAATTTTTCCCCCTAATTGAATTGCTTCAAATATGAAACTGCAATTCATATGACTTCTACTCCCCAGGAGAAACCAATGGTTTCCCAGATATAGTTCCTTTCGGAAAAAGGTGACCAAAAACGGATGGCCTAAGATTGATTTATCAATACATATTAAAGATTCACAGCATTAGTATTTTCAGAAATTATATTTTATACTCATGATCTTATGGAGAGTCCAGGAAGTGCCCAGAAAACTTTCTTATTTTCTATAAACTCACCTGCTTTTATTATTACTTTTTAAAGATAAGGACAGACCTTTGACTACCTTTTAATACCTACATAGCAGTCAAAAAATGATCCACTTTTCAGGTTTCTGGTAAAAATTAAACATATTTATCTCCCATGAATCCACTTTAGAGAAACGATCACATTCACTTTCAGCAATATCCATATTAGAAGGGCCACAGTGAAAGGCAACATTGGGGCTACTGTTGGACAGGCCTTCTAAAGTAACCCTTCAGATTAATGGATACCCAAGAGTAGAGCATCCTGGAAACTGTCTTCAAAACATTTTCTTTCTTAAAGATCTGGAGTGGGAAACATACCAAGCAATTGAAGATAACTTCAACTTTGATCACTTATGCAATAGACAACCTGATGGCCTCCACATGTTTTGGCCTAAAATTGTAATTTTTCTTGCCTGCAGTTTATGACTAGGCAGCCCATACCAGTAGTATCCAGAAGGTCACCAGTTGCCTATCCCTGATACTTACATCTAATGTTTCCTTGCTTCTTTTAGAGAACAGATAAAAGTCAAGAAACAAGACTGATACAATAAATTACACACTAGACCAAGAAGACATACTATCACTCTTCATCCAGTTTTCAGAGTTGCTGTCCCCAGTGACATTCTCACAGTACTAAGCCAGTAATGATTTCATACTGTTTCCTCATATTGTTTTTTCTTTTCTTTTCTGTCTTTTCATTAAAACATTGATTAAAAAACCTATCAAATAAACGTATAGTGGTTTTAAAAAATACTTTTCCAAAATTCAAAAGATTGCATGTTTGTTTTGTTTTTTACTAAGACAAGCTGAATGCTCAAATAAAAATATTGGGCATGACTGTATTAAAAATGCAGCTAATGATTGCATCCAGGAAGAGAAGTATACAAAAAAGCACCACAATGTATTCATAGCCTAATTTTGTTTGCATGACTTATTCAATAGATGCACTTTTAATTATTTTTCACAAAGACCTATCTTTTCAAAAGGTAAGCCTTTTCATGACAAGTCTGTTTACAGACACACAGAGGAAAAGGAGGCTGCAAAATTTGATTCTTTTTGATGTCTTAGTGACCTTGGACTTTTTGTTGTTGTTGAATGAATTCTGAGGATGGGAGTTATGATGATTCCACTTTTATCTGTTAGTCATGTTCAGAAGATAACACTGGGCAATCAAACATTCATATTCTTTAAAAGAAATGTATTCTGCCCAAAGCATTGTTTTATATCCACACAAAATTATTAGTGTTGGGGGAAGGAATTTAAGACAATAAAGTGAGGATGCCAAACTCAGTTTCTGATATGATCTGTGTCTCTACTGGCTTTGTGACACTAAGAACAAGTGTCTGAATATGATGCTGGGCTGGTTTTGTCCATAACATAAAACTGAATCCAGGCAAAACAGACAAGCTGTGGCTACATAATGTCTTTATACCCAATTCTATGTCTTGTTAGAATCATTGCTATCGATAAAAACTTCACTTTTGTAAGAAATTATTTCCCTTCACTTTGAATTGATTTAGCAGCTATAACATCGACTGATATAGGCTAGCTACATCCTTCATGTGCTATCACAGGGAGGAAAAAGTGTAGATTTATTTTCCACAGTCTTGCAGGGTAAGAAAAGAACCAGTGGGTGGAAATTTGACAAAGAGAAATCCAAACTTGAAATCAGGAGGTAATTCTTGACTACGAGCAGTAGAACAATCTGCCTCCTTGACTCAGTGAAGGATAATCATTTCTCTGGGGTGGTTGAGGATTTCTGTCCTGAACAGGGAACCCAGAAGTTTCTGCTTGTGCAAGAGATCATGATCAGGATACTAAAGGGAGACGTCTTCAGGGAACATATTGTGGTGAATATGGGTTCTCTAGAGCAGGGGTCACCAACCTTTCAGATCTCGGGGACCACTAAATTCATAATTTTAAATCCTGCAGCCCACTAATATGATCTGCCTAATGACCGGGTGGATGGGCGTGGCTAGGTAGTCATGTGACTGGGTGGGCATGGCCAACTCGATGTCATTCACATCGAATAGCAACTTGCCAGCTTCTACTCCCCACTCCCCTCCAAGCCACTCCTCGCCTCACTGCCCAGGCTCCTTAGGGCCCTAACAGGAAGCATTTGTTGGAGATAAGCAGCCGCCACGAATTTGCAAAACAGCTCAGTTCAAATTGGATCTGACCGAGAAGGAGGTTCAGTAGAAGCACCTCAATGAGGACTACAAGTATAGCCTTTCAAGCAGAGTGAAGACCTGTGGGAATGCAAGGCCAGGTACCAGCGCCTGGATGCTCAGTAGGCTGATAGAGTCAGCCAGTTCCAGGCCATGATGCGGTCCCACTGGAACAAGGTCCTCCAGCTCTTCGCCACCAGTGGAACTTCCCTCCTGCCTTTGCCCAAATCCCCATATCAGGAGGCCAGACCCCAAGTCAGAATTTCTGCCTCCTCTGACTCATACAAAAAGACCCCAAAGGGGGAGACTCTCTGCAGCAACACAAATGTTCATTGCACATATCCATCCCAGGGGACATAGTTATTGCACTGATTTAGTGTAATATAAAACATGCAAATAATTTTTTTGTGGACCATCAAAATTTTCTCATGGACCACCTGTTGGTGACCGCTGCTCTACAGGGTGCCACATTGATACACTGTGTGCCTTCCCAAGTCAGGGCATTCTAAATATAAGTGCCCAGTTCAGCTACAACTGGTGCTGAGCCTTGCCACCTTTTATACAATTGAAAATTTATCTGCAACCCCCCCCCTCCGCACCTCCCATTCTGACTGTCAATTAAACTTTGGGGCTTTGCTAGATACGCCTCAACATCTGCACCTTGACAGCAAGGAGTCAAGGCTTTGATTAGAAGCTTCAAGCATAATAAACAATCTGCCTCAATCGCCCACATTACCTCGCCATAATGGTTTCTATGCACTTCTCCCCCCCCCTTCCATTCAATCATATTCGATTCTTGTCAAGTGCTCAGACAAGACCCTGCAGGGTTTTTGCGGGCAAGGTTTGAAACAAAAGCAGAACAAAAATAATAACACGAAAGGAACATCTGAAGGAAAATGATGATGAGAGTAAAATGGCACACCATAGATATTTAGATAACCTCACACACAAATGTGAAGAAACAAATATATACATATGTACAAGCGTGTTCTATCTTTAAGGGAGAGGAAACATATTGTACTGACCTAGGCTTCCCCAAAAAGCACAAAGCAGAGTCCTGGTCCCGACAAAACCCCTTTTATTAAACGCATGTGAATTCCTCTCATTCACATTCAGCAAAGGCCTGGTAAGCAGTCTTTCAAATGAGTAATTATGACTGCAGACCTTTTCTATCTTGGAAAGTTGCCATGTAAATATTTTCTAAATGAGGTGGACTGGCAAGGAAAGTCTCTGAGATTCGTGGTCAGATTTTCACATTCCTGAAACAAATCTTAACAATCGAACGAACGAATTGTTTCCTGCAAAAGCCCACTCTCCTTTCACTCCTCTTTTATTTCCAATGGGAGGGCCCAATCACCTTCCATCTATGACTTTACTCCCAAGTGGACCATGATTTCTGAGTTGTTCTCTTCTTCTGGCAGCTCCGCACATACCACACTGGGAACAAGCTCCAGCTGTTCCTCTGTCTCACCGCTGCCTAGCTCCATAGGCATATGATCACTGCCAGACGGCCTCGGCCCGGTCTCTGCCTCAGACACAGAGCCTCGTCCAAGACTTCCCCAGCCTCCAGGACTGGCCCATACTCTTCCCCAACCTCCTCACTGTCCGACTCTGCTGCCAGGTCTGTTGGCGGCTGGCAGGCCACAACACTTATAGCTACAGTCTTTGTCTCTTCAAGGGGAAGGGAGAAAAATGACTATTATCTGTTCACTGTGCAGTAGCATCATATGAAACTCTCCTTCCAAGCAAGTTTGAACTCACCACAGGCCACCAGAGGGCGAGTTTGGTCTCCTGGTTAAGGCACCAGGCTAGAAAGCTGGGGATTGTGAGTTCTAGTCCTGCTTTTACCTATGAAAGCCAACTGGGTGTTCATGTGGCAGTCACTCTCTTTCGGCCCAACCCACCTTGTGAAGTGGTGGTTGTGGGGAAAATAGAAGGAGGAAGGTGTGTTGAGTATGTTTGCCTCCTTGAGTTTAGTTGTAAAAATAATAAACGCAGGATATAAATAAATAAATAAGAAAGAAAAAAAAGAAAGAAAGAAAGAAAGAAAGAAAGAAAGAAAGAAAGAAAGAAAGAAAGAAAGAAAGAAAGAAAGAAAGAAAGTTTCCAAGTAACAATTCAAGAGCCCTGGATTAAACATTAAATAAAATAAATACGTGCCAAGGGCACGATGGGAATGAAGGCATCACATAGCTTTGCCCCTAGCTCTCATGCTTTTAACTCTTTGCCTGCCACTCTCATCTTTAGCTTTCAGCACTTGTTGAATCTTAATGTTTTGTTAGGTAAGCAAAGAAAGGACCAAAAGGCATGATTGTTGTAGTGTGTTTTGGGCAGTGTTTCTCAGCTTCAGCAACTTTAATCCAGCATGGGTTGGTTTTAGCATTTCCCTGATACTTTTTCCATGTTGGCTGGAGAATTCTGGGAGTTGAAGTCCACACATCTGAAAATAGTTGAGGTTGAGAAACACTGGTTTAAGGCAGCAGTTCAGAGGTGGGTTCCTATTGGTTCGGATTGGCTCAGCCGAACCGGTAGTAACTTGGCGGCCTGGAACGCTGGAACCGGAAACAAACCAGGCCTGCCATGCCCCCAAACCAGTTCTCTCGGTGGCGCCATAGGTGCCACCATCTTGTTCTGAGCATGTCCAGAGCAATTTTTGTTGCACTGCGCATGCATGCGCACATGTGGCAGGTCCCTGAGTGAACCGGCAATAGCAGCAGCCGGAATCCACCCCTGCAACAGTTGGTCTTAATCCAGCCTTGCACCATGATCTAGTGACTCGGGATTTTGAGTTCCAGCAGAATTAACATTTCTCCCATTGAGATTCTGAGTCACACCCAACGCTAGAAGAATTATGTGGTTTATGATCCATTGTGGCTGTTCAATTGAATTTTTTTAAAAAAAATGGTGGTTAGTGTGTCCCTGAATCTGAATCCTGATTTTAGAAATCTCCACAACTCCCATTAATTACATCCCTGGAAATCAATATATAGCTATAGGTTGTTTCCCAATTCCCAGAGTTTGCTAATTTCAGGAATTATCTATTCCGAAATCATGAAATGTACCCAAATCCTGAGAGATAGAGCCTCTCTGCTAATGCAGATTTTTTTAAAAAGAAAAGTGAGGATACTGTTTTCATTTCTTGGTTCAGCTGGATGACACTTCTAAAGGAATAACTACTGGCAAATTTCATATGAATAGATTCTAAGAGCACCTTTTCTACTGTGAGGCTTTTAAAAAGATGTATTTTCCCTTAAGCTTGTTTAAATAAGCAATTATTATGAAAAATCATACAGCATTGTAGTGAGTTGATAGGAAGAGTAGAAAAAAATTGCCAACACTATCTTTTGAGGCAAAGTGTAACCACTAAGAAATAATCATTGAAGATATGAGATATATATATATATATTTGTGTCACTTGTCTTTATAGAATTCTTACTATTCACATTTCTTTAAGTATTCTTAACACTGTTAGTCACTCAGAGATAATGACCAATGGGGGGGGGGCATATAAATTGAATAAAAGAAATAAATACGACTGCTTGCTGATACATAGCAAAATGAAGAGGCTTGACTTATTGGAGACATATAAACGTAAAGGTAAATGTTCCCCTCGCACATATGTGCTAGTCGTTCCCAACTCTAGGGGGCAGTGTTCATCTCCATTTCAAAGCCAAAGAGCCAGCACTCTCCAAAGACTTCTCCGTAGTCATGTGGTCGACATGACTAAATGCTGAAGCCGCACGGAATGCTGTTACCTTCCCACCAAAGGTGGTTCCTATTTTTCTACTTGCATTTCTACATGCTTTCGAACTGCTAGGTTGGCAGAAACTGGGACAAGTAACAGGAGCTCACTCCGTTATGCAGCACTAGGGATTTGAACCGCTGAACTACCAACCTTCTGATCGACAAGCTCAGCATCTTAGCCACCATGCATAGGAAGCCATTATTTGATGCTGGTCTAGTAGAGATTTTGGGTTGCATACTGAAGAGCTCTTATTTTGTATCATATATTTTTCAACCCTTTGAATGCAATGCTGCAACACTTTATTTTCCTGTTCTTTTTTTTCACTTAGTTTTAAAATAGATATAAAATTGTTCTGAATCTCAAAGTATTGGTATAATTTTGAGAGGAGAAGAGAGAAACGAAGAGGAAGAAAGAGTTTGTTAACTTCCAGAATGGCATCTTACAGATCGCATTCCATCACTGGAATGCTCACTGTGAAGATTTTTATGATTTTACTTTATGCTGGCAACAGTTTGATTGAAATGGATAATTCACTTAATAATAAGCACAGACTGCTGAAAAGAAATGGTTTTCTATTGGTCCAGAAATGTATTTCAGTTTATGTCAATTAAGAGAATAAGTAAAAAAAAGTATAGAAAAAAATACCATAAAAAATAAGATTGCTCTTTAAAAAATGGCCCATTAAAGGCCATGATACATTATGTAGTAGATCAATATGCGCAAGTACTCCTCAATTTACAATCACAATGGAGCCCAAAATTTCTGTTGTTATGCGGGACAGTTGTTAAGTGAGTTTTGTCCCATTTTATGACCTTTCTTGCTATAGCTGTTAAATGAATCTCTACAGTTGTTGTTAGTTTCACATTTGCTAAGGGAATCTGGCTTCCCCATTGACTTTGCTGCAGTGGTGGGATTCAATTTTTTTTACTACTGGTTCTGTGGGTGTGGCTTGGTAGGCATAGCATGGCTTGGTGGGTATGGCTTGGTGGGTGTGGCAGGGGAGGGATACTGTAAAATCTCCATTCCCTCCCCACTCTAGGGGAAGGATATTGTAAAATTCCCCTCTCCTCCCGATCAGCTGGGACTTGGGAGGCAGAGAATAGATGGGGCCAGTCAGAGGTGGTATTTACCAGTTCTCTGAACTACTCAAACTTTTCACTACCAGTTCTCCAGAACTGGTCAGGACCTGCTGAATACCACCTCTGCTTGCTGGTCAGAAGGTTGCAAAAAGTGATCACATGACCGGCTCAGTGCAACAGTCATAAATACGAGTCAGTTGCCAAGCATCTGGACTTTGATGACATGACCTTGGGAATCCTGCAGCAGTTGTAAGTATGAAAATCGGTGATAAGTCATTTTTTTCAGTGCCGTTATAACTTTGAACAGCCACTAAATGAATTGTTGTAAGTGGAAGACTACCTGTAATTAGTTTTCCAACCCTTTTTTCCTGTGGGAAAAATTTAAAGAAACAAATGGGGGCTTCTATAAGCACAATATTACATAGTATATGTGCACTTTTGGGCAGAACATTAGAGATATTTTTTAATGATGATTCTACATTAGAAGGATGAGAACCCAGGTTTGTGTAGCATAACTGATTGGGAAGTGAGCAGCCTTCTCAGTTCCATTTGCAAGAACCATTACATTTATGGTAAGTCATTAAGTATTGCTCTGCAGGCTTATCAAGAAATGGTCAGAATAAAGACCCAGCTGAAACATCCAAGAGAAAATAATTAGTTAGTTATTGTAGAAGTCTGGACTGACAGAAGAGGCGACAGACTGACTGAGGTAAAATGGAACAGCTTTATTGCAAAGAACAACCAACGAGGTAACTATAGAACACTTCAGCACCCTGCTCTGCTTGACAGCTATTTATATGGGAGCTGTCAAGCAGAGCAGCCAATAGCAACAGTGTTAAATGCCCGCTTCCCACCCGGCGCATCTTAGCCAATAGGCGCGAGCCTTTGGTTGCCGGGCTATCAGTCATAAGTCGAGGACTTAAACTTCTTTTAAGTTTTGTAATATGTGTTTTTTAATGCTGTACACCACCCTGAGTCCTTTGGGAGAAGGGCGGCATATAAATCCAATAAAACAAAACAAACAAACAAACCAGGCTGTCGATCGGTCAAGCAACCGATGGTGCGGCTCGGCTTGTGATGCCTTGTGTGGAATGAATGGGGCATAGAAGTTAAGGAGGCTCAGTAACACTTGCAATTCGGCCTTGGAGGTTGGAGTGGGAGCATTCCTGACGGACTCATGTTTTGAGGGGTGGGGTGGATTCCCTGGGCATCCAGAAGGAAGCCCGAGAATTCCACCTGTGTCACAGCAAAAGAGCATTTGCTGTGCTTCAATTTCAAGCCTGCGCCCCTAAAATGAGAGATAATCTTCCATAATACTTCGATAAGCCCTGATTGGCTGCCAGAAGCCAATAGGGGAGCTCTTGTATTTACCCAGAGTGCCAACAAAGACATCTGTGAACTCTTGTAGGACGTCGTCAACAGAAACAGCTTGTGGTGGACACCCAAGTGGGATAGACCCAGAGTGTTAAACCAATCTAAACCCAATAGGGCAGTCAGGGGCTTGGCAATGACCAAGATAGGTAACCTGCCATGGAAACCAGCATAGTCCACCCAAACATTCAGGCAGCCCAGGGTAGGAATGTTATTCCCCTGGTAGCCTTTTAAGGTGGTGTCCACCATGGTCAGGTGGTCATGGGAGATGTCCAGATACAAAGAGATAAGGGTGCTCCGTGGAAGGATTGACCTGAAGGAGCCAGAGTCCACTTCCTTACAGCATGGAGCGCCCTCGATGAGCAATTGCTGTCAGCCGAGCGAGACGTCACGTTGCTGACAGAGGCAGCAGGGAGGTCTTGCTTCCTGGAGATGGCAAAGCAGTCATCTCTGGGCATGGATGGGTGACGTTGGGGCCAAGCAGTTGGAGGGCGGTAGTCAGATGGAGCTGGAGATGGAAGGGAAGTGCGGCAGATGTGTGCAAGGTGGCCCTTCTTGCTGCAGCAGCGGCAAACAGCAGCTTTAAAGAGTCAGGCGGTGCAAGCATGGGTGCCTCCACAGCCCAAGCAATCTCCAGCCTGAGGGCAAGAAGAGGTAGGAGCGGCAGCCCTAGGGAGTTGAGTCTTCAGGCGGTTGACTTGGTCTTCCTCAAGGTTCATCGATGATGCAGGTTCTTTGGGGTTGCAAGGCATACTGCTGCCATTTTTGTATTTCGGCCGTGGACCTGTCAGAGAGTTCTGCAGCTCTGGCTTCGTCCACGGCTATTTGCAGGTTGATGTCCAAGCGGGCCAGCAGCCTCCGCTTAAGGCAGATGTCTCACACCCCACAGAAAAAACTGCTCCAGCAGTGAGTCATCTAGGTCAAGGAATTCACACTGGATGGCTGCCGTTCTGAGGGATGCGAGGAACTGGCTGACTGTTTCGGCGACTTTCTGTCTCTGTTATATGTTTGTTTTGTCCATATTTATTTCATATGTTTCATTGTACGCCGCCCCGAGTCCTTTGGGAGAGGGTGCGGCTAAGAAATAAATATTTATTATTATTATTATTATTATTATTATTATTATTATTATTATTATTATTATTATTATTATTATTTCTGGACACATTGCCGGAAAGCGTAGTGCCGGGCAATGGGGGAAGGCGTCAGAGCATAATGGTTCTTGAGTTTGGCAATAAGCGTGTCCCACGATAATGCGTGGACAGCAACGGAGTGGCCAAGGCTCTAGCGGTTGGGACCGCAACAGCTGAGGAAAAATCTGCATTTCCGATCCTCAGGCAGCTGGTGGTAATTATTGGGTATTAAAAAGCATTCAAATATCTCCAAAAAGCCAGCCCAAAATTCAGTAGTGGACCCAAAAGGGGCGAAATAAGGGAGAGAAGCCATTGTAGCCACTTTACCGAAGTTGAGGCGAAAGAGAGGGGACATTTTTTCTTCTTCTTTCTTCTAGCTGTTCGTGCACGTTCGTTAGAATCCCACGCTTGTTGCCAGTGTAGAAGTCTGGACCAACAGAAGAGGCGACAGACTGACTGAGGTAAAACAGAATAGTTTTATTGCAAAGAACAACCAACGAGGTAAGTACAGAACACTTCATCACCCTGCTCTGCTTGACAGCTATTTATATGGGAGCTGTCAAGCAGAAGAGCCAATAGTAACAGTGTAAAAAGCCCGCTTCCAGCCTGGCGCATCTTAGCCAATAGGCGCAAGCCTTTGGTTGCCGGGCTGTCAGTAGTAAGTCAAGGACTTGTGGCCGGTCGCAAGTCGAGGACTTTACAGTTATATAACATTTTGATGTGACTCAGCTTCACCTACTGTAATGTAGAATTTCTTATCTAATGTGTAATCACAGGAATATTTCCAAATGTAAGTGTCATTACAAGGTGACACTTTAAAAAAGTAATGTTCAGTTCCGGTAATGCTGGATATCCATTATGATACCCATAATGGTTGTGTTCAGTGTGTCAGTTTATTTGGGCATGAAGTGCAGTTTCATAGCTATCATTATATATTTCATAGTCCTGGGAAATACGCCTCTGGGCTCTAATATGTACAGTGGGGACTGACAGGGGGTCTCAGAAAGTGGCAGTGCCCAATGATGCCTCAGTAAGCATTTGATTTTGATTTTCTTTTCCATTGATTCATGTTTGGTTCTCAGAGGCTGCTTGAATACATTTCTGCAGTTTTCTTGGCAACATTTTTCACAAGTGCTTTATCCTTGTCTCCTTCCTAGGGTGGAGGGAAAGGGACTGGTAATCACAGTCTCCCAGTTTCTAGCCAGAATGCCTTGATCGCTACACCAAAACAGAAGGCCTTAAAAAGCATTTTGCGGTATTTTTAACCCTTATAAAGGTACTGAAAAAAGTGTCTTATGACGTTGCAGCATCCCCATGGTCATGTGATCAAAATTCAGACAGCTTGGCAACTGACTCGTAGTTATGATGGTTGCAATGTCCCAAGATCACTTTTTGCGACTTTTTGACAAGCAAAGTCAATGGGGAAACGGATGCACTTAATAACCATGTTGCTAACTTAACAACTGCAGCAGGGGTGGGTTGCTCCTTCTTTGCACCAGTTCGCCAGAAGGGGTTCATGAAATTGAGCGTATGTTTTAGAACCCCTTCGTCCAGTGGGACAGTACCAGAACGCTCCCTCTTGCCTGCCCCCCCTCACTCGCTCCCCTGTCCATTTGGTCGCTGCTCGGTGCTTGCTCGCTTGTCCCACCCGTTCTGTTGCCGCTCGCTTGCTCGCTTCCCCCACCTGTCTGCACCAAGCTTGCCCCGCCTACCGCTCACTGATTGGCTGGCTCACCAATCGCCCCAATCGAAACATGGAGATTGTTTGGAAAGGTGGTTTAATGGTGGACAGGACCACATGCCTTGGAGCTCCTGGGTGAAAAGGGGAAGAGATACTGAGAGTGCCTGGGTTTTATGCCCTCTCTTGGGCCCCACCTTAGAGTTTCCTGTTCCTGTACAAGAAATGTATCCCATTGGCTGTCAGACTCTTAGCTAACTTTGTAGGCTGACTGTGTCCCAGGCCTGGCTGAATCTTGCGGGGTGATGTAATCTCCCCAGGAGCCATGTTGTGAATTCTGTTGCTAGATGAGTAGAGGGCTAATCCTATCATGTCCTGAGGGCCATGTCTTAATCGCATCACCCTAGAGCTGAAGGGAGGATCTTTGTTATGTAGAATAGACTGCCTCAGGCCTTGATGGCCCATGACAAAAGTGGGGGGATGAGTTTCTGCCTCCCTTTTACGGGAAAGATTCTGTCTTTTTAATATTTCCTAAAATATTTCATTTTTCTAGGAGAGGAATGAGTGCTAACTTCCTGCAATTCACTTAACAACTCTGGCAAGAAAGGTCATAAAACAGGGCAAATTTCACATAGCTGTCTTGCTTAACAACAGAAATTTTGGGGCTCAATTGTGGTCAGAAGTTGAGGACCACCCGTATTATTATTAAGAGTATTATTTATTTTGGTATGTTTGTGACCTTTACGTTATCTTTCTGCTGTCTTGGAAACTGGATGGCATTGGAGTTAGGCAGGAAATAATTATTATTTTAAAAAGGCTGATGTCACCAGCATCTGGGCCCAATAGAACATTGAGATCTGGCATTTACCTGGCCATGCTATGTCCTGATGCTAAACATAATATCAGGCTTTATTTGCAATTAATGTTAAACTTAATTAAACATTAATTAATTAAACTTAATTAAATATTAATCAGACTCTTTCACCTGGGATAAATCAGACTGGCTGTATTCAGCAAGTGCAAACTTTGGCAATTTGTGTTTAAAACAATGCATCCTTTTCTGCTTCCTTTCTGTTACACTTCAATTTCCCAGTATTTCAACTTCTTTAAACTTTTCTTTTGAAGAGATAATATATTGGAGGTTTCTTTTTTTAAAAAAAAGTTTCTTAAAGAGATGCATCTTCTAATTGAAAGCTTAAGTCATTAAACAAGTTAGACATTAAAGTTGTGCAACTTGAAGCAATGAAGTGAATTTAATTGTGCTGTCTTTTAACTTAATACTTGAATAAGAATCTTCCAGGTAATAAAGCACTGAAATCAATGTATTTTTTAAAAGCACACTTTGGTCATTTCTCTTCTGAAGTGCCATATTTAACAGCTCTCATCTGATGCTGCTACAATGAGATTTATTATAACTGAAAACTGCAGAATTAAACATTGGAAGACATATCAGTAGCAGCCCATGTATCTTAGGAGATTTCACTTTCAGATAACTCTAAATTCTCTGGCCTTCCCCCTTTGTTCCTCTTCTCTCACTCTCCTACTTACTCTGCCTACAGCTGTGGTCTTGTTTTCCCGCCCCTTCTTACTCCTATTGCATTTGCAGTTTTTAGTGATCATTGTGTTCCAACCGAGGGAGGGAGGGAGGTGTTGTGGCCCACCAGCGGCCAGCAGAGCTGGCAGCAGGTTCGGACAGTGAGGAGGTTGGGAGTCCTGTAGTCTGGAGAAAGCTCTGATGAGGGCTCTGCGTCGGAGGCAGAAATGGGCCAGGGCCCTCTGACAGTTATCAGCTGCCTTCAGAAGCAGACATCAGTGAGGCAGATGAACAGCTGGAGCCTGTTCCCAGTGTGCACATGTGTAGAGTTGCTAGACGAAGGGAACAGCTAAGGAACAAGAGTCATCTTGGGAGTAAAGCCACAGGTGGATGGTGAATGGCCCCTCCCAGAGGGAATAAAAGAGGAGTGAAAGGGGAGGGGTGTTTGCAGGAGACAATTAGTTCATTCTTGCATTCTTGCCAAGTATCTGAAAGATATCAGCCTGGCAACTCTCCAAACCTGATAAAGGTTGGTAATTGTGAACTATCTTGAAAGACTGTGGGCCGGGACTTTGCTGGAGAGGAATTCACTGTAAATTAAATAAAAGGGTTTTAATGATGACTTGGCTTCATGCTGGTGGGGAAGCCTAGGTCAGAACAGGAGGGAGGGAGGGAGGGAGGGAGGGAGGGAGGGAGGGAGGGAGAGAGAGAGAGAGAGAGAGAGAGAGAGAGAGAGAGAGAGAGAGAGAGAGAGAGATGCCAGCCATCATTGACCAATAATATACCTTGGTTAAATGTTCTAGACCATAAGTGTCAAACTTGCTGTGTCACGTTGCCATCATGTGACATTTTGCGATGTTTTTCTCCTTCACAGAGCTCAGGTGTGCATGGCCTGCACATAACGCATCTGGCCTGTGGGCCACCAGTTTGACATCCCTGTTCTAGACCATTCATAGTAATCCAAATGACCACGCCAACAACATTATGCACTGATCTGAAGAAAGGACTGCCCCGTGATTGACAGTTGTCACTTATGTATCTGTGGATGGGACAACCCACGATTTGGCTTGTCTCACTATGATCACATCTTTTTACAGTCCTTCCATAGAGAATAAAATTACTGCAAGTTTCCCTGCACCAATCTTTCAGTTCTAGATCAGCCTGTCTCTCCTTTGGCCATACTGACTGTGTCACGATGTTAAAAAGTTTGCTAGACATGAACTGACACTGAAGAGTTAAACTGAGAAAGATTTATTGCGCAGGTCATAAAAGTTCTTATCTGAAAGTGATTTATTGCGCATGTCTTCACACATTCCAGAGAGAAGGAGAGAGAAAGAGAAAGCTACTGTTGAACTTTTGTCCGGCTGCCAAAGCTGGCAGACGGAACTTTTATTATCAAAATGTAACAATTAGTTAGCTTCCGTTTTATTTACTTTTATTATTTTCGTATTAAAGTTTGTTTATTAATTAGAATATGCTTCCCAAGACTTTATTCTTTTCTTCACATCTTAATGCATATGCTGTTGGAAATCAGCCCGATCCATAGACCTCATTTTTCTTCAGGGTGTTTTTCCCCTGACAGACTGGAGATCTATGAATTGGCATTTAGGAAGTTAGGAAGGGCTGCGAGTTTCCTATTCCTTTTCTATGTGATTGGGAGCCTCAGTTTTCTGAGTGGAGAAATCATGATCAGCTCAGATTCTCCATCAAAACTCTGCCCTGCACACAGTCATCTAGAGTAGATTTGGGGCCTGGAGCACAGTATTATGACCATATCGATAGCTAAAGCATTAAGAGGAATTTAGTTTTGTTGGATAATGTTTATAGGTTTGTATGTTCAAAAGTGGGAAGGTCCCTTAGGTCATGATTTGTCTAGGCAAAGGTACACAACATTAATTTGAGCAGAGGCTGTGAGAAAACTTTATAGGGCCTATTGTGGAGATAGTACAACCTTGCTCCGAAGTAGGCAAAAAGAATCAGGACCACACATTAGGTTTCAGTTAAGATGATTTATTGCTCGTCCAGAGGTGGTATTCTACCGGTTCGGATTGGTTCACTTGAACCAATAGCGGAAATCGTGGGTGGCCCCGGCCACACGCCCCAGCTCTACAGCATCCCATTTAGGCTCTTTTTCCGCCAAAAGTGCATGCATGCTCACATTTGCAAACCGGTAGGAAAGGTAAGTGAATACCACCCCTGCTCATGTCTAGACACAAGAACTTAGTCAACTAATTGTCAGCACTAAAATGATGCTTGATAAGAGTTAATGGAATTCAGGGGTGGGGAGGGAGGCTGGACTTCTGGGAATGTAACATTTCTAGGCTGATTCCTCTCTTGACTCTGTGCCCAAGCTCTGCCTCTTCTTCTCCTACAGATAGCTAATGCAAATAAATCTGAAGAAGGAAGCAAAAAATAATGGGAACAATTAAGAAAAAAGACCCAGGATGTAAGAAAGGCACAGCAGCAACTTCTGTTAACACTATAGTGTTCTGATTTGGAGACAGCTAAAACTGAATTTCAGGCACTGATTAGCAATGAATTCTCCATCCTTCAGTCTTTTGCTAAGTACAATTCAGAGACCCAACTATATTGTGAGGAAAACTAGGTGGGAATTTTCTGAAGTAATCCTATAGTTTTATTGAATAAAAGGACTGTGCATTAAGCAATTTTTGTATGTTTTTTTCCCTGATTTCCCCCCCTAACCCATTCACAACATCTCCATGAAGTACATTAAAGACTGAATTGTGTTTTTAGCATTACTTTTGAAGCTTTGGTTAAACTTAATTAGGTATTTCTATTTCAATAGCTTCCTCTCTTTTTTCATATTTAAAATGAAAAGCTTGGTGTACCATTCAGTATCTTACATAGTCCAGACTCTTCTCACTCCCCTTCGTACTTTCTTTATGTGGTTGAAATAATTGTGCTAATATTATCTTAAAACAGAAGTGATGGTAAATTTTCCTGTTACTTAAGACAGTGCATGTGAATTTAGTATGACTGCTTTTATCTTATGACTTAAAGTTCTTACTGCTTCATTGAAGCAGAGAAAACATAAAATGAAAGTATTTTGGAAGTCAGAAAGAAAAAAAAAGAGGAGAAAGCTGGAAGAAAAAACCTTATGGAATTAAGAAATAAGAGAACCAAAATCATAGTTTACATCCTCTTTATGAATGCAAGGCCGTGTGCCCCATCTTCTCTCCTTAAATGGGTGGGTGGATGTCATCTCCATTAACGTCTGATCAATATATTTCCGCACTTAGATCTCCAACCATATTCAAACCATAAAACTAAGCATCAAATATGGACAAGGGCAAATAAAGGGAGAAAAAACGATTACATATGGTAAATTTGGAGGGAAGGAAAATTAGTTCCACATTCACTGTTTGCAGTTAATCCTGCTCCAAGTGAGTGTGTGGTCCAGTAGCGGAAATTTTGAGTAGTTTGGAGAACTGGTAAATACCACCTATGACACCCTCATCTATTCTCCTCCTCCCAAGTCTCAGCTGATCAGGAGGAAATGGAGATTTTTCAGTATCCTTCCCCTGCCATGCCCACCAAGCCACGCCCACCAAGCCATGCCCACAGAACCGATAGTAAAAGTTTTGAATCCCACCACTGATCTGTTGTTCTTTGGTGGTCCTGAGATATAGCAGATGAGAAGGGTCACTTCTCAATCCCATTTTCAAACTTATCTAGCACACTTCGTTGCTTTTTTTCTTTATTTGATTATGCTTTGTCTAGATCAGCGATGGCGAACCTTTTTTGGCTCGTGTGCCACAAGTGGGGGGAGCGCAGGGGGGTCGTGTGCGGGCGTGCTGCACCCATAATGCAACGCGCGACCCCTCCCATTTTTACATGCTTTTTTCGCCCTACCCAGGCTCCAGAGGCTTTATAGCAGCCTGGGGAGGGCGAAAAGAGCCTCCTCCGCCCCCCCGGAGGCCCTCCGGAGGCTTCAGGGACCATCCGGAGGTTTCTCTGAAGCCTTCGGAGCGCTCAAAAGGATCCTCCGAGCAAACCGGAAGTGACTTCCGGTTTGCTCGGAGGGTCGTTTTAAGCACTCCGAAGGCATCAGGGAAGCCTCTGGACGGTCCCTGAAGCCTTCGGAACGCTTAAAACCACCCTCCGAGCAAACCGGAAGTGACTTCCAGTTTGCTCGGAGGGTGGTTTTAAGCGCTCCAAAGGCGTCAGGGAAGCCTCCGGAAGGTCTCTGAAGCCTTCGGAGTGCTTAAAACGACCCTCCGAGCAAACTGGAAGTCACTTCCGGTTTGCTCGGAGGATCCTTTTGAGCGCTCCAAAGGCTTCAGAGAAACCTCCGGGGGGGGGGGGAGACTCCTTTTGCCCTCCCCAGGCTCCTATAAAGCCTCTGGAGCCTGGGGAAGGCAAAAAATGGCTTTTAAAAAGGTGAACTCAGCTGGCCAGTGCGCGCATGCGCGCTGGCCAGCTGACAGGGCAGCGCTTCGCGTGCCCTGACAAATGGCTCTGCGTGCCACTTGTGGCACGCGTGCCATAGGTTCGCCATCACTGGTCTAGGTATTTATTTATTTAGAAAATATTTATGGCCACTCAACTCACTCATGGTGACTCCAGGCAGCTTACAGAAATAATACCCCAATACAAGCCCCAATAAACCTCCCCCTCAAACAGTTGAGGCGCAGAAATCCACTCTGCCACGCAACTCAGCTAAGACGTTATAGGTGAGTAAAGGCCCAGGGGTGGGCAGGCCCACTTCATTGTTGGAGCAAACTGATGGTGGGAGTTACCGGTTTGCCCAAACTGGTCCGAACCGGCAGAATCCCACCCCTGAGAGGTGACCCCTGCTATTCCACTCATGTGAATCAGGTAGATGGCATTGGGAAAATAGTCCTTCAAATAAGTGTGTGTGTGTGTGTGTGTGTGTGTGTTAGGGGTGGGTTCCTGCCAGTTCTAACCTCTTCTATAGAAGAGGTTCCACAAATATACAGTGCCAGTTAGAACCGGTTCCAGCTCCCTCCCCCCCGCCTGTCCCCACATCATCAAGATGAAGAGCAAGAGGAGGAATTCTGGGTATTGAAGTCCACAAGTCTTAAAGCTGTCAAGTTTGAATACCCCTGGGGGTTTTTTTCTAAAGGGTTAGGGGTGCAAGGGTCTTGTAACTTGACAGCTTTAAGACTTGCGTGCTTCAAATGCCAGAGTTTCTGAGCCAACATTTTGGTTGCTAAGCAAGAGCATTGTTAAGTGAGTTTCACCACATTTTACAAGTTGGCCACACCCACCCAGTCACATGGCCGGCAAGCCACTCCCACCCGGTCACATGGCAGGCAAGCCACTCCCACAAAGCAGGCCGCGCCTACAGAAGAAGCTCTAAAAAATTTTGAAACCCACCACTGGTGTGTGTGTGTGTGTGTGTGTGTGTGTGTGTGTGTTAAAATGACTGAATTTCTAAACCGTGATCTGTAGCGATCATGTTTAAAGTTGCTAACTGCATCACATTCTTGCTAAGCCTACACAAAGTCTGCTCAAGGTTTTGCTTCGCAACATTTCTATGCAACATTCTTCGCTTTGCAACATTTCTATGCAACAGTCTTCTGTAACATCTTTTTGTAACATGTGAACAAGCTTGCCCGGTAACACGTATACGTGACAAGTGAACAAAGCCTGCCCAGTAACAAATGTTTTAACCAATCATGTAATAACACGCTGTAAGACAGAAACCTTTTGTATGATTTTAATAAATACCGTCTCAATCGGTCAGCCGGGGTCTTTGGATCTTGCTGAGCTGGTTGATGCGTTGCAACACATCATGGAGTCCGTACTTCCTTGGCAGTATCAGGCCCGCCTAACCTAGGCGCACCCCAGCTGGGGTCCCATAGCCGAGCTCAGTCAGGCTCACCTCTGCAGGGGTTTCGATGCCTAGCTCCGGCTCACCTTTGCAAGGGTCCACACTCAAAGCAGACGAGGTCGCCGTGTGGCAGCCAGCCACATACTCACTCTCAACTGGTGACCCCGACGTGCCGAATTGCCTTCGGACGTCTCACGCCGAGTCCTGTGTCTACGTGTTCGGCGCCTTGATTCTCATCTCACGCACCTGGTGGGCAAGCGCATCGTGAGTATGAGCTCCTCACTTTCAAAGTCTCATTCAGGTAGGGATGAACTTTCACTTTTAATCAAGAAGCCAATAGTCTGCAGAAACTCAACGGCACCACTGTATAAGAACAAAGACTAAAATTGCCTCAAATGGAGGGAAATCTTTCCCTCGTTTGAAGAAAAAACAAAAAAGGAATTAATTGACCTTCTGTCTTAATCATGGCAAACTCACCAATAAACATAAACAATTGGCTGATTTAAAAATAATGGGAAAGTCCTGCCCGTGATATCAAAAAAGAATTTGATTCACCTTTTAAAATATATTTGGTAGATATGATTAAAGTGTGTCAGGACAAAAGAATATCTTTTTATAAAACTAATTTGTTAGTAGCTGCTTTATTACAAGGCAGCAAACCTTAAGGAAAGTGTTATTTTAAAAGGGAGTGTAAAAATCCAAGGAGGGGCATGTCTGTAACATCTCGCCCTCTCTTTTATCAGGGATCAAAACCCTAGTAAAAAATGATTTGTGTGTCTATGGATTGTAAATTGCCTTGGAAAAAAGATACAACTCTCGCTTCCCCTTTCCTGACTTTTGCTTTTGCAATCCTCCCCCGCTGTGCATTTAACTTCCTTTGACTTACCGTTCTTTGCATCTATAATGATAGTGTGTAAAATTAATGTGGCAAAAGAAATGTAACTATAGGTGTGAATGGGTGTGTATGTAGTCAGTATTGGACGCTTGAAATGTAAGGTTTGTTGGCTGAAAAAGCAGAGCGTGTTGTGTTAAAAGAGCCTGTCGTTTTAACAAAACATTTTTTCCTTTTCTCTCACCCCCCTCTTTGCCTCTGGTGAGAAGGCAGGAGGAGGGGGGGCTGTGTTCTTTTCACCATTTTTTTTTCTCTCCTCTCCCTGCCAGCATCAGAAAGGCGGGGTTAAGGATGATATCTTAATTGTTTGTTTTATTTTTGAAGCTCTGTTTTTTTTTTCTTTTATGTTTTTATGTTTGCGCGCACTTTGTATGTTTAACAGAAGTCACGTCTGTTTGTTCAATTGTTTGTTGGTCTGTTGTATGTTTGTTTGTTTGTTTATCAGTAGCACTGGTTGCTGTCCCTTTTAGAACCTTAACAGAGATGACCTAAAAAATACAAAATGCAGTCAGAAAGAATGAGTAACATTTTTGCTAGAATCCAGATCAGTTTCACACGGACATTTAGATCAGATATTGGAGCCAGAAAAAGGTTACTTTGTATATAGATGGGTAGAGAATGTTGTAAAAGGCATCTGACCTAAATTGACGTGGGAAAAAGATGTGCTTTGTTGAAAGGTACTGGAGATGTTGCAGAAACAAAAGAGAGGAAATAGGCAAGTTGATAAGGACAGTTGAAGCTTGGCAGTTGGTGAGGTCATTTTGGAACCAAATCAATGTGCATTTTGTACAGCAACTGGTCATTGCAAGATAGGATTTCAGAAAGTGAAAGAAAGTTAGAGAAATGTTTTTTCAGACAGTCAGAGATATGTTTTTGAAGATGAATATGTGAGGACTTATGTATGTGAGGACTTCTGAACTCTGGCATATGGATGATTCAATACCTTTTCTTTGCCCCATGGAAATATTTCCATGGATATTTATTCAGGATTTATTATGGCACCCCGCAAAGGGGTGTGACCCAGCCATGTAAAACAAACTCAATCCTTGTTTTTTTTTTTACTTTCAATCACTTGAATTTTTTCACTTTCTAATTTGACCACTTATCAGAGGCATTTTCAACAAAAAACAAGTTTGCCTCTCCCTCTGGTATATTTTTACCAGACAAAACACCGATTCCTTTAATTACTTGGGGGCATATATGGAAAATTTGCTTTTTACATGTTTAATCCCAAAACCTAAACTTTACATTTTAGAATGGTTACATCTAGCACATACACCTCATAATTCACTCACACCCAGAGCAG
The DNA here is from genome assembly GCF_964273705.1 of Natrix helvetica. Classification (NCBI taxonomy): domain Eukaryota; kingdom Metazoa; phylum Chordata; class Lepidosauria; order Squamata; family Natricidae; genus Natrix; species Natrix helvetica. The sequence continues at coordinate 147,652,984 of NC_138552.1, forward strand.
CCCAAATGGCTTTGCTCATTGAAAAGGCACGAAAAAGAACCTGTGCCTTAATGGGAATGGATTTTGTTACGCTTTATCTCCCTTTCAAGTTATCTCAATGGGAACCTCTTTTTCAAAATTCTATCCTTCTCCAAGATGCACTCACGGAATGGCCTGGTCAAATTTCATGTCATCTGCCAGCTGACCCAAGGCTACAAGTTATTAAGACCATTCCGATACAATTTTATACACCAATAACATCACAACCCATTAAAGATGCATTAACCGTATTCACAGATGGGTCCAAAAATCATGGTGCATGTACTTGGAATACACAACAGATATGGCATAAGAAATTGACTGATACACAAACATCTGCACAACAGGCTGAGCTGGCAGCCTTTATTCTAGCTTTGGAATTATTTTCTTCCGAACCTCTAAATATCATCACAGACAGTCTGTATGTTGCTCAATTAACTTTACACATTTTTGATGCCTATATCTCACCCTCTTTAACACCTTCCCTTTTGATGTTGTTTACACAATTACAAACAGCACTACACGCAAGGACTAAACCTTTGTTTGTAGCACACATTCGTAGTCATCAGCATCTGCCTGGGTTCCTATCTGAAGGAAATCACATGGCAGACGAGGCCTGCAAAATGATGCCTCTAACTATTGTTTCACCTCAGCCTGCCCCATTAACAGCAGGTGAAAGTCACACCTTTTTTCATCAAAACAAAAAAGCCTTGATGAAGCAATTTGGCATATCAATGGCAGAAGCAACTGCCATTATTCAACAATGCCCCACGTGTAGTCTCCAAGCTAATAGTATCCCGCAAGGAGTAAATCCAAGGGGTACTGAGGCTTGTGAAACTTGGCAAATGGATGTCACTCAATATTCTCCCTTTGCCCCATGGAAATACCTTCACGTTTCTGTGGACAGTTTTTCAGGTTTTATTATGGTAACCCCGCAAAGGGGTGAAAATACCAAGCAAACAATTAATCAGTATATTCGATCTTTCGCAACATTGGGGTGTCCAAAAATCAAAAAAACTGATAATGGTCCTGCCTACACCTCCTCTGCTTTTGCTGAATTTTGTTATAGGTGGTCCATTATTCACAAATTTGGAATTCCTTTTAATTCAAAAGGACAAGCAATTGTAGAACGAGCAAATAAAACCTTGAAAATAGCTCTTGATCGGCATATGGGGTCAAAAGGGTTACACCCCCCCAATCTCCCGATGTTGCAAAACATTCTAAATACTTGCCTTTATACTATCAACTTTCTTAACCTTACTGGCACACCTGCTTCCTCTGCAGCCTCTCGTCACTTTTCTAAACCTCCTATCCCTGCCTCCCGACCCCTTGTTTACTACAGGCAATTGCCGGATCCACAGTGGAAAGGTCCGGCTCAATTGATCACTTGGGGAAAAGGCTACACAGTGGTACAAATTGATGACAAGACTCTCTGGGTTCCTGCTCGTTGTGTTCGTCCGTATCACCGCATACCAGAAGAAGATCAAGATGACCCTGCCTTTTCTTCTCCCCCTGACATCTCACTCCTTTTTCTTTAAACTCTTTCTCTCATTGTTATCTTATGCCTCTGCTCGATTTGTTGCTCACCCTCAGGTGATTTTTGCACCTCTTGACACTCATGTGACTTTTGTGTTCAAAGACACTCTTCTCACTGCTTGCCCCTATGCCTTGCAGCATCAGGGCCAATTTCTTTTCCCTTCTTTAAAACCTTTGATATTAATTCAAAACTTATATCATGACTCTTGTCAAGTTCGTCTTTCCTTACAAGTAACTCCTCAAACTATTGGCTCCTACTCGTGCATCGGATTTTTGTCCAATAACACCTATTTTAACCAAACTGTTTATCTCTACTCAACACCCTCTGTGCCTTATCCTCCATTATCCTCAATTTTTCTTTCTTGGATGACTCTTGTCCGCACCTCTCCTCACCCATCTTCAAGAACTTTGCTTCGCCATTTTTCATGCTGTTTTCCAGAGCCATGCGATGTGAATACTTGTTTGTGGAAAGCCAAAGAAATTCCAGACTATGCACCAGGAGTAAGCGAGCCTCTCCCAGGAGCAAGGATTCGCCGAAACGCACCGGACTTTCCAAAATACAATTCCCTCATACGAACACACCAGGTATGCTACACCTTCATACAAGGAGTGCCATATGCTCCCACCATGCCCTGTTGACAACGATCTCCTATCAAGAAAAAAGGTACTTTTTGGCGATGGTTTTTTAACAACACATGGCTTCCTGAAGATTCAGAACATCATATTGCGTTACGCTGGACAGTAACCAAACAAACTAAGCAATTGCGAACAACTAAAGGAATTTTTGGTCATTTTATCAGGACATTGAGAAATTGAATATCCCCGAAATACCACAACATGTTACTAACACTTTTGTCCAACTAGCAGAGGACATTGCTAACACATTGAATGTTACTAATTGTTTTGTATGTGGGGGAACCAACATGGGGGGAAAATGGCCCTGGGAAGCCCAAGAACTGAATTATTCTAAAATATTGGAGATGGACAAGCTAGGTAATTTGTCATACACAAAAGGGAAAGATGGGGACTGGACTCTTACAACAAATCTTGTGGGAAATGTTTGTTTCTCCAGACCTGTTGGTTCCAAATGTACAAAAGTAGGGAACTTAATTTGTACTGGGAAATGGGAAAATGGGATATGGTGGTCAGGAAAAAATAGCTCAGCTGGACAAGACGAAACTGCTTTGTTTAAAGTCACAAACATGAAAAAGTTTTTGACAAACCCAAACAATCAATCACTCACATGGTTAGCACCCGATGGGCTGTATTGGATATGTGGAAAAATGGCCTATGGACACCTCCCAGCTAATTGGTGCGGAACATGTGTCTTGGGCATTATTAGACCTGGGTTTTTTCTCCTCCCACTAAACACACGAAAAGTCTTAGGGGTCCCCGTTTACGACGAAATAGGGAACCACCGCAGAAAGCGCGAGGACGTTGTTTCCTCAATAGGTAAAGTTGTCATGGGAGGGAACCAAGGCACATGGGGAAATGATGAATGGCCAGCTGAACGTATCATACAAGTATACGGCCCTGCCACATGGGCCGAAGACGGTATGTATGGATACCGCACACCCATCTACTTATTAAATCGACTTATTCGTTTACAGGCTGTAGTAGAAATAATAACAAATGAGACTGTCAAAGGCTTGACACAATTAGCCAAAGAAAGTGTAAAATCTAGAACATATATAATGCAAAATAGACTTGCACTAGACTACCTGCTTGCTAAAGAAGGAGGAGTATGTGGAAAATTCAATTTAACTAATTGTTGTATTGAAATTGATGAAAGTGGTAAAGTAATTAAGGAAATTACTGACAAAATGATGAAAATTGCCCATGTTCCTGTGCAAACATGGAATGGATTTGATTTTGGAGGTATGTTCGATGGTATTTTACCCAAATTCCCAGGTTTAAAAGCTGTTTTTATATTTGTTGCAATGATTGCTATGGGATGTATACTATTACCTTGCTTATTGCCTATTTTTGTATTCATGATTAAGCGTAGTTTGAATGCCATTGCTGAAGCAAAAGCTACGGCACAAATTAATATGATGCTTGAGAATAATGCGTATATGTTGATACCAACAGATGAAAGTAAGCAACCCTTGCTACATTTCTCCCCGGATAATGATTCAGAAGATGACGCTGAAAGAATGGTAGGTGCGGACACAGGAAGCCTGGGGTCAGAGGGCAACACGCAACCTGAAATAGCACTCACCTCCATGGACGTAAAAGCTCCATGTTTTCAGCTTTAATAAAGTAAAAACAGAGGAGATGTAGCGATCATGTTTAAAGTTGCTAACTGCATCACATTCTTGTTAAGCCTACACAAAGTCTGCTCAAGGTTTTGCTTCGCAACATTTCTATGCAACATTCTTCGCTTTGCAACATTTCTATGCAACAGTCTTCTGTAACATCTTTTTGTAACATGTGAACAAGCTTGCCCGGTAACATGTATACGTGACAAGTGAACAAAGCCTGCCCAGTAACAAATGTTTTAACCAATCATGTAATAACACGCTGTAAGACAGAAACCTTTTGTATGATTTTAATAAATACCGTCTCAATCGGCCAGCCGGGGTCTTTGGATCTTGCTGAGCTGGTTGATGCGTTGCAACACATCATGGAGTCCGTACTTCCTTGGCAGTATCAGGCCCGCCTAACCTAGGCGCACCCCAGCTGGGGTCCCATAGCCGAGCTCAGTCAGGCTCACCTCTACAGGGGTTTCGATGCCTAGCTCCGGCTCACCTTTGCAAGGGTCCACACTCAAAGCAGACGAGGTCGCCGTGTGGCAGCCAGCCACACACTCACTCTCAGTGATCACTCAATATTCTGGGTTACAATCTCCAGTTATCTTATTCTTTCGACTCATATCATATCTAAAAGACAGAAGACTTGGGCAGATGGCATCCATTGGAGGCAATACTAATAATTTAATAATAATTTACTGAAATTGTATGCTGCCTGACTCCAGGAAAATATTATTTTAGCTTATGGTCACAGTGTTGTTTCTTGAGATCTGAACTACTTCTGTTGCACATGGCCATTTGAAATTTTAAGATTACATTCCAGTCTTTAAAAACATCCAGAAATATCTTCCAGGCAAAAAGGCAAGAAGCAATTATATGATGATTGGCATCTTGTTCAGCAGTACAAATAATTAACTGGGAACTTAGCTTCAACTCTGAAGTAGTGTTGCAGTTCTGAAGTCAAAAAAAAAAAACCTTGCTGATTGAGTTGCGTAACAAATACAGCTTTTTTTTTACTTTAGCACCTTGGATGTTAGTACAAAATAGCCTGGAGAAACCCAAAATTACAAGAGAAATATGAAACTCAATTAACTTTTTCCACTAAATGATGAGTTAGTAAATTCTTCCTTGAACAATACAGATATTTCTGTATGTATGGGTCATTTAACATTTCTCACACTTAATTAATTTACACTGAGCATAAGCCTACTCCTCTAGAGGTACATTTTTATTATTTTGTAATGAATCTAGGCATAATACAGACAAATGTAAGCATGCATGTCCATGAGGACATAGATACTCACAGGTTTTAGATGGATATAAAGGCAAATATGGCAAGCAAGTGTAGCAGCCTTATTCAACTGGTATCAGCCTAGGCCCTAAGCCCTAGGCCTGAGCTCTGAGTTTTGCAACATCCCTGAAGAACTCTTCCCAGTTCCTGTGCATGTTGCTTTTTAACTAAATGTAAATTCATTTTAAAATAAATTTGGTGGCAAGAATTGCCTTCACTTAGATGGTAGACTCCAATGGATCAGTTTATGGACTCACGCCTTATGTTGAAATCCGGAGAAAGAAGAAAGAAAGAAAGAAAGAAAGAAAGAAAGAAAGAAAGAAAGAAAGAAAGAAAGAAAGAAAGAAAGAAAGAAAGAAAGAAAGAAAGAAAGAAAGAAGGAAGGAAGAAGAAAAAAGAAAGAAAGAAAGAAAGTCCACATTTTAGTTGTCAACCATAACAGTTATATTAATGTTACTCAAATTTACAACAGCTTCTTTTTATTAACTTCTTCTTTGCCACTAAAACCTGTTCACCTTTCTGCCTAGATCAGTGATGACCAACATGTGATGCATGTGTCAAATGTGACATGGCACAATGTTTTGGGTGACATGCAGCATTTGCAGAGGTGGTATTCATCAGGTTCTGACCAGTTCTAGAGAACCGGTAGTGGAAATTTTGAGTAGTTTGGAGTAAATACAACTGACCCTGCCCCCATCTATTCTTTGCTTCCAGGTCCCAGCTGATTGGGAGGATATGGGGATTTTGCAGTATCCTTCCCCTGACACGCCCACACCCACAAAGCCACGCCCACAGAAACGGTAGTAAAAAAAAATTGAATCCCACCACTGAGCATTTGCCAACAGCAGACAACAACTGTTCTTGAAAGTACACCCTGTCCTTGTGTGATTTTTGGAGACTGTGGAGCTGCCTGAGAACAGGATGATTCTTGAATTGTAGCGATTATGTTTAAAGTTGCTAGCTGCATCACATTCTTGCTGAGCCTGCACAAAGCCTGCTCAAGGTTCTGCTCTGCAACATTTCTCTGCAACATTTTTCTGTAACATCTTTTTGTAACAAGTGAACAAGCTTGCCCAGTAACAAGTATGTGTAACAAGTGAATAAGCTTGCCCAGCAACAAGTATTTTAACCAATCATGCAATAACACGCTGTAAGACAGAAACCTTTTGTATGTTTTCAATAAATACCGTCTCAATCAGCCGGTCGAGGTCTTTTGATCTCGCTGAGCTGGTTGGTGCGTTGCAACACACCATGGAGTCCGTTCTTCCTTGGCAGTATCAGACCCGCCTAACCTAGGCGCACCTCCGCGGGGGTCCCATAGCCGAGCTCAGCCATAGCCTAACTCAGGCTCACCCCTGTGGGGGTCCCAATGCCTAGCTCCAGCTCACCTTTGCAAAGGTCCCCACCCAAAGCAGACGAGGTCGCAGCGTGGCAGCCAGCCACAATCACAACTGGTGACCCGGACGTGCCGAATTGCCTTTCGGACGTCCCACGCCGACTCCCGTGTCTACGTGTTCGGCGCCTTGATTCCCATCTTACGCACCTGGCGGGCAAGCGCATCGTAAGTTATGGGCTCCTCACTTTCAAAGTCTCATTCAGCTCATAGGGATGAACTTTCACTTTTAATCAAGAAGGCCAATAGTTTGCAAAAACTTAATGGCACCACTGTCTATCCTCTTTCTAAATCTGATATTGATCACCTTCTTTTTTATGTCTATCAATACTGCCCGGGTTATCCCGACACTGGAACTCTCAAACGTTCCACATGGGAACGCCTCGGCTCTTACTTTCACTCTCCTCCTCGTGCTCCCTTTCGTGTTATGTCTTCTTGGCGCGCCGTTATGGCAGCCCTCACTTCTGTCTATCCCAAGGATTCATTTCCTTCTCCCACACCCCCCCTTCTGTTTCCTCCTCTGAAAAACACTCTTTGTATGCTCCTGTAACTGTTGATCCTCCCCCTCCCTATCCTCCACCTACGGCTCCTGATTATCCTCCTCCTCCCCCTTCTCCTTCTTCTGCCCCTTGCCTCCCCTCTCCCTCCCAGGGCGGTCATGTTTCCTCCCTTCTCCGTTCCAATTCCTTTTCCCTTCACTCCTCCACTCTCCCTGCCGCCTATCCTCTTACCTTTGTGCCGGGAGCCCCCGGCCCTCCTGTCCATACCAACATTGAACTGCGTATTTTAAAAGAATCTACGAGCATGTGCACTTCATCCTGCCTGAAACTCGGTTGGATAATCATGAGTATAGGTGGAAAACTCTCTCAGTATCTGGTCTCGCACCTAAAGGAAATGAGAGAGTTAACCGCCTCCTGCCTTAAAATCTCTTCTAATGGTGGAAAAACACTTCCCCATTTGAAAAACAAGGAATTAATTGGCCTTCTGTCTTAATCATGGCAAACTCACCAATAAACAAAAACAATTGGCTGATTTTAAAAAATAATAATGGGAAAGTCCTGCCCGTAATATCAAAAAAGAATTTGATTTACCTTTTAAAATATATTTGGTAGATATGATTAAAGTGTGTCAGGACATAAGAACATCTTCTTATAAAACTAATTTGTTAGTAGCTGCTTTATTACAAGGCAGCAAACCTCAAGGAAAGTCTTATTTTAAAAGGGAGTGTAAAAATCCAAGGAGGGCATGTCTGTAACATCTCACCCTCTCTTTCATCAGGGATCAAAACCCTAGTACAAAATGATTTATGTTTCTATGGATTGTAAATTGCCTTGGAAAAAAGATACAACTCTCGCTTCCCTTTTCCTGACTTTTGCTTTTGCAATCCTCCCCCGCTATGCATTTAATTTCCTTTGACTTATCGTTCTTAGCATCTATAAAGATAGTGTGTAAAATTAATGTGATTTAATTAATTAATTGCTGGCCAGCGAAATGGATGTGCTTTTGCCTTGAGGCAGGCCAACACAGGGAGTCGTTAAAGGGCCCTATCACTTTTGTGATTGAAACTACTGCCTGAGTTTTCACTGCTTTGGGGGTAAGCTAGTTCATTGAAATAAATTTAATGACTGATTTATTGCAAAAGAAATGTAACTATAGGTGTGAATGGGTGTGTATGTAGTCAGTATTGGATGGATGCTTGAAACGTAAGGTTTGTTGGCTGAAAAAGCAGAGCGTGTTGTGTTAAAAAAGGTGTTTTTGAATTTTTTCTGCCTATCTTCCCGGAAAAAGGGAGCCTGTCGTTTTAACAAAACATTTTTTCCTTTCCTCTCACCCCCCTCTTTGCCTCTGGTGAGAAGGCAGGAGGAGGGGGGGCTGTGTTCTTTTCACCATTTTTTTTCTCCTCTCCCTGCCAGCCTCAGAAAGGCGGGGTTAAGGGTGATATTTGATGCCTGCATTTACAGTTTCAATGCAATGTTGCCTTCTATTTCAGAGTATACTCAAACTATCTTAATTGTTTGTTTTATTTTTGAAGCTGTGTTTTTTCTCTTTTATGTTTTTATGTTTGCGCGCACTTTGTATGCTTAACAGAAGTCACGTCTGTTTGTTCAATTGTTTGTTGGTCTGTTGTTTGTTTGTTTGTCTGTTTGTTTGTCGGTAGCACTGGTTGCTGTCCCTTTTAGAACTTTAACAAAGATGACCTAAAAAATACAAAATGCAGTCAGAAAGAATGAGTAACATTTTTGCTAGAATCCAGATCAGTTTCACACGGACATTTAGAGGGACGATCAGATATTGGAGCCAGAAAAAAGTTACTTTGTATATAGATGGGAAGAGAATGTGGTAAAAGGCATCTGACCTAAATTGGAAGTCAGGATGGACGTGGGAAAAAGATGTGCTTTGTTGAATGGAAGGTACTGGAGATGTTGCAGAAACAAAAGAGAGGAAAAAGGCAAGTTGCTAATGACAGTTGAAGATTGAGATGTTAACCTTGGCAGTTGGTGAGGTCATTTTGGGACCAAATCAATGTGCATTTTGTACAGCAACTGGTCATTGCAAGAAAGGATTTCAGTAAGTGAAAGAAAGTTAGAGATATGTTTTTTCAGACAGTCAGAGATATGTTTTTGAAGACGGAACATGAAGATGAATATGTGAGGACTTGTGTATGTGAGGACTTGTGAACTCTGGCATATGGATGATTCAATACCTTTTTTTTGTCCCATGGAAATATTTCCATGGATATTTATTCAGGATTTATTATGGCACCCCGCAAAGGGGTGTGATCAACCACTGCATTTGCTTTTTACATGTTCAATCCCAAAACCCAAACTTTATATTTTAGAACATGGGTGGATAGAACACTCCCACACACTCCCCTTTCATTAGCTCTTCTTGCAACTCCTCAACTTTTGACAGGGATCATCATACAAGTAGTGCTGATCCCAAAACCTAAACTTTATATTTTAGAATGGTTACATCTAGCACATACACCTCGCAATTCACTCACACCCAGAGCAGCCCAAATGGCTTTGCTCATTGAAAAGGCACGAAAAAGAACCCGTGCCTTAATGGGAATGGATTTTGTTACGCTTTATCTCCCTTTCAAGTTATCTCAATGGGAACCTCTTTTTCAAAATTCTACCCTTCTCCAAGATGCACTCACGGAATGGCCTGGTCAAATTTCATGCCATTTGCCAGCTGACCCAAGGCTACAAGTTATTAAGACCATTCCGATACAATTTTCTACACCAATAACATCACAACCCATTAAAGATGCGTTAACCGTATTCACAGATGGGTCCAAAAATCATGGTGCATGTACTTGGAATACACAACAGATATGGCATAAGAAATTGACTGATACACAAACATCTGCACAACAGGCTGAGCTGGCAGCCTTTATTCTGGCTTTGGAATTATTTTCCTCCGAACCTCTAAATATCATCACAGACAGTCTGTATGTTGCTCAATTAACTTTACACATTTTTGATGCCTATATCTCACCCTCCTTAACACCTTCCCTTTTGATGTTGTTTACACAATTGCAAACAGTACTACACGCAAGGACTAAACCTTTGTTTGTAGCACACATTCGTAGTCATCAGCATCTGCCTGGGTTCCTATCTGAAGGAAATCACATGGCAGACGAGGCCTGCAAAATGATGCCTCTAACTATTGTTTCACCTCAGCCTGCCCCATTAACAGCAGGTGAAAGTCACACCTTTTTTCATCAAAATAAAAAAGCCTTGATGAAGCAATTTGGCATATCAATGGCAGAAGCAACTGCCATTATTCAACAATGCCCCACGTGTAGTCTCCAAGCCAATAGTATCCCGCAAGGAGTAAATCCAAGGGGTACTGAGGCTTGTGAAACTTGGCAAATGGATGTCACTCAGTATTCTCCCTTTGCCCCATGGAAATACCTTCACATTTCTGTGGACACTTTTTCGGGTTTTATTATGGTAACCCCACAAAGGGGTGAAAATACCAAACAAACAATTAATCACTGTATTCGATCTTTCGCAACATTGGGGTGTCCAAAAATTTTAAAAAACTGATAATGGTCCTGCCTATACCTCCTCTGTTTTGCTGAATTTTGTTATAGGTGGTCCATTACTCACAAATTTGGAATTCCTTTTAATTCAAAAGGACAAGCAATAGTAGAACGAGCAAATAAAACCTTGAAATTAGCTCTTGATCGGCATATGGGGTCAAAAGGGTTACACCCCCCCAATCTCCGGATGTTGCAAAACATTCTAAATACTTGCCTTTATACTATCAACTTTCTTAACCTTACTGGCACACCTGCCTCCTCTGCAGCCTCTCGTCACTTTTATAAACCTCCTCTCCCTGCCTCCCGACCTCTTGTTTACTACAGGCAATTGCCGGATCCTCAGTGGAAAGGTCCGGCACAATTGATCACTTGGGGAAAAGGCTACGCAGCGGTACAAATTGACGACAAGACTCTCTGGGTCCCTGCTCGTTGTGTTCGTCTGTATCACCACATACCAGAAGAAGATCGAGATGACCCTGCCTTTTCTTCTCCCCCTGACATATCACTCCTTTTTCTTTAAACTCTTTCTCTCATTGTTATCTTATGCCTCTGCTCGATTTGTTGCACACCCTCAGGTGATTTTTGCACCTCTTGACACTCATGTGACTTTTGTGTTCAAAGACACTCTTCTCACTGCTTGCCCCTATGCCTTGCAGCATCAGGGCCAATTTCTTTTAACTTCTTTAAAACCTTTGATATTAATTCAAAACTTATATCATGACTCTTGTCAAGTTCGTCTTTCCTTACAAGTAACTCCTCAAACTATTGGCTCCTACTCATGCATCGGATTTTTGTCCAATAACACCTATTTTAACCAAACTGTTTATCTCTACTCAACACCCTCTGTGGCTTATCCTCCATTATCTTCAATTTTTCTTTCTTGGATGACTCTTGTCCGCACCTCTCCTCATCCCTCTTCAAGAACTTTGCTTCGCTATTTTTCATGCTGTTTTCCAGAGCCATGCGATGTGAATACTTGTTTGTGGAAAGCCAAAGAAATTCCAGACTATGTACCAGGAGTAAATGAGCCTCTCCCAGGAGCAAGGATTCGTCGAAATGCACCTGACTTTCCAAAATACAATTCCCTCATACGAACACACCAGGTACGCTACACCTTCATACAAGGAGTGCCATATGCTCCCACCATGTCCTGTCGACAACGATCTCCTATCAAGAAAAAAGGTACCTTTTGGCGATGGTTTTTTAACAACACATGGCTTCCTGAAGATTCAGAACATTATTTACAAACATTTCATTTCCGTACCACTCAATTGACTGTCAAAAACCCTAAGGCAGTAGATTTGGGACTATATCAGTGTGAAATTACCAAGATAGTTAAAGGACTTGCCACTTCTGCCAGATTGAACTTATTGTTGTTTCAGAAACAATCCTCTCATTCCCCACGAATTCGGCGTGCTGCATCACTTACGTCTAACAATCAAAGTTGTAGTGATTGCATCACCACCACAATACACAATGGCAAGGACTCTAAGACATTGATATATCATACCATCAAACCTGAACATTGTCAAATTACTACTCCATCAACTTGTAGAGTCAACAATACTGTATATCACATGTGTTACCCTTAACAACAAGATTCAATGTTACAACCCAAAAGAAGCGAAAACCGTTACTACATATGTAATGTCCATTTACACCATTGAATGCGGTAGACAAGAATTACTCAACAAAACTGAGTTTAAATCCCTCAACACGCAAGTCCGCCTCAGTTTTGACGCTTGTTTAGCAATCAATCGCAACTGTTGGAAATCAACTTGTGGGACATTACAATGGGAAAGGAGTCTCATGCTCGAACGAAAATACATGTGCTACAATAACGGAGGGACTTGCTCCGACCGGGACACTTACAGATTTTGTCCATATTGGTCCTGTGTCAGCATGTGGTCAGGGGATCCACCTGGTGGAAACCATAAATGCAAATTGGAAACGGGCATAGCCAACAGCAAGTGTCCAAGAAATTCGTGCAACCCAATTACCATAACTTGCACACCTACCAAAACATGGGAAGTAGAATATGGCTTGGCCATAGAAGCAAATGGTAGAGACCCACACATTGCGTTACGATGGACAGTAACCAAGCAAACTAAGCAACTGCGAACAACTAAAGGACTTTTTTGGTCATTTTATCAAGAAATTGAGAAATTGAATATCCCCGAGATACCACAACATGTTACTAACACTTTTGTCTAACTGGCAGAGGACATTGCTAACACATTGAATGTTACTAATTGTTTTGTATGTGGGGGAACCAACATGGGGGAAAAATGGCCCTGGGAAGCCCAAGAACTGAATTATTCTAAAATAATGGAAATGGACAAGCTGGGTAATTTGTCATACACACAAGGGAAAGATGGGGACTGGACTCTTACAACAAATCTTGTGGGAAATGTTTGCTTCTCCAGACCTGTTGGTTCCAAATGTACAAAAGTAGGGAACTTGATTTGCACTGGGAAATGGGAAAATGGGATATGGTGGTCAGGAAAAAATAGCTCAGCTGGACAAGACGAAACTGCTTTGTTTACAGTTACAAACATGAAAAAGTTCTTGACAAACCCAAACAATCAATCACTCACATGGTTAGCACCCGATGGGCTGTATTGGATATGTGGAAAAATGGCCTATGGACACCTCCCGGCTAATTGGTGCGGAACATGTGTCTTGGGCATTATTAGACCTGGGTTTTTTCTCCTCCCACTAAACACACGACAAGTCTTAGGGGTCCCCGTTTACGACGAGATAGGGAACCACCGCAGAAAGCGCGAGGACGTTGTTTCCTCAATAAGTAAAGTCGTGGGAGGGAACCAAGGCACATGGGGAAATGATGAATGGCCAGCTGAACGTATCATACAAGTATACGGCCCTGCCACATGGGCCGAAGATGGTATGTATGGATACCGCACACCCATCTACTTATTAAACCGACTTATTCGTTTACAAGCTGTAGTAGAAATAATAACAAATGAGACTGTCAAAGGCCTGACACAATTAGCCAAAGAAAGTGTAAAATCTAGAACATACATAATGCAAAATAGACTTGCACTAGACTACCTGCTTGCTAAAGAAGGAGGAGTATGTGGAAAATTCAATTTAACTAATTGTTGTATTGAAATTGATGAAAGTGGTAAAGTAATTAAGGAAATTACTGACAAAATGATGAAAATTGCCCATGTTCCTGTGCAAACATGGAATGGATTTGATTTTGGAGGTATGTTCGATGGTATTTTACCCAAATTCCCAGGTTTAAAAGCTGTTTTTATATTTGTTGCAATGATTGCTATGGGATGTATACTATTACCCTGCTTATTGCCTATTTTTGTATTCATGATAAAGCGTAGTTTGAATGCCATTGCTATTTCTGTATGTATGGGTCATTTAACATTTCTCACACTTAATTAATTTACACTGAGCATAAGCCTACTCCTCTAGAGGTGCATTTTTATTATTTTGTAATGAATCTAGGCATAATACAGACAAATGTAAGCATGCATGTCCATGAGGACATAGATACTCACAGGTTTTAGATGGATATAAAGGCAAATATGGCAAGCAAGTGTAGCAGCCTTATTCAACTGGTATCAGCCTAGGCCCTAAGCCCTAGGCCTGAGCTCTGAGTTTTGCAACATCCCTGAAGAACTCTTCCCAGTTCCTATGCATGTTGCTTTTTAACTAAATGTAAATTCATTTTAAAATAAATTTGGTGGCAAGAATTGCCTTCACTTAGATGGTAGACTCCAATGGATCAGTTTATGGACTCACTCCTCATGTTGAAATCCGGAGAAAGAAGAAAGAAAGAAAGAAAGAAAGAAAGAAAGAAAGAAAGAAAGAAAGAAAGAAAGAAAGAAAGAAAGAAAGAAAGAAAGTCCACATTTTAGTTGTCAACCATAACAGTTATATTAATGTTACTCAAATTTACAACAGCTTCTTTTTATTAACTTCTTCTTTGCCACTAAAACCTGTTCACCTTTCTGCCTAGATCAGTGATGACCAACATGTGATGCATGTGTCAAATGTGACACGGCACAATGTTTTGGGTGACATGCAGCATTTGCAGAGGTGGTATTCAGCAGGCTCTGACCAGTTCTAGAGAACCGGTAGTGGAAATTTTGAGTAGTTTGGAGTAAATACAACTGACCCTGCCCCCATCTATTCTTTGCTTCCAGGTCCCAGCTGATTGGGAGGATATGGGGATTTTGCAGTATCCTTCCCCTGACACGCCCACACCCACAAAGCCACGCCCACAGAAACGGTAGTAAAAAAAATTGAATCCCACCACTGAGCATTTGCCAACAGCAGACAACAACTGTTCTTGAAAGTACACCCTGTCCTTGTGTGATTTTTGGAGACTGTGGAGCTGCCTGAGAACAGGATGATTCTTGAATTGTAGCGATTATGTTTAAAGTTGCTAGCTGCATCACATTCTTGCAGAGCCTGCACAAAGCCTGCTCAAGGTTCTGCTCTGCAACATTTCTCTGCAACATTTTTCTGTAACATCTTTTTGTAACAAGTGAACAAGCTTGCCCAGTAACAAGTATGTGTAACAAGTGAATAAGCTTGCCCAGCAACAAGTATTTTAACCAATCATGCAATAACACGCTGTAAGACAGAAACCTTTTGTATGTTTTCAATAAATACCGTCTCAATCAGCCGGTCGAGGTCTTTTGATCTCGCTGAGCTGGTTGGTGCGTTGCAACACACCATGGAGTCCGTTCTTCCTTGGCAGTATCAGACCCGCCTATCCTAGGCGCACCTCCGCGGGGGTCCCATAGCCGAGCTCAGCCATAGCCTAACTCAGGCTCACCCCTGTGGGGGTCCCAATGCCTAGCTCCAGCTCACCTTTGCAAAGGTCCCCACCCAAAGCAGACGAGGTCGCAGCGTGGCAGCCAGCCACAATCACATTGAATGTTCTCCTAATTCTCAAAATCATGCAAGAGGGCCGTGCTTTTGCATAGTTTCTGGAGTCACAGAAAATCACATGAGGAGGGGGGCATGGTTTTGTGCAATTTGTGGAGGCTACAGAGACTGTGAAAGAGCATTCTCCGAAACGAAGAATGAAGGCCTCTGGCCACCCAGGTAGGCTGCAGAGGACTGTGAACAGAATTCTGTCTGAAGGTAAACAGCATGTAGCACACCTTGGGAAACCCTGGGTTGCGAGGGCAGTATTACCATTCCCCAAAACTCATCTATTTGGGGGAATGAAACAAGGTGGCATTTTTTTGAGTGGCAGTGGGTGGCACTAGAGCTAAAGTTGAGGACCAGGCCTCTGTTTTGGGCTCAACTTTGCACTGCCACCAAGTGCCACTATTCAAGGCGGCCTAGATGTCGGGGAGGGAGATAGAGAGTTGTTTGCCTTTTTTCAGTGAGTGTGTGTTTGTGACGTGTCAGCAGAGTCAAGTTAGACGTTATCTAAATTTTTGACATTGTTCACTGTTGTATCCTAAGTCTTCACACCGGTCTGCTGGAGACTATGCTTCAATCTGATTGGCTGCCCTTCTGACAGCTGAGTATAATGGAGCTGTCAGACGGAGAATCAGCTGTTGCTGTTAGCTGAGCTGTTGTTAGCTATTCTGTTAGAAATAATAAGCTGTTAGCTTTACGTTTATTTCTGTCTCACCTCAGTTCTTCCAGCTTTGCTCTCGGCCCTGTATTGTACCAAGCCTTTTTGATTCTGTTCCATTTATATTTCATGACATGCTTTCCTCTTCCTGTTTTCAACCTTTTTCTCTTGTTTCATTCCCTTGTGGCTCTTCTTCCCTAAGTTGCAGTCTCACCTGCCATTAAATATTTGGATCCTTAATCTTAAATTTATCTCCTCTCCTACTGGTCTCAAACAACCTATTGGTCTCCCCTCTGGGTTTTTTTCCCTTTTTTCCTTCCCCCTTTCCCCCTTTTCTGATTACTCTCCTCATTTTCTATTTCCTCAACAAATTAACCCTCCTATAGATACTTTAATACATTTTTTTAACTCTGGTAATCACTCTCCAATGCCAATACAAACTGGACCCCTCAAGACCGAATTGTAGCTTTATTTTTCATAAGACAATGCAGAGCATAATATTGTACTTACTAGCCCAGAGGAAATGTGTCCCTTGGGAATCCTAAAAATCAAAATGTATTCATAATGGCCCACTTTTAAACGCATACACTTTATGAAATTTTATGAAAAGACGTAAGCTTTTATGAGCTTCATTCAAAGCATGCTATGATAATCCTAATGTTTCCACTAAAGAAACAGAGTCGGCTTCCTGAACTTTTACTATCTGGGCTGAATTCCTTGTATTAGACACTAGATTTCCTTTCTATGCACTCAATAGCATTTTATTATGCTGGCCAGAGACCTAAGGTAGGTGGGACACCTAATTGCTATGTTATAATAGGAAAGAATACAATAAATAATTGTATTGCTATCAAAACATTGCAGAAAGTGTGCATTTCTAACAGATACCTTGATTTGGAGGGAGACATAGTGACTCATAATTGGTAATAACAAGCTAATTTACGATATTGAAATGTTCAGCAGTCTTCAATGTGTTGGCAGATTGTTCTAGGGCAATGATGGCTGACCTTTTTGGTGCTGAATGCCCAAAGCATGAGTGTGCACAAAACCCCAAAATGCAATGGCGAGCACCCCCTGTGCATGCCCCCGGTGCCCCCCGGGTTGGCTTCCAGGTTGGTGCAGGAGGCTTTCCAGGCCCAAAAATGGGGTGCGGAGAGGGGCGCACATGTGCAAACCCCCCAAATACAAGCACCCACCCACATGCACCCCGCCACCCTGACCATGTGCAACAAAGATCTGAAAATCAGCTGGCCGGCAGGAGGTACACATACATGCGCGGTGGAGGTGAGCTGGGGTGACGGCTGGCATGCCCACAAAGAGGGCTCTGCGTACCATAGGTTTGCCATCACACTTCTAGGGGATGGTATTTCTCTGTACATGAAACACAGTGGACAAAAATCCACACTTAATTTTGATCACAGTTCCAGCGATGGCATGTCACTTATAACACTAAAACAAATCCTTCATTATGCTTTCTATTTGAACCATTTTAAACCCAATTTAAAAATAAAGATGCCCATAGTGACACTGTAATTTTATTTTATTTCTCGTGTAGCCTTTTTTTTTCATTTGGCAGGGTAATGTGCCACTCTTACCAACTGACAATTGAGTTATTTTTCTAACTTATAAAAAAGTACAAGCCAAGGCACCTTTTCTTTATCAATTAGAGCATTTGTCATGAAGGCTCCTCTCTGCCCAAAGAGAGCTTTATGATCTCGGTGAAATGTTTGTTTTGTCCTTCCAAAAGAGTAGCTTTCTGCTTCACCAGTCTACTTTCTAGCAGCTGTTCTCTGAGTTTAAAACGAGAGAGGCACATTCTTATTTCACAGTTTCTTTTTCATCTTTATTCATTTCATAACTTAAATCCACTCCTATTCACTCTTCCTTTGTCTATAGCATTTATACTCTGGTATTGCACTACATTATGCTTATGATGCATGATGGGATGCAAATCAGATCTAAAAACATTTATATTGATGGAAGAGCGTTAACTGTGGAGCCATCATTAACTTTGGTACATGTGTTCTGCAAATCTGATGATCTTCCAGAAAAACTCCCAGAAAAATAGCGAAGGAGCACTAAGCAAATACTGTTTTTTTCGGACTGTAAGACACACTCCCTTCCCCCAAAGTAGGTGGAAATGTCTCTGTGTCTTATAGAGCGAATATTGCGGCAGTGGGGAGGGAGTTGGTGCGGTGCCGATCAGCTGTTCCAGGCGGTGGGGATCCTCTGCCTATTGCTGCCACTCATTCATTACCACCTGGTTGCCACTGATTGTGTGCTGTGGTGGTAAATGGGCCATGGTGGCAAACGGGCTGTGGTAATGAATGGGCTGTGGTGATGAACGGGCCACAGTGAACGGGCAGATTTTTTTTTCTTGTTTTCCTCCTCTAAAGCTAATATGCATCTTATAGTCCGGAGCATCTTATAGTCTGAAAAAAACCGGTATGTTTGTCCTTAGTCTTTCTGATATGGTATATTAGGTCAGAAAGGAGTTTTTTTTCAAACTCACCAGGATCATTCTGTTAGAGATCCATTTCTATACACATTGCTGTATTGTATCTTCTCAATCTATTGAGTTCTCTCTACTGGAGAGAAATATCCCACCGAGAAAATGTATAGCTTTTTCTCTGCAAGAAGCCATTGTTGTGAATATAGACACCCAAAGAATTTTAAGTCCTCTTGCAGCTTAAATAGAAGCTGTAGGAACTATGGATAGTTGTTCCATCTGCTTTTCTGTGTTTACAAAAGATTACTGTGAGACAGAGTAGGGTTTACACATCAATATAAACAATCGATTTAATGATTTAGGACAGAAACAGACATAAATGACTCTACTATGAGGTTAGAAGTTCAGCTGCCTTTACTCAATCTTGGTCTAACACTTTAAAGCTTGAAGATGCAGATTAAAAAAACGGGAAGCCACAAAACTTACTTTACAAAGAAGGAGAGAGAAAAAGAGAGGGAGGGAGGGGGAGACAGTGTGTATTCCACCCAGCAGTTTTTCATGCTTTGAGTCTTTTTTCTATATTAATTTCATCTTTTGTTTATGTTGACACCATTGCATTTTTTCCTTTTGTTTTTTACTCCATAATGTGAGTAAAAATTACAAGTCTTTAAATCTTGTGGACGCTGAGAAATGGATAGGGTTTTTTTGCAGCATGAATTCATCCACTTGTGTATTGGATCTCTGGCACAACTGCTGCCATAATGCAAGGAAGAAGAGAATGGTTGGGATTTAGAGGTGATTTGTGTCTCTAAGGGAGGAGGTACTACTTTCTGTCCTTACCTAAACTTCCCCCAAAAATACGAGGCAGAGTCCTGGTCCCGACAAAACCCCTTTTATCAAATGATTGTGAATTCCTCTCATTCACATTCAGCAAGGCCTGGCAAACAGTCTTTCAAAGGAATATTTATGACTACGGACCTTATCTATCTGGGAAAGCTGCCATGTAAATATTTTCCAAATGAGGTGCTGTGCAAGCAAAGACTGGGCACAGAGTCTCTCAGATTCATGGACAGTTCTTCACACTCCTGAAACGAATCTAATGATCGAATGAACAAATTGTTTCCTGCAAAAGCCCACTCCCCTTTTGCTCCTCTTTTAGTTCCTATGGGAGCGGCTAATCACCTTCCACCTGTGACTTTACTCCCAAGTCTAACCTGATTTTTGAGTTGTTCTTTTCTTCTGGCAGCTCTGTGCACACGTACACTGAGAACAGGCTCTAGCTGTTCCTCTGTTTCACTGTTGTCTAGCTCCATAGGCACCTGATCACTATCAGATGGCCTCGGCCCCGTATCTGCCTCCGATGCAGAGCTCTCATCTGAGCCTTCCTCAGCCTCCAGGACTGGTCCATGCTCTTCCCCAACTTCCTCCCTGCCTGACTCTGCTGCCAGCTCCACTGGCTGCTGGCGGGCCACAACACTTTCTGCCCTGAGATAGAAGCACCTCACCTGAAGAGGTTATCTTTCAACCCAACAATGTTGGAAATTTCAGCCAGGTCTCAAATCTTCACTTTTTAGGAAAGATTCCAGGGCAGACTGCAGTTGCAAAGGACCCTGAATAAATTGGAATATCTAGAACCTTTTAGTGAGGATTTAGACCCTCACTACAGATTAACATCAGGTGATTAACCTCTGTAAAAATTAGATCCTTCAGGAGAATTTGGAATCATCAACTATTAGCATCTTTTTAGACTGCCTGCAAGAGTTGGAAGATATTGCTTTGCAGTTGTTCTACTTCTTCCTGAATCAGCAGTTCCAGTAAGAAATGGGGTGTATGTGTGGGGAGAATAAGTGATTGAGTCCATGATGATTAAACATGGTGTTAGCCAGAGGTGGGCTTCAAAAATTTTAGCAAGAGGGAAGACGGGGCTTGGCGTCGCAACGACACAACATGCAGTCTTGGGGCTCCAGGATTGCTGTTGATATCTCTGTTCCTGGATGGTCATTTTGGACCTAAACTGTTCTGAAGGAACAGTGATAGAGAAGAGCATGTCCTGCTGATCTTAGGGGCATTGCAAAGCCCCTGATTGATCCAGGAGAAAGCTCTTTTTCCAGCTACAAGAGAAGCAGCCAAAATGGCTGCAGAAGGTTGGGACAAGCCTCTGAAACAGAAGCAGTACAGGAGAGTCAGTGTGTGTTGAAATAGTGAGAAAAACTTTTATTATAAGAGAAGGGAAAACCCAAAAGACTTGGAATTTAAAATAAAATTGAAGACAGAAGATAATAAGTGGTGAATTAACCCTGGTTTAAGACTATCATGTTATCTTTTCTACCTTAACTTTGTTTGTTTTTTATGGATGCCTCTTAGTTTTAAACTGGACTGGTCTCTTTTTTTTTCCTTCTTCCACTATACTTTTTCCATTTTTTGTATTCGTGGATTAAAAGCTTCTTGGATAAGGCTTGGATGGAGCGTAGTTTTTAAACATTTTTTTTGCCTCTCTCGGAACTTGGTGTTTACAGAGAGAGGCAAAAACAGATGGAAAAGAGGTAACACTGCCATCTAGTGTCTAGAGGCTTGGCAATATCTGATAAAGCTGTAAACTTTGTTTACTGAAAGGGTCAGTGGAAAATGTTTTGTTTATACAGGTGTTCCTTTGAAGGAAAGAGAAAGCTTCGATTTGAAAAACTCCACTGAATTTGATTGAAACCTAAAAAGTCTCAGATATTTTGGCAGTGTTTATAACCTGGAAAATGGCACAACATGAAGAAGAAAAGGCACTAACTTTGCAAAGAATTTCTTAGAAATTCAAAAAGTTTTAATAATTACAGAGAGAATTGAAAAGAGACTTGAAATTATAGATCAAAATACAGAAAGTACGGGACAGTGATAAAGTTTGAGGCAGAGATGAAAAAAATAACAGAGACATATGAAAGTGATAAGAAAATTGTTGACACTGACAGCAAACAGAGTGGAGGGAAATGACAAGTGTAAAATACGGAAAGGAGAAATTGATGAAACAGAACTTTATTTCAGATGTCAGAAAATAGATGAAGAAAGGAGAGAAAATTTGGCAGAAATAATGAGAGTAATCTCGGCAGAAGCACTAATGATAACAAAAATTAAGCTGATAAAAAAGAGCAGATAGAGGGTTTCGAATTCTTACATGCAAGACATGCAATGAACAACAAGTTTTTAAGAGAAGTCCACATAAGATTTATCAAGAAAACACTTAGAATACAGACTTTACAAATGGCAAGAGATATTGGACTACACTATCTCTGGAAGGATACAGGATGATGAAATGAAATGTCACAATAAATTTTAGTTAAATGTAGTTAAATTTTGAGTGCTATGTACAATGTAATAATAGCTATAGTCAAATAAATGATTAATAATGATAATAAAGCATTTATATATACTAGATTGATAATATGAAATTTTATGCAATACTGTAAGTGAGGATTATGGAAATGATGTTGAAAAGCCTTTTTATAAAAGATAAACAATTTTATATAGAATAGAATATAAAGATGTAATATCATTGGATGATTTCAGGATGATGTAATAAAATGTCATAATATAAACTTATTTTAAATTTAATATGTCTTATATTGAAAGGATGTAATAATAGCTAGGCTTAATGGATGTTTAATAATTATATCAATTTGTATACAAGTATATTAGATTGATGATACTAATATTGGGGAAAAACATGGAATTGAAAATTATTAGAGAATGTTATCAATGCTAAAATAATAGAATGATGTCACAATAAATTTTAGTTAAATATAGTTAAATTTTGAGTGATATGTACAACGTAATAACAGCTATAGTCAAATAAATGATTAATAATGATAACAAAGCATTTATATATACTAGATTGATAATATGAAATCTTATGCAAACTGTAAGTGAGGATCATGGAGATGATGTTGAAAAGCCTTTTTATAAAAGATAAACAATTCTATATAGAATAGATTATAAACATGTAATATCACTGGATGATTTCAGGATAATGTAATAAAATGTCATAATATAAATTTACTTCAAATTTAATATGCCTTACGTTGAAAGGATATAATAATTGCTAGGCATAATGGATGTTTAATAATTATAACAATTTGTATACATGTATATTAGATTGATGATACTAATAATGGGAAAAAATGGAATTGGAAATTATTAGAGAATGTTATCAATGCTAAAATGATTGAATGACTTAGAATAGGAGGAAGCATAAGAACAATGTATACAAAGATATCTTGATTGTCAATATGTGAATTTTGATAAAATTCAAGTGATGACTATGGAAAGGACACAGAAAGACCATGTGACCAATCGACACACTGTATGTAGTTGAAGAGGCTTTTGTTATATGTGTTGTGTGTTTATGTTTGTCTGAAAATAAATAAAATATTTAAAAAAAATAGCAAGAGGTTCTCTTCCGAGTTGCTGTGTGGGCATGGCCATGGTGGCTGTGGCCTAGTCAGCCTCCTGCACCATGGTAGGGGGGGATTTTTGCCCTCCTCGGGCTCCAGAGGCTTTCCTTGAGTCTCCGGGAGGGCGAAAACAGCCTGTCCAGGCTCCAGAGGCCCTCTGGAGGCCAGAGATGAACTTCACAAACTTCCGGTAGGTCCGTTTTTTACCCTCTCCAGCTTCTATGTGCACCCTGCCCTTACCTGCACCCAAAATGGGGACTCAGAAGAGGGGACGAGAGGGGGAGGCGGGCCCAGCCAGGAGTGGGATTTGGGGGATCTCTGAACTTCACAGAATCTTAGCTAGAGGTTCTCCCAAACCCCTGCGAACCCCCAGCAGACCACCCCTGGTGGGCAAGGTAGACTGGATCAGAAAATCAATTCCATAGGAACACTAGAACTACACTTCAGATTGGCTATAACAACATAATTTTGTAGATCTGATTGTACTGTACCTCCCTCCTTTATTATACCTCAGTGAATCAGAGCAGCATCTGCCTGAGCTGCTTCCAAATATTATTTTGTTTCTCAGAGCTTAAAAAATGCTTCATCTCCCTTTGCTTAGGCAACAATTCTTGTATCTTTCCACCAAGGTTATTTTCTTTACTCTCTGTGCATGGGTGTCATAGAATTCCTCCATCCTCTTTTGATATTTGAGTATGAAACTACTGGTGGAGTGTATACATCGATTTTGTGTGAGATATACCTTCAGGTATGCATATCTATTCCAAAATGGGCAAGGGAGACAGTGAAGATTCTTTCTTGACATCTGAATGCCATTAGATCTGGATGGGATGAAACAACTTGAAATTGCATTGCAGTTGCTGTTTGTACACAAATCGTGAGAGAGGTTGTAGGGAGTTGGGGGCTGTGGAAGAAGCAGATTCATGACTTGGGTTGCAACTGATGGCTATAACTGGATCATCAGATAGTCAGAGATGCAGAGGTGGGTTCCTACCAGTTTGGACTGGTTCGGCTGAGTAGGTAGTAACTTGGCTGGCCACGCCCCTGAAGCGGTTCTATCGGTGGCAGCTTAGGCGGCACTATCTTGTTTTTTGCTTCTGCACATGCAGAATACACAGTAAAAATTTTTTTTACTACTGTGCATGCATGCATGCATAGCACGCATCAAGCATACGCACCCCCACTTAGTACGTCCCTGAGCGAACCAGCAATAACAGAAGCCAGAACCCACCCCTGCAGAGATGTCTTTGCCCAGGGTTAGGTGGTCTACCAGTTGTGATGCTTTTTGGAGCAAGTGACAATAATTTATACCCTCATTAGCTCAAGACTGGATTTTTGTAATAAACATTTAAATTATTTAACAATTTTATTTTGAATGTTGCTTGGATTGATTTTAATGTTTGCTATTTTAATAAGCTGAATATATTTATGCTACTGTGAATTGTCTAGAGATTTTTTTTCTCTTCTTATTATATTGTTATAAAGATGCACATTCAGTACAGTGAGGTTTATATAATACGATTAGAGATGATTAACATTCTATTTAGGTTTTTCAAAAAATAATTCTATTACTTAGCTTAAAGTATTAAAAATAGAGGAATTTTTTTTTAAAAAATCTCAATATTAAATACAATTTATGATGTCAATATTACAAGCACGAAATTATTGGGTTTTCTCATCAAAAGTTAAATATGGCATTACAAAAAACTGCTGCAGCTCACATCAAAATATTGGTTTTATGATAATGGTTTTGATCTTAAGCCAATTACCATACTTAATATTAAAACCTCCATTGATTGTACTTTTGGTTTAGAGATAGACAGATGATAGAGAAAGAGATAAACGAAGCAAATTGAACAAAAGTTAAAATATCTAAAAAGTAGAAAGTCTAGAGAGTTTTGATGAGCAGGCAGCATTCAAGTACTGTGGAATAAATAAATAAAATGTAAGGAGGAGAGGAGGTTAAAAAGATCTTCTGAGTTAACTGGGGAAGATAATGAGAACTGAATCTCAGCCCAGAACTGATAGCTAAACCAACGATAAGGGGAGGAAAATAAATGTATGTGCGTGGGAGAAAAGAAGCCTAAATTAATTATGAAGGCACTTTTTCTCCAAGGTGCCGTAATAAAAATAATTGCTTTATGAGGAAAATAGGAAGAGGGAGTATTATGTATGAATGTCGCCTTGCGTTATGTGTGTGTGTGTGTTTGTGTGTGTGTTTGTGTTTGTGTGTGTGTTTGTGTGTGTGTTTGTGTGTGTGTGTGTGTGTTTGTAGATTTTCACGGGTGTAGGTATGCTGGTCTTGTTGTATTTGGGTCTTTTCCCGTGTAAGACGTTGCCAAGACAATCTCAACCTTACACGGGAAAAGACCCGAATACAACAAGACCAGCACACACACACACACACACACACACACACACACACACACACACACACACCATAAATAAATACATAAAACTGTTCGAAGTCTTTCTTATAAAGCAATGCCCTCAAACCCAATGGGGTTTCATAGATGCAAAATCATTGATTTAATAATACACTGATTAATAAGCAAAAATGATGGATCAGAATGTGTTTTGTTCACCTGAAAATGACAGGAACTGGCAGGCAGGAAAGATCTGGTTCACACGTGAAGGTTCAATTAAGCTGATTTATTGCTAAAAGCCTTTGCACAAGAATCTTCTCAACTAAAGCTCAGCACCTGGGGCAGGCAGGCTCTTATCTATATTATTGTATAAGCATTGCACAAAAGCAGGAGGTCAAAAATAGAGATGCAAGAAATAAAATATAGTGCATTAAAAATGCATTTAAAAAAGGACCATTTGGTAGTGCACTCTCCTGTTCTTTCATCCCCCCCCTCCAAACACTGCTACTTAAATATTTATCCTTTGCTTTAAACTTTATACAGTTGGTGCTTATATCTGAGTATTTTGGGTTTGTTTCTTTTAATCAATTTCTGTTCTTCGAGTCCCATATTCTAATATCTTAGCTGGCCCCGTTAAGTGAGGGAGCCATTCCTTCTTGAATTTGGTTTGGATTTTGTGTGAATATACAGCCAATTTCTCTAATGCTGTATAGTCTCCCATTTTGGTTTTCCAATCTTGCATTGTCGTCAAGGTTTCTCAACCAAATCTCTCACCATAAGCATCTGCATACAATCTCTATTTATTGTAGTGAAATCTGCCGACAGAACTGCATAGCTCTGGATCTTTCCCAAGATGGTTATAAAATGGTTGGGTTAGGCTGAAAGTGAAGAGCGTTACGGTTACAACTGGGCAATGAGAATTGTAAAACAAAAGCAAGCAAGAAGATATTGAACAAAAATTAGTGGAAGGTTCTTGGTGGTATCTGAGAAGACCAACTCATTTCTCCAGTGGATGCAATTAAAACAATTAGTGAGGTTAGAAAAGTTAGGTATAATGGGATCTGCAAAAGGAAAAACTAAAAAAAAAGCTACTGTATTTTTTGGAGTATAAGACGCACCCCCCCCCCAAAAGTGGGTGAAAATTTTGGTGCGTTTTATACAGCAAATGTTGCTGCAGGGGGGAGGGCAGATGATGCAGTGCTGACCTGATGTTCTAGAATGGGCTGTGATGGCGAATAGGCCACGGGGCAGCAAATGGGCGGCAGCAAACGGGCCACACCAGTGGTAAACAGGCTGCGTTGAACGGACTGTGGCAGCAAATGGGCAGTGATGGTGAACGGGCGGCATGGCAGCGAATGGGTGGAAGTGAACGGGCTGCAGCAGCGGCAAAAGGGCTGCGGGCAGTCGACCAGAGGAATAATGGATGGATGCTGGGTGGCAGAGGCAGATTTTTTTCTTGTTTTCCTCCCCCCAAAAAAGGTAGGAACGTCTTATACTCTGAAAAATACGGTACTTATGAGAAGTTTTCCCCATTTTGAATGAGATTCAGATGCTCTTAAAATACACTAGATTCATGCCCTGACTGCTACGCTTCCTGTCTTTCCCAATTTCTGCTGAACAAACCCTTTACCTGGGAAGAAGGTACAGGGCAGCAAGTATCACACAAGAAGCTGGTCCATAAACTGACTTCTTCAGCCAGTTTCAGAAGATTGTCTTTGATGTAGTTACAAAACATGTAGTTTACCAATAGAGATGCGTGGCTTTTCTTTAGAGAATTAGAGAGAGTTGCATGGCTTTCATCTACAGGCCTCAGTTCAAGCAGTAATTGTGTTTATTATAAAAAGAAATACTTGATTGTTAAGTTGTGCTGCAGTGTTTGAAGCTGCCTAATGGCAATACATTTCTGGAGATACTTCTTCCTGCAATCTGCCTCTAATTTAGAAATGAAAAAATAGCCCGCAATAGATATATGGGCTATAAAGATTAGGGGAGTATGCACTGGAAGATCATAATATCCATGGTGGTGCAGTGGTTAGAATGCAATATTGCAGTCTAACTCTACCCATAGCCTGGAGTTTGAACCTGACTGGCTCAAGGTCAACCTAGCCTTCCATTCTTCCGAGATCGGTAAAATGAGGACCCAGATTGCTGGGGGCAATAGGCTGACTCTGTAAACTGCTTAGAGAGGGCTGTAAAGCACTGTAAAATGATATATATTGCAATGTGCTCTACATGGGGCTGCCCTTGAAGAGCATCCGGAAGCTCGCAGTTGGTGCAAAATGCAGCAACCCACATGGTTTTGTGCAGACCCTGCTGGGCACATGTATCACCTCTCCTGTGGGAGCTGCGTTGGCTGTTGATTTGCTTCCGGGTGCAATTCAAGGTGATGGTTGTCACCTTTAAAGCCCTTCATGGCTTGGGACAAAAATATCTGAGGAACCTTCTCTTGCTAGTCACATCTAACTGACCCATCAGAGCGGGGAGGCAGGGAATGTTGTGGGTCCCCTCCCCTAGGGAGATACACTTGGTGGGACCCAGAAGAAGGACCTTTTCCGTGATGGCTCCCTCTCTCTGGAACATCATCGCCACAGAGATTAGAATGGCCCCCACTCTAGCACTCTTCTGGAAGGCGCTGAAGAGCTAGTTCTGCTAGCGGGTCTGGGGAACCCAGAGCGGGATGGAGCCCATTAAATGGCTCGTGTGAGGTGCTGTCGCCGGGGCAGGGGGGGGGCGGTAATTTTAGGATATTAATTTATTTGTATGACTCTTCTTTTACTAGTTTTATTGTTTTTATATGTGGTTTTATATTCTGTTAACCACCTTGAGTCACCATGTAGGAATAGGAGGCAATAGAAATTCCCTAAATAAATAAATAAGTTTAAGTGCTATTGCTATTATATCTATGTTTTATTCAGCACATCCCTTGTGAAAGGATAGTCCTGAATATATACTTTAGTGTACAGTATATTAGGCCAAACATGACTGATTTTCAAGAAGTTACTTCTGAGTAATACTCGATGAGGATTTGCTTGGGAAGTCCAAGGCAGCAGACTAGCCTGTGATGTTGAAGAAGCCAAGGGCAAACCTGTTCTACAAAGCTACCAAGAAAATTATCTGGATTCTAACACCGAGAATGAGTCTTGAATTGAGTGGGCAAGCTTGTCCTTTTAATTGGAAAGTATAATGATGCAGAATAGTGCAGATCTATTCCCCATAATTGCTCCATTTGTACAAGCATATAATAACCAACAGTTCTGCAATCCAATGACCTTCAGATTTGCTCCAACTATATCCAGAGAATTCCTGCCTAGCACAGCAGGGTGAAGAAAGCTATAATAAACAAACACAAAGTACTGAAATATGGTCAGCAGGGACCAGACCTTATGTTTCCCCTAGTTTTTAGTGTGTACCAGCCTGCTGTGATAATATATAAATATCTGGGAAAGACTTTATAAGACAATCTTACTGATCAGTCATCCACAATTATGAGATAAATACTTTTTCTTTATATTTATGAGTTAATAATATATTTTGTTCTACATTAATTTTAAGTTAATACTACAAGAATATCTAAAGGAAAAAGCAAGTTTCTTCTTAATAAATATACACTAGAGATAAATCATACCTCTGCTTAGAACTGATTATATCATTTTGTAATTTTCCTTCCAGAAAAAAATGAGATGTAAACAGTAATCATTCATATTGTCACATACACACCTACTTGTGAGAGTTAAACTGTCATTTAATTTGCTTTGCATAAAGATTTTCCATAATTTGTCAAGGCCTTGGGGAACATGGGAAAGAGCTGAAATGTTATTTTGTTTTATTTCACATACTTGTTTCTTGCCCAATGCAAGATGAATCTACTGGTTAAATTTCTTCAGCCCAAAGCTGTCGAAGGGATTGAAAAAAGTTATCAGTGAATTTTTTAAATGCTTGGCTTTTTTAAAAAAAGAATTAAGATGTTAACATTTAATCATATAAATTAATAGATTAATCTCTTAACAGCCCATGGTAATATTATCCAGATTTTGGTGAAGAGAAGAGACTGAAGAATTGCTTTGGAGTATTTCTGAGACTTTTAATACGATGAAACTAGAACACGGACAGTAAAAGTTTTCAAGGGTGCTGGAAAATAATATTCCAAGGAGAAATGGAGAGAACTGGATGTGTTCAGCTTTCAAAGAGTAGGAGGGGACACACAAGTAGATTTTGCAAATAATTAAAAAGCTGCTACAGTGAAGGAGGCCAAGATGTAATATCCACTGCTTCCGAGAGTCTGACATAGAATCTTAGTTTTAGTTACAAACAGGCAAATTCTGGTTGAGTATTAAGAAGTCTTTTAGCCATAGTATGAGTAGTTATCAGAAGCAGTTACTAAGGGGAAAAAGGTGGGGGGAATGAGCTTTTAATTTTTTTAAAGTTTCAGTCTGAAGTTGAAGAGTCATCTCTTGGCTGTCAACCCTGAAGCTGACCTCACCAAAGCCATCTTGGACGCTTCAGTGCTGCCATACTAGGGCTGAGGGATAGGGAGTGGGGATTTTAGATAGCTGGGATTTTGTAGCCAAAACAAAATGCTTTCTCTTGGGAACCAAGGGCATTCTCACACTGAGCAGAGGAAGACAGAGTGATGTCACCAGGCAACAGACAGTGTGGATATGTTATAAGTTAGAATCCTGCACTGAGTGCAGAGTTGGACTCAGAGGCCTGATTGATGCCTTCCAGTTTTATGATTTCTATTTCTTCCTTTATTTATTCCTTGTCAGATGATTCTTATGGGAAAATAGCAACTTGGTTAGGGTGGTATGAACCCTTTTGAAGGGCATTCTACAATTTTCCTGTATTATTTAACACAGAGAAAGAAAAATATACTCGTTACATCTTGTTCTAGTTCTGACAGGATGCTTTCTCCAAATCTGTATTGCTTTATCATTACCAGTATTTAATTTTCAGTCTATTTGTCTGACTGTTAGTTCTGTCTCCAGTTGTTATTTTTCAGCTTCCCCTTTCATTATCTCCACTCTTACACTCTCCCTTCCCCCTCCCCCAAATCCCTTTCTTTCTGAAACTTCTCTGTTTCTGTCTGTTTTGTTTCGCACAGAGTGGATTTTCTGAAGAATGTGAACAGAGTGAACTTGCTGTTTGATTGCTGTGTATTGCATAACACAGATTATGCCTTTTTTTATTGCAATGTAGTGCATACACAGTAGTCCAAATGCACTTGTTTATCAGAATTTTTTTTTTTGTTACACAAGAATCTCTTAACATGTTCTTGTCAAAAGAAGTTCACTGTTAATGGACCACACCAATGGTGAAATTCATTTTTTTTTACTACCAGTTCTGTGGGTGTGGCTTGGTGGGCATGGCAGTGGAAGGATACTGCAAAATCTCCATTCCTATCCCACTCTGGGGCCAGCCAGAGGTATCTGCTGGTTCTCCGAACTACTCAAAATTTCCCCTACCGGTTCTCCAGAACCTGTGAGAATTGTGGTCCGGGGTGAATTTTTACCCCTGGACCACACTAATCCTGCCACGGAGCCATATCATACTCTTTCAACTACAAAAACCAGGTGGCTTGAGACGGATGGATTCTTTGAACCTTAATAAGAGCTTATTATTTAACAATTATTTTTGGCAAGTTTAACTTTTTAAGAAATAGAAATCATAAGTGGGACATTGTTTTGTGTAGTCTGATACATATGTCCCGGCTTTAAAAAGTAGAAAAGTACAGGTAGTCCTCAATTTATGATTAGTTGCTTACCAACCATTTGAAGTTATGATGGAACCCCCCCCCAAAAAAAGCTACTTATGACCCGGCTTTGAAGTCATGGTTATTGCAGTTCATGTGAACAAAATCTAGGTGGATTTACCCTTATGATTGTCTACAGCAGGGGTGTCCAAACTTGGGAACTTTAAGACTTGTGGACTTCAACTCCCAGAATTCCCCAGCCAGCCATGCTGACTGGGGAATTCTGGGAGTTGAAGTCCACAAGTCTTAAAGTTCCCAAGTTTGGACACCCCTGGTCTACAGAGTGTTGCAGTGGTCCCTCCTACTTACCTCATCCCCTATCCTACCTTCCAGCTTTGCCGCAGGCTTTGGGCCTCCTTTCCCATTCATTGTAGCCGCTCTCAAAATGTTGCTCACTTCTGGGATGATACCATGAGGCCTGCAGGTGCCTGGGGCTCATTACGTGAGGCAATCATGTGGCACCTTGCTTAATGACCATCACAGTTTGTGACCATAATAGGCACATATAGTTGTAAGTCGAGGATTACTTACATGCTTAAACATTTATTCTGCTGAAATTATGCACCATGAATATTTCCTAAAGAGCCTATCGTTGCTGATATTTATATCAGGGGTGGGTTCCTGCCAGTTCTAACCTCTTCTATAGAAGAGGTTCCACAAATCTACCAAGCCGTTTAGAACCGGTTCCAGCTCCCTCCCCCTGCCCGTCCGTACATCATCAAGATGAAGAGCGAGAGGAAGAATTCTGGGATTTGAAGTCCACAAGTCTTAAAGCTGTCAAGTTTGAACACCCCTGGGGTTTTTTTCTAAAGGGTTAGGGGTGCAAGGGTCTTGTAACTTGACAGCTTTAAGACTTGCGTGCTTCAAATGCCAGAGTTTGTGAGTCAACATTTTGGTTGCTAAGCAAGAGCGTTGTTAAGTGAGTTTCACCACATTTTACAAGTTGGTCACGCCCACCTAGTCACATGGCTGGCAAGCCACTCCCACCCAGTCACATGGCTGGCAAGCCACTCCCACAAAGCAGGCCACACCTACAGAAGAGGTTCTAAAATTTTTTGAAACCCAACACTGATTTATATCTTACTATGTCAAAACATAAAACTGCAGTAGCCATTCTGAAGCTTTTCCATTATGCCTAAGGTCGAGTCTTTTATCAAATCAAATGAATCTTTGAAGCTCCAATTATTTTGAAATGAATCTATAAATCAATGTTTTTAAATCCTGAATTTCAACCATATCTTGGCTATTTTGTACATCCCATCATTCTTTCCACACTGGTGAAACCATATAAAATGAATGGTCCTTATTGCCATTCTGTATCTGTATTTGCATCTTTATATCTCTCGCTATGTATATTTCAGTTTATTTTTATCCTGTGTACTGTGTATATTTATAAAACCTTCTTCTAGCAGTAATTTCTCATGGGAGAGCTATAAATGATAAAACCCTTTTCCTCCACTAGTGTCAGCTTTCTGAATTAACAGTGATAAAGTACACAATTTGGAATTATCTACCGTAAAGCAAAGGAGGAATAGAGACAGGAAAGAAATTTCCATACGCAACAGATCAAAACATTTCTTTCTCTTTCTCCATATTGCACTACTATGGTTCATCTTAATGGTTTGTGTATATCAGCTGTTGTAATATGTAAGCTATGGTGTAGAATTTAACATAATATAATATTAGAATATCATTTGTAATTTAATCTACAAACTATGATTGAAACCAAGCATGAACCAACTTTGCCAGTGTAAACCTTGATTGCTTCCTCTTCAGGTGGTTGGTGCAGTGTTCTCTTTTGGAATGGTGCCACTGGTTATTCATCTTCTCCAGGATTAGTGATCTTGGCAAATAGTATCAGTCCACCCTCTGTTCCTTCCCCCAAATACTGATTGTAACATGCATATCCACCATGAACCTAGGCCAGTGATGGCGAACCTATGGTATGCGTGCCAGAGGTGGCATGCAGCGCCGTCTCTGTGGGCACACGAACCGTCACCCCAGTTCAGTTCCACCACGCATGCACACGTGCCTCCCACAAGCCAGCTGGTCTTTGGGTCTCTTCTGTGCATGCGTGGGGGTGGGGAGTGTGCAGAGGGCACATGCATGTGGGGGGGACAGGGTGCATGTGGGGTGTGTGTGCACACGTGCATTGTATTTTGGGGGGGGGGGGGTTGGGTGCGCTTGCACTTTGGGCACTCGGTCTGGAAAAGGTTAGCCATCACTAACCTAGGCTGTGTGTTCAAACACCTCCTTTTTATAGATTCTTGTTGCTCCTGTTTTCATGCGAATGCCAATAAAACCCCAGTTTCGCAACCTCCGTCTCCTCCAGATGTGTGGCCACCATCTTTCAGACTTCTCTAGCCAGCATGGCCATTACTGAGAGCTGTAGAAATTGAAGCCTACACATCTGGACAGCTCCCAAATTGAAAAAAGAATAGGATAAAACATCCAAGATGAATCATAACTATATTATTAAATCTGCTTTTACATTAAACAGCAAACTGTTTAAACAGCATAATAATCTATCTAGATGTTTATTATACAAAAACATCTTTTCTTACAAATTACATATTACTATAATTTGGACAGTATCTAAAGTTCTAAATATATATTCCCCCCCCCCCCCAAATCTGCTTCTCATTGGGCTGGGCAAGAATTAATAATGTAGTATTTTTAGTTTACTACTAAATATGCTAAAATGACTATTCATACATTAATATCACATTTCCACCAGGAAAAGCAAAGCAATCCGTAGCTGAAAGAGGAAAAATACAGTGTGTATATTTAGGGGTCTCTGAGCTTGGTTGTTTTCTTGCAGACATTTCATTACTCAAACTAGGTAACATCATCAGTGCTGGCAAAGAGCTTGTACACTATTATTTGCACACATTTGAAGAATGCCATGCTTATCCAGCATTCTGTTTCTGTTGATTTAGATGCACCTCCTGTGATTATTTGCTGGTGTATAAAGTTGTTCAATGGCTACCACAATTGCTCCTAGTTGTTGCTTTTTCTAAAAAGAATAACCAGTGGTGGGATTCAGCCAGTTCGCGCCTGTTCGGGAGAACCGGTTGTTAACTTTCTAAGCAGTTCGGAGAACCGGTTGTTGGAAAAAAAATCTCCTTTTGTTTTTTTCACTTTACAGGGTTAATCTTATAAGGAAGGCAGGAAGGAAACATTCTGGTGTTGCTTCTAGCCTGATCTTTATTGCCCTGCTTACAGAAACTGCCTCTCCGATTAACCCATATTACACTGTAACAGCTAAGGCGAAGCACCCATCGATGTGAGTGATGTTGAGTTGGCCACACCGACCCAGTCACATGACCATCAAGCCATGCCTACCCAGCTGGTCATTAGGGCAGAGAACTGGTTGTTAAATTATTTGAATTCCACCACTGATTATAACTGTCAACTTGTGAAGCATTCCTGACCTGCTCTTGAGTTGCCATAGGCAACAGGATGGGGAAATGAGCCTCGCAGCTGCAGCAAGGAAATTGCATTTCAGTCAGAACAAAAGTATATTCCAGCCACCTCCACAGATACCCACAGTGTTTGGAGGGAGGGACTCTACAACCTATGAAATTGCATTATTGGGAAATGTGACTGATGAAACACCTCGGGGTGAGGGGGAAACAGGGTCAGAGCAAGGATATAAATTAAGTGAGGTCAGAGTTGGCTTCACTTGGAATGTGCCAATATGAAGCCCCTAATAAATAATTGGATTTATTTTGAAACTTGGCCTGATGCTCATGATTAAATTAGGGCATTTGGCAGAATTCTGACAATAATTGTGCTTGTCCTGATTATTATGTCAGTGAGCTCTGAAATAACAATTTGATTATACTGACAAATATTTTACTGTACTTTACTGTACTGTATAATATTCAGGGAAGCTACTGTAATATTGATGCTATTATTTAAGCCTATGTTAACAACTTTGGGTTGCTACACCATTAAATATTAATACAAGCAGGGAACATTTTGGTGAAACTATGGTGTTCTGTATCTTTTGATACTGTGTTTTAAGAATCGTTTCGTGTGTTCTCTAAAGAAGAGATGACAAAATTGCCCCAACAATAACATCGGCAACCTGTTATTGCTAAGTGATTACACTCAACTTTCTGAACTGTTATCCAGCAAAAAAGATGCAACCATCTGTAACACATGCATGGATGTTAGTCAGAAGAGATTTCCCGAGCACAGGTGAGAGGATTTGTTAATTTGTTCCATTTTATTCACTGTTTTACATTTCATAACTCACATGGAAAGGAAATGCATATTTGCCTAACTGTGGTTTTTTAAATACAC
Organism: Natrix helvetica; assembly: GCF_964273705.1. NCBI lineage: Eukaryota > Metazoa > Chordata > Lepidosauria > Squamata > Natricidae > Natrix > Natrix helvetica. The sequence continues at coordinate 147,688,414 of NC_138552.1, forward strand.
CTAATAGTTTCTCAACTGAAGTATTCTCCTTTGATTTGACCAAACGCCAAAGAAACCTGCAGAGGCTTAAATGAAAAATTCTGCCAAGGCACGCAAGGAAAAGTGCTGTTTGAAAGTGAAAAAAATTGTTGGAAGCCAACTTGAGAATGGTTACTTTTTTCTAAGTTTAGAGGACAACCATTCTTTACAAAATGGCCAGGGAAGAGATTCTTATACCCTTAGGTACTACTAAAAGGACAACATCCCTTTTTTCATTATACGGTGGAATATTAGTTCATAGGATCAGCCGATTCAAGGGCAATTTTAAACTCATTAACTGATCCTCATGTATCAACTTAATTACTTAATTAAGTGGTTAAAGTATATTGAAGTTATGATAGCTTAACAAAAATGGTATTTTAAGGTTAATTAAAATTAGCTTTTCTCTTTTCCCTCTTTAGTTACCCATTGGAATAATAATAATGGCAGTAAAAGTCAATTTAATGACTTATTCTTTGACTGGAAAGAAAAACAATTTTCTTAGGATTAAAATGATCACGTCCATTGGCAATATGTTTGAACATGCACAAATTTCAAAGTTCTTCAAAGTGGATTATGGTTTATTTTCCTCTGAGATGGCTCTGATACAGAGGTGGGTTGCTCCTGATAGTGGTGGCAGCAAGAGGCTTCGCCCACCCACCTGGACGCTTCTGCACATGTGCAGAAGCGTTGCGCACCCGAGCGCACATGTGAGCACAAGCGAGCTGTTAGCGCTGGGATTTGAAACCCACCTCTGATCTGATGGTATGCATTTTTCAACTATCCTTCAGTTTGATGGACAAGAAACTGGTCCTATCCCCCTCAAAAATAAAGAGACATGACAATTTTGACATTTGAAAGTTGAGTATTAGACTCCAGCATTTCCAAAGAGGCTGACAGACAATGGTCTCAGTTTTATTGTACAGTCTCCCCTTAACTTTCATTAGGACAGTGGTTTGAGAACCTGTGGGTCGGGACCCCGTTGGGGGTTGAATGACCCTTTCACAGAGGTCGCCTAAGACCATCAGAAAACACATATTTTCAATGGTCTTAGGAATCGAGACACCAATTTTATGGTTGGGGGTCACCATAACATGTGGAACTGTATTAAAGGGTCGCGGCATTGGGAAGGTTGAGAACCACTGCATTAGGATCATAAATACCATATTTTTCAGAGTATAAGGTGCACCTTTTTTCCTCAAAAAAGAGGCTGAAAATCTGGGTGCGTCTTATACATCGAATACAGCCTCCTGAAGCCCCGCCCCTTCACAAAAATGGCTGTGCATAGCCTTATGGATGCTTTTAGAGAGCTCCTGGGGGCTGGGGAGGGCAGAAATGAGCCAAAAATGGGCTGTTTTTTGCCCCCCCAGCCCCCAGCAGCACTCTATAAGCCTCCAGCAGCACTCTATAAGCCCCCAGCAGCACTCTATAAGCCTCCATAAGGCTATGCATGGAAATACTTTGACCAAAAATGGGCCCGTTTTTGCAAAAAACGGGACATTTTTTTGCTCATTTTTGCCCCCCCCCAGCACTCTGCAAGCCCCCCCCCAAGGCTATTCATGCCTTTTATTTGGAAAAAGACGGGCCCGTTTTTGTGAAAAACAGACTGTTATTGGGAGGTTTGCAGAGTGCAAAAACTCCCCCCCCCTTTCGGAAAGTTCTTTAGTTAGAGTGATTGACGAGAATTAGTTTGAAGTGCTGTGCCAACAAAAACAAAGTTTTAGGTGCTGCAGGTTTTCAGTGATTTCCTTCTCCAGCACATGGATAAATACACCTGGAAACATCTACCTACCTATCTATCTACCTACTCTCTCTCTCTCCCTACCTACTGTATTTCTCTCTCCCTCTCCCTCTATCTATCTACCTACCTACTCTCTCTCTCTCCCTACCTACCTACTGTATTTCTCTCTCTCTCTCTCTCTCTCTCTCTCTCTCTCTCTCTCTCTCTCTCCCTCTACCTACCTACCTACCTACCTACCTACCTACCTACCTACCTACCTACCTACTATCTCCCTCTCCCTACCTACCTACTGTATTTCTCTCTCTCTCTCTCTCTCTCTCTCTCCCTCTCTCTCCCTATCTACTTTTTTAAAAAAATTGCCTCTTCAAAACCTTGGTGTGTCTTATACTCCGGTGATTCTTATACTCCGAAAAATACGGTAAGTTTAGCTCCATCCCATTTGATGCTCCGGAGGTCCCTCAACACCTGATTACATCACCAGCCTGGGAGTCCCACGTAACTGCAGTCATGGTTAGATGACTTCAATGTTGAGGTGCAGTTTGTATATTTTTAATTGTAATAATATTTAGGCTTGTCAGATGTTACATCTTTTCTATCCTGCTCTATAGAGTGGAGAGTTGGTCTCTGACAGAAAGCCACTTGAAGAGACTAGAAGCATTTGAAATGTGGATTTACAGACAGCTGTTACGTATAAGTTGGGTTGACAAAATCACAAATGCAGAAGTGAAAAGCTGCCTGGGAAAGCCATCAAAGCCATTAAAAAGCAAATATTTTGGACAAGTGATGCGACACCCTGAAATATATACCATCCTTCACTTAATCCTCCAGGGAAAGATCGAAGGCAAATGAGGTCCAGGCTGAAGAAGAACATCATGGCTTCAGAATCTAAGTGATTGGTTTGGACAAAACTCAGCTTCACTTTTTTCTGCGGCTGTTGATAAAAATAGGATCGCCAACATCCTATGATGGATATAGCACCAGAAGAAGAAGAATGTTTAATCTTGAATATTGATTTTTTAAAATGTTTTAAGAATGATTACTGTATATTTATTGTTTTTATCTGATGAATATTGCCTCCCAGACTCACTTCCTGTGACATGGGTACCATATAAATTTGATTGATAAATAGAAAAATTCCCAAGAAAACCCTGATGGGGCACTTTCAAATCAGAAAGCCTGGGCCAACAGGGAAAATGCAGGGTGTGGATCAAGGGTGGGCTCTAGCTGGCGTTACTGCCAGTTCGCTCGTGCGTGCGCTTCGCCGCAACACAGGCCAGCATACCACTACCGGTTCAGCCGAACCAGTCTGAACCAATAGGAACCCACCTCTGGTGTGGATGAAATGTATAAACTTCCAGCTGCCAAGCAATTGAAGCACTCAGTCACTTCAGTATGAAGAGGAAGGAACATGTAATGAATGTAAGAGTAGATAAGCTTTTGAAACTTCAGAGAAGACTTTGAAGACTATCTCACCCAGTGAGCGAGTGGCTGGTAATGGCGATGTTGGGCTGCCATTTTGATGGGTTCAAAATAGGTTACTTGGACACTGAAAGGCTATTCCATTAGATGATCTGTTGTGCTTATGCTTAAGAGTCTTCGAAGTGTGCAATATGCAGTTTGTTGGGTAATGAATGCAGAACAAAATGTGGTTTAAAAAATCTTTGGAGGATAAGCCCCAATTGAAATGTTCAGATGCCATGTACATAATGTAAGGTATTTGGTGATTCTCACAGAGAATTGAGTTTTAGATTAAATGGACTTTAATTTTATACAGCAAGACATTGTTTCTGCCGTGCTTCTGATGTGAAGACATATGCTTTGGAGCATATGGCCACAGTCTGTAACTCCTTAAAGTAATACGTGTTTGGCTTAAGAAATTGAAGACAGGTGCTTAAGAATAAGGCATTCTCTTTATCTGTGGAACATAGAGGTAACATACAAGACATATAATGGAATCACGACTGTTAGCAGGTGCCTCTTTGTTAAGATGTACATTCTGGTTATGTCCTTTAACCCAGGAGTCCCCAACCTGTGGACCACGAGCCACTAGTGGGCCATGAGGGGTTTGCAACTGGGCCATGGAAACATCCGGCGATAGTATGTGCATGCACATTCTCACTAGCGTGAGCAGCGAATAAACAGATACATTTGTGCTACATTTGCATGAGTGGCTGGCACATGTGTACGCTGCTCACACAAATGAAGCTGTGCGCCATTGCCGGCCACTTGCGCAAACTATCCTCCCCCCCCAGCCAGTCTTCAAAGCCAAAATGGGGAACTTTGTTCTAACCTCTGTGCCAGCTGACTCAATGTGTGAGGCGAACCTTCACATTACTTAGAACATAAGACATTTCTGCATACTGATTCAGACTTTTAACCAAACTGACTCAATATTGTCCAGAGTGATTGGCAGTAAAGCTCTCAGAATTTTAGAAAGAGAGAGAGACCAATTCTTTCCTGCATTTGTCATTTCTGTCAATGGTCATTATCAGTCAACATTTCTGCAAATGTCAGAATGGAATCTGCACCTTCAGCAACTGAAACTAAGGTTCCCTTATTTAGCTGTAGCTCACTTAGGGTCACTGGGAGGTATTCTTAATCTTACATTTAGATATGGCATAAAAAGGTAAAGGTTCCCCTCACACATATGTGCTAGTCATTCCCTACTCTAGGGGGCGGTGCTCATCTCCATTTCAAAGCTGAAGAGTCAGCGCTGTCCGAAGATGTCTCCGTGGTCATGTGGCTGGCATGACTAAATGCCAAAGGTGCACAGAACGCTGTTACCTTCCCACCAAAATGCTCCCTGTTTTTACATGCTTTCGAACTGCTAGGTTGGCAGAAGCTGGGATAAGTAACGGGAGCTCACTCCATTATGCGGCACTAGGGATTCGAGCCGCTGAACTGCCAACTTGTCTGATCATAAGTTGTCAGTACTTCAATCTTTTTACAGAAGTATAGGTCCCTTATTTACAGGAAGGAGTAGAAATACCTCCTCTTCAAGCTTGTTGGTAAAATGAGATATTATGATGAGAGTTTATTTTTACTACAATATAGAATTCTACTGATTATGAAAGAAAAAAAGCAGAAAATTTGTGCCCTTGGCTTATTTTCCTACAGTTTCTTTATCAGCATGCTTTTCTTTTCAGCTAAGTACCGTAATACCAGATGTGATCTTGGTTGGATGAAAAACTTTTGGAAATAAGGGCACTGCAGTAAAGATTAGAAGATTAATTAGAAACACTCAGAGTTGAATACTCTTCCTGATTTTAGGAAGAAAAAGTCTACACAGAGTTCCTTGTTTCCTAAGCTTTGCTTGTGATTGATTGTTTGATTGATGGATGGGTGCGTGGGTGGGTGGATTTACAGGGAAATGTCAGGATGGAATCTGGACAAAGAGAGGACCCAAAGCAGTGGTGAAGTGCAATTTGTTTTACTAACGGTTCTGTGGGGGTGGCTTGGTGGACGTGGCAGGGAAGGATTCTGCAAAATCCCCATTCCCTCCCCAATCATGGGGGAAGGATATTGCAAAATTTCCATTCCCACCCCACTCTGGGGCCAGGCAGAGGTGGTATTTGCCAGTTCTCCAAACCACTCAAAATTTCCGCTACTGGTTCTCCAGAATTTGTCAGAATCTGCTGAATTTCACCTCTGACCCAAAGTATATCCTTAACTGCCTACCTTACTCATTATGATGAGTAAGTTTTGAAATGCTGAAAAGTCAGTGCCATGAAATTTGCACCTCTGACATATATCTTTGGCCACATAGGCTAGCTCATGAGCCACTGCTGCCATGCATGGCAATGATATTTCACACGGCTAAACCAAACTTGTGTTCAATGTTATTCTGAATCATTTCTTACTTGTTGGGATCTGCCTATTCCTGTGCTAAGCAGCTTCACGGACAATCTAAAGTACTGAACAGCATTTCCACAATGGCAGGAATAGTATTTTGGAAGGATGAACTTAAATCTTCCCCATATTTTTCTTTCTTTCTCTTGCTTTGAAAAGCACAGTCAATGCATGAGAAGAAAGTGTGTGTATTTTAAACTCTGTTGAAAGTAACAGATATTGTAGTTGTGCTTTTGAAACCTACATTGATAGGTAGGGCTTGGAGAAGAATTAGACTTCCTTCTTGCTCCGCATGCAATGGACCTTACCCAGACAGAAACTGATAAAAAGCAATCCATATAAAGTACAACTAGAAGGAATACAGCAGCAGCAGTATAATTCACATGTTCACCATTGATTTCGTTTACTTATCTCTCTTTCTAATACTCTCCTCAATCCCACTCCTATTGAGAGCAAGTAACATTAGATCAGTTCCACCCCTAAATGCAGTCACACTTTTGTTGCTACATGGAGATTACTTTTGAACTTTGTGCTTGAGGTGGGGGAAAAATGAAACTTTGATTTTGCATTTTACTGATTAGATTGATTTGTTGTTAAATGTTGTTTGCTAAATAGATTTAAAACCAGAATTGTTTTTGTTGTTATATTACCAGAAAAATACAATAAATGGAGATCACTTCCGGTTCCTGTAGGTGACGGACGTGTTGTCCGCTGCTCGTCTCCCTGGTGGGCTCCTTTCAGGAGCACAGAGGGCCCTGGAGGGGTCTCCTGCCGCAGGGCAGCTTGCTGGAATCCTCCAGACTCGGCGGCAGCCGGCAGGGGTGTTTCCAGCCTCGCCCCAGGAGCTGGGGAGTGGAGGGGGGGCAGGACACAGCTGCTGGCTGTCTGCCCTTTCGCCGAATGGGCTCCGGGAGGAAAGAGTTAAGTGAAAGAAGAGCGGCTGAAGTGCCGGTGGGGAGAGATCCGCCCTAACCTCCTTAATCATCGTTAACAGATAAGCAGCAGACTATTGTAAGTTTTTGTTCAATCCATTTGAAACTGGAAGATTAGAGGGGGGTGTTTCTTTCTCTTCCCCCCCCCTTGGACAAAGCAGCATTTGAACTATCTCTCTCTATATCAGAATGGAGAGAGAATAAAGGCTGACCTGCCACTTGTACTAACTATGTGAGAAAGATTGATATCACAGCTGCAAGAGGTGATCGCTGAGCTGTTTTCTTAAAAGGAAAAAACTTTATGGAACTCCTTGTTCTTCTCCCTGCAAAAGGAGGAGCCAAGATGGCACCCCTCCGTCTTCGTCTTTGTACTTATAAATGAAGCCTGCCTTTTGAAACTACCTTTGGAAAAAAAATCTCTGGTAATTGTTTTAATACCCCTCCTGAAGGTGCTCTGGACCTCTCCTGTTACGTGGGCTTCCTGATTAATTTTGACTATTTGACTTTTCCTCTTTCTGGTTTACCTTCGTGCCTTGGAACTGTGAAGGAGAACTAACTTTTCACTTTTGGATTTGCCTGCCACCTTGGATCGGCACAGCTGCGCGCTTCTCTGACGCCATTTTCTTTGTAAAAGACTTGTCATCCCTGAACGCAGATAAATGGGGCCCAAAAAACCACCAACGGGCAAGTCATTCTCGGCTCCTGCTTCTGCCACCTCCAGTCCAAGCATACAGCAGATGAAAATTACTTCATTGTTACAACAAGAAGGGACTGGAGAGAGCTCAAAAGTTGTAACAATGAAGTAATTTTCATCTGCTGCATGCTTGGACTGGAGGTGGCAGAAGCAGGAGCCGAGAATGACTTGCCCATTGGAGGGATGAGGTGCTAGGGGCCCAAAGGGAGGGACCATTAAAATATAAAGATAAAGAAATTACCATTCTTAAGCAAATTCCGAAAAAAATAAGGGAAAAAAGGAGGAAATATTCCTCCTTATCAAAGAAATTATACAATGAAGGAATTTGGTTTAGATGGTTATTGCCAGAGGGAATGTTGATTTTTTGGGAGGGAAATAGAATTAGAATTAATACAGTGGAGGCGGCAGAAGCCTTCATTAAAAAACATAGTTTGCTCCTAGAGGACGAAAATAGGGGAGGTGGTGAAAAAGGTAGTAATGTGCAAGATATGAAGGGGGGGGGGCTGTGGCTCCATCTGGGGACAGGGAGGAGGGAGCAATATCGAAAAGGCTCTGGTCACAAAAATAAATGTATTTGAAATACTATGGTAATTGTTGATATACTAGAAAGTGACAAAGAAAGAGATGATTGAACATATGGTTGATATAATGTAAAACAAGATTCTGTTTATGCTTATCTTTTATACGTTATTTTTAACATTGTAAAAATTGTGAGATTTGGGGGGATTTCTACCACTAGCACGGGAGCTGCCAAAATTTTCTATGTACCTTTTTCACCTTTCCCTATAAATGTTTAAAAACCAATAAAATTCTTTAAAAAAAATACAATAAAGGAAATACATACTTAATTTTACACGTTTTAACAGCAGCGAGAATTGTATTAGCACAAAATTGGAAAAATGAAGATATTCCCACACAGGAAAGTGTAATTTAAAAAAAATAGAATGTGCTGAGATGGATAGATTAACAATGAAAATTAAGGATAAGGAGGAAACAGAATAATTTTTAACATGGGAGACAATTTATCAATGTCTAGAAAATAGAAACATTTTAATTAAATAATGTAAGGGAAATTTTAATTAAATAATGTAAGGGAAATAATTAAGAATAAGTAATTATTTAATTACTTATATAATATAATATACTCAATATTCACATTGACATTGCCTGAGTAAATTGATTTTGAGTAATGATAATAAAAAAAATTACGCTGCTATTTATAACAATTATCATTAAATATATATATTTAATAATTTATCAGTGGTGGGATTCCAATTTTTTTACTACCGGTTCTGTGGGCATGGCTTAGTGGAGTGGCAGGGGAGGGATACTCCAAAATACCCATTTCCTCCAGATCAGCTGGGACTCAGGAGGCAGAGAATAGATGGGGGTGGGGCCAGTCAGAGGTGGTATTTTCCGGTTCTCTGAACTACTCAAAATTTCCACTACAGGTTCTCCAGAATTGGTCAAAACCTGCTGAATACCACCTCTGAGATAAAGATGATAGATAGATAGATAGATAGATGATAGATAGATAGATAGATAGATAGATAGATAGATAGATAGATAGATAGATAGATAGACAGACAGACAGACAGACAGACAGACAGACAGACAGATAGAGACAGACACAGAGACAGAGACAGACACAGAGACAGAGGCAGATACAGAGATAGAGATAGTGTATACTATTATAGAAAAGTAAAAAGTTGCGGTCTGATGTTAATGCTTTATTCTACTGCAACAGAGGGAGTAGAAAGTCAACACTTTTCTCCCTCCCCTCCTCACTTTTCTTTCTTTCAACCCCTTCTCATCCCCATTGTGTCATATTACTTGCTTTTGTATTATTTTTATTCTATAATCTAATAAAATGTTTTTTTAAAAACAAAAACAGAGAATGACCAGATAAAAAGTATTTCAGTATATATAAAACCTTCCTGCCCCACCCCAAATTCCAAAAAAAGACATCCCTATCCTTTCATAAAGCATTCAGATCTTTAAAACTATAATGATGAGTTTTAGATTTTTGCACTACTTTTACATTTTATAATTAGTTTCATTCTGTAACTATTTTAATTTCTTTTAGAGTTCATATTTATCATCTCACGTACATATTACATAAACAAGCATACTGTACATTGCAGGTTGGTAAACTATCCAGCTATTAGAGGTTCTAGAAATACAATTAGCTAAATATATAATGAGTAAATTATAATCAAAGAGCACAATAACTAGGAAAGTAAGTAGGCAAATGTTCTGTCCCGTGATTCCAATGAATATGCAGACACAGGCTTGGCTGTCTGCCACAACTAATTACATAGATAAAGCCACCCCTTGGCTGGGAGCCTAGAAAGTTATCTTCACGAACCCAAGATAAAACTTACAGAAGGCTTTCGCAACGACTCGAATATGGACTGTTGTTTCCTGCAAAGATTCCCCTCCCATCGCGCCACTTATAAACTCTTTGGGAGGGGCCACACCTTTAACCAGCTGTCCTTACTTTCTTCTATGACGTCTTCTCCACAGCTGTTCCTTTCTCCTATCAATTCGATGCCTACGCACATCAGGGACAACCTCCCTCTGTTCCTCCTCACTGCTCCCTGACTCAGATGCCACCTGGCGGCCAACAGGCTTCTCTAGTTCCTGCTCTGACTCCAAACACCCTCCAGAGTCTTCTTCATCCTCCAGAGCAGTCCCATAATGGTCTGAACTGTCAGAGTCCACCAACAGCTCAGCTGGCCGCTGCTGGGCCACAACAGCAAAGAACATGGAAGAGTGTGTAGTAACTCCATTTGTTCATACATTCAACTCAAGTTGATCTTCCTTCTTTTTTCTCAGTAATGTGAATTCCCTTACAACTGTATTTATAGTATTTTCTAGCACTAAGTGATTTTTTTAAAAAAGCAAAACTATATTTTAATGCTGCAGCAAACCAAGTGTTCCACTTTTCTACTCACCTTCTGCAGTGCTTAATTATATTCATTCATTAATTAGGTTTTTATAATATTGTGTTTATTAAACCTAAGCATGGACAGTACATATCATCTCCTGTCTATAGTTCTTTCAGACTTGGTGCAATTTCTAATTCAAGTGCAAGTTGCCACAAATGACTCTAAGTTGAATTTAGTCATGGTTTGATTTCTTAACAATATCACTGTTATTTCATTACATTAAAAAAAAAATCATTACTATTTTCCATCCATTGGGGCAGTGGTAGATTGCTACCGGCATTGCTGCCGGTTCGGTGCACAAAATTTTTTGCGTACCCACACTCGCTCTGCTCGTGCTCACACCAAACGTGCGCCCTGCACACGTGCGCATTTGCACTAAAAAGCTCTGCACATGTGCACAATGATAGAAGGGGGGGGGAATTAAATTTTTGCAATGAAGATTGTTCTGCCCATGCGCAGAACTGAAAATCAAGATGGAGCCGCCGCCGATAGAATCGGTTCAGGGGCGTGGCAGCCTGAGTTACTACCTACCTGGCTGAAACAGTCCGAACCAGTAGGAACCCATCTCTGCACTGGAGGGTGGAGGGAAGCTGTTTGAAAAATCACATTTTCTTGTGTATTTTTTTCCCTTGAAAATGTTTCACTTCTCAGCCACGAACCTTCTTCAGTTCAGCTTCTTGAATGAGAAGTGAAATGTTTTCAAGGAAAAAATATCTAGAAAGTCCAGTTGGACATCATCCATTCTTTGTTGCTGCTGTTGTTTTGTTTCTTTCTTTGGCAGAGATGGGGCCAGGGCCGTTTGACAATTATCAGCTGCCTTCAGAGTTGGACATTAGTGGGGCAGAAGAACAGCTGGAGCCTGTTCTCTGTTTGCACATGTGCAGAGCCATCAGGAGACGGGAACAGCTAAGGAACCAGGGTTGTGAAATCTCTTGAAAGACTGTTGGCTGGGACTTTGCTGGAAAGGAATTCACTTTAAACTAAATAAAAGGAGTTTTTTCGGGACGAGGAGTCGGTTTCGTACTTTTGGGAAGCCTAGGTCAGAACAGCATTCATGTACTGTCACTAGCAGGCTAACCCCCCAACAGAACCTGTCCCTTAAGGCAACTGTTTCACTTAGCCCAATGGGCAGATCTCTGGTCCTTCACAAATCATTCCCTATTGTTTCAGGTGTCATAGAATGCAATTCCTATGGAGGAATGCTCATGTTATCATATGTATGCATGAAAGCCGAAGAGGCAAAGGATCCTCTTTCAAGACTTACATCTGACATCATCCAACCTGTCCAGTGAGGGGTGAGATCTGAATATATGGTCTCAATCAATATGTTTTGGATTGTCTTGCAAATGCTACTGAGCAAACAAATGTTACAATAATCATGATACACAATCTTCCAGAACAATACTTGTTTTCTTGAAAGCTGAATGTGAGTACAACTCCCCTTCCCCATCTTCTGTGAGGTCTGTGGTTCCAATCAATATTCTATTTAAGTGGGCATGTAATCAATATTCCAGAGGGGTGGGGTGAAGGTGGGGAGAAAGGCAATAAAGAAAAAAAACAAAGGGAAGAAAAGCACCTAAGGATATAGCCAAAGTCAGTAATTACTAGTTGCAAGAGAAATGAAGCAGCAAGTTGAGGGGGAAAAGCAGTGTTTTGCAGAGAAAATGTGGCCTATTGATAATCCCAAAGGTGCTTTTTTTAGGAGGCAACTGGACTTCCTTGTTTTTTCTCTGAAGACATTTCACTTCTTAGCCAAGAAGCTTCTTCAGCTCTAGGGAATGGAAGGATTTATACTCCTTGCAGAGAACTGGTCATTTGCATTTCTTTAGCTGTCTGCAAAGAATATAAATCCTTCCATTCCCCATCATCCAGTCATAGCTGAAGAAGCTTCTTGGATGAGAAGCAAAACGCCTTCAAAGAAAAACCAGAAAGTCCAGTTGCCTCTTGAAAAAGCACCTTTGGGACAACCATAGACGACTTATTAAAAGAGATCTCAGAAACAAACAACAGAATATCACTGGTTGTCACAAATCACAACTCAAGCCACTGAAATGGGCTATTAATCAGCTACGGTCCATACAGGACAATGAAACCAGATTTTCTCAAGCCTGGTTTTTGCCTTTTAATTAAACGTATTAGTCTGGAAATATGTTACTGAACTCCTCCCGATTTGAAGCTACCATCGGCTACGATGGCTCTCCTGTCACAGTGTCAAATACCACTGAGTATTCATGTTTTATGTTGGAGGCTGGTAATGATTTTAGACATAAGGAACAATATCTCAAGAACTGGAAGAACAATTGGGGAGAACAGGCAATAAGGGGAAATGCTTGGGTGCTTTTGTGCATGTAAGAAATAATAGGCCTGAAGTGTTTCTGAATTCTAATAAAGAGAATATGATGAAATGGGCAGAAACTTGCTATTTAAAAATGACAGCTTCCCATGATGACCAAACTGAAATGCTCTCATTCATAATAATTCCCTAACAGGCTTTCTTGTATACTGTGCTGTAGGAGACTTCTTTCAAACTATTAAGTGAATGGTTGTTTCCCTCAGAGGCTCCTTTTATGAGAGTCGTTCATCAATCTGTGTTGTTTGTTGGCTCCGAGATGGATTTGTGCATATGGGTCTATAGAGATTGCATTAATCGTCAAGGGTGAAATGATTATGGAGTTCAAACTATATTAAAAGTTTCTGCAAAATTTGGAAAGCTTAGACAAATTTTACCTTCCAGGGCAAATACTATGTTTATTATTGTCATGTAATTATTGTTTCTGTTCCTACTTCAAGTTAGGCTGAAAATAGTTCTCAATACCATTCACCAAAATATAGTGTAATGCAGTGCCCTTAACCTTCTGAGCCCCAGAGACTGGTTCCGTGGAGAGAGGTTTTTCTGTGGACTGGAGGCAAGGTGGTTTCACATGCTACCTGCATCCCCCGAATGGGGCTTCGTTTGTTTGCATGGCCTGGTTTCTGGCATGCTGCGGCCCAGTGCTGGTCCATGGACCAGGAGTTGGGGACAACTGGTGCAGGGTTGAAATTCAGCAGGTTCTGACAGGTTCTAAAGAACTGGTAGCGGAAAGTTTGAGTAGTTCAGAGAACCGGCAAATACCACCTCTGGCTGGCCACAGAGTGGGGTGGGAATGGAGATTTTACAGTATCCTTCCCCTACCACGCCTACCAAGCCACACCCACAGAACCGTTAGTAAAAAAATGTGAATTTCACCACTGCCCTGGTGTAATGCATAAGACATAGCCACAACAGCAGAATTATAAGTTCCAAATCTAAATTTAAAAACTCAGGGCTTCCAAGTAAAGTCTTTGTGAAAGGCAGAGTTCCTTTTTCAGTCAGCCACCCCTGAAGCACCTCTTATGGCGGGATTTCAGGAGAGGAAAAAGAGCCTAGGTTGATTCATTATCACAGTCTTTCCTGGTGCTGAAAAGTAGGCCTGTTCATGTTCCAAAACCAGTGTGGGAAAAAGTACTTCAATATACATCAGAAAGGGAATGGTTCCTTTTTCAGCAGTTTTCACACAAGTCTAAAAATGTTGCGATGGCTTTCTTAATGAGATTCATTAAAGCGGCTGTGTCTTTTTCAGGCTTACTGAAACTTCAAAAAAACATGTGGCTCTCAAAGGTCCAAGCTCTGGACCTAAACCAAAATCAGGATGCCACTCGCTCCGGGTTCCAAATGGTTTATGAAGCCGGATTCTCAGCACACAGTGAGTTCTATCAACAAGAAGACAAGGAATAAAGCTAGCACTCAGAGCCTCCCCCTCCCAGCACCCTTTGAAGGCTGGAGCAGCCGATCACCTGGCAGGCCCAATCAGCTGATTGTCGGGCCACTGGCAGACGCAATCAGCTACTCATCAGTTGGCTGGCAGGCAACCATGATCAGCTGATTGTTGGCCGGCTTGCATTCAGTCAAAATCAGCTGTTCATCGGCTCTGCATTGCTCGCTGGTTGCAGCCTCTGATGGCCTTCACGACAATCCTCCCACCACCCATCTCCTATGCTGGAGTCCCTGTCCCAGGTATGGCAAACCTCATTCTGGGGTTTGTCAGGCAGTTCCCATCTACTAGTTCCCATCTGCTCACTGTAAGACAGTAAGCACATGCATCACATTAGCAGATGTCGACCTCCCATATCCCTCTTGGAATTGTGGGGATGTATCTTGTGGAATTTATGTATTATTCAGACAGCTCTAATATTCCTACTCACCACCTAGGAGGCCTCTGTTAATGGGTATCCTTTCCATCGTATCAGGTAGTGCATCTCCTATGTATCCGGGAATACTTTACAGAATAGCTATAGAAGTACTGCTTTTGACCAAGCATTTCTTAAATGGATGTTACAACTGAAAAAAAGCTTTTTATCTAGCTAAAGGTAAAGGTAAAGATTTTCCTTGCACATATGTGCTAGTTATTCCTGACTCCAGGGGGTGGTGCTCATCTCCATTTCAAAGCTGAAGAGCCAGCGCTGTCTGAAGACATCTCCGTGATCATGCGGCCAGCATGACTAAATGCCAAACACTGACACCTTCCCACCAAAGTGGTCCTAATTTTTCTATTTGTATTTTTATGTGCTTTTGAACTGCAAGGTTGGCAGAAGCTGGGACAAGTAACGGGAGCTCACTCCTTAATGCGGCACTAGGGATTTGAACCGCCAAACTGCCAACCTTTCTGATTGACAAGCTCAGCGTCTTAGTCACTGAGCCACTGTGTCCCATTTTATCTAGCCAGCCAATGCCTAATCCCTTAAGAAAAGACAAATCTTTAACTCAGTATAAGCCCTAATAAAGAACTTTCTCTGATTTGATCAAAATTGTGTGATGGGTGATAAGGCCTGAACAGGGTAGACAGTGGTGTTTATGTGTGCCTATAAATGTATCTAAAGTCTTAAAGTGATTTAACAGATATTCATTTAACTGAATGATATTAGGGATTGGTGACCAATAGAATATTTTGTTATGTCCTAATTCCAGTTTTAATTGCAAATGGAAGCTGTATGCAGGTGGAAGTTTTGCACAAGAACCAGATAAACGAATGGACCACACAATTTTCAGATTGGAGTTAAATATTTTTCTTGCCAACTCAGAACAATGAAATTGTCCATTAGTAGGGTCTTTGGGGTCTATGTAGGGGAACCAATGACTTATCCACAGTGCGTAATCAGCAGTTTTCAGGACAACCCCTTGAAAAAGCTGCTTCAATAGTGTTTCTGTATACGAGCAAGTGACCTCCGGCACCTTTTTCTGAAATTACCCACCACGCTAAAAATCTTAAATGTGTTTCATGAACCTCACTCCTGAAAGGATGGAAAGTTCAGTGACCCATATTCTGTTTCTAGATCTCCACTGGGTAGTGTTTCATAAGTGTTTCATTCTGGATGAAGATCAGAGGTGGGCTCCTACTGGTTCAACCTGGTTCGGCCGAGTAGGTAGTAACTTGACCAGACACATCCCCGAACTGGTTCTATTGGCTATTTTTGCTTCTGCGCATAAGCAATTTTTTTACTACTGCGCATACGTGGAAAGTGTCCGCAGAGCGCCCCTGAGAGAACCGGCAATAACACAAGCCAGAACCCAACCCTGATGAAGATATAGTTCTACTGTGCATTATCAAGGCCCAAAGTCATGTTAATAAATATTAATAATGCATATAAAATCGATTATAAGTTCAGATTTAAGTAAAAATCAAAAAGCAAAGATCAAACAAGAAAGGTCTATCCAGAAATTAGTCCCGTGTAGAACTTGTGAGACACTCTCTAATTCAACAACACTTTTATCACAGCATCCCTTTGAAAGCAAAGAGCTGCATTGCAGGATTGGATCATAATGGCAGGACTGCTTCTTTCTGCACACTGCACAACCCTGTATAGAATCCAAGAATCTTTTTTGCATGATTCAGAACAGTTAAAGTGAATCACAAGACACTCTTTCCAGAAATGTATTTTGCTCATTTAATAACTACTGTGTGGCCAACTGTTCAGATTCCCAGAAAATAGCCCTGTAAATTGTATTGTTCTATCAATTACTGATGTGAGCTGGCTTCAAAGGGTGACTAATCACCAGGCTAGAAAGAGAGACAAATTTCACAATATGATACCTCTATCTCTATCAGAAATATCACCAGCATTACACAACACAGTGGTGTTCTCCAGAAATAATGGCCTTCATCTATTGTGGTTCCCAGGTGGCATAATTGTTATTTGTGCCTAAGTCATTCATTCATTTATTCAGGAAACTTTTACAGCTGCCCATCTTATATATATCATCCTTGTCACTCTAGCCAGCTCACAGCAAATACATTAAAACCAATGGTGGGATTCAAAAAAAAATATTTCCAGTTCTGTGGGTGTGACTTGATGGGCATGACAGGGGAAGGTTACTGCAAAATCCCCATTTCCTCCCAATCAGCTGGGACACGGGAGGCAGAGAATAGATGAGGGTGGGGCCAGCCAGAGGTGGTATTTACTGTTTCTCCGAATTACTCAAAATTTCTGCTATGGGTTCTCCAGAACTGCCCAGAACCTGCTGAATATTTTTAAATATATATTTTTAAAAGCCCCAATATCCAAAAGAACACAAATGCTTGGCATGCTACAGTCACACTTCCAAATAAAAACAACAACAATAAATACCAGCATCGAGCGCTAATCACATCTAATCCCACAATAAAGCCCACCCACTCACCTCCTGCTGGCAGGCTGGGGTGAGAGGAGAGGCAGAGAAGCTGGAGGGGAGCCGATTCGAGCCTTCCAAAAGAAAGAGGCTGGGGGAAAGTGTGTGTGCTACAGCATGGCTCTTTGCCAGGCTTCTGTGGATGACTCTGCTTAACTGTTAAAAAAAGCCTCTAAAAATGTGCCCTCTACTATGAAGGAGGAGAACTGTGTGCCTCACCTACATCAGGAATTTTTAGGCTTTTAACCCTTGCTTAACTCTGCTCGAGTGATCATAAAACGCCTAAAGTCAGACTAGATGAGGCATGTAATTCTCCTGCCTCATAGTAGAGGGCGCTTTTTTAGAGGCTTTTTTAAACAGTTAAGCAGAGTCATCCACAGTGAGGCAGCAACTAGCTCAGCTTTTTCCTTTTACATTTTTTTCTTTTCATGATGAGAGCCATGAGGCTGTGCCTCACTTGCCTCACCTGACTGCATGTCACTGAT
This sequence comes from Natrix helvetica, assembly GCF_964273705.1. Classification (NCBI taxonomy): domain Eukaryota; kingdom Metazoa; phylum Chordata; class Lepidosauria; order Squamata; family Natricidae; genus Natrix; species Natrix helvetica. Next base: position 147,705,766 of record NC_138552.1, read on the forward strand.
TATAGGCTCTTTGGGATCTACATAGGGCAGGGTGTCAAACTCACCCCTGGCCATGCCTACCCCCATTTTAGCAAAGGGGGAAAAAGTTGTGATACCTCACATGACGATAACATGATGCTGCGGGTTTGACACCCCTGATGTAGGAAAATCAATGACTTATCTACAGTGGGTAATCAGCAGTTTTCAGGACAACCCCGTGAAAAAGCATCCATTCAGGAAACAACTTTCTGACACCTCACAACAGAGCAGACAATTCCTCAGAACCCCCAGTGCATCTGGTCATTGTTCTTTCTTTAGTCTTTCCACTGGAAAACTATTTATTCTTGCTTCTTCAGTACAGTATTTCCAGTTGAATATAACTACAAATCCCTCCAAGTGACAATGAATCATAATTGAAATTATTTAACCAGTTTTGTTTTTGATTAACCATGTTCATCCTTTCACCTTTAGTAAGCTTATTTTCTCTGGAGCAATTCTATTCAGTTCTGGAAAAAACAATGTTACTTTAGAATAATACAGAAATAAATAATGGAGAAAACATAATTCATGTGGATACAAATTGATAAACACAGTTTTGTCAGATGAAACCTCATATTTTATAACTCAGTTCTGTGTCCAAGAATTTATAAGCTGGAAACAGAGATTTTTTTGAATTTTTTTGTACAAAGCCTATAACATGAATTTTCTCTGGAAATCATACCTCATTATTTAGTTGTCAGACTTGACGGAGTCACCTTTAGATACAATCTTTCTTTAATAAGTAGATAATGCAGAATGTTTAAAATTGGACTGCCAATTCTCAATATGGTGAGAAGAATGAGAATTGTTCCAATGATCTTATAAATAAGACTTCTTTTCTGGATAGTACAGGACAGATATAATCATATAAGCAGTATGTTATATAGCCGTGATGGCGAACGTATGGCATGCGTGCCAGAGGTGGCACACAAAGTTCTCTCCGTGGATACATGTGCCGTTGCCAGCTGCTCTTCTGGTTTCCAGAGCACACATGTGTGCTGGCCACCTGGTCTTTACAGTTGCCAGAGCGCAACTGCGAAAACAGCCTGAAAATGGCACGGAAATGGCCTGAAAAGCACCCCCAAAATGGCTGAAAAGTGGCGTGAAAAGCGGCCTGAAAACATCCCGGAAATGGCCAGAAATGGCCAAAAAACAGGCATGCGCACACTGGCCAGCTTGTCTTTGGGTTTCTAGTGCTTGGGTGCATACAAAGACCAGCTGGCTGGCAGTGAGGCACATGCCAGAAACCCAAAGACCAGCTGGCCGGCATGCACATGCACGCCAGCCAGCTGATCTTTGGGTTTCTGGCGCTCCGACATGCATACATGCATATGCATGCATGCACGTTCTGTTTGGGCACTCAGTGCCGAAAAGGTTCGCTTTTGGGTCACAAATTTTCTTTGGGTCACAAATTTTCACCAAACTCAGGCAATCACATAAAAGCTTCATAGGGTTAACCTTTATATTGACGCCTTATACTCAACATCTATTGAATTTTGTCATTGTTCTTTTTTTCTATTTTTCTGCTACCTGTTGTAGATACATCATAATACAAATTTCTGATCTTGCTCTATTGTGCATTCTCTATTTGCTTAAGCATTGTGATCTGTGCATGCTGAATTTTTGCTATTTTCATGGAGCTAGCTATAGTATTGCGCTGTAAAAGATAAGGGTGTGAAATTCCAAACAGGTGTTCTCACAAACTTAACATGCCAATAAATGGTAATGAGCTCCTTCTTTGCTTCCTATTACCAAGGAACTGTTTAATTATATTTTTCTATCACATGTTTATTGCACGTGTATCAAGTAAGTGATGAATGACCAAAGCACATCAATGTAGCGGAGCTTAACCTAGCAATATAAATTGATTATATTTTTTCCCAGTAGCTTATTACAGACAACTACTATTATTAAAGAATTCCACATGAAGTATGACAATAAGAATAAGTATCATTCGTGAAGAATGGTACAAACTAGAAAATTTCTTTAGGGCATTTTCTAAAGCTTGAGTTTGTTTTAAAGCAACACAATAAATTTTGAAAGACAGTGCAGTCAGAAAAGTTTCAGAAGATGGAAAGAGACAGGTTTTATAGCATAAACAACACAAGCCCAGTGTTCCCCCAGAGCAATAAAATTACTCAGAAACGATAATAGAGCAAAAGTCAAAACTATTGTATCTCTTAGGAAGTTTATAGGCTTTTATGTGGAAGCATTGTTCTTGGAGGCGTATTTCATGCATAGGATCTTTTAAAGTGAAAAAAAAAGATATATCAGAGTGCTTCACTCTCCTTTAAAAAAAAATGAAATTTCCTATTCATTGGCGTATGGAAATGGATTTTACCTCAGGACTGTTCCGGATGTAATGGTTGTTTCTTTGTATTGGAGGTAGTAGAGGAAGAGAATTGACAATGGGATCCTCCAATACATGTCTTTGTGTTAGAGGAATTGAAATACCAGTCAAGAATGTGAACTTTAGAGAAGATTTCATTCTTTCCTTATTCCACGTTATTGTGCAAAATATCAGTGGTAGGATTCAAATAATTTAACAATCGATTCTCTGCCCTAATGACCGGCTTGGTGGGCGTCGCCATGGTGGATGTGGCCAGGGGTGTGTGACAGGCAGTACTCAGCCTCCTGGGAGCAAAAACAGGTCGCAGGGGGGAGTGTGTCCCCCGGTGCCCCGTTTTGGGCCTAGTAGGCCTCCCTGCACTTACCTGGGAGCCAAAATGGGGTGCGTAGGGACTCCTGGAAGGGGTGGGGCAGGAAGGGGCAGGGCCAGCCAGCAATTTAACAACCAGTTTGCCTGAACCGGCTTGAATCAGCTGAATCCCACCACTGCAAAATGTTCAATTTTTGAAGATAGGCTTCAGTCACTTCAAAAATGTTGTGAAGGAAGCATCTGCTACTTGTGAAAAATTAGCAGTTTATTTTATTTTTCTACACTGACAGTTGTTTATAAAATAGATCCCTCTGCTGTTTTATTAATTTGCTCCCATCTGTCAAATCAGACTCTTATTTATTTATTTATTTATTTATATTTGGTGCTTCTAGACCGCCCCCTCTCCCAGAAGGGACTCAGGGCGGTGTACAGTCCATAGAGAATATCACAAAATACAATAAAAAATTAAATATGTACAGTTTGGAGGAGGTTAAAATGCAATTAAAAGAACTGTACAAAGCTAATATAAATATAAATTTTTTAAATCCCTAAAACAGACACAACAGATTAAAAACCCCCTAAGATAACCAGATAATAATACATTTGCCAGGAGGGACAGTTGTAATTATGCCAGGCCTGCTAATCGGAACAGGTGAGTCTTCAATTTTTGCCGGAAGGAGCGGAGGTCAGAAGTGGTTCTAATGTCGGGGGGGGGGAGGTCATTCCAGAGGGTTGGGCCCATCACAGAGAAGGCCCTACTCCTTGGTGTCGCCCGTTGGCATTGCCTAGTGGACGGCACCAGGAGAAGTCCCTCCCTGTGTGAGCGAATTGGCCGCAGGGATGTATGTGGGAGGATGCGATCCCGCAAGTAACTAGGTCCCGTGCCATGGAGCGCTTTAAAGATGGTAATCAGCACCTTGAAATGCACCCGAAAAACCACAGGCAGCCAGTGCAGCTCGCGCAGGAGAGGTGTTACGTGGGAGTACCTCGTACTCCCCATCACAGCCCGTGCGGCTGCGTTCTGAACTAACTGCAGTCTCCGGGCGCGTCCCAAGGGCAGCCCCATGTAGAGAGCGTTGCAGTAATCCAGGCGGGACGTCACCAGCGCATGAGTGACTGTGCGTAGGGCATCCCGGTCCAGTAGGGGGCGCAATTGGCGCACCAGGCGAACCTGGTGGAACACCCCCCTCGCCACGGCTGCCACATGGTCATCCATTGACAGCCGGGCATCAAGGAGGACTCCCAAATTGCGTGCCCGTTCCACAGGGGGCAATTGTTCGCCCCCTATGGCCAGCGATGGAATCAGCTGGCTGAACCGAGGTGCCGGTAGCCACAGCCACTCGGTCTTGGAGGGGTTGAGTTTAAGTCTGTTGTCCCCCATCCAGACCCCGACGGCTTCCAAGCACCGGGACATCACTTTGACAGCCTCGTTGGGGTGGTTTGGGGTTGAAATATACAGCTGAGTATCATCAGCGTAGAGGTGATACTCAAACCCAAAACCACGGATGATCTCACCCAGCGGCTTCACATATGTGTTGAACAGGAGAGGCGAGAGGACCGACCCCTGTGGCACTCCACAAGTGAGTGGCCTCGGGGTCGACCTCTGTCCCCCTGTCAACACACATTGCCTCCGGTCGGAGAGGTAGGAGCCGAACCACCGCAAAACGGTACCTCTGACTCCTATCCCCTCCTACCGGCGCAATAGGATACCATGGTCGATGGTATCAAAAGCCGCCGAGAGGTCTAATAGGACCAGGATAGAGGAACAACCTCTATCTCTGGCCCTCCAGAGATCATCAACCAACGCGACCAAGGCTGTCTCTGTGCTGTGCCCGGGTCGGAAGCCGGACTGGCATGAGTCTAGATACTCGGATTCGTCAAGGTGTTGTGGAAACTGCTGCGCCACCACATTCTCGACAACCTTCGCTAAAAACGGAAGGTTGGAGACTGGACGATAGTTAGCTAGCTCCATTGGGTCGAGTGTAGGCCTCTTAAGTAAGGGCCTCACCACCGCCTCCTTCAAGGCGGTTGGTAAGGATCCCTCACCCAATGAGGCATTCACCAGGCCCAGAAGCCAGCCTCGTGTCACCTCCCAAGATGCCAGTACCAGCCAGGAGGGACACAGGTCCATTAAACATGTGGTGGGTCGCAGCCGTCCACGCAACCTATCCAAATCCTCGGGGGCAACAGAATCAAACTCCTCCCAGGATGGTCTCACAAGACTCGCTGTTGGCGGCCCGTCCGGTCCACTGAGGGGGGGCCATCCGCTCTGGATCTGAGCGACTTTATCCTGCAGATATTCCCCAAACTCCTCTGCTCTGCCCTGCAAGGGTGCCCCCTGCGTCCTCTGTGACAAGAGGGAGCGGGTCACCCTAAACAGGGCGGCAGGGTGGTTATCCGCGGACGCAATAAGAGCAGCACAATATCTACGTTTGGCCACCCTTAATGCCACAAGGTAGGTCCGTAAATAGGCTCTTACCTGTGTTCGATCAGATTCGGAGCGTGAGGACCTCCACCTGCTCTCTCTCTTAGAAGCAATTCATCCAATAGTGGGTCTGGAAAATATCCTAAACCAGTGCTTTCTTAAAGTGTAGCCGTAGAACCCCAAATTTTCTCAATGATCGATAAACATCAAAATTATTTGTCAGTCTACATCAAAAAATAGTACAATATTAAAATCCCATCAAACAATCATGAGAAATAGTAATGGAAGGGAAGCCAATTTTAAGTTTTAATACCCTAAATACCAAACAATACAAACCATACTTTTGGGGCTTCCATACTTTTTAAATGTGGGAAGAGATCCCGAGAGAAAAAAGTTTAGGAAACACTGTTCCAGACTATCCCAAAGTTGCTTTTTCAAGATGCACCTGGACTTTCTGGTTTTTCTTTGAAGATGTTTCACTTTTCATCCAAGAAGCTTCTTCAGCTCTGACTGGATAATGGGGAATGGAAGGAAAAGAAGGCAAATAACCAGCTGTCTGCAAGGAGTATAAATCCTTCCATTCCCCACCATCCAGTCAGAGCTGAAGAAGCTTCTTAGATGAGAAGTGAAACATCTTCAAAGAAAAACCAGAAAGTCCAATTGCCTCTTGAAAAAGCACCTTTGGGACAGTCTAGAAAATGTTTCTTAAACTTTTTTCTCTCACGACTTCTTCCCACAACTATGACCTGGATGACTGAGAATTCCATAGACACTGTTCTAGACTGATCAGCAAACAAGATTGGGGTGGGGCGAGTTATCATGATCAAAATCCTTTTTGTATGTATATTTATGTCAGACGCCTGTAGAAAAAAATGTTGAGAGGACCATCTTGCACTGGGCAGCATGGAAAAGGAGAAATGTGAAATAACTCTCTGTGCGCAAAATACTCTATATAAGGAAGAATCCTTGATGAGTCACACTCATCCATATATAAAGATGTTAGATTCATCTAGAGCTGCTTTGCAGGTAATTGAGCATGTAGCTGGAAGCTGCTGTGACATCATGAAGGTTGTTCTTATGAATGTTCCTATACTCCTTCTCAGATTATACACATTCAGGAAGCTAGTCAGAGAAACAAAAAAAATTATGCCAACAGCTGAAATTGAAATGCTTGTTTGCGGCTCATTTTCATTTTAATGGGAAATTGAATGTTGGTTGAAGGATGAGTTGTTAATGGTGTCAGTGAACTCTGTCCGTTTGAGGTCATGATATTTCCAATCTACACAGGATTAGAGGAAGTAGGTTATAAATTGCTACATAGCACACACAAGTAAGGACAGCAAATGTTATTTCTTAGGGCCACAGGTCACCTGTGAGTCCCTTGGCTAATGAGAAGTTGTGATTGGTTTGTATTTTCTTGGGTTTTTCCCCTTCTCCTGGAGGCTTCGACAAAGTTCATTAGCCTGCTCATCTGAGACGTGAGATCATTATCTGTAGGAAAGCAAAACAAATGATATTATTCTGTGTGAATTCCTCTACCTTCTTTTTAAAAATGCATTTCTGATCATGTAATGGCTTCAAAATTAGGGAAGGAATAGCTATGACTGTTGCTTGTTGTATATTAGTCACTTTTGAATGGTCATTTGAATGTCTAGCCAACTCACTTTTAACAGTCGTGTTGCTGTGATACGTCATGCATCCCGAGAAAGGCCTTTTAAACTTTAATGCTTTCTGGGATTGCCCCAAAGCCCCAGAAGTGATGTTAGCTAAAACTTTTCTCCTATTTTGATAGGCCTTTCAATGGCTGGCACCTTTGCAGTAAGCTTGCCAGAGGTCAAACCACTACTGCTGGGTGATGTCATCACATTCCCTTGATCAAGGTGATTCAGACATTATGAGTTATGCGATAGGGATGCTGAGAGGACTTAGGTGAAACAGAGCTCCAGTCCTGATCCGTATAAATCTACGACTATATCAACTCTACAGAGCTTAGCACCATCAATAGACATGCTGCAAATTGAAAAATTGAAGAATAGGTAACAGACTCAAAGACACCAATTGTAGGCCAAAAAAAAATTCAGGTGTGAAAGAAATGCCTTGTCAAAACTGAGCTACACAACTTTTTAGTGGAAATCTTAAAGCAAAACCTAGAATAATATTGCCCAAAGAACTTTTGCCAGGTATAGAAGGAGTTTTATTTTTAAAAAAATTCATAGGGATGTATGAAACAGTATAAATGAGATCCAATAAAATGGTTTCTTGATTTTTTTAATGGCTTTTACAATTTTTGTTTTTTTAAAAATCCATATCTACAGTATTTTTTTTCCTGATTTTGCCTAGCATGTGATGCTTTTATACACAATCTCCCCTAATGTTAGTGTAAATTCTTTGAAGTGCCACCTTTTACCATACATTTCCCTGATTTAATCTAAAATTCTTCTCCGGTTGTGGGCTTTTTATATGTACATTTCCGTGATGAAGGCTCTTTTTACTAATGTATCTAGCCCTTCATATGCAAAATTTGCTAAAATAAAATGCTCTCACTTGCATTCCTATTCCCCCTTTTCAAAGTTGCTTGAATTTATAGTTACAGTCATCTTTTAGTTCAACAAGGGTGGTTGGATAATATTTTTCAGTTGACTTAGCTAGCTGATCTGGCCTAATGACTTTCTATTTTATAGAAAAGAGCAGTGAGTTAACCCCCAATAATCAACTGTTCAATAAATCAGCTGAAAGAGTAGGAATGTGCTATAATAACAATTCTGAGAACAGAATGTTTTGGAGAACTCTAGAAATTTCCCTCTATTCTACGGACCAGGCTATGCCTGTGTCGGGGTTTCAAATAGCATCCAAAAGTAAATCCGAGTCCAAGGCAAAGTATTTCTCAAAGTTCCAATTTATTAAGAGAGCCATGTTGGCACATCTGGGAAAACCCGAATCTGACAGCTTCCCGGTTTTCCCCACCTGGTTGAAAGTTCAAGATCTTGCCCCCACACCCACAAGTCCATCACACAGTCGAATCTTCCATTGCCATGCTGGCAGTTCCACCCATACAAAGATGACCTTGGCTTTCTAGAAAGAATGTTGTTATAGCTACATCGCATCTCACTCCTACAATCCCCCCTCCCATTTTCCCACAATAGAAAAGGTATAGTAGAATAATGTAAAGGTGTGGCAGGCCAAAGATCCAAAAGAAAAGTTGGCTGCAGGCCTGACAGTCTGCTCCAGAAAAATGCTGTTGGAGGGAATGATTTGGTGGTTCTAGGCAAGCCTGAGGAGAGGTGCGTGCAGCCGCTACATTGTTCTGGGGCCCATGGAACGCAAAGAGGGGGGCATGAAGGGGATTTTTTTTTAAAAAATTACAAAACCATTTTTTAAAAAAGAAAAACAATATTAGATATCTACTTCATACACTATACTTTGCGTTTATAGCAAAACCGCCTTGCAGCCTTGTTTGACATAACCTTTATTAATCTGAAACTCAGTGAACAGTTATTTATGTAATTTATTGAATTTTAATTTCATTACTTGCTTAAGTTTGCAAGTTTAGTTTCATTTCATTTATGAATATATTTTATATTTCATTTCAGTTTATGAATGGTTACGAAATATCTCAAAAATCTGGAGCTCAAAAACGCAAGGAAAAACAGAAATGTGTGTCCAAATTTGGATGTCCGTGTTTGGGTGAGGGGGGGCATATTAGTCTTGTTCCAGCACTTAATAATCCTCTCAGAGGCCCTGGTTCTAGAAATACCTTCTACAAACTGATAGCAATTTATATTGTCCACACATGACCTGGAGGTATTTGAGCAGAGTCTAGAATAATAATAAAAGCAGAATCCATGAGTTTTGTACATCTTAAGAACATTATCCTTTCTTATGAACGATCCTCCTGTTTACATTAATTTTTCTTAGGATAAAATTTGAGATAAGTATTTCTCTCTCTAATGACTCTTAATGCAGCCAGATGTATTGTCTGTTCCCAATAACATAAACATAATTTTATGGAAATTTTTTCTTGATATGATAAGTGGGATAAGTTTGTGAATAGAGCAGTAAAGCAAAATTTGAACAACTGGTAGAGTTAAAGAACTCTCCATCCATTCAAAATATTTATGAATCAAGTTACCTAACCACATACATTGTGCTGGTGTATAGCGGTCAACAATCCAGCAAGTGATAATTGTTTGTAGGATAGTCACATTTCTATTGCCCTTGAATAGTGAGATAAGTGAAATATACATTTAATGAATAAATAATTTCCCTTGAAAATGGGTTTTGACCTGGGGCAACTAAAATAGCATGTGTGCAAATCAGTACAGAAAGAAGTCCTGGGGAAAGGGACAAACATACACACACACACACACACACACACACACCAGCATGTAATGTTTCTGCAGCTATACAATTCAACACAATTTTTCTACTTAAGGAAGAAGAGACTGAAAACAAGTGAAGTTTTCCTTCCTTTGTATGAAGGAAAATAATTGACTTGTGTCTGCTACTGCTGCTTTCTGAGATGATTCATTATCTTATCCAGTGGGAAGAAGGTCATTTGCAAACCTTTTTGTGGGAAGTTTGATTGCTCATAATTTGCATCATATGAAGCATATATTTAGAGCTGAAGAAAAAGCAAATGAAAGAAGAGATGTTATCAGAGTAGCCTGAATAAACATATAGTAATATCCAAGCATTGTCCTTTCCAGCGTGCCTTACCAAGAAGCCATGAGAATCTCATATTGTTTAAGTGCCCAGTTTTTTTCTGTAAGGTGTTGTGATAGTACAACTCCCCTCTGATTGAACAAACACCTAAGAATATTATGAGATACAGGCAGTGGTGGGATTCAAATAATTTAACAACCGGTTCTTTGCACTAATAATTTCTTCCAACAACCAGTTCACCCAACAGTCAGAAACTTAACAACCGGTTCTCCCAAAGTGGTGCGAACTGGCTGAATCCCACCACTGGATACAGGCAGTCCCTGGTTTATGAGTGGTTGCTTAGCAACAATTTGAAATTCCGATCCCCCCCCCAAAAGCTACTTATGACCGACTTCTGGAGTTCTGATGGCCACCCTCTCTGGACACCTGTGTAAAGTACCCTAACGATGCCTGCTTCATAATAAGCAATCCGATATTGTAATACAAAAAGCAGTGATTTATTAACAGTTTCATTAGGCATTCTTCATTAGGCATTTCTTATTCACAGCCATCTTTTTTGCTTTCTTTATCTGCTTTTGAACTTTGCTCGTGTTTCTGTCCTCCCTTCAGTCTGTCATAAATCACGTTATCCAACAGCTTCGTTCATCTCAACCCAGCTACTGTAATCTGAGATCTGGCTCCGCTGACGCTCTGCATGGAATGTCAACACAGAGAGTTGACATCCTGATTACATTTGCTTAACAACCAGCCAGCATTTATGACTGCGATTTATGTTTACTTCTGATTTTTGGCAAAAATGCCCCACAGCAAACCATGGCTTTACTTAATGACTGCAGCGTTCGCATATATTTACTCAGAGACCATGGTGATTTGCTTAACAACTACTGCAAAAAATGTCATAAAATTGGGCTGTTTGCATGATGACCCTCATCATGACTGTCCTGAATTATAGCTGTAATTTGTAGCCTCTTGATAACTAATGAACATTCATAGAGATTTTACTTGTGGAAGATAATCTAAATTGCTTAAGTGGGGAAGAAAGGACTGGTCAATGTTACCCTATGATCATTATACCCATGCTTTCCATATGCAAATGGAGGATGTCACACAGTGGTGGGATGCTACCAATTTAACAACCAATTCAGCACACTACGTGCACACAAACGCAGCTCTAAAAATGGAGCATTTAGAAGCTCAGCTGCTTACCTTCCAAGTTAGCAACGGTGAGTAAAAAAGCTGGAGGGGGGGGGCGAATCAGCTGTACTGCACGATTGAGATGAGCTAGAAAGCAGGAAATAAAGGACAGGATAGAGCAGGCACACATGGGCGGAGCCAGCTAACCATCGGAGCTACTGGTTGCACCTGAACCGGTCTGAACCAGCTGAATACCACCTTTGAACCTTCTCATCACATAGATTAAAATCCCTATTTTATCCACATTACTGAAACTATAATAGATCATATTTCATCTCCTCTCCTCTCCAAGCAACCCACCCACATCATCATGTGTGCATAAATACTATATTCACCGGGGGGGGGGATTAATCTACGTCCAACTAAACCAATTGCCATTCAATTTAAGTGCAGGCTGCCACCATGTTATTGTATTTGTATTGTGTACATCAACATCATCTTGTATAGAGGAGGAGCCAATGTTGTGACAATACGGACGTGTGGTCTCGATGCTTCGAGACCGCTGCTGATACTTTTGCCGCTGGGTGGTCCAATCGGACCTAAACCGTCCTGTAGAGATGGTAAACAGGAAGAATATGTCTTGCTGATCTCAGGGACACCGCAAAGTCCCTGATCGATCCAAGATAAGTTGTTCAAGCCGGCGACAAAAAGTCCAGCCCCAGGCTGATGAAGTTGGGACGGCTCTGGAACAGAAGAGAAGCGGAAAGAGAAAGTATGTCCATCTGGTGAGGAAACTTTATTGTTTTGGAAAAGACTGCCCATTTTTTTAAAAAAGTTAAATTAAATCCAAAAGCAGAAGAAAATAAGCTGCGAAATTAACCTATATTGGATTGCTTTGAATAGTGTGTTTAATTTTACTTTGTGGATTGAAGTGCTCGCAACTTTTTTTATAAAGAGAACGGATCAGTTTTTCTTCTATTTTTTATTTTTTAAACTATGGATTAAAGTCTTCTTATTTCAACAAGGACTTTTATTACTGCTATTAATTCTATTTGAGAACTCTGTTTCTTTTAAGTTTGAAATAACATTAGAGAGTGGGAAGCAATACTGCCACTTGGAGGCTGGAGGCTTGAGTTTTTGAAACAATGCACTTTCCCTTTTCCTTTTGATCTCACTGACTTTGTATCTCGAGGCTTGGCAACTTGTTTATAGAAAGTGATAAGAAGCAAGGGCATGAATTGTTTTTACAAGTGCACTTTGAGAGTCTTACTGGCAGTGGGAGAGGAAAAGAAACAGAACCTTCTTTTTTGAAGATCATAAATGAACTTGCATTTAAGCTAATTTAATATAAGAAGCCTTGAAAGCCAGAGTGGCAGTATCTACCAGCTTGCCAAAATGGCATAACATTCAAAGGAAACAATAACTTTGCCAAACATCTTGGCTGGAATTCAAAACTTATTAGAAATAACAGAGAGAATTGAGAAGGAGATGGGAAAAAATAGAGTTTATAACAGCAAAAAATAATGGGGTCAGAGTCCCAAAAATTGAAGGGGAAAATGATTATAAAGACAAGACAACTGATTACTTTACCAGTGGAGTGAACATGGTTGAAAGTGGAAAAAGGAAAGTATAGAAAAGGGGGTTAGATTGACAGATTTCAAGGCATGGAAGAAGAAAAAAGAGGAAAAATTATGGATTTAAGGAGAGAGAACTTCTCAGAAGCAAGATTGACAACCAAAAATAACCTGATTAAAATAGCAGATGGAGGGCATCGAGATTACTTAAGTGATGCTACAAGCAACAAGCTGCAGAGAGAATTCCACAAAAATGTTATTAAGGAAACAAATAGAAGATCAATTCCACAAATGACAAAATAAATAAATCTGTATTATTATTGGAAGGATACAGGCTGATATATGAAAATTGATAATAAATAGATAATAAATTGATAAATTGAAAATTGATAATAAATTGATAATAATAAACTATTACTAAAATAGTTAATTTTAGTAATTAGTGATTAGTAATTTAGTAACTTCTAGAGTGCTATGTTAAATAAATAATTGATAAGGATAATAAGGTACATACATGTGTTGGTTTGATGAGAGGAAATTTCATATAATTAGTGAATGGGTTTTTTAAATAAATAATATCTATATTAATAACAATGAAATGACAAGGGATAAATTGTAAACAGCGATTTTGAAAGGAGGATCAGAAACCTTGTTAACAAACATAATTAATTTTTACTTAGAACATGCTATAAAGGGGTAATGTTATTAGATGATATTAAAAATAATTAATGAAATGCTACTATGTCCTTGTGTTTTTTAATTTTGGACTATTTCATGTAAAAGGATTTTAAAACAACCACAGTCAAATGAAAAGTGTGGTATGTTGATAGTAAGATATATAAATATTTTTTTATTTAAAATACATAATGTGATTTGAATTATAAGCAATGACTGTGGAAGAGATGCATGAAAGTTATTTGTAACCAATCAACACACTTCTACAATATGATTAGTGATTAGTAATTTAGTAATCTTTAGAGTGATATGTTAAATAAATAATTGATGATGATAACAAGGTACACATATGTGTTGGTTTGAAGAGAGGAAACCTGATATAATTAGCGAATGAATTTCTATTAATAAATAACAATTATAATAATAACAATGAAATGACAAGGGATATAGTTAACAATATATATATGTACTGGCTCAATAAAAGGTATTGAGATTCAAATAGTAAATAGTGACTTGAAAAAGAGAATTAGAAATTTTGTTATCAATCATAATTAATTCTTACTTAGAACATGTTATAAAGGTGTAATGTTATTGGATGATATTAGAAATAATTAATGAAATGTCATTATGTGGTTGTGTTTTTCAATTTTGGATTATTTTATGCAAAAGGACATTAAAACAAATATAGTCAAATGAGAAGTGGGATGTTGATAGTAAGATATATAAAGATTTTTGATTTAAAATATACAATGTGATATGAATTATAAGTAATGACTGTGGAAGAGATGCAAGAAAGTTATTTGGAACCAATTGACACACTTCTACAATATGTAACGAAAGATGATTTTATTTTATTTTTTTGTGTTGTTTGTCTGTTTAACCAAAAATAAAAAAATATTTTTTAAAAACCATCTTTTTATAGTATGGAAGTTCCACCTTCATCAGTAAATGTAGGGAGAGCAGATATTATATTACCTTTCTCACATGTTTACTTTTGCACTGAAAAAAATGTACAAAAATGGCCTCCTAAACTAACCTTAGAGTTTATCTATTTTTTTGCACATCTATTTGTGAATCTGTTTAGTAAAATTACTCACTTGCTGAAGGCACTAGATGCAAAAACATTGTCCTCATTGCTGGAAAAGTAAAATGGAAAGTAATCATATATTTTTTGGTTTTTAGAATATTAGTCTTGTACTATGAAAAATTAGTTATTGTGCTACTGATAGATGAAAATGAATCTAAGTTAGAAGATATTCACACTGATAGATAAAAATGAATCTAAGTTAGAAGAGATTGACATGTTTTTATTTCCAGATTCTGCGCAGTAAAAATATAGTAAAAAGTGGCAGGGATTTTAAAAAAACCTTTGAATTACACAGGTGGTTGTTTAATTCCTCCAAAAAGAGTCCTATTTTAATGTGTGATGTTGGGTTTCTTCTATCAGGGACAACAAAACTCCTATATGATCTGTTTAATTTTTATACAAAATCTATTATTATGATGGAAAATTTCTGATGATAAACTTATGGTTCATTGTATAAAAAACTCAGAAGTCTTATGACATGGAGAGAATAAAAATATAGTCTAAGTTTCTAAATATCTATAGTTAGCTTGACTTTCGGTAGAAAACTAGCAACGGCTCTGGTCTCAGTATCAGTATTATTTACTGAGCACAGTGAATTATGCCATTTTCTTCCACTAACATGCTGGCCCCCTCTGTGTATGAGTGAGATATTTATGTTGCCCTTTGATAGCTGAACTAGAGAATCTTGTCTACAAATAATTGATGTCATTTTCCTCCAGCTCTGTTGAGAGGAATCTGTATGTGCAAAGCTCTGATTTATATAGCAGCTAGGCTTTCTGAAAAGTTTTTTTTTTTTTGCCTTCCAACCTGAATGTTGCTGAACCATTTAGATAGCAGGTGATTTTCTATTTAATATTAGCAAGCCATTTTACCGCCTGAAATGGGTTGCCTTAAGTCTTTTTAACAGGATCTTGCAAAATTTAATTCTGATTCCTTTGATTTCTTGGCTTTTTCCTACTTGTGAGCAGGCACAGGCCACTGCCAAATTTAAATCTTGGCATAATCATCACCGGGTTTTGGTTGGATAAAATATGGTGCTTCATCCTTTTTCAATCCTCTTGCCACTAATAAGTAAGTCTTAAGATACAGAAGGATCTTGACAAACTTGAACATTGGCCACTATCTAATAAAATGAAATTCAATGGTGAAAAGAGTAAGGTTCTACATTTAGGCAACAAAAATGGAATGCACAGGTACAGTATAGGTGATACCTTGCTCAGTAGTAGTAACTGTGAAAGGGATCTTGGAGTCCTAGTGGACAACCATTTAAATATGAGCCAGCAGTGTGCAGCAGCTGCCAAAAAAGGCAACACAGTCCTAGGCTGCTTCAACAGAGGGATAGAATCAAGATCACGTGAAGTGTTAATACCACTTTATAATGCCTTGGTAAGGCCACACTTGGAATACTGCATTCAGTTTTGGTCGCCACGATGTAAAAAAGATGTGGAGACTCTAGAAAGAGTGCAGAGAAGAGCAACAAAGATGATTAGGGGACTGGAGACTAAAACATATGAAGAACGGTTGCAGGAACTGGGTATGTTTAGCTTAAGAGAAAGAAGGACTAGGGGAGACATGATAGCATTGTTCCAATATCTCAGGGGTTGCCACAAAGAAGAGGGAGTCAAACTATTCTCCAAGGCACCTGAGGGTAGAACAAGAAGCAATGGGTGGAAACTAATCAAGGAGAGAAGCAACTTAGAACTGAGGAGAAATTTCCTGACAGTTAGAACAATTAATCAGTGGAACAGCTTGCCTCCAGAAGTTGTGAATGCCCCAACACTGGAAGTCTTTAAGAAGATGTTGGCTAGCTATTTGTCTGAAATGGTATAGGGTTTCCTGCCTAGGCAGGGAGTTGGGCTAGAAGACCTCTAAGGTCCCTTCCAACTCTACTATTGTATTGTATTGTATTATTGTATAAGTACTGATAATATTTTAAATGACATCCATTATCTTTACATAACTGTCTCCACTGGTGAAATTCATTTTTTTTAGACCCGTAGTGCTCCTGAGAGCTTAAATTATGACTAGCATCCTTACTTTTTGCCTGATCTGATGCCATTACCTTTGCGTAACTCAGTCATAAGCAGCCCACAGCTTCCTGTGAGAGTCATGGCTGACTGACAACATCTTTGTGAACAAGCAGAGATGACAATTGTTGTGTAGAATGAAACACCAGTGAGTAGACTTTTCTTTTAAATTTCTCCAGAGAAAAGATTGGGAGATCACCCAGAAGTGCTCTAAATGACAGCTCCTTGCAAGGAGATTGTAAACTAGGGATCTCTGATGGTCTAAATACCAGGAGCTGAGCAAGAAGACAGCTTTACTCTCAGCAGTGGTAGAGCCTTTCATAAGGGTGCAAAGCCAATCAAATACAGTTTACAATCATTTTTGGAAATGTTCAATTTAATTACTTTATGAATACGAGAGACCTTCAAAACAGCAATCTTAGTTTGATATCTGGTGAGTTTTACCTTCCTTGAATTTAAGGCATTTTAAGTATAGTCTGAAAATTTTAAAATAGTATATAATGGGGAAAAAGGATTTTGATTTTAAAAAGCTTTAAAAGAGTTGGGAGACCAGAGAGATTTGGAATACTGGTTATTTTTGCTGCAAGACTTGAAAAACAAGTACATAATTAAATAATATGCTTGTGGCAAGCAACTGTAACAGGACTAAATCCATATTAAGAACTGAGATTAATGAAGATTGAAAATGGATACAAGTCAGACCCCAAAAGAAAACAGTTAAAATAGCTAAGCAGTTATAACTTTTTCTTATCTTAAACAGGTTTTTATATAGACTGAAATATTAATAAGTAATATTTCAGAAGAGATTCAGATTTCAATGGATTAACTTTTAGTAGACAATGATAAATTTAAAAAAAACATTTATATCTGACATAGACTTTATACAGTTTGAAGGCATAAAAGACAACAAAATTGAGATGACTAAAAAGGGAATACAAAAGTCAAATCAAGAAAAGGATCTGGATCTGGGACAGCTGTTATGATGCCTCTTAATGGGATTTAAAATGTAGGCTGGTGAAAGCTTTGAAGACTTCTTTTAAATACCAGAGTGATGTTACATCAAATCACACAATGCCATGGGAAGGATTTAAAGGTCAAAATTGTACAGAGCAAAAAGAAAGAATATAAAGTTGGATTATTTGACCAGATATAAACCATTTGACAGTGAACTTTTTGCTGAATCAGGATAGAAAAGATGATGATGATTTTTGGGATTGTGTGTAGGTAAATGAGGAGAAGATGTTTTTTAAAATTATTATTTGTAACTTTAAAAGAAGGTGAACAGTTAGTATATTAGCTTTTGCTCAGTGTGATGAAGTTTGGTAGCCACGTTATTACTGTCTTTGTTGTCATTTTTCTTTATTTCTGAATTGTTTTCTTTTTTTCTTGTACTTTCTGCACTTTTTTGTTTAGTTTGTACTAGTTTTTACTATGCTTATATATATATATATATATATATATATATATATATATATATATATATATATATATATATATGTGTGTGTGTGTGTGTGTGTGTGTGTGTGTGTGTGTGTGTGTGTGTGTGTGTGTGTGTGTGTGTGTGTGTGTGTTGTATTTGTGCTGATAAATAAATAAAGGGAGACTAGTATAGATCTATTTCAAGCTATTTAGCTCTCATCAGCTAGCCATACCCTTACTGGGATTCGAACCTGGGCTGTATTACATATTAGGCAGAAGTATTAGCCACTAAGCCACAGGCTCTCCTCCTTATCAGCTGAGCCAGGGAAATAGGTATGTATTTGTGTTACAACCCCTGGTATGCCCAAATATGGGAGGGAGCTCACTACTCCCCCTTTTTGTCCCTTGGCTCATTACAGAAGACCATCCAGAATCTTCTACTCACATCCAATCCATTGCAATCATGTCCTCTACCTGGGATTTCTTACTTCATATCAAAGGTATGATTTTAAACTGTGCTCTCTGTTAGATATTAGCATATATCGTAGGAAGTCTCCTCTCTGGTCCGCTGCTACAGCGGGAAACAGGTATCGTTCTGATTGGTCGAGGGGCGTACCCGATCCCTATAAAAGGGGAACCCTCCGACCACAGAGCAAGCTGGATCACTACTACTACTAATAAAGAGCTGTTAAGTCACTTCGTGTACGCAGTCTGTTCTCTTGTTGCCCAGATCTAACATTGGCGACGAAGGTGGGATCGAGAGACAGATAGGACAAAAAAGCTACCTCCAGAATCTCCGGATTTGATCCAGCCTAGGAATTCGGCAGAAATTCCGGCAGCCATCTCAGGTCACCACAGCGCGGCAAATTCAAACGAGAGAAGATGGCGATGCACGCTCCCCCCGCTCCATTCGACCCAGCGAACGACGAATGGGAAGCCTTCATGATTCGTTTCGAGTGTTTTCTCGAAGCGAACGAATACACGGGGATCACCGATGCCCGGAAGAAAAACATCTTCCTCGGCTACTGTGGAAAAGAAGTCTTCAACACGGCCAGAGACCTCACCGCGCCTACTCCAATACAGGCAGTATCATGGACGGCGTTGCAACAAGCTCTACAGACTCATTACGCGCCAAAACCTTCCCGCCATGTTTGCCGCCAAGCATTCAACACGAGGAACCAGAAGGCGGGAGAATCTATCAACCAGTACGTTGTAGCCCTACGAAAAACAGCCACACATTGTGGATTCAGAGACCTGGATGAGCAGATTATGGATCGACTCATTAGCGGGCTGAGAGACATTTCCCTACAAAAACGGCTGTTAGCCAAAACTAATTTAAGCCTACAGATTGTACTCGACGAGGCAAGAGCTTCAGAAGCAGCAGACAGATCAGCGGAGACAATCCAATGCGGGTTCAACACAGGCCAGCCAGCGCCAAGACACACCAGAGTCCACTACGAGGACACCATTACAGATTTCGAGGATCCCGAGCTCGAGGGAAGTCACCTGATGCGGAGCAGTCACGTGAGACCTAGGGGGAGACCCGGATTCCGTTTGCCGCCCTGCGCAAGCTGTGGAGGGAATCACCCCCAGTCTACCTGTAGGTTCAGGAACGTTGTTTGTTCGCACTGCAACAAACTTGGGCACATCGCACGAGTGTGCCGGAGCAAAGTCCCTGCCTCACGGCAGCCACCCATGTACCGCCAACAGAAGCCCAACCCAGGGGCTTGGCGAAACCAAAAAGGGCGCCCAGAGAGAAATCCACAAGTGTTTACCCAGAGAGAAAATTCCCAAAGAGCTGAGCGAGCGTATTCCCAGAGAGGTTACACACAAAGAGCTGAAAGAGCGTTCTATCAAGACGCTCAACGAGAGTATTTTCAGGATACAGATGCTGAGATAGAGTTGACCCAGAGAGAGGAGTTGCGAACGTATCTCACCACAATAAGTCAGGTCCGCACCAAGCGGCCAAAAAAGCTGAAAGTCACAGTCCTCTTGGAGGGCTCACCTTGCGAGCTGGAAGTTGACACGGGATCGTCCCTGACGATCATTTCATGGGCATCCATGAAACAGGCTATCCCTAGCCTCAAAAAGAGCCAACTACGCGTTCCAGACATCCTGCTACGAGACTACCAGGGGAACCGAGTTCCCATCGTGGGCCAAGGCACATTCCAAATCCGTTTCAAGGACATCGTAGCCCAGCTGCCCGTGACCATCGCCAGCGCGCCATTACAGAACCTTCTGGGACTAGACTGGTTTGAAGCCTTGGGGTTAGAAGTCACCGGAATAAACGCAGTGGAGAACAGCAGCGCTGAGCAGATATTTAAGGAGTTCGAGGATGTGTTCAGCCCCGGTCTTGGTAAGTATGTGGGTAAACCAATATCATTTAATTTAGACCCCAAAGTGGCGCCAATCCGACTTAAGCCGAGACGAGTGCCTTTTGCACTCCGCCCAAAAAATAGACAAGGAGATAGATAAATTAGTAGAGCAAGGAGTCCTTGAGCCGGTGGATCACGCGCGTTGGGAAACTCCCATTGTGACCCCAGTCAAACCAGACGGATCAGTCCGCATCTGCGCGGACTATAAATGCACAATTAATGTCGCGCTACAACAAAGCGCATATCCTGTGCCTGTAGTACAGCACTTATTGCACTCGTTGGGGCCAGGAAAGGTATTTGCTAAATTAGACATGGCACAAGCTTACCAGCAGCTGCCCGTAGATAGCGCCAGAGCGGAGGCCCAAACTATAGTGACGCATAGTGGGGCATTCAAATGCAACCGGCTGCAATTCGGTGTGAGCATTGCTCCAGGTTTGTTCCAGAGCGTCATGGAACGACTTTTGCAAGGGATACCGGGAGTCGTCCCCTATTTCGACGACATCTTGGTGTCCGCTGCAAACGAGGAGCAATTAAATAAAAGAGTCAGAACTGTTTTGGCCAGAATCAGAGAGAAGGGTCTCCGCCTTAAAAAGGAAAAATGCCAAATTAACGTGCCTAGCGTAGAATTCCTGGGATATAGAATCGATGGTCAGGGAATACACCCCACTTCAAAGAAAATTAAGGCGATCCAGGACGCCCCCACACCACGTAACCAGACCGAGCTGCAGGCCTTCCTCGGACTACTTAACTTCTACAGCGTTTTTCTGAGACAGAAGGCGACCGTTGCTGAGCCGCTACATCGACTACTCCAGCGAAACGCACCATGGAGATGGGGACGATCCGAAGCAGCAGCTTTTGCCGGGGTAAAGCACCTGCTCACCACTGACTCGCTGTTAGTCCAATACAGCCAGACACTACCCCTAGTATTGACCTGCGACGCATCACCCTTTGGAGTCGGCGCAGTCCTTAGCCACAGGATGCCAGACGGAAAAGAAGCACCCATCGCTTTCTACTCTAGAACTCTTTCATCGGCCGAGAGGAACTACAGCCAGATGGACAGGGAAGCATTAGCTGTGGTAGCGGGAGTAAAACGTTTCCATGAATACCTCTACGGCCGCGATTTTGAATTAATTACTGATCACAAACCGCTGTTGGGACTTTTGGCGGGAAACCGCCCCACCCCGGTCTCCCTTTCTCCACGCATGACCAGGTGGACTGTTTTCCTGGCTGCGTACTCCTGCAAGTTAATTCATCGACCGGGCTCCACCCTAGGACACGCAGACGCACTCAGCCGTTGCCCACTACCGGACCTTTTGCCAGACCCCACTGCCGAAGTACCGGTGTCGCTCATTGACTGTTTGGACTCTGGACCGGTTTCTTCCTGCGACGTTGCAAGGTTCTCCTCTAAAGACAGTTTAATAAAGCAAGTTCAAACTTGGGTTTGGAGGGGGTGGCCGAAGGGAAACGTGGGCCCAGAATTCAAAGTGTTTTGGTCAAAACGGGACGAACTCTCAGTGTTACAAGGTTGCTTATTGTGGGGGGATCGAGTTGTTATTCCTTATGCTTTACGTAAAAATGTGTTAGATGCATTACATGTTGGGCATCCGGGGATCGTGAGGATGAAGGCTTTAGCGAGAAGTTACGTTTGGTGGCCAAACATGGACAAAAAGATAGAGGAGTGGGTGGCCACTTGCAATCCATGCCAAGAATCGAGACCAGCACCCCCGGAAGCGCCCGCCACGGAATGGGAAAAGCCGAAAGCACCCTGGTCGAGAATACACATCGACTTCGCAGGGCCAGTTCAAGGTCAGACTTTCCTTATAGTTGTGGATGCATATTCCAAATGGCTAGAAGTAGTCCTAATGACTTCAACCACGGCAGAGGCAGTCATTAAGGTTCTACGGCGACTTTTCGCCACTCATGGCCTGCCCGACCTCCTGGTCTCCGATAACGGGCCCCAATTCACGGCCATGCATTTCGAAACGTTTTTAGCAGGTCAAGGAATTCGGCATGCCCTCGTCGCGCCATTCCATCCGGCATCAAACGGACAGGCAGAGAGAATGGTGCGATCCGCAAAAGAGGCCCTCGCTAGGATGGGTCCAGGTGATTGGCAAACACGCATAGACCATTACCTCCTCATTCAGCACATTACCCCCAGTGCAACGACAGGAAGGAGCCCCGCTGAAATGCTCATGGGCCACCGTCTACGGTCTCACCTGGACCGTCTTCACCCCAACTACTCTGCCACAGCACCCCCAGACTCCACAAGCAAAATTCGGAATTTCAGCATAGGGGATTCGGTATATGCCCACAACTATGCAGGGGGAACATTGTGGATGCCGCCAACGGTCATTGGCATCATGGGTCCACGATCGTATCTGTTAGAACTGGAAGATGGGCGGAATTGGAAGAGGCACATCGATCAACTTCGGGGTCGCCTGGCGCACTCAGACCTACGAGCCGAGGACGAGAGTTACCTACCAATGCAAAGTCAGCCACTCGAGAGCCCCAACATAGAGAACTACGACACCTGCGAGCCCAGGACAGAACAAGAGGTCGAGCGCGAAACAGAACAACCCCCAAGCAACGTAAGCGAGCAGACCCCCGAACGCCCAAGCCACGAAAGTCTGAAAACACCAGAACTCGAAGCAAAGAAAGCAACTGATCCTGCAACTACTCCTGACCAACCCGAACTGCGACGCTCCACTCGAGTAAGGCAAACTCTAACATACCTTAAGGACTACATAACCAACCGCAATGTTCCGTCTAAGAGGGGAGGGGTGTTAGATATTAGCATATATCGTAGGAAGTCTCCTCTCTGGTCCGCTGCTACAGTGGGAAACAGGTATCGTTCTGATTGGTCGAGGGGCGTACCCGATCCCTATAAAAGGGGAACCCTCCGACCACAGAGCAAGCTGGATCACTACTACTACTAATAAAGAGCTGTTAAGTCACTTCGTGTCCGCAGTCTGTTCTCTCGTTGCCCAGATCTAACACTCTCCAGTTAGTCTGCTATGCTTTACTTCCCTCTGTGACTCTTCTTTTCCAGTTTCTGATTACTGTCCTTCATAGCTGTTTTATCATGGGCTTTTAATGGACTGCTGAACAACTCAGAAGGAACTTTCCTAGGGTTTAACACACCAGAATATTGAACTGTCTTTCCCTTCAAGAAGGCAAGTTCTCTGAACCCAGTGGAGCTTTAACTGATCTGATTACATTTGTACCATGAATACTACCATGAATACATATACATTCACCAGTGGTGGGATACGACCGGTACACCCCGATACGGGGGTACCGGTGCCTGCTGGGAGCACCAGGTACCCTTCCAGTATGCTGCTCTGTAGGGCCCACTCACCCGCCTGTTCTCCTTACCGCTATTTGAGCCGATTGGGGCTTTCGCGCATGCGCACAGAGCGTACGATGCCTGTGCGATGCTCCCCCGAGCTGCTGGAGTGTCATGGGTGGTAAGTATGCATGCGTGTGCTGCACATGTTCACATGGTGGACACCTGTCCCCATTGCAGCGTACCAGTTGCAACGGGATCCAGAACCCACCACTGACATTCACATTCACACACATATATATCTTCATATACACACTTATATTTATATTTCTCATAATAATTCTCGGCTCCTACCTTTCTGGCCGGACGCAGCGTGTGTTGGCAGGGGAGGAGAGGTCGACCCTACGCCCCCTTACTTGTGGGGTGCCACAGGGGTCGGTCCTCTCGCCACTCCTGTTCAACACATATATGAAGCCGCTGGGTGAGATCATCCGTGGTTTCGGGGTGGGATACCATCTGTACGCTGATGATACTCAGCTGTACTTTTCCACCCCGAACCACCCCAACGAGGCCATCGAAGTGATGTCCCGGTGTGTGGAAGCCGTACGGATCTGGATGGATGACAACCGACTCAAACTCAACCCCTCCAAGACGGAGTGGCTGTGGGTACCGGCTCCCCGGTTCAGCCAATTAATTCCATCATTGGCCATCGGGGGCATTCAACTTGCCCCCGTGGAGCGGGCGCGCAATTTGGGCGTCCTCCTGGATGCCCGGCTGTCCATGGATGACCATGTGACAGCTGTGGCAAGGGGGGCGTTCCACCAGGTTCGCCTGGTGCGCCAATTGCGCCCCCTACTGGACCGGGACGCCTTACGCACAGTCACTCATGCGCTGGTGACGTCTCGCTTGGACTACTGTAACGCTCTCTACATGGGGCTTCCCTTGAAATGCACCCGGAGGCTACAGTTGGTCCAGAACGCAGCCGTGCGGGTAATTATGGGGAGTACTAGGTACTCCCATGTGACACCGTTCCTGCGCGAGCTGCACTGGCTTCCTGTGGTCTATCGGGTGCGTTTCAAGGTTTTGATAACAATCTTTAAAGCGCTCCATGGCTCAGGACCTAGTTACTTGCGGGATCGTATTCTGCCCCATACATCCCTGCGACCAATCCGCTCGCACAGAGAAGGCCTCCTCCAGGTGCCGTCCACCAGACAGTGTCGAGGGGCGGCGCCTAGGAGTAGAGCCTTCTCTGTGGCGGGCCCAGCCCTGTGGAATGACCTCCCTCCAGATATTAGGAATACCTCTGACCTCCGCTCCTTTCGTGTAAAGCTCAAGACCCACCTTTTTCAAGTTGCTGGCCTGGCTCAACTTTGATCCAACTATATCGCTCCTGACGGGTTTTTTTATTTGGGGTATTTTAATTGCATTCAATTTATTTAGGGGTTTTTAAACATTGTGTTTTTACTTGTTTTTATCTATCACTTCACCTCCTCCTTGTATATGTCGTGTATATGTCTTGGTATATGTTTTGTTATATGTATGTCGATATATTTATTTCCTATGTTTTGTTGTACGCCGCCCCGAGTCCTTCGGGAGAGGGTGCGGCTAAGAAATAAATATTTATTATTATTATTATTATTATTATTATTATTATTATTATTATTATTATTATTATTATTATTAAATTGAATAGTTTTCACCTTCCTTTTTAGGCTGGTGGTTACACTTTCAAAAACAAAAGTAACCCCTTGTTTATTAGTTATATTTCTCCCCCCCCCCAAATGTTTCTATCCAAAATTAAAACATCAAGCAACATGCAAATCGCAATCACTTTTTAAAAAACCATCCTTTCTTGTGTTATTCTCAAGTTTGGCTCCCTAATTTTTGCTGGAGCTGAGACCCAATAGAGATGTAGTAGCAAGGGTGTTTTAATAACTGCTTAACATGTAAGAAATTAATAGTTTGAAACTAAGCATAATCTTTTTATTTTTACTACCACTGTATTTTTCGGACCATAAGACGCACTGGTGTAGAAGACACACCAAAATTTTAAAGGGGTAGGTCAGGTGTTAGATCGGGCAATGAGAAGGCAGACACTGGTTTAACGCAACAACAGCTCTTTATTCAGACAGACAAGTATGTACAATCCAGCAACTGTTCGGTCTGACAGCAACCCTTTTATAGGGAGCTGTCAGACCTCTAAACCAATCAGATTAAACCTCTGTTCCCGCCGGAACAGAGGACCAGAGTGGAAACTCTGGTAGCTAGTGTTAATATGTAACATCAGGAAAAAAAGTTTTTGTCCTCCCCTGGCCCCCATGAGCACTCTGCAGGCTTCAGCAGGCTGGGGGAAGGCAAAAGGCCCCAGTTTTTGTAAAAAATGGCCTATTTTTCATCCGGTTTTTGTAAAAATAGGATGCAGGGGCGGGGCTTCGGGCCAAAAATACCTGTATTCAGTGTATAAGATGCACCAACATTTCCAGGCTCTTTTAGGGGGAGAAAGTGTGTGTTTTATACTCTGAAAAATATGGTATTTTTCTTTCCCTGAATTCTCCACTTTACCACTGCTCCTCCTCCTCGCACCATTTTAATCAGTGTACTATTGTTCAGTTGTTCAATTACTTCCAGCTCTTCGTCACACCCTGGAAATAATTTGATAGGGATTATGTAATACCAACTGTTTTGTTCTTGAATGATAGTAACTAATTATAATCCTGGACTAATAAATTCTTTATAGTATAATGATAAATCAATAAGAAAATAATGAATGTTCTTAAAACACAGGGTTCTGTTTGTTTGCTTCTCCCTCTCTTCCTCTCTCTCTGTATGTATATGTGTGAGATAGGAAAATCTATGGTATATATGGAAAAGGTTCCCCTCGCACATATGTGCTAGTAGTTCCTGAATCTAGGGGGTGGTGCTCATCTCTGTTTCAAACCTGAAGAGCCAGCACTGTCCGAAGACATCTCTGGGTCATGTGGCCAGCATGACTAAACGCCGAAGGTGGAATTCTGTTACCTTCCCACCAAAGGCATTTCCTATTTTTCTACTTGCATTTTTACATGTTTTCGAACTGCTATGTTGGCAGAAATTGAGACAAGTAACAGGAGCTCACTCCGTTATGCAGCGCTAGGGATTCGAACCGCCGAATTGCCAACGATTCTGATCGACAAACTTAGCATCTTAGCCACAGAGCCACCACATCCCATATGTGTGTGTGTGTGTGTGTGCGCGCGCACACACACACACACACACACACATATATATCTTCATATACACACTTATATCTGTACTTCTCATAATAAATTGAATAGTTTTCAGCATGTGAATACTGACAACTTTATTCATGGTTGAAAATAGAGTGGGGCTGATGAGCAATTCCATTCAAATTGATGAATTATTTATTTTAGAAGATGAACATGGACCACAATTTGGTTTGATTTGCCCAGCTGACAAATCAATTCCACTAAGCTGTCAATTTCCTACAAAAAGGAGTGAATGTCATCATTTACTGTAAGTCGAATAGCTGTCTAAGATGTCACCTCATTACCTATCTTTTCCCACCTACCTTTCCTTTCCTTTAAAATCAATATTTGCTCCTTTCATCTTTTTCCTATGCAAAAGAGACCAATGTTTACTTTCCCTAATTCTGAATGTTAGTGAACATAAGATGAAGGATAAAAAGTAAACCCATTTAACAATAACTTTGTACCCTTGTCTCAGCAAGAAAGGTGACCTTGTGAAACATGTCCTGCTTCACTGCACCCTATACAGACAGTTATATTGTTTTTTTTATTGCCCTTGTTAATTAAAAAGACAGATGTGGGAATTGACTCCATGATTCCATAAGTGTTAATCTCGATGCAGCAGCCACCATCATATGTAAGTCTACAATATGCAAATCTGAGGATCAGTGGATACATTTCTGTATATCTAACCCTCAAAATCTGAGTATCTTCACCATCTGCAAAGATGGCACTGCTATTCTCTCACAAGAATTGCACAACTAAGTGGTGTGATCTTGCTGGAATTAAGATGCCCTCCCAAGCATTTTCTTAGAAATGAAAAGTGAAGATTACTAAGCCTTCGAAGTCTATGACGATCTTAGAAGAAGAAGAAATTAAAGTGTTGTTTTTCACTTGGTCACTTATTTGTGGTAAATGTATATATATATATATATCCTGCAGCAGGGCCAATTTTAGGCCTAGGCATCTAGGCAGGTTCCTAGTGGCCCAAATTTTTTTAGGGTGGGTGCCAAAATTGAAAAGACTTCCAAATATACAATATGAATGTAATTTACTTTACTTTATTTTACTTTATTTAGAATTTATAGACCGCCCCCTCTCCCCGAGGGGACTCGGGGTGGTGTACAGACAAAAGCTAAAAACCGTATATACAATAACCGAATTAAATACCCCTTTTTAAAAAACAAATTAAATATAGAGTCTGTACAGTGATAATAAAAATTAAAACAGGTTAAAAGGACAACCCCTTAAAATTTAAAATGCCGGCCAGGAGGATTGAAAATTAAAACTACAATTGGGCCAGGCCAGCTAATTGGAACAGGTGGGTCTTGAGTTTCTTGCGGAAGGAGCGGAGATCGGTAGTAGTTCTGATGTCGGGGGGGGAGGTCATTCCAGAGGGTCGGGCCCATCACAGAGAAGGCCCTAATCCTGGGCGCCGCCCGCTGGCATTGCCTAGTGGACGGCACCCGGAGGAGTACCGGTGATAATATCTGATCAACTTTTCTCATTTCTTTAGAAGTTTTTTCTCTACAATTTTTCAGAATGCTTATCCAAAAGCTAGCAAACAGCACACCAACTGGGCATTGCAAGTCGCAAAAAAGAAATTATTATTAAAGCTATGGACCTCAAGAAGCTGATTACATTATCAAAGCAAGATAAAAATCTGACAGGAAGATCTCGAGTAATTGAGATTTCTGATTACCACCTTATCCAAGTTTTTTTAAAAAAATTCTTATGTATTATTAAATTTATATGTTGCCCACCTGACTGACAAAGCAACTCTGAATAGATTACAAATGGTAAAAAGATAAATATAAAAACAGTTAAAATTAAGAAGAGTTGCCAAACAAAAACAAAAAAAACCCCAAAGGGATGGATGGCACGGGGACTAAAGTTAAAGCAGGGATGGGCTGCTATGGGTTTGCCTGGGTTCAGGAGAACCTATAGGTAACATTATGGTCAGTTTGGAGAACCTCCAAATCCCACCCGTGGCTGGGGCCACCCACCCCTCCCTGTCCCTCCCAGGAGTTTCCACGCGGCCTTTTTTGGATGCGAAATAAGTTCAGGGCCTACATGAAGGTTCGGGGAGGAGGAAAAATGGGCCTTCTGGGGGAGGATGTTTTCGCCCTCTCAGAGACTTAAGGAAAGCCTCTGGATCCTGGGAAAGGCAAAAATGCCGCCCCTGCCATGGTGCAGGAGGCCGACTAGGCCATGCCCACCCAGCAACCAGGCAGAAAACCCATTGCTGAAATTTTTGAAGCCCACCCCTGAGTTAAACCCAGAAAATGTTAACATTACATTCTGTGTTCAAGGTTAAATATAATCCTAGAAGGGGCACCAGAATATGACTTTGCCTAGAGCACCAAAATATCCTGCCTGCAGTTGAGCCACATAGCCATATGCATATCTTTTTAAAAAAATCTGTGTGGTTGCTAAGTAGGTCAAGATTTACTTCCTCCAGGGAAGTGTAGCCACAGTTTGGCACTTCATACAATGAGCTTAGTATTCTGGGGAAGAGAAAGCCACATGCCCTTTAGCCAGTGAGTAGCCTGTGAATAAAAGCCAGGTTAATCAAGGGCAGGCTGAAAGTTTGCCTAGCTAGAAATGAAGCTGTTGGGGATGATCCTGAACCCTCATCACAAGAAGCCTACTGCTATAAGTTATTGGATCTGAGGCAAGCAGGCGGCCATCAATTATTTCTCCTAAAATTGGTACCAGTAATGCCTTGAGGGCCAGGTCGCATTTGACAACAAAGTCCAAGTCCATGAAATTGCTTGAAGCTCAGAATCTATTGTGGCTATAGCAGTAATTGAGATCTGCCCCGCTGACTGAAAACCTCTGAGAAGGAGAAGTGCACAGGTACTGGAAAGAACTGGAGGTATGTTTCTTCATTTCCTTCCCCAGACAGCCAGCCCTACATTTTGGGACTTAGCCGAGTCTTTTATTTTTCTTTGAATAAAGGAGTGTGAAATATTCTGATTAGTCAAAATAGACCTTCTCCCCTGCAGTGTGCGGCTGCCTCCTTTTAGCGGCTCCCCCATTAATGATTCAGAAGTCAGCTGGATCCTTGTTCACTAGTCTCAAAAGGAGACAGAGAAGTACAACACAGCCAGGCTTTTCAAGCTTTCATCAATAGATAAACAGATTTCAAGACAGCTTTTCCATTCTGAGTCAGTTCATCCAGGTTCTCACTTGTCTGATTTTGTCCATCAAGTTCAGTTCGTTCTATATTAGATTTTGAGCCACCAGCGTAAACTTACTAGTATACTCTATGGTAGCCCTCTGACTCTAGCGTAGATGTTAAATATGTCTGCTCTGCTAGCAACATCAACTTCAGAGCATTTTCAAAGAGTTGGCACTTTTCTCTTAAAGGTAAAGGTTCCCCTCGCACATATGTGCTAGTCCTTCCAGACTCTAGGGGGCGATGCTCATCTCCATTTCAAAGCCAAAGATCCAGTGCTGTCCGAAAACATCTCCATGGTCATGTGGCCGGCATGACTAAACACGGAGTGCTGTTACTTCCCCACTAAAGGTGGTTCCTATTTTCCTACTTGCATTCCTATTTTCCTACTTGCATTTTCTTTCGAACTGCTAGGTTGGCAGAAGACTTTTCTTTTAGGAAGCTGGAAAAAATCTCAAAGGAGAGGATTTACAGAAATTGACTTCTGAGCCAGTCAATAAGCAAATCAATCGTTCAGCCTAAAGGAATTCCTTACCTTCTGGCTGGAGAAATAAGATATGGTTGGTATGGAGAGAAAAAAATCTGGACTATCATCATCATGTTTGGGGGGAGAAACATACAATTTCCGATGTAGTACGGTAAACAGTTTGGGCTACAAGTTAATTCATTGAGCCTTTATCTCCAGTAACCAATAATTGTGCAACCTGGTTATTAAGCTCTTTCCTTGTTCTAGTCCCTCCATCTTTGCTTTTGGAAGGTGCTTAGAAGAAATGATGCGCCTGGAGAGAGTGAACCATCTAGCTGTAAATCAGGCAATCCGTTTATAGTTGTACTTGCTTATAAAGCCATAAATCAAACTTTAGCTGAGTTCCTGGTACAAGAAGTCAGCGGCATCTGAGTCAGTCTGAAAGTCAGGACTCTTACAAGAAGTTGAAGTGAAGCTGCAATAGAGAATTGACTGCAGATTACAACCCCAGTCCACAGATCAGGAATTCCTGCAGGCTACGTAACACCTGGTTTCAACACAGGCATCACAGAAGGTGGTCCAGCAGAGAATCTCCTTTCTGTGGAGTTCAAATGCACACCCATGCATCCTTTCCATCAGAGGAGGTATTCAGCCAGTTCGGACCAGTTCGCCTGAACGGCTCTATGCTGACCTATTTCGGCATGTTTTCAAGCCACATGCATGCATGCAAGCCACAAGTGCAATCAAAGCACACGCTCAGAAGGCCGAGCGCATGTGCTCACATTTGCAAACCGGTAGGGAAAGTAAGTTAATACCCCTGCTTTCCATACACTGTTAATGCCATTCTCAAGGGCTGGGGATCTTGCTTCCAGTTGCAGATCAGAATCCCTTCATTCACCTGTCCTTTCCACATCGGGCTGAAACTTTGTTCTTCAATTTCCAAATGGAGAAGTTCACTTGCAAAAAGTATGTGTCCTCCTGGGCCACTGAGAGGTAGCAGATTGCTGACATTTAATATGACATGTGGTAGAGCAGCTTGCAAATTGATTCTGTAGGGAAAGTTAACACAACTTAAGCAGCATCAAGTTCAAGGGAAGTCTCTTCTGGGGAGGGGGGATCAGAGTGAGGTTTAAAAAAAATATATTCAGAGAGAGTAGACCAAGGTAATAGATCAAGCAGTAAGTATAGACAAAGAAGAAAACCACAAGGTCATAAGGATAAAGGTGCATGTCACTGAATTTTTTTAAAAAATACTTTACTATTCTCACTTTGGTCCCCAAATGCACATTTATAAAGCCAATTTTAAAAACCTCCCCAACTGTTAGAGTAAGAGTAAAGTTTTTATATCTGATGAGAGTGTATTTCCCAGGAAGAGAGTCCCAGCAGAAGATGCTCCCTTCTATGTCCATCTCATGCACATCTCTTGAGTGGGGACTCTGAGGGAATGCCTTCTGCAGGCAGACCTCAGAGCAAGTAATTTCAAAGGTACCCAGCCCACAATCTATAAAAGAGTTTAAAGGTGATGTCCATCACCCAGAAATGAATCATCAACCAATGAAGCTCCTTCAGTTTTGATGTTATGTGAAATACTGAGTCACCTTGGTCCTATGTGGGTAGCTGCATTTTGCATTAGCTGAGTTTCTGGGTCACCTCCAAAAGCAATAACATCACACCATAATGGTATGTGAGTCAGGGATGATATTCACTTATTTTCCCTACCGGTTCGCAAATGTGAGAGAGTGCGCACACTAGCTTTGCTCACACGCGCCCCATTGACACATGTGCATGGCTGCCCACACATGTGCTTTGCTCTCGTGCGGTTTGCCCGCATGCGCACAGCTTGAAAATGTGCCTAAATAGGACAGCATAGAGCTTGGGTTGGTGGGCGAGCCCACCCGCAATTTTCACTACTGGTTCAGGCGAACTGGTCCGAACTGGCTGAATACCGACTCTGATGTGAGACCTTTGCAAACTGGGCAAAGAAATAGCCTGTAACTGAATAGTGGACAGAAAAAGAGGCTCAGGGGAGTCATAGTTTCTTGGGCTTGTAAAGGAGACCAGGGGCAGGGAAGTAGAATTATATGTTCATACTGGCAAGATTCTGTCAATATGGCTTTACAATAAAGTAGAAACAGTTCATCGGGGCATGATTACTCCCCACAAGGCTAACACATACAGAGCATGAAGTTAGAACAAAACAAAGATTGATCGAGCCTTCCAATTTGGCATAAAGGAAAGAACGAATGAGGCACCATTATCACTGGGTATAAATTCTATGCAAAAGGTCAGGAAGAGTCTATTTGGGAGAAAGCCACACATTTTTGTTTTTTGTTTTTGTCAAAAAGGACACGGCAGAGTTGCAAAAGATAGAACTCACATACAAAACAATTTTTTCCACTAAACCACAGTGGGCATCTGTAGCTATCACAAAAAAGCAGAGTCAAATTAAGGATGCATTATTCCCTCCATGACTAGTAAGTTGAAACTAACTTGTAGATGGAAAAAGAAATTGGAGAAGCACCGGGGAAAAAATCTGTTGCTATAATGGCCAATGAAGTTATAATTGAGGGCGAGATGGACGGCATATAAATTTAATAAATAAATGGTTGCACAGTGGCTCTGCCTTTTTCATGAATTTATACCAAGCTGGAGGAATGATCCCAAACTATATTATCTATTTTGCATATTTTCTTGTTTTCCTATCTTTTCTTTCCTCTTATTAAAAATATCCATTAAGGAGATGAGGAAATGTTGCTTTGTACAAAGTCTATTCCTACAAGAAGCAATTTGTCTGAAACACAGGGGTCTACAGGGGAAAACAAAGGGTTGAAGGGCAGGAACTAATGAATCAAACATCTTGGGGGCATGTCAAAATGTGACTTACATCTTTGCATCATTTGTTGGTACACAAGGAGGTAAGGGCAAAGTTTGTGTAATTTTGATACCATATGGGCATCATCATCATCTTCATTCTAGCATAATCCAGATTTGCTATAGGTGCCAATGCACAAATTCATCTAAATCGCAAAATGAATGTTGTGCTGTTGTTGCACAAGCTCCTTTCCTTTTTGTATTTATATATATGTGGGGTGGCTCAGTGGCTAAGACACTGAGCTTGTCAATCAGAAAGGCTGGCAGTTCGGCAGTTCAAATCCCTAGCGCTGTGTAACGGAGTGAGCTCCTGTTACTTGTCCCAGCTTCTGCCAACCTAGCAGTTCGAAAGCATGTAAAAACTCAAGTAGAAAAATAGGGACCACCTTTGGTGGGAAGATAACAGTGTTCCATGCACCTTTGATGTTTACTCATGCCGGCCACATGACCACGGAGATGTCTCCGGCTTTGAAATGGAGATGAGCACCGCCCCCTAGAGTCGGGAACGACTAGCATATCTGTGCAAGGGGAACCTTTACCTTTATCTGTGTGTGTGTGTGTGTGTGTGTGTATGAGAGAGAGAGAGAGAGAGAGAGAGAGAGAGAGAGAGAGAGAGAGAGAGATTATTTGTCTTTTTCTGTACAGACCCTTCTAAATAAAGCATATTGGCTTCTTTAAGGCTGTATAATTAATGAGAAAAGGCAGTGACATATCTTAACCACCATATCTAACCCGAGATATCAGTGGGAAAGGATCCAGGTATGGTCTTCTAAAACAGCAGGCCTCTATTCACATTCCAAGTCATGCCTAAGTACACCTGGACAGCAGGGAGTAATTACCTTTTTTCATTTTCTGCTGGTTTATTCTGAAAATGTCATTCCAGACTCTAATTCTGTGCATTGATGGATTGCACTCAGTAATAACACGATTAGAGCAAAGTTTCCCCTCTAATTATTTGAAGTGCGTGCCATATAATTTTAATCACTTTGTAGTCACATATTTTTTCCCTCTTGTTTTTGAATATCCAGGCCTGACTGTTACTTCTGTGTGTAGGAAATTAGCACCCACCCAGCTTCTAGGAAAATGGCAGAATATTTCTCCTAAAAGGGAGGCAGAAACTCAGCCCCCAAACCTTTGTCAATGGGCCCATTAAGGCCTGGGCCAGTCAATTCTACATAACAAAGATCTACCTCCTTCAGGCAGCCATAGTAGGAATTGCCCAAAGCCCCTTCATTACATCACCCAGCAAAGCTCAACCAAACTTGGGACTCAAAAACACAACCTACAAAGTTACCCCTGCATAGCCCCATGGGAGTCTGACAACCAATCAGAATACAAGCTCAAATTCAAAAACCCAGAGACAGCATAAAACCAAGGCACTCTCAGTATCTCTTCCCTTTTTTTTGCCCAGGACCTCAAACCACCTGATCCTGTTCCTCATTAGACCATCTTTCCAAACAGCTACCATGTTTCCAGTGTCTTTCTCCCCACTTGGAACTGAACCCAGATGGACATTTCTTCCAACCAGTGGTGGGTTCCTGCTGGATCGCACCGGATCGCGCGCGCTCCCTTTCAGCGCTCCACCTGGCTTGCGCGCTCCCTTTCAGCGCTCCACCTGGCTCTCGCGCTCCCTTCCGGCGCTGAAACCGGAAGTACAGTCTTGCCCCGCCCCTGGCGAAGCAACGACGCCTGCCTGCGCTCCACCAGCTCGGCTGGGAACGGAGATGTTTCCTCAGCGGAGCGGAGCGCCTGAAAAGACTTTTCAGGCGCTCCGCTCCGCTGAGGAAACATCTCCGTTCCCAGCCGAGCTGGTGGAGCGCAGACAGGCGTCATTGCTTCGCCAGGGCCGGGCAAAACTGTACTTCCGGTTTCAGCGCCGGAAGGGAGCGCGAGAGCCAGGTGGAGCGCTGAAAGGGAGCGCGCAAGCCAGGTGGAGCGCTGAAAGGGAGCGCGCAAGCCAGGTGGAGCGCTGAAAGGGAGCGCGCAAGCCAGGTGGAGCGCTGAAAGGGAGCGCGCGCGATCCGGTGCGATCCGGGAGGAACCCACCACTGCTTCCAACATGTGCAATACAATACAATGACTGTCAGAGATGGTGATTTGCAAAATGTCAGAAACTGGATTTCTAACAGGGCTGCTTTTCCAACCATTAGCATTTTGGGTAGAAGTACAGCTTAGGGATGTATTTCAGATCTGATTAAGAGTTGCAAAAGCAATTATCCACCTTCCCTCTTCCCTTGCTTTTTTCATGGAAAAATTGGAACCTGAGGAAATGAAAAGACATAAAGCATTCATATTTACTTTCGTAAAACTCACTTGACTTTCTAAAAAAGTATGATAAATAACTTTGCACTCTACTAAAAATTGATCTATGGAAGTATAGTTTGTATTACGTATAACTATACAATTTATTGTTGCAATTTATTTTTAAATACTTTAATTTTTTGTTACGAGTGGAATTTCAAAGGGCTGAATTCCAAGGACTAAAGCATTTCGAACCTGACATTACTTAGCATCTTTCTCTGAAGCTAAACAGAGCAAGAATAAAAGGGAAGTTTTCTGCATTTGCCCTTGATCTTCTTCCTGAATTTTTGCAAAGTGCTTTGAATCAAATCTAGTATAGAGTATAGAGCAGTGATGGCGAACCTTTTCGGCATCGAGTGCCCAATCCGGAAAGCATGGGGGCATGGCGTGGCGCATGCGAATGTGCCACAGCACTAGAAACCCAAAGAGTAGCATGCGCACCACCAACAGATCTTCGGGTTTCCAGCGCACATGGTGATCTTTACAAGTGCCGGAGTACAAGGAACCCAAAAACCAGGTGGCCAATGCACACAGGCACACCGGCCAGGTGGTCTTTTGATTTCTGGCACTGCAGTGCATGTGAAGATCAGCTGGCAGGTGCGCAGGCATGCGCTGGAAACCAGGACAGCAGCTGGTGACGTTACGCGTGCCCACAGAGAGGGCTCTGTGTGCCACCTCTGGCACGCTTGCCATAGGTTCGCCATCATGGGTATAGAGTGTAAATCCTTCCACTCCCCACCATCCAGTCAGAGCTAAAGAAGCTTCTTGGATGAGAATTGAAATGTCTTCAAAGAAAAACTAGAAAGTCCAGTTGCCTCTTTAGGAAGAAATTCAGTCCTTTATTACTTTGCAATGCAAACATGTGCAGTCCTTGGGAAACCTATGAATTAATCCAGAGAGTTATGGTCCCTATTCAAACAATTCTGGGAAATACTCAACTCTTTTATTATTTCCCTTAGCAGACTATAAACTCTGTGAAATTGACCTTAATGTCATTGGGGTACAGTAATCTTGAAGGTGACCTCCACAAAAAAGTGAGTTCCAAAAGGCTCTTTTGAGTTGAATGTAATTTGTGGCAACTACATGGATATATCGATATAATTTTCTTGGCAACAACACAGAAGTGGCCTGCCATTGCCCTCTTCTGGGTTTTGTTTCTTAATAAGCTCTCCAGCCTAGGACCTGATAGAGTTGGAAATGAAATAAGATATATGGGTCGTTCTATGCCTCCCTTGGCATAGAAGTAAGGCACAAAAACTGAGAGTGAAATTGTAGTGGTACATTCACAGTGTGACCTCTGAAAATAATTTTGTGGCAAAGTCATCTGGTATCAGATTGATGTCAATGGATCCTAGCTTGAGCATACTCAGTCAGCAACTATATCTTGACATTGAACGGGTTCAGGTCTCTGGAGCAGATGAAATGCATTTAACTGTATCGAAGGGAATTCTTGATGGTCTGCTAAAACTTGGTGTGTTCTTTATGAGAAATCGTGCTAAATGGGAAAAGTAAGAGATGAATGAATATTACTAATAAATGGTTGATGTTGCCCCTCATTTCAAAAAAGGCAAAAGAGTGGATGGTGAGGACTATATTTTAGTCCTTGATATTAGGAAGATGCTAGAGCAGATCATAAACTGATTGATCTCAAAATGTAATGATTACATTTGATTGATCAAGGGTGTATTTGTCAAATTAATGTAATATTTTTGTGGCTTTGTTTTGATAGAGTAACTTTCTCGGGATTTTGTGACAGACATTAGCAGCAATTTACCTTAAGAGTGGTTCAGTGGCCTAGAGGTGGAGCACTCACCTCACAATCAGGAGACTGTGAGTTCGATCCTATGTAGAGGCAGATATTTCTGTCTCTGGGCACACTGAGAATATATCTCAATGCTGAACAAAACTCTGCATTGGTGACAGGAAAGGCATCCAGCCATTAAAACACTCTGCTAGCTTCATTCATTGCTCAGACTCCACCCTGCAAGGGATTATGGGGTCGTTAAATAAAGATGATGATGATTAGAAGCAACTTTGATGTCAGCAAAGCATTTGAGAAATATCCTATGACATTTTTGTTAAGTCTATCCGCGTTAGGAGACTAGAGTTCAGCAGCGGAACGTAGTAACGAATAAGCCGTTGAATAGTCACTCACAGCCAAAGAAGGTAAAACAAAGAATAGCTTTACTTGCCTAACAAAAATAGGATAAATAGTCTCCAAACAGACTATAAGCAGTCTTGAAGTATATACAGTCTATTTACACCTCGTTGAAGTTACTGTTGCTCAACTCACAATTCACCATGTAGGCAGGTAACTTAGTTACAGACTAGCCACCATCCAATACACGGTCTTCTCTCCAATGCAAAGCTCATACAGGAACAGTGAGGAACATCAGTAGCTATCCGGGGAGGAGACTGTAATAGTTCCTTCCTCCTTATGTGGCTGCTAAAAGCAATTAGCATCCAATTACATCTCTCTAGCATTTAAAGTTACAGATACATTTATTACAATCATGGCTTATATACATTGCCAAGCCAAGACTAGGGTTACATCCCTAACAATTTTGACTATCAAATTAATTGCGTATGGACAGGATGGCATGTCTATTTGGTGGGACCACAGCTTCCTTGAAAAATAGACTCAAATGATGTTCAGCAATGAATTCTTATGTCACTGAAATATGGCAGCAAGTAGAATTCAGCCCCGAGGCTGGGGTATCATTCAAAATGTTTCTGGGTTGCATGAACAACTGGAGTAAATAAGTTTCAAACCGAGAGTAGATACTGAAATAGCTAATATTCTAAAAGAAACAAAATTTAAAGCAGTTTTAGCATGCTAGGGAAATGACTGGGTAGAAACAGAACAAAATTTTAACAGACAAACACAAAGTTCCAAACAGACAGTAGGTAAAAAATTAGGTGGGATAGCTAATATCAGGGGTGGGTTGCTGCCGGCATTACTTCCGGTTTGGTGCGTGTGTGCATATTTGCACATGAATAGGTCTGTGATTGCGCAAAATGTTAACAAATGAAAAAATAAATAAATTTGTGCAATGAAAATCAAGATAGCGGCACCATAGGAGAACCAGTTCAGGGGCGTGGCAGGCCTGGGTCGCTGCCCGTTCCAGCAATCCAGGCCGCCAAGTTACTACCGGTTCAGCCGAAATCAGTCTGAACTGGTTGGAGCCCACCTCTGGCTAATATTCCAAAAGAAACAAAATTCAAACAATTTTGACATGTTAGAGGCATAAGCATCTCTTGAGGGAGATGATGAGCAGTTCAGAAAAACAAATAAGCAAAGAAAGAAATAATTAATGAACTTTTAACAGACAAATGGAAAGTTCTTCGCCTAGAGAAAAAAATAGTCAAATGTTCAGTTTTAAGGCTGAAAATACCCAATTTAGTTCCTGCAGAAAGTATTTGAAGAATTTGAGTCAGCAATACGATCTGGCTAATAAACCGGAAAATGCAATTTTAGGCTCCATCAATAGAAATACAATTTGCAAATCACCTGAAATAATAGTTCCATTAGATTTGCATTGGCTAAACCTTACCTTAAGCACTGTCCAATGCTGGGCACATTAATAAAGATTCAGAGAATTAGGAACAGTCACAAAAAAGCCAATGGGGATAAACAGGGGAATGGAAACTACAGGTCAGTTTAATCACGAGAGAGACCTCTGTTCTGATAACTCTGCATTGCTGGTTATGTCTCCAGTGAATGCATTAGAGGTTCTCTACTAGTTCTTTCAATAACGAGTTTTGTATGACTGTACTTTTCAAATTGTTTTTCTTATTTTAGAGGGCAGGCACTTTTTTGCGTGCTCCACAAGCTATTTTTGGGCGCTTCTAGTCATAATTTGCTATGCTAGTATGGCTATTCCCTTGCAGCATCAATCAAGGATGGAGTTCACTCATTATTAATAGCTCCCTCTTGTTTCATTCCTCAGTTCTATGGCAGTGTTTCTCAATTCTAAGATGCGTGGACTTCAGCTCCCAGAATTCCCCAGCCAGCAATGTGCTGTGTTTGTCCCATAGGACAGATTTGGAGTGTCAGCCTGGGTGAAAGTGGGCAAACGCACACTTTTATTGGTTGATGCGTCCCATTGGACATTGGCTTCATCTAGGATCTATGAATTAAAACTGACTCTGCCCTAATGGATCATTTGACCAACATCTCATTGACTTCTTTGATCCAGCATTCTGTAATGGAATGTCTTGCATCTGGATTTGCTTGCTTAGATGTTCCCCATCCGAAGCTTCACCTCCTCTTTCGGGTTTCTCTTTGTCAGATGACTTTTTATCTAGAAGCTCAGAAGTTTAAGTATGAAGTCTATAATACTATTCCCAATAAAATACAGTGTAGAATAGAATGAAATTTGGTAAATGTAGCCAATGGTATATAGCTAATATGATGTGAAGGAAATAGATTAATACTATTAACTGTGGATAATTAAGTAAGTGAAATGTTTACTATATAAAATTGAATTTGAGGATATGTGTTATCGAGAGTAAAAAGAATAATAGGTGGAAATGTTATGTTAAATCTGATTAACATGGAGAGGCAATGAGGGTATGGTTTATATATTAAGAAGAAATTAAAGTTAAGCGGGAAAATATGGAAAGAAAATAAGATGACTGAAATGTGAAATGAAAATATGATGTAAAATGAACTATGCATAACAGAAGATGTAAAGGGGGGAAAACCCGGACAATACTTTGTTTATAAAAGAAGTTAAAATATGTAATAAAAAGTAGAAAACTTTGTTTTTTAAAAAATACAGTGTGAAATTACAGCACTGATCGTGAACATGCACTGCTTGTTGATGGTAACATTACAAATCAGATCGAAACTGATGAAGCTAGACAGCCATATCTCATCTCTGTGATCTTGTTGGGAATAGCTGGAGAAAGAGCACATACTGATAGCTGATAGAGGTGGTCTCGCAACCCTCAACCTCTGCCCTACCTTCCTGAATTATGAGTTACAGAGAACTTCCCAATGCCACCAACCATTTACCGGTCTGGAGGAAAGAAATGCCTTGCTCAAATCCTTCTTTCTTAACACTAGCTGATGAGAGAGGTGGGAAAAGGAAGAGGAGGCGGGCGATCCAAACGGATTCCAGATCGTCAGAATTTATGAAACGTTCTCCAGAAAAGAATATAGAGTGGAAATAATTTGTATACTAATCCCTTCCAGCCTAACTGCTTCCTGAGATTTTGAGGCAGGGAATAACAGTCATGTCTCCTTCTGTACACCTTAAACAAAAGTATCAATTTTATGATTTCAAAATCTCTTTGGTTAAACATTAGAAAATGGAGAGGAAAATATTCTTTTAGGTTTACAGTATCTATGGTTTTACATGGTCAACAAGACCAACTTCTAACCCACTCAAAACAAGCCTCTTCTCCTGAAGATTTTCTTGACTCTGAGTCTCATCAGTCCTACCACTTGTCCCACAGAAGTTTAGCTTTGCCATTTCCATATTTCTCAGGCACCCCCTCCCTTTATCTAGAGCTTCCACTCAACCCGCCTGAAGAATTGCTTAGCTTTGTCCTTCTCCTCCTTCTCACCAGGGGTGGGTTGCTCCCGGCATTGCTGTTGGTTCGGTACGCACAAAGATTTTGTGCGCAAACGCTCACTTTAATTGTGCACATGCCAGACCCCAGCACATTTGCTCATAAATATGTCTGTGCACAAAACATTAAAAAATGAAAAAAAAAAACTTTGTGCAATGAAAATTGTTCTGCGCATGTGCAGAACCAAAAATCAAGATGGCGGCACCATAGGAGAACCGGGTCGGGGTCGTGGCAGGCCTGGGTTGCTGCCGGTTCCAGCAACCCAGTCCGCCAAACCACTATCGGTTCGACTGAACTGGTCCGAACTGGTAGGAACCCACTACTGCTTCTTCTCCTTCTCCACTTTCTCCTCTCATAAAATCCAGGTGGCTGCTTCCAGTCTTCATTTTGCTTATATTTTCCAGAAATCTCTCTCTTCCCCCCAACCGCTTCCAGGGATTCTTTCCTCTTGGTCATTTGCCAGGTGAGCTGCTTCTTTTCAAATCTCTTAGGGATCTCTTTCCCCAAAGAATCCCAACAGAAAAGATGGGCTGGGAAATCTCTTTATGGTTTTGCTCAGGCAAATCATCTCCCCTTTCTCCCTCCCTTCCCCCTGGAGCCCAGGATTCCAAAGTCAACATTTTCTGCCAGTGAATGTGCTTCATTAGAACCAGTGATGGATTCCTACCTGTTCGGACAGGTGTGGCCGAACCAGTAGTGGTTTGGCGGCCTGGGTCACTGGAACCAGCAGCGACCCAGGCCTGCCACATGCCCAAACCGGATGTCCCGGCAGCACCATAGGTGCCACCAGCTTGTTTTTGGCTTCTGCACATGTGCAGAACATTTTTTATTGAATTGTGCATGCGTGCGCAGCGTGCATCAAGTGTGCACACAGCGCAGATGTGAGCAAACCAGCAGTATTGCCTGCCAGAACCCACCCCTGATTTGAACTCGTCATGAAATCTCCTGCCTGTTTCCCGAGGCATTGGGATACACTATCAGCTTTCTGTTTGATGTGGGTAAGGGATACTTGGATGATGATGGTGATATCCATTCAGTCTTGTCAGACTCTTATCGATTCTATGAGCCAGGCCTCTCCGTGACTTCTGATCTTGCACTAAGAGTTTTTCTATGCTCTGGCTGGTGTCAGCTTTGATGGTATCCAGCCAACATGTTCTTTGATGGACTGGTTTCCTTTTGCCGCTAACTCTTCCAAGCACAATTGCTTTCTCCAGTGGATTTCCCCACGTGACATGGCCCAAAGTAAGTTTTTTCTTCCAGTGACATATCTGGTGTTATGTCTTTCAGTAGCCGCTTGTTGGTCAACTTTTCTGTCCAAGGAGGAGTTACTATGTTACAAGCTGGAAAAATGAATTGGAATAAAAATAGTATTGCAACCAACATAATCATGGCATAACAATGCAAAATGAAATGTAATTTAAGACCATCAATCTTCCACCTGATTTCTGTTAAATGTATGATATCGTACTCCTCCATGGTTTATGGACCCTTCACCAAAGTTATGAATGCTACTTTTAAGATTACAGTAATAGAATATTGCAATTCTGAATGCAGCTCCCTTCTGCCTGGCTATCCAGCTGGTCATGTCTCAAAAATTTACTTAAATTACATTTCTGCCTTGGATTCAGATTTCTTTTGTCTGATTGTTGTCTTCGTTGTGGTTCTTCTTCCTCTTCTTCAAGGTTATTCCTTTTTTAAAGTCATTTTTTAAAAATTTATATATAAGTATTTTGAATACAGTGTATTGTCCAGGCATACCATTTTACAAAAGAAAAAAAGAAATAGTAACATGTATACTGTTAGTAATAGTGATAATACAACAAAATAATTCTAACTATATTTATAATTATATTAGCTTATTTTTAATCCTATCTATTATATTAGCATAAAGGTAAAGGTTCCCCTTGCACATATGTGCTAGTCGTTCCCGAATCTAGGGGGCGGTGCTCATATCTGTTTCAAAGCCAAAGAGCCAGCGCTGTCCGAAGATGTCTCCATGGTCATGTGGCCAGCATGACTAAGTGCTGAAGGCACACTCCAAAGGTCCCTATTTTTTCTACTTGCATATTTACATGCTTTCGAACTGCTAGGTTGGCTGGGACAAGTAACGGGATTTCACTCCATTACGCGGCACTAGTATTTGAACCGCCGAAATGCCGACCTTTCTGATCGACAAACTCAGCTTGTCCCTCTTTATATTAGGATACTTAAGGTTATTCCCATTATAATACCCATTAGAGCTGGTACAATATTTCATGGTTTTAATTTACTCATCCTTCATCCTCACAAGCTCTATGACCTGGGGATGGCCAATATGGGACAGCTGACGATGTCAGAAAGCCTTTCCAGGACTTACTTGCTGTAAGGGATGATATGATGTTAGGGCTTCCTAGGATTCAGGAGAAAATGCCACTAACATCGAAGCAGATGCTTTAATCCTGCAAGTCTGATTGTTATCAGAACCACTGGTTAGGAAATTTGGCAGATTGACTGGAAGATAGAACCAGACATATTGTGGCCTTGCTCTTGTTTTTAAGAAGTTAATTCTCAGAGAGGAAGCCAATTATTAATTCATGTAGCTTCTAATGTCTGTTTTCTTTCCCAATTAAAACCCATCTGCTTCATAGGATTTAGTGTGGCATATCAAACGTGATGTTCAAAGGAGCTGTTTCACACACACACAGGATGTGAATAATCTAATGAAAGAGGACTGTGTATGCTTAATTTTCTACTTCAGTTACGAATCTACCAAGGTTTGTGGGCTCTTGGTGAACTGACAGTGATTACTCTTGTTAAATACTGTTCTCCTTTTATAATTAATAGATACTTGCTATTTCATTTTGATTCGGGAAAAACAGAGTCAGTCCTAAGATAAGGGACCATAAACAAGCTCAGGAAAAGGCAGATTTTTGCCTTCCTCTTCCCTTTCAGTTGCCATAAAGTATTTTCTAGAGGTCAGGGGTCATCTTAAATGACATGGGGCTATTCATCGGAGAATAACCTGCCCAATCGAAAGAGACTTTCCTCTGTTTCAATCTTATTGCCAAAGAGGACTTTTGATTCTTCATATTGACTTTCTTTCGTGGGTTACGGAACAGGACTCTCAACAGCTGAAAGATGAGAGAAAATAATGGGGAAATTATCATTTCTTTCCATTCAGTTTTAATTGGCCATTTAGTTTGGTTGCTTCAGAGATTTTAAATAGATACAAATGCATCTATCTGTGTATATAGGTATAAGTAATGAAAGAGTGCTCTGCCTTTTAGAGTTTCTATGGCAAAATGCATATTATTATCTTTTGGCAGTCTTTGCCTTTCATCTGCTACCATAGGAAAGAAAATATTTCGGCAAAAAATCCAATATAAAATGTTTCTTACTTTTGTGAACACAGCATATTTTTAAAAATGCTCTCCCCTGGCGGCAGTTCTGAAAAAACAAAGGAGGATGAATGGCATCTGTGCTCGACAGTGTAGAAATAGTGTTACGGCAATATTGTACCTAGTGGTCATATTCTTGCATCCACACATAATCTGAAAATATTCCCTGCTTGCTTCCATGTTCATTAGGATACTGCTGCTCCATTGATGGGCATTATGGAATACATCCAGAGCCCACATACATACTGTATACACACGCACACTTGTACAAACACAGAATATGCACAGTTGTATACACACAGAACATACCCAGAATATGTAACACTTTTTTACATGCGGAACACACTCACACACTTGTCTACAGATAAAATGCACAAAGTATGTGCATTCCCACATGCGTGTATACAAAGAATATACACACACCTGTATACACCTTACAGAGGTATCAGTGGTGGGTTTCAAATTTTTTTAGAACCTCTTCTATAGGTGTGGCTTGCTTTGTGGGAGTGGCTTGCTGGCCATGTGATCGGGTGGGAGTGGCTTGCCAACCATGTAA
Organism: Natrix helvetica; assembly: GCF_964273705.1. Lineage (NCBI taxonomy): Eukaryota > Metazoa > Chordata > Lepidosauria > Squamata > Natricidae > Natrix > Natrix helvetica. The sequence goes on from NC_138552.1 coordinate 147,750,684, forward strand.
CTGGGTGGGAGTGGCTTGCCGGCCATGTGATTGGGTGGGCATGGCCAATTTGTAAAATGTGGTGAAACTCACTTAATAATGTTCTTGCTTAGCAACCAAAATGTTGGCTCAGAAACTCTGGCATTTGAAGCACGCAAGTCTTAAAGCTGTCAAGTTACATGACCCTTGCACCCCTAACCCTTTAGAAAAAAAAAACCAGGGGTGTTCAAACTTGACAGCTTTAAGACTTGCGGACTTCAACTCCCAGAATTCCTCCTCTCGCTCTTCATCTTGATGATGTGTGGACGGGCGGGGGGAGGGAGCTGGAACCGTTTCTAAACGACAAGGTAGATTTGTGGAACCTTTTCTATAGAAGAGGTTAGAACTGGCAGGAAACCACCCCTGGAGGTATGCAGCTGGTTCAGACCGGTTCGGGTGAACTGGTAGTGGGAATTTTGAGTAGTTCGGAGAACCGGCAAATGCCACCTCTTGTTGCTCCCGCCCTCCTGCCCCTGTCGTTCCCTGTCCTATATGCCCTTGTTTTTTAGCTCAGCTGATTCGCACAACAGAGCAGATTGTCCCACCTCTGAGCTGAGTTAAAAAACAGCTCAGCTCACGAGCGCTGACACTGAGGGCGTTTGTTGAGTGCTGCGCATGCGCTCTCTTATAGAACTTGTAGGAAAAGATAGAACACACAAAACACACACACACACATTTTATAGCTGTGTGAAAAAGTCCTGCACGCTTTACGGTTTACAGTTTACAGTTTATGACACTTTTTGGATAGGCCATTGATTTTATGATATTTTATGCTAACTGCTATGCAAATATTATTATATTTAAATAAATACTGGTGATTTTTAAGTGAAAAGCATAAGCTTGTTGCAATTTGTTGCTGTTTGGATGGGGATTGTGAATTTTCTTGCATGCTTACAATGGCTATGAAAACAGATTAACTGATGCATCCCCAGTGGCATACTGTATGTGTTGCAATTACTAAGGCCGATGCTAGTGTTTTGTTAACATTTTTATTGTTTGTGGCCCTGAAAAGGACCATTTAGGTAACCAAACATGGTGACTAATATGAAATTTGCCAGCCCTTATTGCTTATTACCAGGCGGCATCGCTTCGGCATAGACTGTATAAGCCTTTGCACGTGAACTTTGGTGACAATGTGGTGGCAGGCTGCAATAATGGATTCAATCAGCTCCTGCTTGGTCTTTGGATGCTTCTTGCTTATTTTGTAACCAATACTGGTCCACAAGTTCTCAATTGGGTTCAAATCTGGGCTCTGAGCTGGCCAGTCCGGGAGTCGAACACCATGCTTCTTCATCCACTGCTGGACGGACTTGGCTCGATGACAAGGAGTGTTGTCATCCTGGAAGTAAAAGTCCTTCCCTACAAGTTGCTGAGCTGAAGGAAGCATGGATCTTTTCCAGGACTTCAACATACTGCTTGGAATTCATGATTTTCTGCATGATTTGTATCCGACCAATACCAGAAGCAGCGATACAGCCCCAAATCATCACGTGCATTGGATGCTTCACAGAGAGATTCAGGCAGTATGACCTAAATTCTTCAGCTCTAAATCTTCTGACATACTTATTACACTGATTCCCAGTCAAGTAGAAATTGCTCTCGTCACTGAAGATGACCTTGGCCCACTGTTTGTTGGTCCACTTGGCATATTTCTTGGCCCATGCACGTCGACGAGAGCGGTGAATGTCTATGAGCAAAGGTTTACTTCGAGCCCTGCAGCCTTTGAGCCCTCTGGCAAGCAGTCTGCGACACATTGTGCTTATGCACACTTTTACATCACATGTTTCACTCCAAATTCTTGTAATCTGAGGTGAGATGAGCTTCCTGTCAGCCATCGAAATGTGTTACAGAGCCCAATCTTGCTGTTTTGTTGACTTTCGTGGTCTTCCAGAGCAGAGCCTGTCATTAACTGAACCAGTTATTTGATATTTTTCAACCATTCTGCTCACTGTGGTGTGATGGCATTTCACTCTCTTGGCTATTTCTGTACAGGAGTAACCATCTTCATGAAGCACAATGATGTGATGCCGCTGCTCAGTACTGGTGAAAGCAAAGGCCTTCATCCTTCCCCGCAGCCAGAGCTAAATTAAATTTCTCGATGCTTTTCATGCCTATTTATAGTCAGAGAGTATGACAACATTGATTGGCTCATAGATTTAGCTTCTGTGCATTTTGATTGGTCAGCCAAAGCTCGCTGCCCGATTGGCTACTTTCGATCCTAACATTCTCAAAAATTCAAGTTGTGTTTGTTTTAGCACATAAACTCAAAACCTTAAAAAAGACTTTGGTTATATTAATAAAAATTATGCATCTCATTCCGACTACAGAAATTTTCATTACAGTACTAATTTTGTGTGGTTTCTGTGAGTGAACAGTTGATTAAACATGTAAATACAGCATAAAACTGAAAGCGTGCAGGACTTTTTCCCTCCATCGCTGTGTATGCATGTACATGCATGCACACACAGCGATGGAGGGAGGGAGGGAGGGAGAGGGAGGGAGAGAGAGGGAGAGAGAGGGAGAGAGAGGAGAGAGAGAGAGAGAGAGAGAGAGAGAGAGAGAGAGAGAGAGAGAGAGAGAGAGAGAGAGAGAGAGAGAGAGAGAGAGAGAGTGAGTAGCTATAGAAACTGCAGTGAAGCTCTCCATTATTCTCTTGGGAAGCCTTTATATAAGTAACATTAACATTGCTTTGCTTTTGGCAGGAAACTCTCCCCTACCTGGCAGTTTCAAAGTCTAATCATGCTTTTAGAAAGGAAGCAGCTGGGGACCTCCCCGCACCAAGTATAGAGGATGGCACAGTTGGTAATCACTTCTGTAGCACACAGAGCAATCAGACAGGCCTCTCCCTCCTTTCCTCTTTCTTCTCCTTGTGTTCGCAACTGCAGCTGTGAATAGTTTGCAAAGGTATATTGCACAATCTAGCATTCCTCTGAAAAAAGTTCACAGCTTATCAGGAAAGTAGCAGTAACCGTATGTGAAATGCCTGAGACAGGCAAGGATAAATTATTCCATCAAGTTTCGTTTCGGAGGGGTCCTTGGTGCTCTCTGAGCTTGGTTGTTTTCTGGTAGACGTAGGTAAAACTAGCACTGATGATGTTACCTAGTTTGAGCGATGGAAAGTGTGCAAGAAAACAACCAAGCTCAAAGAGGACCAAGGACCCTTCATGTCAACCCTCAAATGTACAAATACACTAGATTTATTGGTAAATTAGTTTGTCTCATTGCTTGCATCTTCCCAAACTCTGAAGTCCATCCCACAGCAGTTCCTCATTCATTTGTAAATGTATTTTAACTAATATTTTGCATGTTATCTTTTAGTATTTAGGAATGTCTATGCATTTTCAGTTTTGTTTCATGACATCCAAATGTTCTATGTGACATTTTGCCTAACTCATATGATCCATGTTCCCTAATGTATTACGGTTGGTCTAGTGGTGGGTTTCAAAAATGTTTAGAACCTCTTCTGTAGGTGTGGCCTGCTTTGTAGGAGTGGCTTGCCGGCCATGTGACCAGGTGGGAATGGCTTGCCAGCCATGTCACTGGGTGGGAGTGGCTTGCCAGCCATGTGACTGGGTGGGAGTGGCTTGCCAGCCATGTGACTGGGTGAGCGTGGCCAACTTGTAAAATGTGGTGACATTTTACAACGCTCTTGCTTAGCAACCAAAATGTTGGCCCAGAAACTCTCGCATTTGAAGCACGCAAGTCTTAAAGCTGTCAAGTTACAAGACCCTTGCACCCCTAACCCTTTAGAAAAAAAACCCAGGGGTGTTCAAACTTGACAGCTTTAAGACTTGTGGACTTCAAATCCCAGAATTCCTCCTCTCGCTCTTCATTTTGATGATGTGCAGACGGGCAGGGGAAGGAAGCTGGAACCGGTTGTAAACGGTACTATAGATTTGTTGGACCTGGCAGGAACCCACCCCTGGGTTGGTGGCACAGTCAGCCAGATATTTAGACTGGATTTCACATTTTTATCCACCCATCCAGTCCTCCCAAGGACCAGGGATAGGCAGATGTTGTTGTTTAAAGTCAGCTGTTGTAAGCTGTTCCAAGTAAAGCTGCCTTTTGATGAATTGACTGGTGTTAATTTTGTCAGTGCTTATGGTGTTCAAATGGTGCTCCGGATGTTTTGAGATTGCACCTATTACCATTGGTACTGTCTATGATTTCTTTTGCCACAGTTGTTTTACTCCTGTTTTTACATTTTTTTATTTTGTGGGGTTTTTTCCCAGTTCTTTCTTGTCTATTCTGCTGGCCCTAGGTACTGCCAGGTCCAACATCCAAACTTTTTTGTGCTTCTTATCGGCAATTGTTAATTATTATTATTATTATTAGTAGTAGTAGTACTTTTTAAAATGTATTGGCCACCCAGTTCAGTAATGGTATCCTCTTTTCTTCATTAACAATTTGGTAATGAGAGCGCGCACGTCTGGGCATGCGCAGAAGGTCTGTGATGATGACTGGATGGGTGGGCGGAGCTTCGTGCCGCTGCCACTACCGGTTTGCCTGAACCGGTGCAAACTGGCAGAATACCACTTCTGACTTTTGATATACTGTATGTTTGTGTGTTGAATTCACCCAATAAAGTGTATTTATTTTGCTGATTCTTGTTCATACCCATAACTTGGATTAAGTATTAACTTGCATAGGAGGACGTTTAGTTGGTCTTCTCCTGGAGGTTTTTTTTCAGAATACAATAGATTACTGGATAACTTTTGGGACTTTGCAGGACTTTTGGAGGTTGTAGCCTTGCTGTAAAATAGTAACCCATCTGAGCTGCTCAATATAGTTGCTCCAAAGGTTGTCAGCCTTGTGAGGTAGTTCAAACCATAAGCATACCCAGTAGTACTTATTCTAATTTTATTTTAAGGTTATGTTCACAGAATCTTGCAAGTCTGGAAGTACATCGCTCCCCCCTGACCTTTAGAGTCCAAGAAACTAGGGAATGCCGTTTCTGAAATATTTCCATGCTCCCAGTGCTTCTGACCTTTGGCTATTTTGTGGCTCTTCCTCTTGTCAGTCTTGTCAGGGTTATTCCCATAAGCCATAACAAGCCATGGCTTATGGCTTATGGGAATGACCCTGAACCGACAAGAGTAGAAGCCATCTCATAAGAGAGCCATAAGTGCCTTCTCTTCACTACCAAGGCAACTCCTTGATCTTCTGAAGAGATGAGGATAATGCAGGCCAGATGAAGCTAGCACACAAATGGTAGAAACCTCATAGTTAATATGACTGAGTCCAGAGGTGGTATTCTACCGGTTTGGACCAGTTTGCCTGAACCGGTAGTGGAAATCGTGGGTGGGCCTGCCCCCCCTGGCTCTGTGGCATCCCATTTAGGCCCTTTTTTAAAGGCAAAGTGCATGTGTGGAAGGCAGGGCGCATGCACGGACGTGGTGTGTACGCTCACATTTGCAAACCGGTAGGGAAGGTAAGTAAATACCACCCCTGCTGAGCACAGATATGAGCATGCAAGCATATCCGTCCGTGAGCAGTGATGGCAATGAAACAAAAGTTCTTCTTTGCTACCATTGTACCCTTACCTTTCCCCATATTTATAAAAATGCAGCTTTTTCACCAAGCATTTCTTCGTTAATTATTATTTTTATTTTTATGTTAGCGTTATGGATATACGTAGATTGAGAGTCTTTCTACTAATTAACTAATTTCCCCAGTAACAGAGTGGGAAACTTTCATGTACCTAATTAGTATTCTTAGATGAATGTAGAGTGTTTGAGTGTTATTTTATTTCAGATTGTAATTCATCTAATAGCAAGTTCTTATGGTTCAGCAAAATGACATGCAGTTTGGATTGAACCCATATTGATATATCTATATCTAATATTTTTAAAGTGTAATTATCTTATGGTTTTTGTGTTTTGGATATGGGATGGGGAAAGAAAAAAAAAGCAGAACAGATTAATCATCCAAGGAAAATTGAAATCTAGGATTTGCTTGATCCAAAGAAACTATGATGCTATTACAGTACATAGGTCTCATCTTCTTGCCAGCTCTTAATATGTGGGACTTATGAAGCTAAGTAGAATTGTACTAACAGATTAACAGAGTTGGAATAATCCAATTATTTCATCCTTATCATTGCATCTGTGCAAATTTATTAAGTTATGCATATTCAAATGACCCTTTTATAATAACAGTTTTATTAGATTATAATGTAGCATACAAAAGGAAATAATAGGAAACGTGGAAGGAAAAAGGGAAAAGTGGGGGAAGAAAAGGGGAAAAAGAAAGAAAAGGCATTGATTTCCGACTCCCTTCGGTGCAGTAGTATAAGACATTAATATCAAACCTAACTTTTAAACTTTTACATAATAGTTTAAACTAACCATTTCTGTAACTACAAATCTATCTAATCAGTAAAACCCAAAATCAAAGTTTCATCCCCCCACTCCGCTTCAAGCTCAGCTGACCCCTTTAAGTGGTATTTCTGATTTCGGAGTAAGTGAGTTGGCCTGCAATGCAAATGAATTCGCATCCATTCTATTTAGATCCCTTGCTGTCATCTGGTGGGTTTTCCTGCTTTTGCTTAACTACATTTCTGCTAAATGTCTATGGAAAAATGTCAGAGCTGAAGAAGCTTCTTGGACTAGAAGCGAAATGACTTCAAAGAAAAACCAGAAAGTCCTGTTGCCTCTTGAAAAAAGCACCTTTGGGTACATTTCAGCTACTATATTGGAGGAAGTTAGCACCCACCCCTCTCCTAGAAAAATGAACTATCCTGGGAAATATTGAAAAGGCAGAATATTATATTTCCCTGGATAAGAAAAGAAGAAACATGTTTTTAGGCAGGAAACAGACTCTCTCTTAATAGCCCCCACTTTTGTCAATGAGCCATTAAAATAAAGGCTAGTCTACTCTACATAACAAAGCTAGGATTGACCCTTTACAGAAACTCACCACATGGCACCTGGGAACTCAACCAAGCTTGGGACACAACAGGTACACAACCTACAAAGTTAGCTAAGACCCCCACCCCTGGGAGTCTGACAACCAATCAGAATACATTTCTTACACAGGAACAGGAAACAGAGAGGTGTGGCTGAACAGAGTGTATAAAAAATTCAGCAAGCCCCTTCTCTCTCTTTTCTTCTTCACCCAACATCTGGAAGCATGTGATCCCCCTTTTCTGTTCAGGAGCTCCAAGGCATGTGATCCTGCCCACCATTAAACCATCTTTCCAAGCAGCCTCCATGTTTCCAGTGTCTTTTCCCCCCACTTGGAGCTGAACCCAGATGGACATTTCTCCCAACAGTATAAAGCTATTGGTCAAAGGTGTGGAGGAGTGTACTTTTACCTCTGTTTATCGGTTTCTTATCCAGATGTTCCATGTTTTAAGGAGCCAATTTACTTCATTGGCAAAAGGCATAGTCTCTTTAAAGGAAATGATCATATTGCTGAATAAAGCAGCTTTGCTTTTGGGCTCCTATTCCCATTTTAGCCAACTGAACCCAGACCCTCCTAAATTCCTTAAATTCATAAGAAAAGCAAATTTGGTCTCATCTGTGAGCCTGAGAGTGTTTCCTTCAACAATTCTATATTATAAGCATCCCTTTACATTTTCCATAGATTTGGCATATGTAATTCATATTTTCCAGAGTAACCAGGTAGAATAAAGGCAAATTCAAACAGGATATGCTGTTTCTAATGGCTAACTCTTGAGTCTTAGATCTTAACATATAGCAGCCATTTCTGTGGTAGTAGTTGCTTTTCTTTGTTGAGCTATGTTTAAATTTTGGCAATCAATTATTTAACAACCAATAATAAAACTTTCAAATGCCTTTCAGTCAAGCAAATGTTGCCAAGAAGACCTGTGGAACATATTAGATTACATAACATGAATTTGCCCATGAATACACACATTTTCTTTCATTATTAGAGCAGACTTCGGAGGTTTGTTGGCAGGATCCACACTGACAATTCATTGGAATCAGAGCAGTTATTATTTTGAGAAATGAAAGAAAGTGTGGCATGGAGCAAGAAAGAGAATAGTGGTTCAGTTAATGATAAATACATTATGCAAGGAATTTTTACCCTGCCTTAGAAGGTAGAACAAACTTCTGATTCTAACACTTTTCATTCATATCTGCATTAGGTGTCATTATCTGCATTCCCACACTGATGAATTAAAATATTAGAACCACTATAATGCATCAGAGATGCTGCCCTAATAGCCAATTATATTTAAAAAGCTACAACGGCATTGAAAAAAGTGACTTATGACTGTTTTTCACACAACCATTGCAGCATCCCCTTGGTCATGCAATCAAAATTCAAATGCTTGGCAACTGGTTCATACTTATGACGGTTGCAGTGTCCCGGGGTCATTTGATCAACTTTCTGACAAGCAAAGTCAATGGGGAAGCCATATTGCATTTAACAACTGGGTTACTCACTTGACAACTGCAACGATTCACTTAAGAACTGTGGCAAGAAAGGTCGTAAAATGCTGCAAAATTCATTTAACAAATGTCTCACTTAGCGACATAAATTATGGGCTCAATTGGGGTCATAAGTCGAGGACTACTTGTACTGTATAAGCTGGGGACCATTTGGGAACTTCATGGAGACAAAAACAGCACAAAAATAGCTTGCCATGACATATTTGTGCTAAGATTAGAAAGGCTCTACAGGTAGTCCTCAACTTACGACCCCTATTGAGTCCAAAATGTATGTTGTTAAGTGAGACATTTGTTAAGGGAGTTTTGCCCCATTTTACGACTTTTCTTGCCACATGTGTTTAATGAATCGCTACAGTTGTTAAATTAATAACATGGTTGGTTTTTTTAAAAAGTTTTTTATTATACACAAATTAAAATGTTGGATGCAGTGTAAATTGTCCTGGCAAAATCTATGCCGTATATGCTAAGATATCAAGTTATACATTGTAGCCACCCTGTTTTTTTAACATTTGATCCATACTGTGTTTACAAATAAAAAAGTATCCTATTTCCAGCCGTGTTGGTTTGTGTTTATCTTGTACATTCTCGCATTTTATCATTTCATACGTAATTCTAGTCTCCATTCTATGAATCTTAGCCCTAGCCTACTTTGGGCTTTCCCTTTTGTATTCCAACCATCGATAAAATTTATCCCAGATCTTATAATATTCTGATTCATCTTTATTCTTCAATTCCCATGTCAATTTATCCATTTCAGCGTAGATTTTCCTAATTATTTCTCCTTCTTGTAGAGTTTCCCTGTTTTTCCAATTTTGGGCAAAGACCATTCTTGCTGCCGTGATAATAATACGTGTTGTTAAAAAGATTACCCCCTTGTTGTATCTCTTGTTTATAATTCCCAAGAGAAATAGTGTGAATTCTATTTCCTCTTTGGTTATCTCTATCAACCACTTTTGGATATTCTGCCAATATACTTTCGCTTTTTGGCACAACCACCACATATGGTAGTATGTGCCTGGTTCATGGTCACATTTCCAGCAATTTGGTGATGAATTTCTAAACATTTTGCCCATTCTTGTGGGCGGAAGGTGCCACCTATGAAACATCTTATATAAGTTTTCCTTATACAGTATTGACAATGTTAATAACATGGTTGTTAAATAAATCTGGATTCCCCATTGACTTTGCTGGTTAGAAGGTTGATCATGTGACCCTAGGACAATGCAATTGTCATAAATGTGAGTCAGTTGTCAAGCATCCGAATGTAAATCACGTGACCATGGAGATGCTGCCAACTGTCGTAATTGCGAAAAATGCTAATAAGTCACTTTTTTCAGTGACGTTATACTTTTGAACGGTCACTAAATGATACTACCTGTGTAACGCCTGAATCTGTGAGTGGACCACTATATCCACGAGATATTTATTATTAGGCTTGTATGAATCTGTCCAAACCCGAATTGAGGTTCAGCGAACAGCTGATTTAGATTTTACATGCTCTGTGATTAAAAAGGAAAAAAAAAAACCCATCTACATAACTACAATGGGGAAGCATCAAGTGTTCACTGACTTCATTTTTTTGGCAGAATGGAATAAAAATAATAGACGAGGCAGATCCATTAGAGAACCAATGTTGCCAAGTGTCATCAGGATATATTCATTTCAGCACTCTCTTTTAAAAATAAAAAAGTTTCCCTCTTCTTTGAAGGAACAAAGAATGAGAAAAAGCGAGAACAGTAGATGTCAAGATGTCTTCCACAGAAGTTATTTTGACAAGTCTAGAATACAACCTGCTCTGATTGAAACATAACAACAACTTTCTAAAATTGTCAGCTTAAATCTGCATTGGAGTTACGGAGACATTAAGGAAAGGTCCTTAACACACCAACAGATATTTTCCTGGGACTTGTGTTACTAATCATACAGACCCAGAAAAATGGCATGATTTCTTTAACAAGATGCCAAACATGCCTACACCCCGCCTAAAGTTCTTTATGGATCTCAATAGCCTTGCAACCCTTATCATTTGGTAAAAAACCCAGAAGCTGCAGAAAAGCAATTGAATTTGCAAAACATTTTGCAAGGCTGTGATGCACTTCACAGCTATCTAATTTCATATAAATTAAAGCATCAAAGCTTTAATTTGCAAATCAGTTTTAATGAGCTGGTTTGAAGTGAAGCAATCCTTTGAAGCTTTGCAAAACTCTATTCAGTGTAACTACAGAGAACACTTTTCTTCTAAATTTATTATTTTCACTGTACCATTAAGATACTTGCATTATGCAAGTGACAGCTATAATATTTAAAAATAAATATAAGATCAATTTACATACTACTGATTAGCACTTGCATCAAACAAGTAAAGCTTTATTAATTTAAAACATCCATCCTAAACTGCCACCGATTAGGAGGCAAATTTTAATCCTGAGTTTTTCCTATTAGATGGAAAAATATATATTGGATATTTCAAGTATCCAATCTGTGCCGAGTTATATCTGTATCAAATTGTAGATTATTTTGGATAGTATGGAACTAGTTTAGCTATTTTGCAGGAATGAACCATACGAAAATGTTAATTGGTTTCCTTTCTTCTTTCTAGCTTATTATTTATTTGTTAAGCAATAAAATAGGCATTCCATATTTGTACTATGTTACGCATATATTTTCTATCAATGTTTCTAGTGGTCAGAAAGTTTTGGACTATGTGTCACCTAAAAAAATAACCTTTATAAGTCATATGGAGATACTCTTAACAGTAACTCAACATATAATTCACAGTCCGTATGGCAGGAAATTTAGAAACATGGCACTCACTGTAGGAATAAGGATGTACCTTGATTAAAGACCGTAAGAACTAAGCTAGAGTAGATCAAAGGGGTATTCTGGTTTCTCTTCAGTTTGCACATCAAATGTAGCTTTTTCCAATTCAGATGTCTATCTAACTTAGCATTCTTTCTTACAATGGCTAATCAAATAGAAAGCTCAGAAGCATGATTTGAGGAGATTAGCATCCTTCTGTTTCTCTCTAGTGCACGGGTGTCAAACTCGTGGCATCACGTTGCCATCATATGATGTATTGCAACCTTTTCCCACTTCGCGGAGCTGGGGTGGGTGTGGCCTGCATGTGACGCATCCAGCCTGCGGGCCACCAGTTTTTGACTGCCCTGCACTGGGCTAGTGGGAGATGTTTTATGTGAGTCTACAGACATTATATGATGATCTAGAGCAGGGCTGTCAAACTTGCAGCTCACAGGCTGGATGTGTCATGCGTTGGCCACGCCCTTGCCCGGTTTAGTGAAGGGAAAAAAAAATCCCGATACGTCAAGTGACGATGACGTGACGATGTGAGTTTGGCACCCCTGATCTAGAATCATATACTTGAGATGAGCAGCTGTGGAAACTGAAAGTAAGTAAGTAATTAAGCAAGCAAATATGACTAGCAACCTTTTGAATGTAGACTTTCTTCAGGCATTTGTGCCACAATATGCATCCCATCACCGACAGAGCAAAATGCATCTTTGTTGTCCACTATATCCATGGCAGGTGTCATGCAGAAGATGTTGTATGCAGAACAAATGTATTCAGCAATATTTTGCACAGAATTAATATTCTTGTACAAATGAGTCTAGAAAAGAGTTTCAAATGGTTATTTCTCCGTTTGCCTCTTATACCTTCTTTCTTGTATCTCTTGGCGATGATATCGATCAAATAAATAACTCAGTCTTCCTGTTCCTTCTGATTCTCTGAATATTTTTATTACTTTCCCCTAACTTGCCAATTCCCTCTGCTAATGTAATGCCCAAATTCATCATGCTGTTGCAGATGACTTTGAGCCAGAGACATGTATTCAATTTCTTTTCATCAAGTATTTTCTGCCATGCATTACATTCCAAATGTTCTCGTTCCTTCTCTCATTTCCTTTGCTGGATCTCTTTCCTTTCAAAAAGTATCTCTGAAAATATTTTCTCTCAGTATAAATCGGCTGAGAGTAATTAAGAAATTCTATGTTCTAATTATTTCAGTCAAAGTCCTCTGGATGTGGCACATCCAGATGTTGCAAAACTGGTTCTACTGCAAGGAGGGACGTCATTTCACTTGAAGTCTGAACTTGAATTTAGTGGTTGTCCACATACTTTGCAAGAGAAAGCTCCCCAAATAAAATCTGGACATTGCTTCTAGCAATGGTCCAAGCATGACTGAGGCTTTCTCAAGCTGGCACTCTGAATTTATATCCTGGAATCTTCCTACCACAGATCCCTTGTAATCCCACTATATCTGAAAGACATATTTATTTATTTATTTTATTTGATTTCTAGACCACCCCCTCTCCCCGAAGGGACTCGGGGCGGTGTACAGGTACCAAATTAAAAACCATACAAATAATAGTAAATATAATTAAAATTGGATTAAACTTTAAACCCCTGTACAAGTATAAAAATTAAAAACTCAGCCTTAAGACCAACCCATAAAATTTAAAAATACAGACTGAGGTGGGAGAGCTGGAACTAGGCCAGGCCGGCTAGATTAAACAGGTGGGTTTTGAGCTTCTTGCGGAAGGAGCGGAGGTCCGTGGTTGTTCTAATATCAGGGGGAAGGTCATTCCAGAGGGTCGGGCCCATCACAGAGAAGGCCCCTCCCCTGGGTGTCGCCCGCTGGCACAGCCTAGTGGACGGCACCCGGAGGAGTCCCTCTCTGTGTGAGCAGATAGGCCGAAGGGATGTGTGGGGCAGGATACGATGCCGCAAATAACTAGGTCCTGTGCCATGGAGCGCTTTGAAGATGATAATCAGCACCTTGAAACGCACCCAAAAAGCTACAGGTAGCCAGTGCAGCCTGCGCAGGAGAGGTGTTACGTGGGGTATCTAGCGACTCCCGAAACTGCCTGCATGGCCGCATTCTGAACCAACTGCAGTCTTCGGGTGCATCTCAAGGGGAGCCCCATGTAGAGAGCGTTGCAGTAGTCTAGCCGGGATGTCACAAGCGCATGGGTGACTGTGCAAAGGGCGTTCCGGTCCAATAGGGGATGCAATTGCCCTAGGCAATTATATCTCATACCATGATTGCAACCCTTCCTGAGCTGGTCACTCAATTTTGGTCACTCAAATATATATATGCCAATCGAATAAAGCAAATAAACCAAAAGATTCCTGAGGTATACCCTCTAGAATCACAACATAATCATGAGCCGTGGTGGCATGGTGGTTAGAGTGCAGTACTGCAGGTTACTTCTGCTGAAGTAACTGCCAGCTGCCAGCAGTTTGATAGTTCGAATCTCACCGGTTCAAGGTTGACTAACTCTTCCATCCTTCCAAGGTCAATAAAATGAGGACCCAGATTGTTGGGGGCAATAGGCTGACTCTGTAAACCACTTAGAGAGGGCTGTAAAGCACCGTGAAGCAGTATATAAGTCTAAGTGCTATTGCTACATACAAGTAGTCCTCAACTTGCGACCACAATTGAGCCCAAAATTTCTGTTGCTAAGTGAGACATTTGTTAAGTGAGTTTTGCCCCATTTTACGTCCTTTCTTGCCACAGTTGTTAAGCAAATCATTACTGTTGTTAAATAAGTAGCCCAGTTGTTAAGTGAATCTGACTTCCCCACTGCTGATCAGAAAGTCATAAAAGGTTTTTTTGGATCAAGGTGCCATCTATAAAACATCTTATAAAAATTCTCTCTCAAATTCTGAGCTTGTGTGAATTTTACATTTTTTACCCAGATCTTTTCCCATGTTTCCATCATTATTGGTTCCTCAAAGTTTTGTGCCCATTTTATCATGCAATCTTTGACTAGCTTTGTTTCGAGAGCTAGTCATAATCAATACATTATACAATCTTTTTATGTGCATTGGACCCTGGTCCCTAATTTGCTTTACCAAGTTATCCTCATTTTGAATAATACCAATTTTCTGATCTTTTTGCCATCTAGCCTGCAGCTGTCCATACTGGAACCACGTTTGAATTATCTTTTCGTCTCTTAATACATTCAAAGATTTCAACTGCAGCACACCTCTATCCATACTGAGAAGTTCTCTATATGTAGTCACATCTTGTTTTTGTTCTATACTTATTGCATATCTATTGCATGTCTGGGCATGCCCCACATAAGGTATCTTGTCATTTAGTTTATATTGATATTTTTTCCAAACACGAAACAAAGCATTCCTTAAAATATGACTTTTAAAGATCTTGTCTACTTTTTTATCATATATTAAGTAAGCATGCCAGCCATATAGCAAATCATAACCCTCAACATTCAGTATTCTATCCTCTGTTAAATTAATCCAGTCACTAATTGTTGTTAAAACTACTGCTTCATAATATAATTTTAAGTTGGGCATTTTCAAACCTCCTCTTTCACATATATCTTGCATTATTTTAAGTTTTATTCTCGGTTTCTTCCCTGCCCAAACAAATTTATTAATACCTTTCTGCCATTCTTCCAGGTTTACATCTTTTTTAAGTATTGGCACCGTTTGAAAAAGGAATAAAAACTTAGGCAAGACGTTCATTTTAACTGCTGCTATCCTTCCCAACCAGGACAGCTGTAATTTCCCCCACTTGTTCATTTCTATCTGTATTTTTTGCCATAGTGGTTCATAATTATATTTATATAGTTTCCCATTCGAAGTTGTAATGTAAATTCCTAAATATTTGACCTTTTTTACTATCTCGCATCCTATTACTCTTTGTAGTTCTTCTTTTTGATTTATAGATATGTTTTTAACTATCATCTTTGTCTTTCCTAAATTTATTTTAAACCCAGATACTTGGCCATATTGATTAATTACATTCATTAAGCCTATAACAGTTTCCCCCGGCTGGGTTAAAGTTACAACCAGGTCGTCCGCAAATGCTCTTACTCTGTATTCATACTGTCTGATCCTAATTCCTCAAAGCTCATCGGACCCACGTATTCTATTCAGCAGCAACTCCAAGGTTAAGATAAATAATAAGGGAGAAAGGGGACATCCCTGTCTTGTTCCTTTCTCGATTTGGAAAGTTTCTGTTAGACCTCCATTAACTATAATTTGAGCTGTCTGTTTCTGGTATATTGCTGTAATAGATTGTATAAAATGCTCTCCAAACTGCATCTTTTGTAAAAAAATGTATTAAAAATTGCCAATTGACTTGGTCGAATGCTTTCTCCGCGTCTAAAAATAAGAGCACTGCCGGGACCTGGTTGTTCTTTCCCAGATATTCCATTATATTAATTATTTGTCTTACATTATTTTTCATTTGTCTCCCTTGTATAACACCAGACTGATCATTATGAATCATTTGTTGCATAATTGGCATCAACCTGTTTACCAGTATTTTAGCAAAAATTTTATAGTCTGTGTTAAGTAGTGAGATAGGCCTATAGTTTTTTGGCTGGGTAGGATCCTGTTCCTCTTTAGGAATCAGAGAAATAAAAGCAGTTCTCCAGGATGGTGGAACTCTGCCTTCCACTTGGATTTTGTTAAATAATTCTTTGAGAGGTTCCACCATCTCTAGTTGTAGCTTTTTATAATAGACTGCAGGCAAGCCATCCGTGCCAGGAACCTTACCCATTTTTAACTGGTAATTGCCAGGAGAATCTCTTCTGTGGTTACAGATTGGTTCAGTCCTACTCTTTGCTGATCTGTAAGTATAGAGATTTTCTCTTTCTCCAAGTATTTGTCAATATCTAAACCTTGTATTTTGTCACCAGCGTACAATGTTGTATAAAATTCTAAAAAAGCCTTTTTAATCATATCCTGTTTAAAAACTTCTTTACCTTTATACTGTATTTTTTTCCATTATACGAGACTTTTGTTTTTTCCTTAGCATATATGATAACCACCTACCTGGTTTGTTGGCATTACAAAAGGTGTTATGTTTAGCATATAAAAGGTTAGTAGCTACCTGGTCTGATATCAACATGTTAAACTGCCCTCGCAACAAGCTAATTATCTCCTTTATCTTTTTATCATGTGGCTTGGATATTAACTCCTGTTCTTTTTAATCTCTGTTTCTAGTTCCCTACGTTTCTTTTCTTGCTTGCATCTATGGATATTATTCAAATTCATTAAAACACCCCTCGTGTATGCCTTACTTGCATCCCAAACCATATCCATAGGTATCCCTTTGCACATATTTAAAACAAAATATTCTTTCAATAATTTTTTACATTCCAAAACATTTTTCTCATATCTAAATAAATTTTCATTCAGTCTCCATGACCTCCTTGATCGCTCTCCATTTTGAACTTCTATCCAAACCGGATTATGATCTGTTAAGGTTCTCGAGCATATCTTAGTCTTCTTCACCCTAGAAAAAAGATCATTTGTAATTAATATAAAGTCAATTCTAGAAAAGGATTGATGCCTGTCTGAAAAAAAAGTAAAATCCCGTTCTGTAGCATTTCGCTCTCTCCAACTATGTCTCAGCTCAAAATCATCTATCATATCAAAAAAAGATTTAAGTAGTCTTGATCGTGTTCGGGTATTTTGTATAAGCCTCTTTTTATCTTGAACTGGATCCAGTACTCCATTCCAGTCATCCAATAAAACACACGATCTATAACCCCATTGTATTAATTTAGCAGCTTGTAAAATTTTTCTTGTTGTTGATTGGGAGCATATACTCCTATTAATAGTATTTTCTTGCCTTCTGTTAATAGTTCAATTGCAATATATCTTCCTTGAGGATCAGCTTCAATTAATTCAGCCTTTAAATCTCTTCTTAAATATATAACTATACCATTTTTCTTCTCTGGAGCAGATGCAACGAAATATAGTCCCAATTTTGGATTCATCAGGTATTTCTGATCTTGTATTCTAATGTGTGTTTCTTGTAAGCAAATTACATCATTTTTAAATTGTTTCAGGTAATTAAATATTTTTTTTCCTTTTTTGTGGTGAGTTTAAGCCATTAACATTCCAAGTTAAAAATTTAGTTGTCATCTTCGGTGCGTTGAAGCTTTTTAAGAGCTGCCTGGAAATCTTGATGAGATTTTACCTTCAGTCTTGCTCCCCCCACAGCTTCTGATATCTGGATTTGTTGAAGCTTTAGTTCTTGCTCTTTACGTTTAGTAACCGCCCAGGTTTGTCTTTGTTCCATAATTCCTTCTGTCTCCTCCAGTAAGCTCACAGCCCCAAAGTTTCCAAAAAAACTAGCGTGTATGTACCCAAACCTACAATCCAAATGTTGGAGATGTGATTGTGTTGATGCCACATATTACCATATTTGGTGGACCTGTAAAAAAGTTAAAGCATTCTGGATAAAAATATGGTGGATTATTCAAAATTTTTGAAAAAGAGGATAAAATTCCTGCCCCAGTTGTTCCTGTTAGGTATAGTTCCAGATTCTACTGTTATAGAGACTAACTTGATTTTGAATCTAACGACGGCAGCAAGATTGTTGGTGGCACAATATTGGAAGAAGGAAGAGGTGCATACTATACAAGAATGGACATTAAAAGTAGTAAACTTAGCCGAGATGGCCAAAATATCAGCGTATTTGAAGGACCACTCAGATGAGAAATACAAGTTGGACTGGAGAAGATGGATTGATTATATTCAAAACAAATATCAGACTAAAAAGCTTCAATTAGCTTATGAATGAAGGCATAAGCAATATTAGAATTTATTCAAAGTTAGCTGGAGAAAGGGGGAGTTAAAGCACAAGAATGGTTGATTGTTAAAATTAGTTAGCTTATGTTAGCATATGTTTGTTACATGATTATACCCTGAACTTTGCTCTGGGAGGTCGGGGGGGGGAGGGAGGGAGGGAGACGGGGTAGGGTTGGGGGGAGAGGGAGGGGAGGGAGAAAACAATTGTAAAACTTATTAAACTTTAATAAAAAGAAAAAAGAAAAAGAGGAAAAAAAAAACCATGAAACAAACATTAAAAAAAAGAAAAAGGTGCATAAAAAAACCCTCCAACAAAAACATATACACCAATATTATCCTTCCTAACTGTATATTGATTAAAACAATATTCAATTGAACAAAAAAGAAAGTCACAAAAGGTGATCACATGATCCTGGGACATTGCAACTGTCATAAAAATGAACCAGTTGCCAAGCATCTGAACTTTGATCATGCGACCAAGGGGATGCTGCAATGGTCCTAAGTGTGAAAAACAGCCATAAGTCACTTTTTCCAGTACCAGTATAACTTTGAACAGTCAAAAACTGTTGTAAATCAAAGACTACCTGTAATACAGTTGGCTGCTTGTGTATTCCAGTGGAAAATTATTCTTGCCTTCACTCCATTTCCTAATAGATGAGACCTACACAGGCAGGTAAGCCAACACCATGGGAATTCCATCATATCTTCTGCTAAAACACAAATGCACATGTACCATGTTTTCCCCCTTTTGGAACTGGGGTAGGCGTGGCCTGCATGGGACACATCTATTCTAATCTCTTTGGAAAAATTACATTTTGCTACCCTTCAGTACAGAAAACACTGTTTGTAGAGCAACCAGACAGGTGCAGCAAGCAAGAAGCTCTTGTAGTCACAGAGGAAATCAAGAATTTTTCAATTTCCATCACAACCCAAACCAGATTTTCTTTTTAAAAAAACAGTAATTTAGTAGGGGTACAAAATGATGTCTTCCTAAGATCAACGGTCAATATTTTTAATGGACTTCTTATTTATTTATTTATCTGGTTCATAAAGTTCCAAAGTTTTATCATACCATTTAAGAAATCTTGGCAAATGCCACTCTTGCTGACCCAAGCAGTATGTTCTTCAATGGTAACAATACAACATTAATCGATCTCCTGGATAGATTTTCCAAAATTAATAGTATGTATTAAGTTGGGTATCAAAGTGCAGCATCGTATTTTTGGGGATATTTAATGTTGGAGAGAGAATGCATTTTGAAGAATGGTGATTTGGAAAAAAAGGAAGGAAAATAAACTTTTGAAATCTAGAATGACCGATATTGAAAAGAAAGATACTTTAAACTTTTGTTAACAAAGCTTTGTAGGGTAGTTTTGAAGCAGGGGTGGGTTCCTGCCAGTTCTAACCTCTTCTATAGAAGAAGTTCCACAAATCTACAGTGCCGTTTAGAACCGGTTCCAGGTCCCTCCCCCTGCCCGTCCGCACATCATCAAGATGAAGAGTGAGAGGAGGAATTCTGGGAGTTGAAGTCCACAAGTCTTAAAGCTGTCACGTTTGAACACCCCTGGAGATTTTTTTAAAGGGTTAGGGGTGCAAGGGTCTTGTAACTTGACAGCTTTAAGACTTGCTGCTTCAAATGCCAGAGTTTCTGAGCCAACATTTTGGTTGCTAAGCAAGAGCATTGTTAAGTGAGTTTCACCACATTTTACAAGTTGGCCACACCCACCCAGTGACATGGTTGGCAAGCCACTCTCATCCAGTCACCTGGCCAGCAAGCCACTCCCACACGGTCACATGACCGGCAAGCTATTCCCACAAAGCAGGCCACACCTACAGAAGAGATTGTAAAAAAATTTGAAACCAACCACTGGTTTGAAGGTTCAGAATCCCACCCCCCCCTCTCTCTCTCAGTTCATGTTTCCAAACAGTATCTGAAACAAAATTTAACTCAATGTGGTTGCAGAGCTTCATGGCATCACTGACTAGACCACATTTCCTGTACTATGACTCTATTTAGCAAAATGCTATTATAATCGCTCTCCTGACCTTTCTCATAAACATGGAGCGATCAAGAGGCCACATTCCTTGCTTCCATTCATCCTTATAGGTTGTGAATGCCTGAAGAGGTCTTTCTACTGTTGGAAGAAATATTCATCTGGTTCAGTTCCAAGCCAGGAGAGAGACACTGGAAACATGGAGGCTGATTGGAAAGATGGTTTAATGATGAAGAGAACCACCAGCATTCATGGTTCTGGGTAGCTGGCCACATGGAGTTGAAAATGGGGGGTATTTAGACCTTCACTTGAGGTTTCTGTTTCTGTGCAAGAACATGTTATCTATTTGCTGTTGTCAGACTCCCATGAGGCCATGTTTGTCTGAGATAAGTTTGGTTGAAGTTTGCTGCGGGTGATGCAATGTCTTTAGGAGATTGTGCCATGTAGTGAGCTCTGCTGCTAGTGGGTTAATCCTATTATGCTCTGGAGGGTCCTGTTTTAATCCCATCATCCTGGAGTTGAAGGTCTTTTATTTTCCCTTAATGGGCACAAAATATTTGCTAGGGCGGAGGAAGCTGAGGCTCTGAGTTTTTAAAAAGATTTTTTATTTCTCTTTTAGGGGAAATATTTTATCCTGCCTTTTAAAACATTTCTCAAAATATTTCATTTTTCTAAGAGAGAGGTGGGTGCTAACTTTCTACACTACCTTTCTGTTATGGCAGACACACTTAAAAGGCCAATTAAGAAGGTAGACTAAATCATGAAGCTTTCACTTTTGAATGCATTAAAAACCATTTGCAGTGCAATTCACCACTTGATCACTGCCCATTCAGATATAGAAAGTAAACTGCCCTTTCATCAAAGTAAACTTTAAATACGTTTTCTTTTCAATCTCTCTCTCCCTGCTTTTACTTAGCATTCTGATTTGATTATGATTTCTCTTGCATGTATTTCTCCTGAACAGACCACCTACTTGCCCTTTGCATGTTTCTTCGTGCAGAAATCACTTTCACACCAGGGGAAAGTGCTGTAAAACAGCCTTCCACTCTGCAGCTAGTTTGCAAATGGTTCAACTGCTGCCACCTGCCTATTTCCCCATCAGGACCGGAAAACCTGATAATAGGGACAGAATGACATTTTGCTGGTTTGGGAAATGAAAGCCAAGCTCTCTTCAACTTCGTTTGATGCTTGGGAATATAAACAGGATCACAATTTACCTTTTGGTATTAACCGTGCCATTAAAACTATCCTGATTGGGCATAGATCCTGCAGCTTTCTGTATTGAAGGATTTCAACTGGAGGGTTGCTGTCCTATGGTCACAAGTCCTCAGTGGGCAGGGTGTTGTTTGTAAATATATATTTCCAAGGTAGCCTCCACAAGTAATCCTGAAATTATTTCCTGTTCAATTGATTCCCAGAAAACATGATTTAGCAGTGGTGCGATTAAAAAGTTTACTACTGGTTCTGTGGGCGTGGCTTGGTGGGTGCGCCTTGGTGGACGTGGCAGGGAAAGGATACTATAAAATCTCCATTCCCTCCCCACTCCAGGGGAAGGTTACTGAAAAATCCCCATTCCCTTCTGATCATCTGGGACTTGGGAGGCAGAAAATAGATGGGGGCGGGGCCAGTCAGAGGTGGTATTTACCGGTTCTCCGAACTACCCAAAATATCCGCTACCGATTCTCCAGAACTGGTCAGAACCTACTGAATACCACTTGTGATGATTAGACAGAAGACAGAATGAAGCAATTTTGCAAATGGATTCTGCCTGTTCTTGTATTTTTAATAAGTTGGAAACAAATATTTTAGAGAAATGTAGTCCTTATTGAAATGTTACCATATTAGATTTGATATAAATATAAAAAAAAAAAATCTCCAAATCCTTTGCTGCAAATATTTTATCTGAGGTGCTCAATAATCCATATTGTACTTCACTAATTGATTTTGTCATGTAAACCAACGATCAATTGATTTTGATTATTGATTTAGATGACATGGTCTGACAAAGAGGTAATTTGAGATGCAAAGGACAAACGTTAATCTCAATTTATTGCGAAATTAGTACAAAAATGGGCCATTCAAGACAAAACTATAACCTCTGCGCTCTACATCATTATATACTGCTATCCATTAATTTACAGAAGGAATTCACATTTATAGGCTCCTTAGATCTTTAAAAGTACAGTAATTCTATGCCACAAATACTCCTCTTCACTGTCCATATCCTCCACAGATGGAAATATTATCTAAATGTTGCTTACAGCCAAACTTGATCCCATCCTGACATAAATTTCCAAAAAATCCTCTTTTGTTTTCAAGATGATTGAAAATGCATTGCTAACGGCACCATATGAAATAGTAAGAAGTATTTGGCAACAGTGCTTCAACAGAGCAATCATCTGCATATGTTTATTTACTGGCAGTAAATATACACTTGATTCACTAGAACTGAGCATCTTGGTATTATTCATAAGATTGCAATATTTCCATTATTTATGTTCAATTATGTATGCACAAGGATATGATCTATTCTCAGCTCAGGAAAGATATCAATTGGGTGGATAATTTTTGAAAGCTGCTTGGATCATACCACAAGCTTCACCTTTACTTACAAAGAGGGGTGGGACCCTACCAGTTTAACTACTGGCTTGCTGAGCTTGCTTCGCTCGCGCACGCATCAGGATGCATGCTGCGCTTGTGGGTGCTCTTTAGAGAATACTTGCCTTGCGGATTGCTGCTTGGGAAGGAAAAAAAGGGGAGGTGCGGCAATCTACTCTGCTACACAACTCAGCTGAGAAGATAAAGATGGGTAAAGCACAGGGGTGGGCAGGAGGGCCCACTTGCTCATGGGAGCGAACTGGTATGCTCCCAGCTGATCTTCAGAGCTACAGGTTCATCAGAACTGGTCCAAATGATAAAATCCCACCCCAGTTTCATATCCTGAAAGGAAATAAGATTAAGAACCAATTTGGTGAAGCCATTAAGGAGATGGACTTGAAACCAGAAAACCTTAAGTCCTGCCTTTAGACGTGAAAACTGGCTGGGTGACATTGGGCCAGGCACTCTTTTCTCAAATGGGTGTCAAACTCACAACGACACATTATTGACACATGACGTATCACAACTTTTTCCCCCTTCGCTAAACCGGGGGTGGGTATGGGGAGCGCGTGACGCATCGGTGAGTTTGACACCCCTGAAAAGAGGAAACCAGAGCACTATGTACGTTACTTTAGAGTTGTATAAATAAAGGCAGGAGGTAAATCTAATGAAAAACACGAGTATATCAAACTTCAAAATGGGGTATCATTTGACAAAGCTCCATGAAAAGCGTTCTTTCAAAGTTATTATCCCAAGTAATTTAATGCCCTTCCCTTCTCTTCTAAGTAAAGCAAAAGGAGGGACAGAATGTCATTGGAGCCACGGAAGATAGATTAAAAAATCAATCAGGCTGAAGTACCTGGTTTTTTTCCTAAGCTTTATCAACCCATAATGTAGTTGTAGAAGTACAACTGTCATTTGTAAAGGAAAGCAAATGATAAAATTCTGCTCTGCTTTCTGTATTTTCATGATGAAGATTTCATTTTATCTTTAATATAAAGAATTATATTTGTTTACATTGCCAAAGTTGGTGGAAGTCACAATTTTTAATTGGACCATTGCCCAATTAATCTATTCCTAAAGCAGTGGGTAGGTTTAGGTGTGGCCTGCTTTGTGGGAGTGGCTTGCTGGCCATGTGACCGAGTGGGAGTAGCTTGCCAGCCATGTGACCAAGTGGGAGTGGCTTGGCAGTCATGTGACTGGGTGGGCGTGGCCAACTTGTAAAATGTGGTGAAACTCACTTAACAACGCTCTTGCTTAGCAACCGAAATGTTGGCTCAGAAACTCTGGCATTTGAAGCATGCAAGTCTTAAAGCTTTCAAGTTACAAGACCCTTGCACTCCTAACCCTTTAGGAAAAAAACCCAGGGGTGTTCAAACTTGACAGCTTTAAGACTTGTGGACTTCAACTCCCAGAATTCCTCCTCTCGCTCTTCATCTTGATGATGTGCGGACGGGTGGGGGTGGGGGCTGGAACCGGTTCTAAATGGCACTGTAGATTTGTGGAACCTCTTCTATAGAAGAGGTTAGAACTGGCAGGAACCCACCCCTGTCCTAAAGTCATAAATTCCTGATTCTCTCTTTCAAGGAAACTTTACCTTCAAATGAAGGCATGTTGTATCTAAAATAGCATATATGGCTACCTTACTTCTGTGGTTCTTATAAAGCATGTTGATCCAGAGGTTGGTTGCGTCCGGTTTGGCCGGTTCAGCCAAACCGGTAGTGGCGGCGGTGGGAGGCTCCCCCCACCCACCCGGATGCTTCTGCGTAAGCTGATTAGGAACCTACCACTGTGTTGATCCCAAGAGCCCTTGAAAAGTCATGGGCACATAATGAAGCAACTCAGAATAAGTAATTGGGAGGATTGGGGAGGAAATATAGTCCCCTTCAAACTGTGGGCTAAGAACTCAACCAAATATAGTCTATCAGACCTTTGGTTACTCTACAAGCCCAACATTAGAATCAGAGGATGGATTACCCTGTTCTTTTCCATCTTCTATTTTTTTCATCTTCTATTTTAATTTCATCTTTTGGAAAATGTTAAGAACATGACATTTTCAGAAATCCACAAAAGCTTTTTGTTTAGCTTGAGTAATATTCACACTTATTTGTTTTTTAAATAATTAATATATGTCTAATTTAGATGTTTATTTTGACATACCCCTCATTTCTATGTTGAATACTCATTGAATGCGGCATTTATTTTGCTGTAACAATTTTTTTAAACATGCAACATGGAGAAGAAAGTTGGGAGATGTGGGCAGAAGGAAAAGACTGAAGATTTCTTCACCTTTATTAGCCAAAATGTGGTTTTCTATCTTTTTTTTAGAAGACTTTTGGAAGGTGTTATTTTTCGGGATGGAAAATAAAAACAATAAATATTTGTCTATTATTCTCAAGGGCTCTAATTTTCTGTGAAGCAACTGCATATGTAATAATGTAGGAGGGGAAAATATAAAATAAAACAGTGGCTAGTTTTTGCCTGTTTCATGGAAAGCAATGAAAGATCTGCAGAGGGTCTCTGAAATCATGCCTTATTGGATAGCCGGTAGGTGGCACCAAATAGTCACTTAAAGCTATTCAAATTTTCACACTTAAAATCCCTAAAACATAATTAACAGTCATGTGGTTATTTCTCCACCTCCCCTTCTCCCACCAACATGTTTTAGGCTCTGAAACAGAACTTTTCTTTGTAAGAGATAGAAAAAAAAAGAGTTGACTTACGTCTGCAATCTTATATAAACGAGGCAACAGAAAACTGTTATCAGTTCAAATGATTTGTTGTTAAAGGCAAATGATTCTGAAAATGAAAGGAAGCTGTAAGAAACATTTGTGTGTGTCTGTGTGTTTGCCTGTGTGTAGTATTTCCAATATTACTTTTGAAAGAAATCTTCCTGCTGCTTAAATAGACAATCTGTCCTGTGTCTATGCCCCAGCAATCTTTTGGCAAAGGGTGTGAGACTGGTTGTGATATCATAGATTAATGGAGCTAGGACAAAATCATTAAGAATCAGGCTTCTTTGGCTCCCTCCCTCCAAAAAAGTCTTCAATAAATAAGTCTCTGTACTTTGGGACGCGGTAGCTCAGTGGCTAAGATGCCAAGCTTGTCGATCAGCAAGGTTGGCAGTTCGGCGGTTCGAATCTTTAGCTCAGCATAACAGAGTGAGCTTCCATTACTTGTCCCAGCTTCTGCCAACCTAGCAGTTCAAAAGCATGTAAAAAAATGCAAGTAGAAAAATAGGAACCAGATTTGGTGGGAAGGTAACAGGGTTCCATGCACCTTCGGCATTTATCATGCTGGCCACCTGACCACGGAGATGTCTTCAGACAGTGCTGGCTCCTCGGCTTTGAAACAGAGATGGGCAACGCACCCTAGAGTTGGGAACAACTAGCACATATGTGCGAGGGAAACTTTTACCTTATACTCTGGTATTCACCATCAAAGCTGACAACAGTCAGAGCATAGAACAATTCAAAGAAGTAGTGCAAGATTGGAAGATGTGGAGAGTCCTCTGCTGATTCGCCCTGGATCAGGTGAACGGTAGTGGCGGCGGCATGTGCAGAAGTGTCACGCGAGTGTGAGCGCATGTGTGCACAAGCGAACCGGTAGTAAAATAAATTGAAACCCACCACTGGACCTGGCCCATAGAATCATCAAGAGTCAGACACGACTCAATGGATAAGCGCCTCCTCCTCCTCCTCTTCCTTTGGTATTAGTAATGCAATAAGTAAAGTATTAGTCTGAGGAAGGGGAATGAGTCAGGAGATGAGGGAAATACATAGATAGAAGACGACATGAAAATTCTGCTTGATCTTTGTAAAATACAAAATATCACATTGCTGTCCATCCTTTAGGGGTTTCACTCTGCAGAGCAAAAGAGATATTTTTATGACAAGGAAGCTGCAGAAAGAAATGTTTGGGAAGGAGCTGTTATAATACTTCTGTAGCTTTTTTCTTCACAATAAAAGGTTTGGGGAACATCAGCTGTTTGCTTATAGTGCCCCAATCAGCTTTTCTTTAAAGTTTCTGTCCGTGATGATTCATGGTTTCATTGTTGTTGCACCCTAAATAATCTTACTGAAATACCAGTTTAATTAAGATCACGATCTCTGGATAGGTTTCCTGGAAAAATACATATGAGAAAAATTAAAAATAAAATAGAAGCCAACACCAACAGCAGGAAATAATATATTTATCCTTATTCTTGCTAACAGCAGTGACAGGACCTGTAAAGGATCTATATACATTACATGGAGGTAGTGACAGATTTTGTTTTCCTGGGCTCCAAGATCACCGCAGATGGGGACTGCAGCCAAGAAATTGTTCCTGGGGAGGAAAGCTATGGCAAAGCTAGACAGCATACTAAAAAGCAGAGACATCACCCTACCAACAAAAGTGCATCTAGTCAAGGCTATGATTTTCCCAGTTACAACATATGGCTGTGAAAGTTGGACCATAAGAAAGACTGAGCACCAAAGAATTGAGGCCTTTGAACTATGGTGCTGGAGAAGACTCCTGCGAGTCCCTTGGACTGCAAGGCAATCAAACCAGTCAGTCCTAGAGGAGATCAACTCTGACTGCTCTTTAGAAGGCCAGATCCTGAAGATGAAGCTCAAATACTTTGGCCACCTAATGAGAAGGAAGGACTCATTGGAGAAGAGCCTAATGCTGGGAAAGATTGAGGGCAAAAGAAGAAGGGGATGACAGAGAATGAGGCGGCTGGATGGAGTCACTAAAGGAGAGGATGGCAGAGGACTGGAAGGCCTGGAGGAATGTTGTCCATGGGATCGCAATGAGTCGGACACACCTTCACAACTAACAACAATACATCATTGAACAGAGTATAGAAACATTGATTTTGGAGATTTGTTATTGTGCATGACAAAAAATAATATGGAGTAAGCAGAAATATGAAGAATATAGGAGCGCTGAAGATCTCTTTCCTGTATCAAAGAATATTCACATTGCAATTATAACCACAGCCTGTGATTTAATTAATATGTGTAAGTCAAAGAAGAATATATACAGCTTTTTGTACAAGGACTCTACAAACCAAGTTTGTTTTATAGTTGCTCAAAAAAAATGTTGCTCAGCCAGGCCAGCCAATTGCAAATTACACTAGAACCAGGGTGTCAACCTTGGAAGCTTTAAAACTTGTGGAACTTCAACTCCCAGAATCCCCCAGCCAGCATGCAGAGGAAGCTTGCTTATCATAACTGGCTTGCCAGCCTTACTGTTGACATTAATGGGACTGCTTGTCAGGAAGCTAATTTCAAGGGCTGTGACCTTTTCAGTACAAATGAAGAGGCTTCCTTCAATATGCCCAGCCATCTAAAAAAAGGAGGACATTATAGCAGATTGCCTGTTTCCTTCCCTCCTGGGAAGCTGCCAACTCTGCTGGTTTTATGACACAGATGAATTTGTAAATGGCATTTAATGGTCTATCAACATGTTGCATTTCCTCAACAGCAGCTTCTGCTATTATTAAGGTTTTGCCATTTATCTTGGTTAGTTCCTTTTTTTCCCTTTTTTTTTTCTTTTTCATTTACCTCCACAATTCACGTGTATATCTGAAATTGCTGAACATCTAAAGGGAAATGATAGTATAGGATAATGAGGTACAATATTGAACTTCACTGGATCACTTTGATTTGCTGTTTCTTCACTGTCCTCATCTGATTGCAGCTATTCTGCTCTCTAATTTATTTATTTATATTTTAACAACATCTTTATACCAGCCCAGTCACATGACGTTACACTGAACAGAAGAATCTCTAAATGAGGCGTATTAAAATTAGTTTGATAGAACTAAACCACAAAATATTTCCCCCCTTAAAATGTTATCAGCAGTAGTGCCATATGTCTGAATCACTTGGATCTGTTTGCCAATTGTTGTTTCAGCTTCAGCTTATTTGCTAGTGAGATTTTTGTATTTTGTTCCTCTTTAAAGTGAATCTTAGGAGCCTTGTTTTTCTCCATGACATTAATCCAACATGCTTCGTAAGGTACTAGGTACTAATCAAGTACTAAGGTCTTCCTTAGTTCAAACTCTGATTGGTTGTAGATTTGTGCGTGTGTTTGTATCAGGGGTGGGTTCTAGCTGGTGTTACTGCTGGTTCGCTTGTGCACACGCTTTGTGGGTGAGCACTGGATGTGTGCTGTGTGCGCATGTGCAGTTCAATGGAAATTGTTCTGTGCATTGGCAGAACTCCCCAAAAAAGATGGTGGCGACTGGGGAACTGGTTCGGGGACATGACCAGCTTGGGTCACTGCCAGTTCTGCGACCCAGGCCGGCATACTACTACTGATTTGGCCAAACCGGTTCAAACCGGTAGGAACCCATCTCTGGTTTGTATGTCATCTTACAAACCTGCTTGAATTGCATTGAAAAAGTTCATTTTAGCCCTTTCATTAGGCGTTCCCAAAGGAAAATTCATTCAACATTTGAATTTTAAATCCTACAAGGACCAGTCACGTCAATTCATCTGCTGCTTGTTAATTATTTCTTTGTCATTTATGCCTGAGCATTAATTTTTCCTTTAACTAGTTGACCTGCATTCAACAGCTCTGCTAAGTATTGTATATTAATGAACAATGAAACATTATGAGAAATAAGCAAAAGATGTAATGTGTGGGGACTGAAGAACACAGTAAAAGATATGAGAACAGCTAAATTTTGCTGTATTATACCTGTAAAATGGAGGAAGGAATAGAGGTCTATATGGCTGGCAGGAAAAAAAAGGGAGGGAGGGAGGGAGGAAGGCAGGCAGGCAGGCAGGAAGGAAGGAAGGAAGGAAAGAAGGAAGTAAGATGGTGAAAGCAAACTCCTGTCTCTGGATTTTTGTTTGCTGCTTCTATAGATGTGTGTGTGCTTGCATTGGGTTAGTTGTAAATTGCTGTTTCTTGTTTTTTTGCCTCTGCAGCTCCTGCTTCTGTCTCCAATTTTGCTTCTCGTGGTTCCACATTTATCTATTTTTTGTAAACAGAGAAAGAATCAGAGAAAAAGTCATAACAAGTCAGAAAAATAGTCAGAAAAACTGGGATATAATGCCTGGTGACTTTATACATGGAATGGAATAAAGAATTTTACGTTACATACAAAAATCAATTCTTGGTGACTGAAACAGGCAAATGTTTGGAAACAATAAAAATACAAGGAAACCCCTAGCTAGACCTCTTGTTCCATACAGGGCCGGATTTTCCTATAGGCTAACTAGGCTTCAGCCTAGGGCCTCAAGATCAAGAGGGGCCTTTTATTTTTATTTATTATCCATGCCACATTTTTTATAAAGGTTAGTACCAATTACAACATGTTTCATTTAATATATTGATATATATCACAGTAATGATGTATTTTATTGTCTCTCATGTAATTTACAAACTTAAAAATGGGAGGTGAAAGGGCCCCATAAGTGGAGTAGCCTAGGGCCTCTTTTCATCTAAATCCGGCCCTGGTTCCATACAATGACATTTGTTTAGAATATCTCTGTAAATCACATGACATTTAAGCAACAGCATCTTTGAAACAACTAGCAATCAAAGGACACTCTAATTTTGAACTTACACAGAAGTGAGTAATTTTGTACACATTTAAGTACATCTTTTCATGTGACAACACTGAAGAAATACACTTGGCTACAATGTAAAGTAGTGAGTATACATCTTATATAACAGTGTAAATATGCTGTCCACTCAAAATAACACAGCACACAACCATTAATGTCTAAACTGCTGGTTTACAAAATGTGAGGGAGTGTACTATCTCACAGTTTTTGCCATTTATCTAACTCTATAGTACACCCAATTTTTTTTGCCCATGTTATCATTGTTTCTTTCACTTGTTCATCTTCCATTTTAGGGCTTAATAAATAGCTATATATTTTCTTTATTAACTTTTCATTCACACCTAGTAGTATCTGATCAAGTATTGTTGGCTCTTTATGGGAACCATATACTGTATCTTTACATCTTTTACACATCTGGATTGAATTTGCAAGCGTGGTCACCATGCGAGTTCCCCCCCCCTTGATTTTGCAATTCCTGTTTAGTTTTAAGTCCCCCTTTCTCATTTAAAATATCTTTATACATTACAATTTTTCCCAGGTTTAAAACATTTGAATGTATCAGTGCTTCCACTGTTGAAAGCCAGACTGTTATTTTCATGTAATTTTTCGCTTTGACTTTTTCCCATACTAGAAGTAGAGCGTCCCTTACATAATGTCTTTGAAAGTATCTATGCATTTTATTTTTGTTATACCATTGAAAGGCATGCCATCCCAGCTAGAGATCATGTCCCTCCAACAATAACAATCTTCTATTTCTAAGATGTATCCATTCCTTCAACCAAGTTAGTGCCAAGGCTGTTCTTCATATGTTTTAATCTTCAGGCCTTTAATAATCTTAGTTGCTCTTTCCAAAGTTTCAATAATGTGGTGACTGAAACTGGATGCAGTATTTCAGATGTGGTCTTACTAAGGTTTTATAAAGCGTTATTAATACTTCATGTGATCTTGCCTCTATTCCTCTGTTATGCAACTAACGATTGCATTGGCTTTTTTGGCTGCACATGACTAGCTCTTATTTAAGTGATTGTCCACTAGGACTCCAAGGTGCCTCTCACAGTTATTGCTTTTGAGCCAGGTTTCACCTAATCTGTACCTGTACATTTGGTTTTTCTTGCCTAAATGTAAAACTTTACTTTTCTCTACATTAACTTTCATTTTGTTGGATAGAGCCCAGTGTTCAAGTCTGTCAAGATCCTTTTGGATCCTGAGCCTATCATATGGGCTGTTGGCTATTTCTGCCAGCTTAGTGTCATCTGCAAATTTGATGAGTTCCTCTTCTATTCCCTCATCTAAGTCATTTATGAAGATATTGAACAGTACTGGGCCTAAGACAGAACCTGCTTACTTCCATCCATGTAGATGTAGTAAGAATACAATTATTATTGTAGTGACAGATTATTGATGGGTGTGTTCACACATTATAGTAAGCCATAGTATACTGAGAGTAGCATGAGGTTTGAATTGCAACATTATAGTTTGCAAACTATAATTTTAATTTAACAAACAATACAGATAGTCCTCAACTTGCGACCATAACTGAACCCAAAATTTACGTTGTTAAGTGAGAAATTTGTTAAGTGCGTTTTGCCCCATGTTACGACTTTTCTCGCCACATTTGTTAAGGGAATCACTGCAGTTCTTAAATTAGTAACACAATTGTTAAGTGAATCCGATTTCCCCATTGATTTTGCTTGTCAGAAGGTTGCAAAACGGGATCACACGACCCCGGGATATTGCAAACGTCATAAATCTGAGTCAGTTATCGTGCATCCAAATGTAAATCACGTGACCATGGGGATTCTGTAATGGTCATAAGTGGAAAAAATGGTCATAAGACGCTTTTTCTAGTGCCGTTGCAACTTCGAACGATTACTAAATGAACTGTTGTAAATCGAGGACTATCTGTACGTGTGACAGATGTGAATTTAGCCACAGTTTCCTTCTCAGAAATATATTCATTCTTAGCCAGTAATTCTAGAACAGTTGGTGTCTAAGGGATGCAGAGGCTTTATTTACGCAGCAACATAAGTGATGGGGGCATATTTAGCAGGCTAGTTTACAATCTGTCCATGAAATTGCACATTACCCATTACATTCAGGGTTGAAATGACCCTTAAACTTCACATGGCAAGAGATGCTGTCAAGACTTCAGTGCCAGAGAAGCCTCTGTAAAGGCATGAAATAGGAATGTAAAAAAAAAAAAGCTGTTCATTATGTGGATTATTTAAAGTACGTTGTGGTTCTACAGTTCTTGGACAAGAGAAATCATCTGTTTCTTTAGAACAGGGGTGTCAAACTCGATTTCACTGAGGGCCGCATCAGGGTTGTGTTTAACCTTGGAGGACAGTGTGTTTCTGGCCATGGTGGGCATAGGTGTGGTGGGTGTGGTTAGCTCAACATCACTCGTGTCGGGGACACCTGTACTGGCCAAGTGCTAAGGTAGACTTCATTCTCCTTTCTTCTTGCTTCCCTTCTTTCCTTCCTTTTCCTTCCTTGCTCTCTTCCCATCTTCCCTTCTTTTTCTTTGTCTTTCCTCTTTCCCTTTCTCCTTTCATGTCCCTTCTTGCATGCTCAAATGTAAAAGGGGAAAAATTCTCTTTTTGTTTTGTTTTTAGTTTGTTTTGATAGCCCCATGCCATAAAAAATGGAGGATTGGGGAGCAGTGTGTGGCCCCCACACCCTGTTTTTCGCCACGATGGCCTCCTACAGCCTTCTGCCAGTGAAAATGGAGCATGGAAGGCATGCATGCCCTCCCCCAAGCTCTGTTTTCACTGGCAGAGGCACTGCAGGCTGGTCCTTTGATGTTTCCAGGCCAGCCCCACAGGCCAAATCTAAGCACTCTGTAGGCCAGATCAGTGGTGAAATTCTTTTTTTCTTTACTACCGGTTGTGTGGGTGTGGCTTGGTGAGTGTGGCAGGGGAAGGATACTGCAAAATCCCCATTCCCTCCCCACTCCAAAGGAAGGATACTGGAAAATCTCCATTCCCTCCCCACTCCAGGGGAAGGATATTGCAAACTCCCCATTCCCTCCCCACTCTAGGGGAAGGATACTGCAAACTCCCCATTCCCTCCCCACTCCAGGGGAAGGATACTGCAAAATCCCCATTCCCACCCCACTCCAGGGGAAGGATACTGCAAACTCCCCATTCCCTCCCCACCCCAGGGAAACGATACTGCAAAATCCCCATTCCCACCCCGCTCCAGGGGAAGGATACTGCAAACTCCCCATTCCCTCCCCACTCCAGGGGAAGGATACTGCAAACTCCCCATTCCCTCCCCACTCCAGGGGAAGGATACTGCAAACTCTCCATTCCCTCCCCACTCCAGGGGAAGGATACTGCAAACTCCCCATTCTCTTCCCACTCCAGGGGAAGGATACTGCAAAATCCCCATTCCCTCCCCACTCCAGGGGAAGGATACTGCAAAATCTCCATTCCCACCCCACTCCCGGGGAAGGATACTGCAAAATCCCCATTCCCACCCCACTCCAGGGGAAGGATACTGCAAAATCTCCATTCCCACCCCACTCCCGGGGAAGGATACTGCAAAATCCCCATTCCCACCCCACTCCAGGGGAAGGATACTGCAAAATCTCCATTCCCACCCCACTCCCTGGGAAGGATACTGCAAAATCCCCATTCCCTCCCCACTCCAGGGGAAGGATACTGCAAAATCCCCATTCCCTCCCCACTCCAGGGGAAGGATACTGCAAAATCCCCATTCCCTCCCCACTCCAGGGGAAGGATACTGAAAACTCCCCATTCTCTTCCCACTCCAGGGGAAGGATACTGCAAAATCCCCATTCCCTCCCCACTCCAGGGGAAGGATACTGCAAAATCTCCATTCCCACTCCACTCCAAAGGAAGGATACTGCAAAATCTCCATTCCCACCCCACTCCAGGGAAGGATACTGCAAAATTCTCATTCCCTCCCCACTCCAGGGGAAGGATACTGCAAAATCCCCATTCCCTCCCCACTCCAGGGGAAGGATACTGCAAAATCTCCATTCCCACCCCACTCCAGGGGAAGGATACTGCAAAACATGCTTTCAAACTATTAGACGGATGGAAGTTGAAGTGACAGAAGCCCACCCTGCCACACAGGGCCTAGGTTCAAACCGCCAGAGCCAGTGTCATTAACCCACTGAGCCACTGCGTCTCCAGTGGTCAGAAGGTCACCAAAAGTGATCACCTGACCCCAGGACAGTGCAATGGTAATAAATGCATGCTTAATTGCCAAGCATCCAAATTTTGATCACGTGACTAGGAAGATGCTACAACAGTCATATGTGTGAAAAATGGTCATGTCATTTTTTTTCAGTGACATAACTTCAAAGCAGTCACTAAATGAGTGGTTGTAAGTCGAAGATTACTTGCATAAGCATCTAACATCTTGGCTTATATAATGAAGGCTGAGTATAATTAATTACATTGAATATATGCTATGTTTTTTTGGAACTGAATGCCTGTATTCTTTAGAAGGCAGACATTGCTTTAGAGTTCTTCAGTTTGCAGTAACCTTGCTTTTAATTTCTGAGAAATGTTATTTTTGAAGTTAATTAATCATATGGGTTCTTAGTCACTGAATCTGCACAATTCAATTTAGGCTGGATTTGAAGTCTAATGCACAGCTTATGCTACTGCACTACTGCAAAAGATCAATCTTCCCCCTACTTTGGCAGAAATAAAATTATGCAAAAACAATATTGCAATATTGCAGTTTCTGAGCCTCATGAATGAAATCTGAAGTAAAGAGGGGTGTCAAATTCAGGGCCCATCAGCCGCATCTGGCCCAGGGGTGAAATCCAGCAGGTTCTGACAGGTTCTGGAGAACTGGTAGCGGAAATTTTGAGTAGTTCGGCAAACCAGCAAAAGCCACCTCTGACTGGCCCCAGAGTGGGGAGGGAATGGGGATTTTGCAGTATCCTTCCCCTGGAGTGTGGAGGGAATGGGGAGGGAATGGGGATTCCACGCAAGCACCGTGTTTCCCTGAAAATACGACCTACCCCGAAAGTAAGTCCTAGCTTGATTTTTACACAATTTTAATTAAGACTCTGCCCACTCCAGGGTGCATGGGTCCACCAGGCAATGCCAACGGGCGATGCCTAGGAGTAGGGCCTTCTCTGTGATGGGCCCAACCCTCTGGAATGACCTCCCCCCCGACATTAGAACCACCACCGACTTCCGCTCCTTCCGGCAAAAACTAAAGACTCACCTGTTTCGATTAGCTGGCCTGGCACACTCATAGCTTTTACCTCCTGGCAGATATATTTTAATTGGTATTTTTGGGGAACCATTTTAAATTTAACTTTTTGGGGTATTTTTAGGGGTCTTTTTAAAGATTGTATTTTAAATACTTTACTTTAACGTACAGTTCTTTTAACCTCCTCCATCTAAGTATCTAAGTATTTAACTATTTATGTATTTAAATATCTGAGTATTGATTTATCTATGTATCTTTTATGTATTGACTGTACACCGCCCCGAGTCCCTTTTGGGAGAGGGGGCGGTATATAAATATGAATAAAAGTAAAGTAAAGTAAAAGTAAAAATTAAGCTAAGGTGAGGGTGGGTGGGGGATGGAGCTGCCATACTACTTACCTTTGGACAGTTGCAGCCAAGCCCCGACACCTGCCCATTTCTTATGTAGCCAGCCAGATTTTCCTGAAGACCTCTGCAGCCAATAACACAGCTCTGGATCAATCCTTGCTGGCCTTGCTGGCTACAGAGGAAATTCCTGAAGGCCTCTGAAAGTGAAAAGGAGGCCGGTGTGTGTGTGCACAAGTGAAGTGAGTCAATGGATGACATCTCCTCCCTGAAAATAAGACCTGGTGCCATTTTTTGTGTGGAAAAAATATATATAAGACCCGGTTTTACTTTCATGGAAACACAGGTAGATAGATAGGTACCACCAGTTGCGGTGCCTATTTGTGAGGCAGCTCTGGAAAGAGAGGGGCCTTGAGTGATTTTGCAGGAAAAGCCAATCATCTTCCTCCCTGGCATGAAGCTAGCTCGCCCTCTGGTGCTGCACCCTGGAAAGCGAGTAAAGATGTACTATGACAGGACTGGGACCAGTTGTGAAATTCAAATTATTTTACTACCGGTTCTGTCGGTGTGGCTTGCTGGGCATGGCAGGGGAAGGATGCTGCAAAATCTCCATTCCTTCCTCATTCCTGGGAGAAGGATATTGCAAAATCTCCATTCCCACTCTACTCTGGAGCCAGCCAGAGGTAGTATTTGCTGGTTCTCCGAACTACTCAAAATTTCTGCTACTGGTTCTCCAGAATCTGTCAGAACCTGCTGAATTTCACCCCTGGCTGGGATCTTGGTAAGTCAAATTGCAGTACTGAGCCATGAAAGATTCCTGCCCATTTGTTATTGAAAATGAAAAAAAAAATCATGTCCATACCACCACTTCCTCCTCCTTCTCCCCAATTGTGCCAAACTAACAGCCATCAGAGTATTAACCAAGCAGCAAAATCTTCAGCTCCTGGGATAGGTTTCATTTTGTCATCTTACCAACCATAGCGTAAGGCAGCATCTGCTAAGAGCCTCTCCTTGGCTTGATCAAACCCTTTATTTTTCTTATGATGATGTAAGACAAGCTAATGCCTATTAGAGAATCGTAACCATGATCATTAAAAAAAACCTTCAACCTAATCATAAAAAAAGCCTTTCACAACCCCTGTTCTATGCTTTCTGCTTTGCTGAAAACAGGATTGAACTGTTCACAAAATATTCAGTTTCCCGCTGATTGCGTTTCCCTTGGAGAGCCTGTTGGACGGGTTTGGGTGGGGATGTTTGAGAAAGCATGATTAAAACAATTATGCAATTTTCGTTCCTTGCTTTCGCCTGGATTCTTATCCCTGAAAACGGGTGCATAATCTAAATTCAGCCTGAAACCTTTTTTCTTGTTTCTGTGCCTGAAACAAAACTATGCTGGATAAAAATAGGTGTGTGTGTGTCTGTGTGTGAGTGCGTGTGCGTGTGCGTGCATGTGCGTGTGTGCGTGCATGCATGTAATATCTGTGAAAGACACTAAACCAAAGAATAACCTTGCATTTAATAACTTTGATGTTAGCTCAATAGTTGATGTCTTTGTACATTGGCTGGGCTAACACAAGACATTAAGCTGAAACAAAAACCCATTTGGCTTAGCATAATGTACGAGCTAACCAACCTTGTCTTTTTTTTAACCTTAGTTTATAGCTAGGTGTTATGCAGAAGCAGGAGCGGTGGGGCTTAGTATGATTTGTGAAGGCAGGTTGTTTTCTATTTAAACCATTTGATAAAAAAAATTTTGAACATTCATAATCTACCGACCAGATAATTGTTTCAGCGTTGGGAAAATCCTTGTCAGGGAAGCTGGCTGAAATCGGCTTCCGCTGTTCCTATGACAGACAAATGGTGCTGAGCAGCACCTGAGAGAAGAAAAGGAAAAATAGTTTCAGGCTTGGAAGCCGTCGTGGTATAGGGCCTTAAGCTTCCCACATTTCAAACTATGGGAAACTGGGAGGGAGGATTGTATGGCGCTTGGGAGATGTGTAGCCAAAATAACATTCTTTCTCAGAAAGTCACAGTCGTCTAGTCCCCGCCCCTGGACAGATGTGGATCAGTGGTGGGTTCCTACCAGTTCGGACCGGTTCGGCCGAACCACTAGTGGTTTGGCAACCTGGATTCACTGGAACTGGCAGCCACCCAGGCCTGCCACACCCCCGAACCGGTTTTCTGGGCGCCACCATAGGCACCCCCATCTTACTTTTTGTTTCTGCGCATGCGCAGAGCAATTTTTATTGCACTGCATATGCAGGCACGGCACCCCCACGAGCGAACTGGCAGTAGTGACTGTCAGAACCCAGCCCTGATGTGTATGGGAGGAATCTTCCTTCGTGGCAGTGATGGGCCTGTGGGTGTTGGGCAGGGTCTTGAACTTTCAACTGGGTGGGGAAAACCTGGAAGCTTTCAGATTCATGTTTTCCCAGATGTGCCGACATGGCTCTTCTAATAAATTGGTGTTTTGAGGAATCTCTTGCCTTGAATTCTTATTTTATTGAGGATGCTATTTGGAACTCTGACAATAGACTGACTCACTGGGCCTTGATATTTTCACTTAATCTGTACGTCAAACTTCTGTTTTTCCTTCTGATATTAAATCATCATTTCAATATCTTGAATGAAATCCATGCACTCTAGATAGAAGACTTTGCTTTTAGAGGAGGGAAATATCCGTTCTTATAAATAATTAGCAAAGTTGCATATTCGAAAACTAATGAGAATCCAATACTGGAATCAGGTATTCTCCAGTTCAGCAATTTACAGGAAAGGCCCAAGCATTACAGAGGCACCTGCTTGCTTGCTTACCACAAATTCACAGGTATGTTTTCCCTTCCCTTAAGTTGTGCCGTGAGTAAATTTCACTGAAAAGAGAAATGCCATACAGCATTATTACAGTCACATTTTTGTTTAGTTAGGTGGAATTGTTAGCCCTTGGAGGTAATCCAGGCAAGAAGTACAACAATAAATAGTAGCATTATTTTTATTGTATGGTTATATTAACAGAATCTTGCAAGTCTGAAATTAGAGTTAGGAAACTTGCGTTTCTACTTGGCTCAACTAACAGCAGAATTCAGCTCTGCAGGCAAAAGTCACTGGGGTATCAGACATAGGGGAAGGTTTACCCTATTCATTCATGTCTCAGGTGCTCATCTCCGTTTATTAGTTGTCGGAGGCAGACATGTCTGAAGACACTTCCGTGGTCATGTGTCCAACATGACTGTACCCCAAGGGCAGTGGTGGGTTCCGGATCCCGTTCCAACCGGTATGGTTGGAACAGGCCCAGCGTCGGCAACATGGATGCTCGTGGCATGCGCATGCGTTGTAGCTGCAAATGACACTTCCACAAGCCTCCGCGATGCTCCAGCTGCTCGGCAGAGCGTCGCGCAGGCACTGTACGTGCCATGCATGTGCGCGGAAGTGCCGAAAGCTTTAAAACCTGGTAAGGAGCTCGGGCAGGCAGGTGGGCCCTCCGGAGTACCCTACCGGAATGGTACCCTGTGCTCTGGGCAGGCTCCGGTACGCCTGTACCGGGGTGTACCGCCTGCAACCCACTACTGCCCAAGGGGCATGGAACACTTTTACCTTCCCACCAAAGTGATACCTATTTATCTACTTGCATTTGCATGCTTTCGAACTGCTAGGTGGGCAGGAGGTGGAACAAGTAACTGGAGCTCATCCTGGGGTCACTAGGGTCTTGAACCCCTGCTGTCAGCTTTCCAGCTGACAAGCTCAGCATCTTTAACTACTGAACCATCTCACCTCCTAGCAGATATAACATATCTCTTAAAAAAGGTATAACAATACTTGGATGAGTACCTCACTGGATACTAAATAGCAAACCCCAGCTGCCCGCTTGCTCTTTGTTTCTCAACCTGCCCATCTTTTATTCTCATATCACCGTAATTCCCATGCTTTCCTTTTTCATTGTTCATTCTATTGTTACTGTTATCTTTACACTTCTTTTTATTTCTCCACTTTGATTATTGTGAGCCGCCTAGAATAGTTGCGAGATAGGCGGCATATACATTTAACAAATAGTAAGTAAGTAAGTAACATTTTCCAATGTTAATTTAAGGCCAGTGGATTCAGGCAGTGGTGAAATTCAATTGTTTTTACTACCGGTTGTGTGGCCGTGGCTTTGTGAGTGTGGGTGGGGAAGGATACTGCAAAATCTCCATTCCAACCCCACTCTGGGGCCAGCCAGAGGTGGTATTTGCCAGTTCTCCGAACTATTCAAAATTTCTGCTACCGGTTCTCCAGAATCGGTGAGAACCTGCTGAATTTCATCCCTGGATTCAGGGCTGCACCCCTCCTCATGCCATCTCCATCTTGTCATTAGAAATGGATGAGACTACCCTTAAAGAAGAGAGCAGCACAAACCATTGTTTTCTGAAAATATAGTGGGCAGAATGTTTTGCCTCTCACACATCTTGAGCTTGAAGTGTTCTCTTTTGAGAGTAAAATGCTTTATTCTGACTTTGAGTCTG
This sequence comes from Natrix helvetica, assembly GCF_964273705.1. Taxonomy (NCBI): domain Eukaryota; kingdom Metazoa; phylum Chordata; class Lepidosauria; order Squamata; family Natricidae; genus Natrix; species Natrix helvetica. Next base: position 147,790,914 of record NC_138552.1, read on the forward strand.
ACCTAACCAAGAAATGTTCTAAGGCTCTTTTGATCTGAATGGAGGTCTTGCAACTATGAAAACACCTAACCTTTAAGGTACAAAAAAATCCCCTGAAACATAGGATTAAAAAAGTACAAATGTATATTGTGTGCGGATTCATATAAATAGGATGGGAGGGTTAGGAAAGTGCTTCCAAAAAGGTCACAACAACTGTTTTGTGTTCAAAACATTTTGCACAACTTTTCTGATAGATGTTCAAATACAGTTTATTGAACTCTTAGACATCATTTTCATTACCTGCTCCCTGGTCCTTTTAAACTAGAAGTGTTGAACTTTTGCCCTAAGTGAATTATAAAGTATCATCTCTCCCTCCCCCATTTTTTTTTCACTTTGTTGCAACTCCAGATATTTAACATGTCTAAATTGCTGCTCCCGCCTGTCTTAAAGTGCACTATGCACGTTATTACTTCTCCACAGATATTCCATTATACCACACCCTGCTCCTAATAGCTGCTACTTAACATAAAGTAATTGGCTATTAATACCCCATAATTCACTTCATTACAGAGTGTGGTTTCCAGTAATTGATACTCTGAAAACAATGTACTTTATAGGTCAATCATGAATTTTATTTAATATCATATTATTAATCTTCAATATGTCCAAGATGAAGCTCTTATTTTGAATTAGTGCAGTTTGAAATTTCAATTTCTGAAGACTTTCATTTTCCTTGCTTAACTGCTAAAGTTTTTGTGGTAGTGGCAGATTTTTGTAGTTAGTAGCGTTTTCTTTAAAAGCCTATGCCAAGTTAGCCATGGGGAATATCTTATCCATTCTTCTGTAGTAATAAACTTTTGGGTTAATCTTTTTTTAATGAACCCCAAAACATGAAAAGGGGAAAGTTAAAGTTGTAGCTCTACCTGTTATTGTATCGGTTATTATAGGACAGTGATGGCTAACCTTTTCCAGACTGAGTGCCCAAAGCATGCACGCGCCCCAAACCCCCAAAAGGCAATGCGTGTGCGCCCTTGTGCATGCAGCCCTCCCCCCATGCATATGTGCCCCCCGCACATGCCCCATGCATGTCCCCTGCACTCCCCCTGTGTGCATATGCAGCCCCAATGCATCCAACCCCCATGCATGAGCATGTGGCCCCCTGCATACTCCCCACCCACCCCTATGCATATGCATGCAGCCCCATGCATGGTCCCCACCCACCCTCACGCATGCGCAGCAGACACCTAAAGACCAGCTGGCTGGCAGGAGGCACAGTGGAGCTGAACTGAGGCAACAACTCATTTGCCCAGAGAGAGCTCCCTGTGTGCCACCTCTGGCCCACGTTCCATAGGTTTGCCATCACGGTTATAGGAGAAGGACTGGCAGAGCTGGGTGTGCGTGAAATGAAGGATCAGCCTAGAGTCACCACATCGCCATAAACGAAGTCAGTTCAACCCTCTTGGCTGCCATTGACCCCTAACTCCAACCAAGTGCTGACCATTAGATGAGAAGATTCTTGTGCATAGGCTTTAAGCAATAACACAGTTAAAGGCTCAGTTAAATTGAGTGGACCTGGTCTCTGGTGCTTGGCAATTGTACCCAGTAACAACATTTCAGTTGTACAAACTTGATTTTATTTGTAAAGACTTCACTTGCTTTTGCCTGCCTGCTGTGGTGACGGCACCGTGGTTAGAGTGCAGTATTGGAGGCTGACTCTGCCCACTGGCTCAAGGTTGACTTAGCCTTCCATCCTTCTGAGGTTGGTAAAATGAGGATCCAGATTGTTGGGGGCAATTTGCTGACTCTTTAAACTATCCAGAGAGTGCTGTTATGCACTACGCAATGGTGCATAACATTGCATAGTGCGAAACATTGCATTGACTTACAACAATTCATTTAGTGACCATGCAAAGTTACAACGGCACTGAAATAAGTGACTTGTGCCTGTTTTTCACAGTTAAAAAAAAAAACCTTTGTAGCATCCCCACAATCATGTGATCAAAATTCATATGCTTGGCAACTGGTTCATATTTATAACAGTTGCTATGTCCCAAAGTCATGTGATCTTCTTTTGCGTCCTTTTGACAAGCAAAGTCAATGGAGAAGCCAGATTCACTTAACAACCGGGTTACTAACTTATCAACTGCAGTGATTCACTTAACAACTGAGCCAAGGAAGGTCGTTTAAATGGGGCAAAACTACAGCAGTGCTGCAAACCACTCAGAGAGCGCTATAAAGCTCTTTATATAAGTCTACGTTCTGTTGCTAAGTGCTATTTGCACAATGGAGAAACTTAATACTTAGATTCCATTTTGCCACAGGCATTAATGCTTTCTAAAGCTACTCAGACTTGGGTGGGCAGGGAATATCAATGATGTCAAAAGTGGAAGGTGCAACCAAGCAGCTGAACCCCGCCCTCTTTTTATGTGCATGCCAAAAATGGGGCGGAGTTTCAATTACCCAGTTACATGAACTATTTTGAAATCACTCACCCTTGTGTGGACGTTCCTAATTCAGGGCCTCGGTTGTTAGTTTTCTTGCATTAATTCATACATCGTAACCAGGGGTGGGATTCTACCGGTTTGGACCGGTTTGGGTGAACTGGTAGCTTCGATGATCAGCTGGGCCCCTCCGCCCCTGCGCTATACTCATCTATATTCCCTTTTCTGAAGGCCAGCTGATCAGCATGGCAGAGCAGATTGCCAAGCCTCAGCTGTTTTTCACTGGAGCTGCAGTAGAAGGTAATTTTTCAAACTCACTGCATGTGAATGAAGCACACACTCAGTGAACTAGTTGTTACTCCGGTTGAATCCCACCACTGATCATATCCATTAACTAACACCATCTGTATTCTTGCTAGAAAAACTTCCCAGATATGTTCACAAATCTTGTCAGATTTCAACAGGCTTTGAGATCAGCAATAAAGATGATTGGGAAATTAGGAAGTAAGAAGCCTTGCGGACAGGTGAGTGATCCAAAGGTCCTGTCCTACCTTTTATGCCTGCCAATCCTTCTCGCTGGCACCAGGACAAAATCCCTCATTTTTGAGACGGAGCAAAGGAAAAGCTCACCTGGAATTAAACTGAGATGGAATCCAGCTTAGCACTCAGAGGACATAATTTCTTCTCATTTCTTTTGCTTCTTCTTCCAAAATGAAGGATTTTGTCCTGCTGCCAGTGGGGGAGGATTGGCAGGCATAAAAGATAGGACAGAACCTTTAGAGTGTGAAATTGAGCACTACCTTGCTAGGCTCAAGCATTCAATGCAAACATAGCACTTCTCCAGAGAAACCACACAGCTGCTATTTCAGTCCCAGCCCATATTTTCAAAAAGGCCAGTCAGTTTAAACAATAGACCAGACATCTCCCGTGAACCAGTGGTGAAATTCAAACATTTTTACTAATGGTTCTGTGGGTGTGGCTTGGTGGGCGTGGCTAGGTGGGCATGGCAGGGGAAGGATACTGCAAATTCTCCATTCCCTCCCCACTCTGGGGCCAGTCAGAGGTGGCATTTACCGGTTCTCCGAACTACTCAAAATTTCCGCTACCAGTTCTCCAGAACCTGTCAGAACCTGCTGAATTTCACCCCTGCTGTGAACACTGAGGCATCAAGGTGAATTAGTGTGTGTGTGTACATTCACCAACCTCCATTTAAGTGCAAATCTCCACATTGATATACAGAGGTATCACAGCACATGTGCTTTACTAGCATTGTGGTGCTTTTTCCCAATGTCGTAATTTGCCATGCCAATCAGTTATTTGTACTCTTCCTCTAGTAGTTTTATCTGTCTTCACCACCCTGTCTGCCCAATTGTTTTCAGATAGACCATAGGGACTTAGGAACATTTCTCATTCAAGTCCTTTACAATACCTGACTCAATCCCATCATTTTATGCCAAAATGACAGTATATTTTTGGAACGCTTGACTTTTGAATAATTCCAAATATTCAAGAGAAGGAAACCTTTGGGTGAAGCTTGATTCCCCGTAATTTCACCCAAAGGCTTTCCTTGGCAACATTATGGAACTGGCTTGCCATTGTCTTTGTTGAGTTTTGTTCGTTTCTTTGTTTAACTTCCCAACCTTGTCTATAACCAGGGGATCCCCAATCCAAGTCAACGTAGCTTCCGAGGTCAGTCATGATTAACTTGGTCCTGTGATCTGCTCAGGCCGCCACATGTTATATGTTAGATATTAGCATATATCGTGGCAAGTCTCCCCTCTGGTCCGCTGCTACAGCGGGAAACAGGTATCGCTCTGATTGGTCGAGGGCCGTACCCGATCCCTATAAAAGGGGAACCCTCCGACCACAGAGCAAAGCTGGATCACTACTACTATTAATAAAGAGCTGATAAGTCACTTCGTGTCCGCAGTCTGTCCTCTCGCTGCCCAGATCTAACATTGGCGATGAAGGTGGGATCGAGAGGCAGATAGGACGAAGAACGCTACCTCCAGAATCTCCGGATTTGATCCAGCCCAGGAATTCGGCAGAAATTCCGGCAGCCATCTCAGATCACCGCAGCGCGGCAAATTCGAACAGAGAAGATGGCGATGCATGCTCCCCCCGCTCCTTTCGACCCAGCAAATGACGAATGGGAAGCCTTCATGATTCGTTTCGAGTGTTTCCTCGAAGCGAACGAATACACCGGGATCACCGACGCGAGGAAGAAAAACATCTTCCTCGGCTACTGCAGAAAGGAAGTCTTCAATACGGCCAGAGACCTCACTGCACCTACTCCAATACAGGCAGTATCGTGGACGGCGTTGCAACAGGCCCTGCAAACTCATTACGCGCCAAAACCTTCCCGCCATGTCTGCCGCAAGGAATTCAACACGAGGAACCAGAAGGCGGGAGAATCCATAAATCAATATGTTGCAGCCCTACAAAAAGCAGCAACTCACTGCGAGTTCAGGGATCTGGACGAGCACATCTTAGCGCAGCTCATCTGTGGGTTAAGAGACATTTCACTACAAAAGAAGCTGTTGGCAAACCCGAATTTAACCCTACAGATAGCGCTAAACGAAGCAAGAGCGTCAGAGTCAGCGGAGAAATCATCGGTGACCATACAACGAGGGGCCAACGTAAACCAGCCAGCACCAAGACAAACCAGAGTACACTTCGAGGACACAAGCCCCGACTACGAGAATCCCGAGTTCGAGGACAGTCACATGATGCAGAGCAGTCACTTGAGGCCTGGGGGGAGACCCGGATCCCGCTTGCCGCCCTGCGCAAGTTGCGGAGGGAATCACCCCAGGTCTACTTGTAGGTTCAGGAACGTTGTTTGTTCGCACTGCAACAAACTTGGGCACATCGCACGAGTGTGCCGGAGCGGAGTCCCTGCCTCATGGCAGCCACCCATGTACCGCCAACAGAAGCCCAACCCAGGGGCTTGGCGAAATCAGAAAGGGCGCCCAGAGAGAAATCCACAAGTGTATACCCAGAGAGAAAATTCCCAAAGAGCTGAGCGAGCGTATTCCCAGAGAGATTACTCACAAGGAGCTGAGCGAGCGTATCCCCAGAGAGAATACACACAAAGAGCTGAAAGAGCGTTCTATCAAGACGCTCAACGAGAGTATTTTCAGGATGTAGACGATGAGATAGAGTTGACCCAGAGAGAGGAGTTGCGAACGTATCTCACCACAATACATCAGGTCCGCCCTAAGCGGCCAAAAAGGCTGAGAGTCACAGTCCTCTTGGAGGGCTCACCTTGCGAGCTAGAAGTTGACACAGGATCGACCCTGACGATTATTTCATGGGCATCCATGAAACAGGCTATCCCTAGCCTCAGAAAGAGCCAACTACGCATTCCAGACATCCTGCTACGAGACTACCAGGGGAACCGAGTTCCCATCGTGGGCCAAGGCACATTCCAAATCCGTTTCAAGGACATCGTAGCCCAGCTGCCCGTGACCATCGCCAGCGCGCCATTACAGAACCTTCTGGGACTAGACTGGTTTGAAGCCTTGGGGTTAGAAGTCACCGGAATAAATGCAGTGGAGAACAGCAGCGCTGAGCAGATATTTAAGGAGTTCGAGGATGTGTTCAGCCCCGGTCTTGGTAAGTATGTGGGTAAACCAATATCATTTAATTTAGACCCCAAAGTGGCGCCAATCCGACTTAAGCCGAGACGAGTGCCTTTTGCACTCTGCCCAAAAAATAGACAAGGAGATAGATAAATTAGTAGAGCAAGGAGTCCTTGAGCCGGTGGATCACGCGCGTTGGGAAACTCCCATTGTGACCCCAGTCAAACCAGACGGATCAGTCCGCATCTGCGCGGACTATAAATGCACAATTAATGTCACGCTACAACAAAGCGCATATCCTGTGCCTGTAGTACAGCACTTATTGCACTCGTTGGGGCCAGGAAAGGTATTTGCTAAATTAGACATGGCACAAGCTTACCAGCAGCTGCCTGTAGATAGCGCCACAGCGGAGGCCCAAACTATAGTGACGCATAGAGGAGCATTCAAATGCAACCGGCTACAATTCGGCGTGAGCATTGCCCCAGGATTGTTCCAGAGCGTCATGGAACGACTTTTGCAAGGGATACCGGGAGTCGTCCCCTATTTTGATGACATCTTGGTGTCCGCTGCAAATGAGGAGCAATTAAATAAAAGAGTCAGAACTGTTTTGGCCAGAATCAGAGAAAAGGGTCTCCGCCTAAAAAAGGAAAAATGCCAAATTAACGTGCCTAGCGTAGAATTCCTGGGTTATAGAATCGATGGTCAGGGAATACACCCCACTTCAAAGAAAATTAAGGTGATCCAGGACGCCCCCACACCACGAAATCAGACCGAGTTGCAGGCCTTCCTCGGACTACTTAACTTCTACAGCGTTTTTCTGAGGCAGAAGGCGACCGTTGCTGAGCCACTACACCGTCTACTCCAGAGGAACGCACCATGGAAATGGGGACGATCCGAAGCTGCAGCTTTCGCCGGGGTAAAGCGCCTGCTCACCACTGACTCACTGCTTGTCCAATACAGCCAGACACTACCGCTGGTATTGACCTGCGACGCATCACCCTTCGGAGTTGGAGCAGTCCTCAGCCACAGGATGCCCGACGGAAAAGAAGCGCCCATCGCCTTCTACTCCAGGACTCTTTCATCGGCCGAAAGGAATTACAGCCAAATGGACAGGGAAGCGCTGGCTGCTGTAGCTGGAGTAAAACGTTTCCACGAATACCTCTATGGCCGCGATTTTGAACTAATTACAGATCACAAACCGTTGTTGGGACTTTTGGCGGGAAACCGCCCCACTCCGGTCTCCCTTTCCCCACCCATGACCAGGTGGACTGTTTTCCTGGCTGCGTACTCATACAAATTGATTCATCGACCAGGCTCCACTCTCGGACACGCAGACGCACTCAGCCATTTCCCATTACCTGACATTCTGCCAGACCCCACTCCAGAAGTACCGGTATTGCTCATTGACTGTTTGGACTCTGGACCGGTTTCTTCATATGACGTTGCAAGGTTCTCCTCTAAAGACAATTTAATAAAGCAAGTTCAAACTTGGGTTTGGAGGGGGTGGCCGAAGGGAAACGTTGGCCCGGAATTCAAAGTGTTTTGGTCAAAACGGGACGAACTCTCAGTGTTGCAAGGTTGTTTATTGTGGGGGGATCGAGTTGTTATTCCGTATGCGTTACGTAGGAATGTATTAGATGCTTTACATGTGGGTCATCCGGGGATTGTTAGGATGAAGGCGTTAGCAAGAAGTTACGTTTGGTGGCCAAACATGGACAAAGAAATAGAGGAGTGGGTGGCCACTTGCGACCCATGCCAGGAATCGAGACCAGCACCCCCGGAAGCGCCCGCCACAGAATGGGAGAAACCTAAAGCACCCTGGTCGCGAATACACATCGACTTCGCAGGACCATTCCAAGGTCAGACTTTCCTTATAGTTGTGGATGCATACTCAAAATGGCTAGAAGTAGTCCTAATGACTTCAACCACGGCAGAGGCAGTTATTAAGGTTCTACGGCGATTTTTCGCCACCCATGGCCTGCCCGACCTCCTGGTCTCCGATAACGGGCCCCAGTTCACGGCCATGCAATTTGAGACATATCTAGCAGGTCAGGGAATTCGGCACGCCCTCGTCGCGCCATTCCATCCGGCATCAAATGGACAGGCGGAGAGAATGGTACGATTCGCAAAAGAGGCCCTCGCTAGGATGGGTCCAGGTGATTGGCAAACACGCATTGATCATTACCTTTTAATTCAGCATATCACTCCAAGTGCAACGACGGGTAGAAGCCCCGCAGAACTACTCATGGGCCGCCGTCTACGGTCTCACCTGGACCGTCTTCACCCAAATTACTCTGCCACTGCTCCCCCAGACTCCACAAGCAAAATTCGGTCGTTTAGCAGGTAGGGGATTCAGTATACGCCCACAACTATGCAGGGGGAACATTGTGGATGCCGGCAAAGGTCATTGGCATCACGGGTCCACGATCATATCTGCTGGAACTGGAAGATGAGCGGAACTGGAAAAGGCACATCGATCAACTTCGGGGTCGCCTAGCGCACTCAGACCTTCGAAACGAAGACGAGATTTTCCTGCCTACAGAAAGTCAGCCACGCGAGAGCCCCATCATAGAAAACTACGACACCTGCGAACCAAGCTCGGAACAAGAAAGCACGCACGAAGCAGAGAAAACCCCAGGCAACGCAACCGAGCAGACTCCGGAACGCCCTAGCAACGAGGGTACGAAACCTCCCGAACGTGGAACGGGAAAAGCATCCGATCCGGAAACCATTTCTGACCAACCAGAACCACGACGTTCCTCCCGAGTAAGGCAACCCCCAACATACCTAAAAGACTATGTTACCTACCGCAACGTTCCGTCTAGGAGGGGAGGGGTGTTAGATATTAGCATATATCGTGGCAAGTCTCCCCTCTGGTCCGCTGCTACAGCGGGAAACAGGTATCGCTCTGATTGGTCGAGGGGCGTACCCGATCCCCATAAAAGGGGAACCCTCCGACCACAGAGCAAAGCTGGATCACTACTACTATTAATAAAGAGCTGATAAGTCACTTCGTGTCCGCAGTCTGTCCTCTCGCTGCCCAGATCTAACATTATATAATGTATTTAACAGAATGACAGCATTGGAAGGGACCTTGGAGGTCTTTTAATCCAACCCCCTGCTCAAACAGGAGACCCCATAGCAGGGGTGTCCAAACTTGGGAACTTTAAGACTTGTGGACTTCAACTCCCAGAATTCCCCAGCCAGCATGGCTGGCTGGGGAATTCTTGGAATTGAAGTCCACAAGTCTTAAAGTTCCCAAGTTTGGACACCCCTGCCCTATAGCATTTCAAGCAAATGACTGTCCAATCTGTTCTTAAAAACCTCCAGTGATGGAGGTTTCTGACCCTCATCATTTGTATCAAAGGATGCGTCCCACCATAGATCCACCACCATGGGCTTTAGCCATTAGTGACAGAAGAAAAAAACCTCACCATCAATTTTGCCACAGTCTACCCCACTTTGTCAGCTGCCTGACAGCCTCATGGGTGGTTCAGTAAAAGGCAGACACAATGCATTTAGCCCCTTGAGACAATTAGTTTCTCCTCCTACTGCCAGATGACATTTCACAAATGGGACGAAGGCAACACGAGCATTTAGGAAAATCTGTCTCCAACAAGCACAAAGGATTTGCTCATGTATTGTTTGAAGGTGGTAATTAACTTTTGCTGCTCCCTGCATTTTGCATTGCCATTGCCATGATTGCCTTATAATTTTCTCAGCTCTGGAGCACGCATAACTCATGGGTGTTTTTTTTTTATGGTGGAGAGATACGAGGGGATGGTTAGTGATTAAAATAATGTCTCTTTGGATTATTCTGCTACTGTTAGTCAGTCAACATGGCCTGGCAAAGCCTACAGTGCTGGGTGCTTAGCCCTTCCTGTGCTAATGACCTTATCCATCTGGACAATTCGTTTTTACAAAGCCATAGGCTTTCTCAGCAGAACTGGAGAAATATAAAATTTTGTTTCCTTGGTTTGGTAAGCAGTTGGGCTTTAAAGTTTTGAAGATACAGCATTGCTACTAAAAAGTCCAGCAGATTAGTAAATTGTGCTTTTGCAGCTTTAACATATGCCTGTTTTGGCCCGCCAGCAGCCAGCAGAGCTGGCAGCAGATTCGGACAGTGAGGAGGTTGGAGATGAACATGGGCCAGTCCTGGAGTCTGGGGAAGGCTCTTATGAGGGCTCTGTGTTGGAGGCAGAGACGGGGCCAGAGCCGTATGCCAGTTATCAACTGCATTCAGAGTCAGACATCAGTGAGGCAGACAAGCCTGTTCCCAGTGTGGGCAAGCACAGAGTGGCAGATGAAGGGAACAGCTAAAGAACAGGAGTTGACTTGGGAGTAAGGCCACAGGTGGGTGATGAATGGTCCCTCCCAGAGGAAATAAGAGAGGGGCGAAAGGGGAGTGGAGTTTGCAGGAAACAATTAATTCGCTTAATTGGTTGTGACTCTCCAAGAATCCTTGCCAAGTTTTGCGGATATCAGCCTGCCAGTTCTCCCAGCCAGATAAGGTCTGCAACTGTAAATCCTCCCTTGAAAGACTTTGCTGGATGTGAATGTGCAGAATTCACAGTAAATTAATAAAAGGGGGTTTTGTCGGGACAAGGAGATGCTTCATGCTCTTGGGAAACCGAGGTCAGAACAATGCCTGTGTTTTGTGCATTCATGCCCAAGGGTGAATAATTTTGCACTTGTGTTTTTTTTTTAACATGCCAGACTAACTGCACTGACACAATTATCCATGCTTGTCCGGGAATTAAGATGATGCTTTCACCACATTGCTAAAACACCAGTCAGAAGCAGCATTTTCAGTGTGACTACTTGGAGTCACCTTCCTTAGGGCTGTACAGAAGAGCTTATCAACCTTAGGAACTTTAAGACATGTGGATTTCAACTCTCAGAACTCAAAATAGCCAGCCATGCTGGTTGTAGAATTCTGAGAGTTGAAGTCCATACCTCTTAAATTTGGGGAACCCTGCCAGAGGTGCTAGTCAGCCAGTTCTGACAGGTTCTGGAGAGCCGGTAGTGAAAATTTTGAGTAGTTCAGAGAACCGGCAAATAGGCTGCCCCTGCCCCCGCAGCCTCCCAGCAGATCTTCTTTTGTTGCTCTGAACAGGAGAATGGAGCTGGAAAGCCGGTTAGTGGGGTGGGAATGGGGATTCTGCAGTAACTTTCCTCTGCCATGCCCACCAAGCCACGCCCACAGAACCGGTAGTAAAAAAAAATTGAATCCCACCACTGAACCCTGCCCTACAGATACTCCTCAGCTAGAGTTCCAGAAGTGCTGGCCTGTGTATTCCTGGAGAACAGAAATCCAATCCCCAATAGTGCTTTGCAATTTTTATGGAAAGGTTTATTACACACAATATTTGAAAACAGGAAGGGGATAACTTCCTAGCTAGATTCTTCCTATTAGGTAGAGAATCAAAAAAGCCATTTTACAAACAAAGTATAGTCTGGAGGAGAGAATAAACACAGAGAAAATTCTTACCCTCTCTACCCCACAGCGCCTTGTAGTCAGAAAATTGTGAGATGCGAAGACTGCTTGCCTCTGAAGTCCCTCTTCCAATTTCGCCACTGACTAATGTAGAAGAATGGAGGGAGTTTAAATTCAGCAACTTCTGAAGATTCATCAATTCTTCATTGGCTGCTGTGGAGTAGCCTTCTGGAAAGATCTGAACATCGCACTCCTTCAGGCTTCTGGGAATGAAATCAAAGCATATTGAGCTGGAAGAATCAATGAAGGGTTATTTTAAATGTAGTTTTGTAGGTAACAGATGTTTCATTTTGTTATCTTTACTCTTGATTGGGTTTAATCTTAGAGTTGTCATATAATGTCATACAATAATTACATTTTTTATTCTGTGGAGACAAAGTTTTAAATTAAACATAAAATGTTACTGAAATCCAGAGATTCATATACTATGAATGACTGCCTGCAAAGGAATGTACAGGAATTGATCCTGCATTTTCTTCTTGGTGTTTGCCTAAGCTGTTAATGGAGGTTGCATGGGAAAATAAGAGTTTCATAAACATTGAAGTCAGAACTCGTATCTCTTCTACAGTTCCTATGACATTCATGGTGGGATGTTTGTGTATGCATATATACTGTATGAATAGGAATAGGGATATAATATAGAGGAATATATAGAGTGCCACAAGTGGCACTCAGAGTCCTCAGTGGGCATGCCAGCTGTCGCCTCAGTCCAGCTCCGTCCAGCTCCACTGTGTATGTGTATGTGTTTGTGCCTAGCTGGCTAGCTAGAGTTCAAGTCTCTGCCGCACATGCATGGGGGGGCATGCGGGGGATGCATGTGTGCATGCATGGGGGGGGGGCACATGCACAGAGTGCAGAGGCACTGCAGCACCATGTGAGTCCCCTCCCCCCGTGCCCCATTTTTGGCCTGTACCAAAAATGGGCAAAGGAGGTGGGGCGTATGTGCGGGGTGGAGAGGGAATGCGGAGGGTTACATGCACATGTGCAGAGGTGGATGCACAGGAGGGTCATGCATGCATTACATTATGGCTTTCGACATGCAACGACAAAAAGGTTAACCATCACTGATATAGAGCCTAACCCTCTAATTTAAATTACACAATGCAAAATTGTACTTCAACAAATGTACTTGCTGTCAAGGTTTTCTGCAAGTAATTTAATGATGGACTATCACAATTAGCTGCAGATTTGTAATCAATGTATACTTTGTTGCAAATCTGAACTTGCTTAGAGCAATCTGGAAAACACCACAGTAGAACTGTGGTAATAATAATGTGATTATGTAGCATCAGTAATTTATTTTATAGCCCACCTTTATTATTATTGTAAGTAACTCAAGGCAACAAACATACCTAATACTCCCTCCTCCTGTTTTCACCACCACCACAATCCTGTGAGATGGGTTGGGCTGAGAGAGAGAGTGATTGACTGGCCTGAAGCCAGCCAGCTGACTTTCATGTCTAAGGCAGAACTAGAACTCCCGGTATCTTGCTTTCTAGCCTGGTGCCTTTACTACTATGCCAAACTGGCTCTTGCTCATCACTGTTTTATTCAGATAGCTCCCTTTTCCTGCCAGCCAATTCAATTCCCGCAGAATCAAATGCCCAATAAGCAATGTAAGGCAAATCCTTAACCTTCTTTCATGTAAGAGGAAGATGAGGCAACTTTAAGGTCTTTCCCCACAGTTTTCCCAGGTTAAGCTCATCTTTTGTTGATTGTAGAGACATTTAACAAAATTAACAGACTTTTTCCCACAATCATCTCCGTGCTCCTCGACAAATTTGCATTTTCTGCTTGATTCGTTGCCAGTAAGGGCCCCCTTTTGGAGAGCAGGAATAGATGATACAATCATCCATTGATTCCTAGCCCATCACAAATGTACCCCTGCCTATTTTTTGAAGCTCCACTTCAAGACTGCTCTTTTCCATCCTAGGTCATCTACTTAAGGTGCAGATGGGTCTGCCCCATTTTTTCCCAATTCAGTAACAGCCCCAGTTCTGAGAAGTGAGAAGATTTGAAATTCTGAGAGTTGAAGTCCAAACCTCTTAAAGTTGATGAGGTTGAGAAATACTGAGCTAGATCACCTGGCACATCTTTTCCACCCCATGTATTGTCCTGTGACCTTTTCTGGTCCATAGCTGCCTCTTTGCAGTTACCAAGCAATTGATCCAACAATGGCCCAATAAGTCAAAAAGCTTTCCTCATCCCATGTTTCCCCAAACTTCTCAAAGCTCATGCTCCAATCAATCACCCTTTTGATTTCTGCCCAGCCTGGATGAAATATGTTCTGTATCCCTTTACTTGCCCAATGCTATGGCAAAGTACTTTACAGCAAAGTAAAGATTTACTTTAATCATTACAGAATCAAAGCAAGGAAAATGCAATTAATGGCGGGGAAAAAAGATCTTTATATAGGTGTATAAGGAGAGAAGCTACCCTGTTTTCCCCAAAATAAGCCCTCTGCAGATAATAAGCCCAATCGAGCTTTTGAGCGCATGCACTAAAATAAGCCCTCACCTGAAAATAAGCCCTCCCTGAAAATATTGCAACACAGCAGCAGCCATGAGGTGACCATGCTCGCCACCTTCTGCACCTCAAAAATAATAAGACTTCCCCAAAAATAAGGCCAAGTGCTTATTTCGGGGGACATAAGAAAATAAGACCCTGCCTTATTTTTGAGAAAACACAGTAGGAAGGGGGTAAGAAATATTCATATATGCAAATGTCTGAGAAGGCAAAGAAAAAAACCAGGGATTAGTGATGAGAGAGCAGTTCCTGAAAAGAAAAAGCAGGCCTTGTTTTTCAAGAAAAGATGGGAAGGAAGGACAAGAAATGGAACTGACCAATTGGGGCCAGTGGTGGCCATTGACTGACCCATTGCCAAACCATTATAATCGAACTGGGCTGTTTAAAAGTGGCTTCAGGATCTGCCAGGATAAGTTTAGGCTGCTACAGAGAATTCTCGTTAGTGACAGAACTGGCTTGATTGATCAGAACTTGTGGCTCAGTCTCCCCATAGGTAGTGAATACTTGATCAGATTGTAGAGAATAATCCTTTATAAAATACTTTTCTTCAATTAATTAAAACATAGGGTTTTTATATAAAAAAGAATCTGTGGATTACTATAGAAACTGGAGAATGGATGCGGTGGCTCAGTGGCTAAGATGCTGAGCTTGTCAATCAGAATGGTCAGCAGTTCAGTTCGAATCCCTAGTGCCACATAATGGAGTGAGCTCCCGTTACTTGTCCCAGCTTCTGCCAACCTAGCAGTTCAAAAGCATGTAAAAATTCAAGTAGAAAAATAGGGACCACCTTTGGTGGGAAGATAACAGTGTTCCATGCACTTTTGATGTTTACTCATGCTGGCCGCATAACCACAGACATGTCTTCGGATAGCACTGGCTCTTCAGCTTTGAAATGGAGATGAGCACCGCCCTCTAGAGTTGGGAACAACTAGTACATATGTGAGGGGAACATTTACCTTTTATAGAAACTGGAAGGTGGCTCAGTGGTTAAAGTTGTTGACCTTGTTAGCTGGAAAGCTGACAGCCCAGGTTTGACTGCCATGCAACGGGGTGAGCTCCCATTACTTGCCCCAGCTAGTTCCCATTACTTGCCCCACCTAGCAGTTCGAAGCAAGGTAAATGCGAGTAGACAAATAGGTACCCCTTTGGTGGGAAGGTAGCATCCTTCTGTGCTCCTCAGCATATAGCCTTGCTGACCACATGACCACAGAAATCTCTTTGGACACCACTGGCTCCCTCAGCTAAAAAACACAACAAGCATTTGCCCCCTGGAGTCAGACATAACTGGACAGGGGAAATTTTTATCTTCACCATTATAGAAACAATGTAGGAATGTTCATCTTAATCTCATATTTAATTGCATCAGGTTTAAGTCAACTTTCATTGAAATTAAATCAGATGTAGCATTCTCTTGGCGCTTTTGGTGTATGGCCTCTTGCATACTACTCACAGTCCTAGAGCAATTTGTAGCCGGAAAGGTTTTATGTGCTACTTCTAGGTTGGATGCATCCTAATACTGTGTTGTTGGTTCCACTTGGCTGATATAAATGCCAAAGAAAAAGGAAAGCCCAAGAGCATTCAACAGCTTGGATTGGAAGAGAATGTCTTTTTCATTAACAAAGAACAGGATTCAGAGTAACTTCAGGGAAACTGTATTGACTTGGATTCTTGCTTTGTTCCACTCTTATTAATTCTCGAGGTTGTCAAAGACATTGTACCACTGCGATATGTGTAACAACTTGCTTTGAAAAATCTAGCTTATTATTTGACATGGAGGTCATAAAAGTCTATGACAGAGTTCCAACAGAACAACCATTTGTAGAGATTAACTAGTTTTGGTGGATTGCCCTGCAAGCTGCATTTAATGAGCTGGAAAGTCTCATTTTTACAAATGCTAACATTTAAAAGGACTAAAGGGACAGAAGACCATATTTTATTGATGTTTTCCTGAATAAAAAGCATATATCTCATTGACAACCAGTGTTAGCCTTCCAATTTATAACATGCCTGCGCGCCAAATAGCCACTTAATTTAAACATCATTCAAAGTTGTAATGTCAGGGCAGCTTCTCTGGTTTCGTTGTACTGTCTTCAGAAATTCAGATGCAGCAACTCAGTCTCCCCGGAGGGAGTGAAATACTTGAAAATATTTTTTTTGCAGTTCTTAATATTTAGGTACAATATTTTGTGAGCTTGAAAAGGACGTTAGATGTAACATACATTGCCATATCAGGATGAATGAGAGCATTTGTTGACTTTCATGGGTGTGAATTAAATGAGTCACAGTCCTGCTGCATTTCACAGAATTTGGATTGCTAATTAGATGCCAGATTATTTATGTGAAAAAATTATTGGTCCTGTGCAAGATCTTGCCAACGCTGAACTGCCCCAAGTAGCTATAAAGGAAGAGGAATGCAAATACAGAAAAAGTGCATCAATGAGCATTTGCAGATAACTGGCCCAAAGTCTTGGTCAATATCCAAAACTTTCTTATGTAGTATAAAATAGTCAATTACAATTGGAATGCCTGTATTAAATGTGTATCACTGCCATCTGGAGATTGAATTCAAAGGCGGTTCAATTGAATATTCAAAATCAATGGACTTTCTGTATCAAATTGTCAGTTCAGTTTGTGGCATTAATCAAACCAGATGCTTTTAAATCCATTTGATGAAGTTTGAGCATCTGGAACTTGTTTTGCTTTGTTTTTCTTCCAGATCAAATTGATAAATGTGAATCAAGTAACTCGATTCAGTGATTCCATTCTGGAGCTCGAATGAAACTGAATTGGTTTTCTGAATTCAAAGGGGCTGAGATCTGAAGATCTCATGAAGATCTAATCTGTGCTTACATACAATCCCATTAAAGAATCAACACAGCCACAAAACCAATAACATAGAAATGAAAAACAAAAAGAGAAATCGAGCCTGAAAATAAGGCTATGCATACCATGGCGTTATAAACAGAGCAACTCTAAAAAGTTTGGTCGTCCCGCTTGAATAGCTTCTTTGTTGCAACATTATTGATGTGGGGGGAGATCAGAGGGTTGTAAAACAGGCTAATCCAAATGCTGAAAAACAATACATATTAACAGTGTGTTGGTGCAAATCTGGTGTTGATTTCTTTTTCAGTCCCAGTAATGACAAATCCATCATTTTTTAATACCTCGAAATACATCTGGCACTCTTTATCCAAATGGATTCTTTCCAGCCTAAAGGCAAGCTAAGAGGAATGGCCATTGAGTTTATAGCAATTGGGAAGTTACTTCCAGCCTGTTGTCCTTTTTCTTCCATGAGCACTTCCATCGCATTTCCTCCTATGGACTCATGATGGTGAACCTATGGCACGTGTGCCACAGGTGGCACGCGGAGGCCTCTCTGCAGGCACACGAGCCATCACCCCAGCTAAGCTCCACCACTTATGAGCATGTGCCACCCACTGGCCAGCTAATATTTGGGTCTCTGCTTAATCAAAATGCAGTTGAAACACTATACAAGTCATCGAGAATATAACTGTATACACATCCACAGGAACAGGAAGTGCCTCACAGGAGCAGATAGAGGTAAATCTTAGAGAGGCAGGAAATGCATCACTGAACAATTGAGATGAATGCTAGAAAGGAATATAGCTGCATACAAGGCAGACATAACAACTGTAACAGTGTGCGCATGCATGGGGGGGCAGGGGAAGTGCTGGGAGGTTGCTCCTCTGAACCCCATTTTTGGTCCCGGAGGCTTCAGGGAGGCCTGCTAGGCCCAAAACGGGGCAGGGGTGGTGGTTGCACACGCATCCACGCAGGGGGGGGGGGAGATTGCACATGCATTGTATTATGGGTGTGGGCATGTGCACACATGCTATTGCACATGCACGCACACTTTTGTCAAGCAAGAGCAAAAAGGTTAGCCATCACTGCTATAAACATTGTCAGGAGAACATATTTGAGTTTACTCCTCCTTGTCCTGATCCATTCATCCACCCGTAATGTCATTATGGCCAGCTGAGGGTTGGGTGTAAAGTGGACGCCCAAAGGAACGAAGTCCAAAAGGAATGGGCTTCTTCCGCTAAAGCATTTTCCCGAGATCCCCCTCAGACCAGACTGCACCTATAACTGACATGTCAGCTAATTCTTTTATCTTCTGTATGGAAGCCCAGGAAGCGGTAATGGTTTCTTCTTATCTTCGCTACCGGTTTGGAACCTGGAATGCTTGCACATGGCGCTTCTGCGCATGCGCAGAGCATCTGTGATGACATCTGGGCAGGTGGGCGGAGACTTCCGCCACTACCGGTTTGCCGAACTGGGGCGAACCGGCAGAATGCCACCTCTGCCAGGAAGACTACATTCCTGAGCCACACAATTTGCTCCTCTTTAAAATTAAGTTAACTATTGTGGAATTTTCTGGGTGAGGAGGTGGTTGTGGGGAAGAAAAATAATTTACACTCTTACATTCCTAATTTTCCTTCCTGCATCTTGGAAACTTCTATTTCTTGAATTCCTAATTCAAAGAGTGTGATCTCGTAGAATTTGGAAGGAAAATCCAATGCATCAGAACTACTTGAGACAGGAAGAAAATCAGAGCAATCCTGTTAGATCGGGTGAATGAAGGCACACCCAGGCTTCAGAGTAAACCATTACCAATGTTTCTGGTATCTAACACCCCTCCCCTCTTAGATGGGCTCAACCGATGTGATGTAGTCATGCAGGTAGGCGGGCTTTCTAGTGGTTCACCCAGACCTGCGCAGTTCAGTTGGTGGGTATTCTTCAGTCAGGTTGGATGAACCTGTTGTCTCCGCGGCTTCATCTGATGGAAGCTCCCGGAACTTCTCAGAGGCCGCGACTGGATTTTCTGGAGCCCGTTCACTCGGAACTCGCTGTGGGCCTGCAACCATTACAGATAAGTGCCCCGGTACCTTTGGGATTGAGTTATCTGTGGAAGGAGTGAATTTGTGCCTCCGGATGTATTTAGACGGTCTGGGAGAGTAGTGTGTCCTCAGTGTCTGTTGTAGAACCGACCAAACGACCAATTGGAGTGGCGTTGGCTCAGACAAATCCTTCACCGTCTCGAACACCTCTGGTCCACAGTAGCTCAGGAACATATTCTTTTTCTGGCCTTTAGAAAGGCCCATGAGGTCGTTGGCTTTGAGGAAACAATCAAACCTCATTATGTAGGATTCCCAGTGTTCCGTGGCTGGGTTGTACGGAGTTTGTGGGGTGTGCGTTGTCATCTTGTGTTCCTGAGCGTGTTTGAATTTGCCGCTCAAAGATGGCTGCTCAATGCCGTGCCGTGCTCTGGGCTGGAATGACTTGCTGGATTGTAGTGCTCTTTTTGTCTGCCACTTGCCTTCCGATACCATCCTCGTCGCCAGTGTTAGATCGGATGAATAAAGGCACACTCAGGCTTCAGAGTAACAAACAGCTCTTTATTAGCACAAGTCAACTATGTACAATCCAGCGAAGGTTCAGTCTGACAGCAGCCCTTTTATAGGGAGCTGTCAGACCCTTCAACCAATCAGATTGAATCTCTGTTCCAACCGGAACAGAGGACCTTGGTGTAAACCATTACCAATGTTTCTGGTATCTAACAAATCCCATTATATTTTTTTACTTTATTTGGGAGTATGCAAAGCCTTGCCTTTTTCCTCACTAAGTTATTTTCCCTGGGTTTCAGACTCCTTTGTGGATGGACCTAGATGGGATTTCTCTATTTACCTTGGCTGAATTGTAACTTTTTTATTTTCTGAGCTTAACTTCTTAGTTTTTCTTAGATATAAGAAACAAGGGGATCCTCTGGTAAAAACTATGTTTTCAGACCTTTCAGAAAAGTATCAAGCTGTGGGCTAGTATTATCTTTCTCTCTTTCTTTCCACAATGAGGGAGCCACCACCAGCCCTTCTTCTTGGTCGCACTAGATGAACCTGCTTAATCGAGGGGAGGCCATGACACACTTTGCCTCAGGGGTGGGCTTCAAAAATGTCAGAAACAGGTTCTCTGCCCGATTACTGGGTGGGCATGGCCATGGTGGGTGTGGCCTAGTTGGCCTCCTGCACCACAGCGGGGTAGGCCATTTTTGCTTTCCCCAGGCGCTGGAGGCTTTCCTTGAACCTCTGGGAAGACAAAAACAGCCTCCCCTGGGCCTCTCCTTGAGCCTCTGCACTGGCTCTCACAATACCTCCAGGTATTGTATGAGAGAGGCCATGGCATTGCTTAACTCACCATAGGCTGAGACATACAGCTGAGTATATATCTGTTGATATCTCTTCTCTTGACGATGGATGATCTCACTCAGCAAGCTTCATGTAGACTTAAAACAGTAGTGGGGAAATAATTGAACCCTGAAGAATTCTGCAAAGCAGAGAAGCCAAGGGCTGGACCTCTCCCTCACTATCAACACTGACTGGGAACAGCCTCAGAGGATAAAAATGAACCAAAAAAGCACAGTGCCACTCACTTATCACAAGAAAGATTAGAGACAGGATGGAAAGCAACCAATAGGAATTTAGCTATGGTTTCTTAAGAAGAGCGTAGACCACGGCCTCCTTGAATGATCGGAGTATCACCCTTCCCTTAGAGGAGCATTAATCATGACCAAACCCACCCAGATGTCACCTTTGGGGAGGCTCTCAGGAAGGACATGGATCTAAAACAAGATGGTTGTGCTCACATTTCCTAGGACTTTGTCCACTTCCTTGAGAGCAGCAGGGTCAAATTGTTCCAGGCCAGAACCTGCAACCATGCCGTTATCTAACTGGGAATGAATCCAAGGGAATTTGTCTTCCCAAAAAATTAGCAAATGCCACAGTGCATCTCTGCAGGTAGACTTCTGCATCTTCTTTCCCCAAAATGAAACAGTTTACCTTAAAGAGATTTACTCGGCAACTATCTGTAGATGCAATTAGTGCAGAATTCTTTTTTGATTCACAGCCCGAATTGCCTTGAGGTAGGCTCTCATAGCATCTCTTAACCTGTGTTTGGTTAAGTTCATTCATCCTCCACCAATGATGCTCTAGATGTCTCTGAATCCATTTTCCAGCTCTCAGTTCCTCTATATAGCATGGGGAGGTGATGAGGGTGATTGCACTTAGAATTATATACTGCTTCATAGTGCTTTATGGAGCACTATGAGCAGCAGTGGTTTTCACATTTTGTTATCACTGTTTTGCCCCCCGCACGCCCCCTTGCAAGCACACCTTCTGTGCAGGCGCCTGGCCTCAAAAATGTGCATAAATAGGACAGCATAGAGCCGGTGCAGGTAGGTGGGGCTCCACCCACGATTTCCACTACTGGTTTGGGTGAACTGGTCTGAACCAGATGAATACCATCTCTGAATATGAGTGATTTACAACATCAGCATATTTCCCCCAACAATCTGGGTCCTTATTTTACCAACCTTGAAAGGATAGAAGGCCGAGTCAATCCTGAGCCAGCCAGGATCAAACTCCTGGTTGTGGACAGAGTCAGCCTGCAATACTGTATTTTAACCACTGTGCTATCATGGCTTTTGTAAAAAGACCCAGTCAGTTCCCTATTGCAGGTGGCAACTAGGGGACTCGGGAGGATATACAGCAGATCTTCAGTTATAACCCCCAGTTCCTTTGGAAACCCCTCCTAAGAAGTCTAAGTGGCCTTGCCTCCCTATGGGAGGGGGCTCTAGAGGCCAGATTTTCACTTTGGAAATTAGCTAGTCTGTACTCTCCTTTGTGTACAATAATAACTCATCCATATTTCTCCACCAAGCTGTTCTGATCAGGCTCTCTCATTCGGAAGCCACTCCTTTATCTGCTACTTTTTTATACCACAATAACAGCAACTCTATTTTCAAACAACATCTTAATGTCACTTTTCATCTTTTAGCCTTATTTTCCTCTCGTGCTTTCCTCTTTGGATGGAACAAAACGGTCTCCACCATGGCTGTTATTCTAGGGACACAAATAATTATTTGTGCAAAGGCAAATCTAAATTCAACTGCATTGAACGAAGCTGTAGTGCAACCGAAGTGTTTGTGAGGGGGGGGGGAACGCTGTTGCTAAGAGAGTGATGGTATTCCCATAGCAACAGAGTTGAATCTCTCTATACATGTAAGATGGATATAATATTAGTTGCAATGATTTAAAGTCACGAGTTAGACTGCAGTCACTTCTATCGAAACATCTCATCTGGTCAGCAGCTCAATTTGTTCATGTCTGGTTCTAGAAGCCGAGGAGGTCAGATCTCTGAGCATGTCTCAACAAGTTGTAAGGGCTGGTGATGTCGGCAACATCTATGTAATTTATGCCACTAATTAGCTTTGTTGTTTCTTTGTAGCTTTAAGATCCCAAGCGTTGCTGAGTAAGTGATCAATTACATTTTCAGCCATTCATCAGCGCCTTACTATTATGTCTTAACAGAAGATTTGCTTCTTAACTGGCTGCATTACTGACTCCTACATTGCTTATCAACCCAGATTAATATATTTGGGCTGACAAATTGCATTTTCTCTGTTCAGAGGGAGATGGCCATGCTGGTGGAAGCGTGCAGGCATGAAATCCTCTTACCTTTGCTACTAGTTCGGAATCAGGAGTGCGTGCGTGATATTTCTGAGCATGCGCCAGAGATTGATTCCTACCAGTATGGACTGGTTCAGTTAAATAGGTAGTAACTAAGGCAGACACATGACGATACTGGTTCTATCCTGGGCACCGCCATCTTTATTTTTTGTTCTGCACATGCATGGAACAATCTTCATTGAAAAAAATTACCCCCCCCTTTTTTAATGGTGTGCGCATGTGCAGATGTTTTTAAGTGCAAATGCACACACAAAATTTTTCGGGCACCGGATCGGTAGTAATGCCGGCAGGAACCCACCCCTGGCATGCCCAGAGTGTCCATGCTGAAATCTGGGCAGGTGGGCGGAGCCTCCCATCACCGCCACTACCGTTTCTCCTGAACTGGGGCAAACCGGCAGAATAACACCTCTGGAAGCGTGCAAGGGCGGGCTAAGATTAGGGCTGAAGCTGTTGACAACATAAACAAACGAAGCTGGTTTTTAAAACATTGTTTTATTCTATAGAACTCTCGCTTTGGAAAATGGTCTAGAGACCAGGGAGAAGAGCCAGTTTTGCATCTTACAAATCATTCCCAACTACAGCCCATTGCAGAGTCAGTAGAAAGGGTCTCCCGGGATCAGCTGTTCGCGGCCTAAACTAAGGGCACTAAATTGTCCATTTTTAGCCTTAGTGAAATTTGTGCAGAATTCTTGTCTGTTTGCCTTAAGAAGTCCATTCCTCTCTAGGATATGAAATGCATTTCTGTGTTGAGTTACAGTCTGCCACAAAATGGGAAGCTTGATCCCTGAAGCTTGAAAATTCTTGTTGCTTATTAACCTGCAGAGAGGGGACGCATGTAAAAATGTAAAAATGCAAGTAGAAAAATAGGGACCACCTTTGGTGGGAAGGTAACAGCGTTCGGTGCACCTTCAGGGTTTACCCATTCCAGCCACATTACCATGGAGACGTCTTTGGACAGTGCTGGCTCTTCTGCTTCGAAACAGAGATGAGCACTGCCCTCTAGAGTCAGGAATGACTAGCACATATGTGCAAGGGGAATCTTTACTTTTATTAACCTGCAGAATTTAGAAACATTTGCAACGTATACTCTCCAAATCTGCTATCTACTTAGTCTCCTGGAACGAGAAGTATTGCTATCTTACAATCACAGATAGTTAAATAAAATATTGGCTTGATAATATTAAGATTTCCCTCTCTTGGGGAGTTTCTTTCCAATGTAGTTGGTGTTTGTTCTGCAGAATGCATTATATATGAAAAGACATATACAGATTCTTTTGATTAGGACCAAGTGCCAAATTTTGCTCTGCTTCTGGCTCATTGGGAAAATACACTTACAAGATAGATTGTTTTAATGATAGTTTGCTTAGGGAAAAGAATTTGAAATAAGGCTCCTATTTCAGAAAAGTCCTGACACATTTAGGCTGCTTGACTGTATGATCACTTAAGCAGTCACCATCTGTTCCCTTCATTAATGCTTTTTAAAAAGAGAGATGAAAATAAAATGGTTGATTTAAAAAAAAAAGATTTTAAAACTTCCAGTGAAAAGCATCCTCCAGCGACAATCATTGCAGTTGTGTTCAATAAATCATGAGAACACTGCTTTCAGAGCAAGTATATTCACCCATCGTTACTTATAACCTTATGATTTATTTGTCATAGTCTTGGCTCTGATTTCTAGACCTCTCAATCAAAGTGTTCTTTTCCCGTTGCACTAAAGAACAACGTGATTAGATGTTGATGCTCTTGTTAGTCACCATCATGCTAGGTCAGTTCAGTGAGACCTTGTGTGTGGTTGTCCTGAGCAGGTTGCCCTGTCTTCAAGAGAGAGAGGCAGCCTCATCAGACACATTTAGTTATTTGAATTCTGTTCCTCCTAGTTCTGTTCTGAATGTTGATTCTTGATCAATATAAATATTGCACATGGGAATTATCAGTTATTCAGAGCAGGCATGAAATTCTCTTACCTTCGGTACCAGTTTGGAACTGGGAGCGCACGTGCGCAGCCCTTCTGCCAAGGGTGGGTTCCTGCCAGTTCTAACCTCTTCTATAGAAGAGGTTCCACAAATCTACAGTGCCATTTAGAACCGGTTCCAGCTCCCTCCCCCAGCCTGTCCGCACATCATCAAGATGAAGAGCGAGAGGAGGAATTCTGGGAGTTGAAGTCCGCAAGTCTTAAAGCTGTCAAGTTTGAACACCCCTGGGTTTTTTTTTTCTAAAGGGTTAGGGGTGCAAGGGTCTTCTAACTTGACAGCTTTAAGACTTGTGTGCTTCAAATGCTAGAGTTTCTGAGCCAACATTTTGGTTGCTAAGCAACATTTTACAAGTTGGCCATGCCCACCCAGTCACATGATTGTGAAGCCACTCCCAGCCAGTCACATGGCTGGCAAGCCACTCCCAGAAAGCAGGCCACACCTATAGAAGAGGTTCTAAAAAAATTGAAACCCACCACTGCCTTCTGCGTATGTGCAGACCGTGCATGATGATGTCTGGATGGGTGGGCGGAGCTTCCTGCCGCTGCCACTACCGTTTCACCAGAACTGGGGCAAACCGGCAGAATACCACCTCTGATTCAGAAATATCCAGTACGTTCTAATAGAAATCAAGTCCTGTGACCATCGTTGCCACCCTATTCATGCTGGCAGCACACACACACCCCATTGCTTGTGGCTGGCTGCCATACCCAGCCAGGAGAATGGCCTGCTGCGCCGGAGGGATGGCATCACAACGGAGTTGCTCAGAAGGCAGCTGCCATCCTTAGTCTTTAAGGTACTTTGATGGGGGGGGCACCATAAAGGGACCACTGTGAAAGGAGGCAGAAAAAAATGGCTTCTCTCTGCCGCAGCATTCAACATGGCTGCTTCTCTCCTCCTTCTTTGTCCCATGTCATGAGAAGGAGGTGAGAAGCAGCCAAGTTGAACACTAGAAGACTTGGCCAAACTTTTCTATGGGCTCTGTGAGCATGGTTTGGGTGGGTGTGGCTTGGTGAGGTGGTGTTGCCCCACCTTGCTGTAAGTGACGTCAAGTTGGCCATGCCTACTTGGTCACAAGCCACCACCACCACCACCAAGCCACACTTAGCAGGCCATGCCCACCGAACTGGTAAGGACAAATTTTGAAACTCACCACTGCCCAGTACACTCTAATAGAAAACTCTGGCATGAACATGAGGGATTATAGCAAACAAGTCTTGTCCTCCTTCAAGCATTGACCCACATCATAAATTTCTTAACTTGCTTAAGAGAGATCGGGCTAAATATCATGAGGGTTGTACAAAATAGCTCAACCTTTGAGTCTTCTGATCTCAGAACAACAGGCATAGCATGTTTTCAATGTTCCAATTATTGGGAGTCCGGGAGTGGTCTACTGGTTCATGTTTTTTGACTAGATGAGATAATCCTACAGCAGGGAGCAATCATGGGCTTGTTGTTATTGATTTAGGTTGGATAAGGTGACGGAAGAATGGACTGTTGAGAAGAAAGCAGCAATTAGACCCGTGGCCAGAAAGAAGACAACTGCTCACAGATAGTCTAAAAATGCAATCTGTGGAAATTAAAATTCATATTGAGCTCTTTGTAGTTAAAATCCATCCACTCGTGTGAATAGCTTATTGTGTGCTTTATTTTTCAAGCAGGAACAGTATTCCATTTGTTAACCTGCTCTTTTATGTATTTCATACACCACCGGTCTCAACAAATGATTCAAAATACTTTATATCGTGGAAGCAGAAAATGCAGCAAAAAGCAGAAGTCTGCCATGTACCATATGCAGGATGGTGACCATTCATTCTCTGGATGTCTCTCTGCAAGACACTGAAACGCTACATGGATATGCATGCACAGTTGTGCTTCACTCACTTGATGCTAATGCTGTTGTTCAGTATTGGTTGGATTTGCATGATGTGAGATTTATATACATTTTTCTCTTGAGTCTTCTCAATGTTCAAGGGTCACCGTGCATTTAAAAGTGCAAAGTTTCTGTTTCGACTACAGACATTGTAGTATTTCTTCATCGATTTGCAAATTGCATTTAAATGTTGGTAATATTTGCAGAGTACACATATTATTCATTCAAGAGCAGTGGGGTGGCCTACAGGTGAAGACAGATGCCTCCCACTTGGAAGGTTGCGAGTTCAATCATAGGCAGCGACGGATGTTTCTCTATCATGGCACAGAGGGAAAATTGCTGCAATCTCTGTGTAGGCATCAGGAAGGGCATCCGGCCAGTAAACGATCAGCTCCGTTCAGTTGCTTGACTTCTCCCCAATAAAAAGGGATAACAGAGTCATAACAAGAAAAAAAAGCACATTATTCATTCAATTAAGAATCAGCAGTCCACTATTTTTTAGCTTCGTACACCTTTATAGAAAGAAAATATAAAAAAGCAATTAGGCTAAACTAGTAGATTTATGCCTATTTGCCAGGCTACGAAATTAAAGAATGACCATTTTTGTTTTAATTTGTTAACTAATGAAGTGGTAATCTATGCTGATTGTTTTCCAATAACCTGTAGAGAAGTTGTCCATGGGCATTTTAAAAACATAACGAATGTATGAAGAAAGGAACACACAACACAATTTACATTTATCTCGCCTGCTTGTTTACCTCCAGGCCAGGATGAGTGCTAAACTGGAAAAAAATGTGGATCAGATTAGCATAATATATGGAGTGCCTCTGGATTGATTTAAAGAACAGAAAAATATAACTGTGGAAACAAGGAAAGAGCTGATATTCGACTCAAATTTGATTCCCCCCCCCCAATTGGTATGAGGAGAGCTGTTTTTTGTTTGTTTCCAAATCCATTTTTTAAAAATATTTCTAAAAATGTTCTAAAATTATCCTTTTGGCTATTCTTTGTGTATGTTAGATAGCCAGCAACAGTCATCATGAGCTGCACTGGTACACATGGGACATTTTGAGTGAGGCTACTTTGTTCTGTGGCATTTTATTGTTTATAAACATTTATTTATATGCTGCCCTAAATAAATGCAATGTTGATTTTTTTTTCCTAGTGTGAAAGATTGATGCCATCCCTATAAGATAGACCAGACTAAGAAACACATACTGTGTAGACCTAAAACTACTTTTATTAGAACGCTTATAGTAACAGGATTTTTTAAAACCTTCATGTAAATTGGGATGGGATGGGAGCTTCTAAAGTGTTTTCATAAATCAGGTTCTTGCTCTGGGTTCAAGCTATGCTTATCTTAACATTGCCCTGGTAAGAGATCTTCCCTCTGTCTTTCAATACCATCCTCTGTATTTACTCTCCAGTCAAGTTTTGTGTTTGGAGCAGGGGAGGTTGTCACGTCTATCCCTGTTAGGAGACTAGAGTTGCTCAGCGGAAGTTAGTAACGAATAAGCCGTTGAATAGTCACTCACAGCCACCGAAGGTAAAACAAAGAATAGCTTTACTTGCATAACAGAAGTAGGATATATAGTCTCCAAACAGACTATAAGCAGTCTTGAAGTATATACAGTCTATTTACAACTCATTGAAGTTGCAGTTGCTCAACTCACAATTCATCATGTAGACAGGTAACTTAGTTACAGACTAGCCACCATCCAATACACGGTCTTCTCTCCAATACAAAGCTCATACAGGAACAGCCAGGAACAGTCAGGAACAATCAGTAGTCATACCTAATAATTCCTTCCTCCTTATATGACTGCTTAAAGCAATTAGCATCCAATTACATCACTCTAGCTTTTAAAGTAACAGATACATTTGTTACAATCATGGCTTACATACATTGTCAAGCCAAGACTAGGGTTACACCCCTAACAATTGTTTACTAAGAGGTGGACAAATATGAGGCTTGGTACATGACAATGGATCAGTCACAGGGACAAGCTTGTTATGCTGCTATAGAAGCAATCTCCCTCACCAAACTGCTCAATACAGTGTCAATGTAGGTAGATTCACTCATACTATTAATACTGAATGATTTATATCTTCTTTTTAACACTTCATTTTTTAAAGCCTCCTAGAATCCAGATGATTTCAAAAGTATCTAAATTTTATATGTATATAAATACAATTATGTCCATAGGGTCACGATGGGTCGGACACGACTTCACAACTAACAACAACAAATACAATTTAGGCAAACTAATGCTCTTTCGCTTTTTCAGATCACTATACCTGTCAATCCTAGCCAGTTGGCAGAGACAACTACATGGTAGAACTGAGCGTCTGAAGCTCATCAAACTGAGGAAAGCTGACCCAAGATGTCAAATTTCATCTTGTTGTAGACAGTCCCCATTTATGTCTGTTTTAAAATGTTTTTAATCGAAGGTTTGGGCTTCTCTGAAATATATTTGTTGGGGGATTGCTTCGATTTATGTGTCATGGCATATATATCATCGGGGCATAATCAATCATTCCAGTAGAGGGTACCAAATTGCACGTGTGATTTATGAAGTGATTATGAAGTGATTCTCATATATGAATCTCCTGCCTCTCCTGCCTAGAAACAGTTCCTGACTTGAAGCCCCCAAAGGAATCAGGATGGTCTCATCTTGAGGTCATCCCAATCTATCCCTTGCATGCCATAACAGCTCATTTTAAGGTAATTGAATGGTTTGCCATTGAAAATATGATGAAACGCTGCATAGAAAGCTGCTTTGACTTGAAGGATTAAGCATCAAAGTTCACTTTCAGATTATCTAACACATTGACCTTAAGTTAATATGAATAAGTAACATAGAAGAGTTGAATAATAAGCAGTGAGATATAATTCATCATTGTAAAGTATGTCTAAATTGTCAGTGAATAAACACATATTATGGATGTGTCGGTGGACAGAAATAAAGAATACTTACTTGGAAATAGTAACTTCAACTCTACAAATCTTAACTTATCTTAAATGTTACTTAGTGTACAGTAACATCCATTTACGTAACATTTAGGCTTAATGTTTAATTATCACCCTTATACCAATAAGATATATTTCTGCTTTATTGCTTGAATATACTAGACTACCCTTTTCAATCTTTGGGAGATTCAAGGTGTTTTTAAAATTAAATGTTATCATTTGAAGACATGTGTATAATGTTATAGCTCCTATTTCATATTACATAGCCAGTCACAAATGGGTACCTAGCTTGATCGTTTGTGAAATGTTGATACAATTCTACTTTATTATTGATTTTAAAATGTCTAAGTGACCATGGCAGTAATGCTTTCGAAACTGCTAATTGGGGTCTGCAGATCTAAGGACTGCAGCAATCCCTTAGAGTCCTATCCTGTTTATTCCTTGCTGATTTATTGTAGCCCCAATTAGGCTGATGAATTAGTTTTGCTGCACCTTCTACGACAGGGTGTCAAACTCACGTCGTCACATGACATATCACAACTTTTTCCCCTTTCGCTAAACCAGGGGTGGGCGTGGCCAGTGCATGGTGCATCTGGCCCATGGGCCACGAGTTTGACATCCCTGATCTATGCAAACTACAACATTTCTAAGGTGTTTTTTCCTCCAACCTACTCTCACGCCAAGGAAAGCGATGGACATATGGAGCTGAACGCTAACTCCTCAGCTCAAGCATCGCCTGTGGCTCTTAGCACAATTTCTTTGAAAGCAGTAGCAATTTTAATTCTGCATGTTAGCCACAACAAGTAAGCAGATGCTTGTTTCAGCCGAGATGAATATTCCTTTCTGGCATGGAAGGCAGGAGCTGCTGTTGTTTATGTCTCTTTGTATGTATGACACACTGTTGGGTTTCCATTCAGTTGGCCTTCCAGAATAAGTTTTTTCAAGCATTCCTACTCTGGAAATTTCATTGGAATGGGGGCAGAAATTCCAAATTATGCCTAGCCATTGGATATTAAAATTTACATGCCATCTATTTGTATCCTTAAATGAATTCCTAGGACTTAGAAGAGAAAGTTGATACGCTCTTACCAACACACATTTCTCCCTGTGCATAATCAAACCATATACTTTGGAGAATGGGAATTAACTTATTTTGTGGCGGGTGGCGGGGTGTCGGTTAGACAAATGGTAATGTTATCTGTGTTGATGCAGCAGCTGCACTTCACCTTGTGTCATACTAAACCTTGTTGGAATGTTACTTTCAATTTTGGAGAAGGAAATAGCAACAGCGTTTAAACTGATATACCGCTTAAGAGTGCTTTACAGCCCTCTCTAAGTGGTTTACAGAGTTAGCCTATTACCCCCAACAATCTGGGTCCTCATTTTAACCACCTTGGAAGGATGGAAGGCTACCTTGAGCCTGGTGAGATTCGAACAACCAAATTGCAGACAGACAGCAGCAGTCAGCTGATGTAGCCTGCAATACTGCATTCTAACCACTGTGCCCAGAGATGGGTTCCTACTGGTTGGGATCGGTTGGCCGAGTAGGTAGTAACTCGGCCTGCCATACCCCCGAACCAGTTCTCTTGGTGGCGCCTATGGTGGCACCATCTTGTTCTTTGCTTTTGTGCATGCGCAGAAGCAGTTTTTCAGTACTGTGCATGTTCGCGTAGTGCGCATCAAGCATGCACGCAGCACGTCCCTGAGCAAACCGGCAGTAGCAGCAGCCAGAACCCACCCCTGACTGTGCCACCATGGCTCTTCGATCTTCAAAGGATACTTCAATCTTTGTGGGGTTTATTTTGTTTTTAACCAACAATATAGGAACCCTTTGGGTATTTTTTGTTTATTTGTTTTTGTTTCCCAGTCTAGTCTACCATCTTGTGATTTCCTCAATAGTCTCCCACCCAAATTCCAACTCTGAGCACCCCTGCTAAGTTTTGAGCCAGACACAATTGGCCAGATGCTGCTGGCTGCTGAAACAGTTTGTTCCTCGTGTGTGTTAATCTGAAATCATATTATAATTTGGATGCATTTCAGTGAGTGGGCGTAGAGGGGGAGGAGTGGATTGGAAGTAGGATTGGAGCCAAAGCCAAATCTGAATCTCCTGCAGCTGCATAATGTCTCATTAAAGAGTGTGCAGTAACTGGTAGTGGAATTTTAAGTTACACTGCTGAGAGATTCTGCAATGTCTGCCCCAGAGACCTGTTGTCATGTTTTGGTGCACGGCAGACACAGAATGTACACTGTGCATTCATTGGACTGTGTGCAATAGCATCACGCTTCATCTTTGCATTTCTTTAACTGAATTACTTATATGACCATCTGGTTAAATGTATTTCCTGCTGTAAACTCTTTTGCTTCCAGTTAAGCATTCAATATACCTGGATAAAATTCCTTCCTCTCCCACCCTCTGCTGTAGCTTCAAGGATGCTCAAATGGATACATGTGAATTAAATGGTGAATTTATATATATATATATATATATATATATATATATATATATATGTATGTATGTATGTATGTATGTATGTATGTATGTATGTATGTATACATACATACATACATACATACATACATATATATATATATATATATATATATAATTCTTTATGCTATGTACCTAATGCAGCCTGTGCTTGTGGAATACCTACTGAAAATAAACATTGTTCTAAAAACTAAACACCATTTGTAATAATAGCAATAGCACTCTCTAAGCAGTTTACAGAGTCAGCATATTGCCCCCAACAATCTGGATCCTCATTTTACCCACCTCGGAAGGATGGAAGACTGAGTCAACCTTGAGCCTGATGAGATTTGAATTGCCAAATTGCAGTCAGGAGAAGTAGCCTGCAGTACTGCACTCTAACCACTGTGTCACTGTGGCTCTATAATGATCGTTTATATTTTCTAGTTATTTCAATAAGTTATTCAAACTCTGCAGTACTACCTGATGTCCCAGCATCATAGATATTTAGGGTAATCAATACATTGAATATGATCTTGCCATTATTTGATGTTCAATTGGTTAGAACCATGGCTACTAATGTCATATGGTGCTTTGGATTCCTTTCCGATGCTGCACCTGTGAATGTAGCATTTCTCTGAAGTTCATTAAAGCAACCACATCTGCTGCAGTAGAAAGCTTCCCACAGCGGCCACATGAAAAAAGCATGCTTCAATGTGGCCTGATAATAGTTAATCTTCATTCTATTCATAACTTATACCCACAACTCTAAGCACATATTACACATGTCTACAGGATTGCTTTTGTTACAGAGATATCGGTTACAAGTCACAACATCAAAATCCGATGCCATCACTGAGATAATATAATTACGTACTCGCATCATGACTTCTTACACAAGCACTTAAAGTTGCATCATTTTTATGATGACACCTGTGATTGCCCACACACCTTAAAATACTCAACAGCAACAAAAATCTTGGAATGATTTCAGTAAGTTGAGAGTTATAGGACAACACATACTTTCAACTTTCTCAGCAGAGAACAACGTTCAGAGGGACTGTATATGCTAAATTATTCTCTTCAGTGAGCTACATTTAGAATCAATAAGGGTGATACTGTGGATAAATGCCAGACCAGGACTCAGAGAAGCACAGGTTCAAGGCTATCCTAAGCTGGAGAGAATCTTTTCTGGTTCTTTTGTTTCTTTCTTAGCCCTTTTTATTGTCTCTTTTGAATGGTGTGTAAATGTAGTATATCTCTATGCATCTCTTAATGGAAGATTTGTCAGAATGTCAAGCTTCCAGGAATTACCAAAGCATTTTTTAATGCAAACTCGTCATCTAGGAGGCCCAATTTCTCAATTGAAATTATGGCTGAGTCTGTCCATATGTTTTGAAATTAGTAGTGGAGTTCCACTAATCTTCTGCCTATCTGCCCTACATAGTGGTTGTTACAGTCCTTATACCAGTGTTTTGCAATCCTTTCAGCTTTTCAGGTTGGCGGGAGTGGTGCTGGGGAGCATAAGGGATGGTTCCATGCTCGACTGCCACTCGCACAAATGGAGCTGCCTGTGTGCGCACACAGGAGCCCCTGCTTCCGCAGCCCCGTTCCAAATGAGCCATGGCCCAGGGGTTGGGGACCCCTTTCGTACACTGCATGTTGCACATGACTCGCTGGTTGTACTTTAATCAGGCATTTTTTTGATAAAACTGCATGGGTATCCATTTTGTTGGAAGATGTTGTATAGGTAATCTGTTTCCTTTTTCTGGTGTTCTTGGTTGATGTAGTCAACGAAGTCATCATTTGAATAATGTTCTTACATAACTCCTTTTGTGGGAGGTTGGGTAAGGTGGTTACTTTGGCAATGGAGCACTTGATTAATGTGGGTGGGGATTTTTTTTAAAATACAGATTTGCATTTGTAATTTCCCATCTTTTCCTCTGCCAACGAGGGCTATCCAGGCGGATAGTAGTGTGGTTTATTTCATCTTCTTTTCTTGTGAATTTATTCCTTTAAAGATGCATTTCATGCATCTTGTCCAGTTTGTCAGGCCTGCAGCCATATTCCTTTTGGATCTTTGGCCTGCCACACTTTCTATTATTCTACTATGCATTTTCCATTGTGGGAAAATGGGAGGGGGGATTGTAAGGAGTGAGATGCTATGTAGCCATAACAAAATTCTTTCTAGAAAGCCAAGGTCATCCTTTGTCTCTGCACTTCTGCACTTGACCAGAACTGGATGGGTGGAACTGCCAGCATGGCAATGAGAGATTGGACCATGTGATGGACTTGTGGGTGTGGGGGCAAGATCTTATACTTTCAACTAGGTGGGGAAGCTTTCAGATTCGAGTTTTCCCAGATGTGCCAACATGGATCTCTTAATAAATTAGAACTTTGAGCAATACTTTGCTGCCTTGGACTCTGATTTACTTTTGAATGCTATTTGGAACCCTGGCACAGTTGTTCCTTGTCATTTACATACCAGAGCTATATATTTGGTTGTACGTATGGGAGTGCTAGAATTTCAAGATGCTGTGTTACAGTCTCTACTATATCCCGAGAATGGTCATCCCATGGGTGGGTTTTTGTTGATATATTTGTCCATCAAGCGGAAAACAGGTGGTATGGAAGAGGCTGATGAGGTCCATGATTCTGGGAAACACACGATCACTGAATTGGTTGTTAAACCGGCAGGATCCCACCACTGGTCATAGGTGTGCTGTCATAGGTATTTGTATAGAAAAAAATAGTAGTTCCTCGGTGGAAGTTTGCCTTGGTCTTCTCTGACCTTGGCTATATTCCAACCAATACTAGCATTGCCACCTAATTGAGTAATGAATTGTTTACAAGCAAATAACTTAACTCAGAAAGCACCAAGGACTCCAGAATTCAACTCTGAACTACAGGAATTGTCTTCTATTGTAAACTACTTTGAGCACTTCAAGACAAAGTGAGATATAAATATAATATAGATATGGATATGGATATAGAGATATAAAAGCCAAATGTCTAGAACTGTAAAACCTACAAATTTGAAATTAGGCATATATGTTCCTCCTAGCTTCTAGGTGCTCGCTAAGAAAGGATTTTTCAAAATGAGCATCAGATCATTAGTATTTCTTATACAGTAATTAACATGCTCTGATGCTAAGGAGTTCTACTCCCCCTTCCCATCTGAAAAGAACTCTGTTCCAACTGCCAGTTGCCTTATATTAACACACTCTGATGCTAAGGAGTTAGACATTCTACTTCCCCTCCCCACCTGAAAAGAGCTCTGTTCCAACTGCCACTTGCTTCACATTCCGCTACCTCAGTTCAAACTGGCATACATTCCTCCTTCACTCAGGAACAATCTGGGGCTCCTTACATTACTAAACATCGGTATCTCACCAAAATGTCTACGCCTTCCACCTATGAAACTGCTTCCAGACTCAAGGCAGTGGGAGCAATATTCCTGTATGTGTTTCAATCACTGACCACCACTGAGACAATGGATTGAACTGGAGTGAACCGGATTTCTCCTCCTGTAGTTATGTTCCTTTTAGGATCTTTGGCCTGCCACGCTTTCTTATAATTTCCTATGTGTTTCATTAGTGTAGTAGTTGGGAGGGGGGAAATAGAAAGGAGTAGGATTGTGGAATGTATTGTTGTCATTCTTTTCTAGAAGCTCAAGGTCATCTTTTGTCTCCGCACCTCGACATGTGACCGGAAGAAACTGGGTGGAGATGCCAGCGTGGAAGAAATGGATTGGGGCATGTGATTGATTTATGGGGGTGGGTGAACTCTCAGGATGTAAATCAGAGTTGGAATTCCACAGTACGTTGCCAACATGCCTGTATGATTAAATTGGAACTTTAAGGATGATTCTGCCTTGGTCTCTGATTGATTTCATGCATGGTATTTGGAACTCTGACATCCAGCTAGTGCAAATATGTTCCTGTATTTATTATTAAACTATTAATAATCTGAATATATCCTAGAGTTACTAGATCCAAATTTCAAATGTGAGTCATTAGTTTGAACAGGCTTTTCTTCCAAGAACTGACAGCAATGACTTTCTTTAGATCTGACTTTCTTTAGTTCTGACTCAGTAGCTTCCCAAGTTAACAAAGCACCCCATTCCTCTCCATCTGTCCATATCGAGAGATAAAAGAGTGGCATCAAGGACATGATTGGGGGAAAAACCCCCACATGGAATTATTTCCATAATGTGCATGTTATTCAGGACTTTCCAAATACTTTCTCTCTTTTAGCTACCTTGGAATGCAATCATGCACAAACAATTCTACCTTCGCCCACACACATAGCGGGATATCTCAGGAGGTGGCAACATACTTGTTGATTGTGCACCTGTTGATTGCAAAAGCATTGAAGTTGAGATGAGGTTTGGGTACTATGTTGTAAACATCTAATGGCCCGGGTGGCTTATTTCACCTTATTCGGCATTTTGCGGCTACATACAGACCTTCTTTCTGTTGAAAAAGCCATTTGAGTCAATGTAGGGATGTTGCAGTCTTCCTCCTCAAGGCACTTTAAAAAGGCAGGAGGTGGCTATTATATAACTCATTTTGATTTCCTCAGTTTTAAATTAGGATATACCATATTTTTCGGACTATAAGACGCACCATGGTTTTGAAGAGGTACATTTAAAAAAAAAGTTTTTGCACTTTGCATGCCTCCCAAACCCTCTGCATGCCTCATTTTATTTTTGCAAAAAAAAGGGGGGGCATGCAGAGCTTTGGGAGGCTTGTAGAGTGCTCCTGGGAGCTAGCAGGGGCCAAAAACGAGCAAAAATTGACCGTTTTTTTTTCATTTTTGCCCTCCCCAGCCCCCAGGAGCACTTTGCAAGCCTCCCAAACCCTCTGCACGGCCATTTTGGTGAAGGGGGTGGAGTTTCGGGAAGCAAAAAATGCTGTATTGAGTGTATAAGACTTTCACCCTCTTTTTTGAGGGAAAAAGGTGCGTCTTATACTCTGAAAAATACGGCAATCCGTTTTGTGCAGTTAACATGAATTTCACCATATATTCGTACAGGTAGTCCTTGACTTACAACAGTTCATTTAGTGACTGTTCAAAGTTACAATGGTACTAAGAAAATAACTTATGACCGTTTTTCACACTTATGACCATTGCAGCATCCCCATGGTCACGTGATCAAAATTCAGATCCCTGGCGACTGACTCATATTCTGACTCCCCACATTCCTTTAAAGCCAAAGGAAGCCGCCCTCTCAGTCTCTGTCAGTCACAGCTCCAGTTCATTCTCCCCCCAGCGGATTCAGGCTCCGATGGGGGCATGACAGGTGAGAGTCCTACTCTTCTAGCAGAGTCCTTTTTTTCAAAGGCTCCCATGTGACCACCTGGCACACACTACTAGCTGGTCCTCTTCCTAAATAGAAAAGAAGATGTGCCAAAGAACCACCCTTCAGGCTCCATGGGTGGCCAAGCAAATTAAAGACTGTTGTTTCATGAAGAGGACAGCGTAAAATTCAAAGCTGAAAATGTTTCCGTTTGAATAACTTGCTCGTACCGACAGGTGCCCTGTCTGTGTGATGTGTGCAGAATTTTAATATTCTTTTCATTTCCCTTAGCATGGAGAGATGACGGCTTTTTTCTCAATTCCCCTGCTGATGGAGTTTAGAAGATTAAAAAGAAATTGGGGTAGCTGGGTCCACCCATAATGGTGGCTTTGCATGATTGAAAGGCATCTTGTCACCTTATCTGAATTATTCCCAAAAAAGGCAGGTTGGACAATTTTCAGAGCAGAACGTGTCAATTATGCACGTTTTGTCAAATAGCCACAATTGTTCAGCTTTTCTTTTAATATAACTGATGCTGTATGTTTTCCCACCCTTCCTTACTGCTACCCTCTTTTCAGTCTATCAATAGGCTAGCATCTGCTTAATTTTTATCCCCAAGACCAACAGAGTTTAAAAATAGTTCTTCGGGTTCAGTGCACCCAATATTGTTTATTATTTTTAATGATCAGGCCTTCAAAATTTCCATCGCACCACATCGGGAAATATTAGTGCTTCTTATGTGGAAACTTTGCTGCATGGATTAAGAATGTCTGAAAGGGAGAAATGCATTCATTTAAACACAAATAGAACTTATCATAAACAAACTCTATCCGGATTCAATCAGCTTAGAACCTCTGTTCAGACTTTGTGGTGAGTGGCAAATCAGGGTCTGAACAAAGCAGGTGTGCATGCATGCAAACATGCATTCATGAATTCCTCCATCGCATGCATTGAAATATCCTATATCAGCCAAGCACCCTCAAAATCCATAATGAACAATTGCTTTATAGTTATTTGTAATTGGGGCAAGGCAATTTGGAACTAAGAGACATGGAAGAAATAGATCTCTCAGAGAAGAAGAAAATGTATTTATTTTGTCAAATATGTAAGAGATAGCAGGTATATATATATATATAAATATGGACATGAACACAGGAAATGTGTATGAATAAATGGGGACAGTAGGACAGGGATGGTAGGCACTCTGGTGCACTTATGCAAGCCCTCTTTATGGACCTCTTAGGAAAGGGGTGACAGTTTGAGGTTAAAGTTATGGGGGGTTTGAAGATGTAACAATGGAGTCAGGTAGAGCATTCCAGGCGTCTACCACTCTGTTGCTGAAGTCGTATTTTCTGCAATCGAGTTTGGAGTGGTTTACCTTAAGTTTATATCTATTGTTGGCCCGAGTATTATTGAGGTTGAATGATGATCCTTCAAGAATAAGTAGAACTTTCCAGGATATAAATAAATTCATGGGTAGAATTCAATGACATTTGGCAGGATCTTTACCTGGGCCGCCTAGCAAGCTCCAGGATGGTAGAAATAGCAAAGCAGACATTTTAGAAACTCATGTCCATTGAGTCATCTCAGTCTTCGAAACTGATTGCTTGTCAAAGTACATTCTAGGATATTCCAAGAATCCTGCAAAAAAGAATATGTAGTACTTTTTTAAAATTGTAAGCCAGCACCCAGTTCCATTATAACCCAAATTGGTTTATTGTAGTGTCAAAGCGGAAGGACAGCCCCTCCCCCCCAAGGAAGGCTTAAAACCTTTCTTTGGAAAGTGATGCAAATTAGAGTAATCACCTAGCAAACATTTAATTACAGACAACAGATTAACAGAGTTGGAAGGGACC
The DNA here is from genome assembly GCF_964273705.1 of Natrix helvetica. NCBI lineage: Eukaryota > Metazoa > Chordata > Lepidosauria > Squamata > Natricidae > Natrix > Natrix helvetica. The sequence continues at coordinate 147,829,917 of NC_138552.1, forward strand.
TTGTAGATCATCTAGTCCAACTGCTTGCCCAAATAGTAGACCCTACACTATTTCTAACAAATGGCAGTCCAATCTCTTCTTGAAATTCTCTAGTGATGAAGCTCCCACCACTTCTGAAGGCAAGCTGTTCCATTGGTTGATTGTTCTCACTTTTAGAAAGTTCCTCCTTATTTCTAGGTTGAATCTCTCCTTGGTCAGTTTCCATCCATGTCTGGCCTTCAGGTGCCTTGGAAAATAGCTTGACCCCCTCATCTCTGTGGCAGCCCCCCAAATATTGGAAGACTGCTATCATGTCTCCCCTGGTCCTTCTCCTCACTAGACTAGATGAGTTATAGCACATCAGGTTTTAGTGAAGTACTTAGGGGGAAAAACTGTGAGAAAACAGAACAAGACTACAAAGACACTTGGCTTTCTGTAGGACAGAGAGTCTTGTTTCATGAGCATAGTTTTTCCCCCTAGAAAGTTATTGTTGCTGTTGTTAGTTGTGAAGTTGGGTGTGTCTGACCCATCGTGACCCCATGGACAACGTTCCTCCATGCCTTCCTGTCCTCTACCATCCTCTGGAGTCCATTTAAGTTCACGCCTGTTGCTTCGGTGCAGCCCCTTCATTCTCTGTCATCCCCTTTTTCTTTTGCCCTCAATCGTTCCCAGCATTAGGCTCTTCTCCAGTGAGTCCTTCCTTCTCTTTTTTTCTGATTAAAGTTTTTTATTTTTCCATTTTCATAACATATAATCACATGTATACTATTACATAACCAACGTCATATTGTATTACTAAATGTTTACATCAATTCATCTTACCAACAACTCCCAAAAACCAATTGTTAGCTCTTTTGCTCTCCATACACCATATTTGTACTTTGTCCATCACTTTCTTCTCCATCTCTCCTCCCTCTCCCTATCTCCTTTCTTCCCTCTGTCATCCTTCTCTTCACAACTTCCCCTTCCTCTCTCCTTCTCCTCCCTCCCCTTACCACTCCTCATTTCTCTCCTTTTCTTCCCTTCCCTTTCTCTTCTACTTTCCACTCTTCATCTCATTTACTTGGTGTATTTCAGCTTCTGAGCAAGCTCCCTTTTATGTTGATGGTATTTATAATTCTTTTTCGATATACATATTTAATTTTTCTCCTCCTTTTTAGTAGAAAAAAATGTGATATAACAGAAAAGTATACATATATAGTCATTGTGCTTTTAATCCCCCACAACCTAATTTTGGTTGAGCTGTAGACCTGTTTACAATTCCCAGCTATTCTCATCATTACCTTTATATAGTTGTACATCCTTTCATGCCCCCAACATGTGATTCTGCCTTTTTATCACAATAGTTTCCCGTTGTAGGTATATTTCATGTTCCCTCTCCATTTTTCTATACCTTGGATTAGATTACCCTTAATTATCTCTAGATGACAATCTTCACTGTTCAGTGTTCATTACACTTCCCTTAATGTGTTATATAAAGTAATAGGTGGTAAACATCTCACTTTGTTCATTATCTTAAAAGTTCTATATATGTCCATGTTTCGTAGATTTTGACCCATGCTTACTTGTCCTTCTATTGTCATATTCACTCAATTCACAACTCAATTTAATTATCATGCCAAATAGGTAAATCACAAACCTCTGCTTTGCAAGCTCCCCATATCAGTTTCATATTTATCCATATTCCATATATTTTAACTTTTATTTAGTTATCTTTCCATTATCTTGTTCAACCAGTTAGCAGCTCCATTTTATTATCATATTAGAAATAAAGTCCTTATCTTAACTTTATATTTTCCCATATAGTAGTTTCTAATTATCTGGGTTTTTTCCCTGGTGAGTCTTTTGTCCCACTTCTCTGTTCCTGTCTTCTCCCTTTTCTTTATTTTGACAGATCAACTCCCTTCAAATTTCCCCAGGTGACCAAGAGAATGATTTATATTCTTCTTTGTTGGGGCATAACCTCCTGCTTCAATTTTCCTTATGCCACTAACAGCTTCCAAGACCACTTTTGTCAGCTTTCTTTACCCTTTTGTTGGGACACCTCCCCTTTTCACAATTTTCCCTATACCATTGCTGGGACCAAAGTATCTGCTTTTAGCTGCTTTTTATTTCCCTCAACTTTTACTACCCCTTCAATGTCTCACCCCCCTTCTTCTTTGAGTTCTTCTATAGCTATCTGCTTCTCTGGATTCAAAATTCTAATTAGGTTTGATTTTACTGATTTATGTATATTTTTAAAAATTTCACATAGTTCTTCAAATTCCCAGTTTTCCATGATGTCGAGTTCCAAAGTTACAGTTAATTATACAGTTATGCAGTTCTTATTTCAGAGTTCTGTTCCACCTTAAATCTATCTGCTTCAATTTCTGTGAGGAAAAACGATAGTGGCCATCTTAGTCTTTTGTTCTACCTTAATGTCCTGATCCAAAATTGCAGTTAGTTATACAAATCTTATTTCAAGATTCTGGACCACCTTAAATTCAAACCTGAGAAGCTGAGGCCAACTTACTCTTTTGCCGAGTGGAAAGAAGAAGAAGAAGAAGAAGAAGAAGAAGAAGAAGAAGAAGAAGAAGAGGAAGAGGAAGAGGAAGAGGAAGAGGAAGAGGAAGAGGAAGAGGAAGAGGAGGAGGAGGAGGAGGAGGAGGAGGAGGAGGAGGAGGAGGAGGAGGAGGAAGAAGAAGAAGAAGAAGAAGAAGAAGAAGAAGAAGAAGAAGAAGAAGAAGAAGAAGAAGAAGAAGAAGAAGAAGAAGAAGAAGAAGAAGAAACAAAACAAAACCCTTTTGTATTTCCAGTTTGAATTCCGGTATTATTCTGTTGTTATTCTTTCCCTTACCAGGTCCGGACTCTTGTAGCTGCTTGCAATATATCATTTGAAACAGGCTTGAAATCCACCAGGTATTCTTCTTTGGCTCCTACTTTTCAAAGTTTTGATTTATGGCAGTTGGTTAATTAAAACTTCCCACACAGTCAAAGTTAGGTTATCAGTTATCAGTAAGAAGTGCTTTTTTTTTGGAGTTAAGATTTATTTTTTCCTTCCCCTACTTCAATAGGAGTATTGAAAGCAGGGATGTGGCAATCCAATGCCACTCCTCCAACACACTTTTGGGCTTGATTGCAATATTGAAACTCACACAGGAAAAAGGTATGGGAGCTTTTTATCAATCTGATTCTTTTTGCAGATATGACTGTTAATTCCAATTCTCAACTGGAGTCCATATTCTTGTGCAACTATACTACTTAATTGATAGGCACAACCACCATCCAGCTGATGTTGTTAAGATGGGTAACTAAAGAGTGGTTTCAAAGTCTTTGAATGAGCTATATATCTCTGATAACAAGCCACTTCTTACCGCATTCATTTTTGGTCACCACGATGTAGAAAAGATGTGGAGACTATATAAAGAGTGCAGAGAAGAGCAACGAAGATGATTAGGAGACTGGAGACTAAAACATATGAAGAACAGTTGCAGGAACTGGGTATGTCTAGTTTAATGAAAAGAAGACTAGGGAAGACATGATAGCATTGTTCCAATATCTCAGGGGTTGCCACAAAGAAGAGGGAGTCAAACTATTTTCCAAGGCACTTGAGGATAGAACAAGAAGCAATGGGTGGAAACTAATCAAGGAGAGAAGCAACTTAGAACTGAGGAGAAATTTCCTGACAGTTAGAACAATTAATCAGTGGAACAGCTTGCCTCCAGAAGTCGTGAATGCCCCAACACTGGAAGTCTTTAAGAAGATGTTGGATAGCCATTTGTCTGAAACGGTATAGGGTTTTCTGCCTAGGCAGGGGGTTGGACTAGAAGACCTCCAAGGTCCCTTCCAACTCTGCTATTGCATTGTATTCTGAAACAAAAAAAACTTTAGAGAATGGTCTCCAGAGCCTCTTTCTTCATAAGATACAAAGATAAAGTGTACATACCAATGAGCTGAGAGTTACCAAACAATCAGAGAAAGAGAGAGAGAGAGAGAGAGAGAGGGAGGGGAAGGGAGGGAGGGAGGGAGAGAAAGAAAGAGAGGGAGGGAGGGATGGAGGGAATAAGACATGATTTATCCAGCACTGGAATAATAATAATAATAATTAATTTTTAAGTCACTCATTCTTCTAAAACACCATAGCACGAAGCGGCTAGGATTTATTGATGTGCACGTTCCATTATTATTCAAAACATCACCTTTGTTCTTATATGAGCATTTTGTTTTGTACAATAAAGAACAGCACGGCTGTGTTTGTCTCGAGTGATTTGGAGATGAATGTGTGATGGAGGCTACAAGTTATTTACAGTATAACTGAAGGGAGAGCTGTTTAATCAACAGACAATACAAATTGCTTCGAGAGGACTCTTTCACATTTATTGTAGGAACGGTTGCTTGATTTTTGCAACCTATTGCTGACTATTTGAGCGAAGCTTTTTCCAGGAGTTTTGGGCAAATGGTCTTCCCATTTGAAGCTGACAAGTATGTAGCGACTTTTCCTATCTTCCCACTTAGGGCTTAATATTAATGCCTGAACCTTGTAATAGTGATAGCATTTAGACTAGTTAGCAATCAGGTTTTGAAGCCCAATAGCCTGCAGAAAGCAATTGCCCTCAGTAAGTAATCAAACCCTTTTTTCCATTCTTTTCATGAAAGCCGATTCTCTGCCTGTGAATCCGGTACAGAGCACCTTAAAGCCAGTTATTCATCTAGTTACAAGAGAAAGAAAATAAACTTTAATGATGATTGTTGTGGATTTTCAATGACACATTCAAGAATAGCTAAAGACCACTTTCGATTCCTAACCGAAATGCCTGTGGGCCAAATTACTATCAGAACAAATCAAGAACATTTTTTTTATAGAATGACTCTCTCTTCAAACAGAAAAGGGATTGCTTGAAATGAATGAGTGATCACAGTCAGGGTAGCAATGTTCATTCAATTTTTGAGCCCGGAAGAATTCCTTTTGATGAAGAAGGAGCTGCATCTGCTGCTTTCCAATATTCTGTACCCTGTTGATTTCTGCAGCTTAATTTTATTTCTCAATGAAACAATAGAAACACATCTTAAATAACCAATCAAAACAATAAAACATAGATGTAGTACCATTCTTACTTAGGAAAGGCATTTTTCAGGCTCCCTATTTCCAAGGGATCTCCAGGACTGCTGGAAAAACTAAACCCAGAGAATTTTCAACAGTAGGCTAATAGGCCGGGGGCAGCTTCACCTCAGGGAGGGGGGGATGACCCTCTCCTCCTTTTTGTATTTCAAACATAGTATGTGTTCTGACCTAGGCTTCCCAAAAGCACGAAGCCGACTCCTCGTCCCGATAAAACCCTTTTTATTTAGTTTAAAGTGAATTCCTTTCCAGCAAAGTCCCAGCCAACAGTCTTTCAAGAGATTTCACAACTACAGACCTTAATCGGGCTTGGAGAGCTGCCAGAACGATGTCTTCCAAACACCACTCTGTAGCAGACAATACTTGCCAAGAAGTCAGGAACAGATCCTCACCCTATTGGATTGAACTGATTGTATCCTGCAAACTCCCCACCCCTTTCGCTCCTCTTTATTCCCTATGGGAGGGGCCATTCCAGTGGTGGGTTGCAGGCGGTATGCCCCAGTACGGACGTACCGGTGCCTGCCTGGAGCACCGGGTACCGTTCCAGTACAGTATTCCAGAGGGCCCACCTGTCCGCCCATCATCCTTAACTAACTTTAAACTCTTTGGCACTTCCATGCACATGCACAGCACATACAGCGCTTGCGCAATGCTCTGCCAAGCAGCTGGAGCATCGCAGAGGCATCACTGGAGGGTAAGACGCATGTGCATGCTGTACACGTTCATGTGGAGGACACTGGGCCCTGTTGCAATTGGTACGGTTGCAACGGGATCCGGAACCCACCACTGGGCCATTCATTGCCCACCTATGCCTTTACTCCCAAGTCGACCCTTGTTCCTTAGCTGTTCCCTTCTCCTGGCAACTCTGCACATGCACACACTGGGAAAAGGCTCTAGTTGTTCTTATGCCCCACTGATGTCCAACTCCAAAGGCAGCTGATAACTGTCAGGCGGCCCTGGCCTCATCTCTGCATCTGATGCAGAGCACTCATCAGAGCCTTTCCCAGGCTGCAGGACTGGCCCATGTTCCTACCCAACTCCTCACTGTCCGAATCTGCTGCCAGACAGCTGGCCACTGGTGAGCCACAATAGTATGGAAGACAAACATCATAGCATTCTATGTGAACCCTTCTTTCCTTTTCCCTTCCCTTTCCCATAAAGGTTTTGAATTAGATGAACCATATCCAAGTTCCGGCTGAAAAAGAAGAAGACTTTCAGATGGTAGATATGGGTGTATCTAGGAGGCTGTGTGTGGGCATGCACACAGGAGGCAGCAGTTCCCTAGGGGACCAGGAGGAACAGAGCAACATCAGGAGCATCACAGTGTCACAATGCAACCCCATTTTCCTTGAACATGGGGATGTTGCCCAAAGTGTTGGAGTTTGTATCATGTGGCATTGCAACACTGCTTTTTTAAAAAACTCTCCAGGCAAATATGGTGAAGGCTGAGAAAAGCAAAAGATGCCAAGCACGTGAAGCTGCAAATGACTGGGGTTGGGAGGGTAGGAAGCAGGATCTGATTGAGAAGCAAGGGGTGCTATGAGTTGTGTGCAGAGAAACAGAACCCAGCAGAGCCACTAACAGCTACCTTTTCCCTCTGAATCAGGAACTGAGGGATGCCACAGTCCTTCTAAGGGCTCAGGTGAAAGGCAACAGATGTGGCACCCCAGACAGTCAAACTTGCAGGAAGTAATATTTATAGAAATTGAGGGAACCTTCCAATGTAGGCACAGAAAACCTACAGAAATCTTTAAGACACAGAGAATAAGACGCATAATAATAATAATAATAATAATAATAATAATAATAATAATAATAATAATAATAATAATAATAATAATAATAAAAAACTTTTATTTTTAGACCGCACCCTTTCCTAGGCAGGACTCGGGGCGGTGTACAGTCATGTTAAAACCATATACAAATACATAGACATGAACATAGACATAGACGTAGACATAGACGTAGACGTAGACGGAGGAGGTAAAAAATATACTGTACAATTCTTAGTTAAAATACAAATACAATTAAAATTCCCTTAAAAAATTCCCCAATAAAATGTTTGCCAGGAGGTGGAAGATGGAACTGTCAATCGGCTAAGCCAGCTAGTCGGAACAGGTGAGTCTTGAGCTTCTGTCGGAAGGAGCGGAGGTCATTAGTAGTTCTAATATCGGGAGGGAGGTCATTCCAGAGGGTTGGGCCCATCACAGAGAAGGCTCTACTCCTAGGCGTCACCTGCTGGCACTGTTTGGCGGATGGCACCTGGAGGAGTCCCTCCCTGTGAGAGCGGATAGGTCGTAGAGATGTGTGAGGTGAGATGCGGTCCCGCAGGTAACTAGGTCCCATGCCATGGAGCGCTTTGAAGGTAGTAACCAACACCTTGAAACGCACCCGAAAAACCACAGGCAGCCAGTGCAGCTCGCGCAGGAATGGTGTTATATGGGAGTATCTTGATCTCCCATGATAACCCGCGTGGCCGCATTCTGAACTAGCTGCAGTCTTCGGGTGCATCTCAAGGGGAGCCCCATGTAGAGAGCATTGCAGTAGTCCAGGCGAGACGTCACCAGCGCATGAGTGACTGTGGGTAGGGCGTCCCGATCCAATAGGGGGTGCAATTGACGCACCAGGCGAACCTGGTGGAACGCCCCCCTCGCCACGGCTGTCAGATGGTCATCCATCGACAGCCGGGCATCAAGGAGGACGCCCAGATTGCGCGCCCGTTCCACGGGGGGCAATAATTCGCCCCCTATGGCCAGTGATGGCGTCAACTGATTAAATCGGGGCGCCAGTAGACACAGCCACTCAGTCTTGGAAGGGTTGAGTTTAAGTCTGTTGTCCCCCATCCAGACCCGCACGGCTTCCAAACACCGGGACAACATTTGGACGGCCTCGTTGGGGTGGTTTGGGGTGGAAATGTACAGCTGTGTATCATCAGCGTACAGATGGTATCCAACCCCAAAACCACGGATGATCTCACCCAGCGGCTTCATGTATGTGTTGAACAGGAGGGGCGAGAGGACCGAACCCTGAGGCACCCCACAAGTGATTGGCCTCAGGGTTGACCTCTGCTCCCCTGTCAACACACACTGCGTCCGGTCGGAGAGATAGGAGCGGAACCACCGCAAAACGGTGCCCCCCACGCCCATCTCTTCCAGCCGGCGCAATAAGATACCATGGTCGATGGTATCGAAAGCCGCTGATAGATCTAATAGGACCAGGATAGAGGAACAACCCCTATCTCTGGCCCTCCATAGATCATCTACCAACGCGACCAAGGCCGTCTCCGTGCTGTGACCGGGTCGAAAGCCGGACTGGCGCGGGTCAAGATAGACTGCTTCCTCCAGGTAACGTGGGAACTGTTGCGCCACCACACTCTCTACAACCTTCGCTAAAAAGGGAAGGTTGGAGACAGGACGATAATTAGCTAGTTCCTCCGGATCCAGGGAAAGCCTCTTGAGCAGGGGCCTCACCACCGCCTCTTTCAAGGCGGTCGGCAAGGACCCCTCCTCCAGTGAAGCGTTCACCAGACCCAGGAGCCATCCTCGTGTAACCTCCCAGGATGCCAGTACAAGCCAGGAGGGACACAGGTCCAGTAAACATGAGGTGGCTCGCAGTCGCCCACGTAACCTGTCCAAGTCCTCGGGGGCAACAGAGTCAAACTCCTCCCAGCATGGTGTCTCAAGACTTGCTTCCGACGTCTCCCCTGGTCCACTGAAGGGGGCCCATCCACTCCGGATCTGATCGATTTTGTCCTGCAGATATTCCCCAAACTCCTCTGCTCTACCCTGCAAAGGGGCTTCCCGCGACCTCTGAAATAAGAGAGAGCGGGTCACCCGAAACAGGGCGGCAGGGTGGTTATCCGCGGACGCAATAAGAGCGGCACAGTGTCTACGTTTGGCCGCTCTTAGAGCCACAAGGTAGGTCCGTAAATAGGCTCTTACCTGTGTTCGGTCAGATTCGGAGCGTGAGGACCTCCACCTGCTTTCTAGGCGTCTCTTGTGGCGTTTCATCACCCTCAGCTCCTTGGTAAACCAAGGAGCCAGGGTGGTTCGTTGACGCAAGAGAGGTCGCAAAGGCGCTACCCGGTCCAAGGCCCCCGCAGCCGCCTTATTCCAAGCGGCCACTAGGTCCTCCGTCCAGGAGCAGGTCAGGGCTACAGGAAATGGCCCAAGCTCCGTCTGGAACCTATCCGGTTCCATCAGTCGCTTGGGGCGGAACCATCTGGGACAATCAGGTTCCGCCTCCCCGCGGTGGGGGGTAGCGCCGGGGAAGTCGAGCCGGAGAGAAGAGTGGTCTGACCATGACAGGGGTGTGATAACTAGATCCCCTATTCCCAGATCACTTGTCCACTGTCCAGATACAAAAACAAGGTCCAGTGTGTGTCGACCCTCTTGTGTGTGGCCCTGAATTAATTGGGACAGGTCCATGGCTGTCATGGAAGCCATGAACTCCCGAGCCACCTCGGATGCTTCACCCGTTGATGGCAGATTGAAATCCCCCATAACCACAAGTTTGGGGGTATCAACTGCCGTCTCCGCGATCAGCTCGAGGAGCTCGGGCAGGACCACTGATGCATAGCGAGGAGCCAAGTATACAATCAGCAAGCCCAACTGCCTCCCTGGGCCCCATTTCACACCAAGGGACTCACACCCGGAGATCTGTGGCACAGTGAACTCCCTCGGTTCCAGACTCTCCCGTATAATTACCGCCACCCCGCCACCCTTACCCTGGGCCCGCGGCTGATGAAATGCACGGTAACCTGGCAGGCACATCTCCACGAGGGGCAAACCACCCTCGTGGCCCAGCCAGGTCTCTGTTATCCCTGCAAGGTCCGGCTCCCCCTCTGAGATCAACTCATTAATGAGGGGGGGCTTGTTAACAACGGACCTTGCATTGTAAAGCATCAGCCTCAGGCCCTGGCTCTGTAGGTCCTGACCACTTACGCTGCGAGGGTTGGTACAAGCGACTGGGCATGTCCAACAGCCACGGTCTCCCAACCGACTACGAGATTTTGTTCGGTCATCGCATCCACCCCTCCCCACGACTGTTGGAATAAAACAACCCTCTGTAGGAATGTCATTTTCCCTCCCCCTCCACACTCTGCTCACTTCCTCCTTGACCTCACCTGTTCGCCTGGCTACAGTCCTCCTCCTGGCCTGATCCCTCCCACCCACCCTGGAACCCCCTAAAAAGGATAAAAAGCATTTAGTTAAAAACCCCCTGAGTCTTCGCTTCCTCCACCTCTCGGGGTTAACAAACCCGTCATTAAGGTGGGCCCTTGAGAGGGCGAAGGGCCATATCTGCGAGAGGGGGGACTCCCGCAGCTGGAGCAAATCCGATCTCAAATATATGCTGGAATATATGCTGGAAGCAATGCAACCAGGGCCAGGGTGCCATGGATGTTAAAATGAGTCAGCAGGACAGGTTCCACATCAGATGGTAAATAAAGGGATAATGAGAAGACAGTATAACAAAGAAAATGTAGATCTAGACAAAGAAGAAGTCAGATTTAGAAAAATAGCTGGATATCTTCCTTATTGTTTGAAAAGTAATAGTTGTTTTTATGTAAGAGATGCTCCCCAGTCACAAAGGGAAATAAAGATTCACTTTTTGTCTGCGGTTCCCCATAAAGATGACTGCTGAAATTCTGGTATGCTAACAGTCCTAGGAAAATATTTGATAAGCTAAGCAAGTAGGTCAGGAGTGAAAAACTAGCACCAGACAGCAGGGAGCAAAAACAGATTCTCCATCACTTCTTGGCTGACTTCTTTTCTGAGGCCTTTATTATTGCCAGCTCTCCCAACTATCATTTTTATTTTATTTGTACACTGCACATAACATTTGTCAAATGGTTGTTTTAAGGTAGCCCCCTTAAAAATAAATATGAATGTTCAAACAGCACATTCCAGTCACTTGGCACAGTGGTCCAATTTCTTTTGAAACTTAGGCATCTGCAAGGAAGGAAAGGGAGGAAAATCAATGAAATATTATCCGTATTGTCATAATGTAGATGCTATACCTTACACATTTGCATGCAGTGCTGGGGGACAAATCCAAAGGTGAAACCTGCAATGAATAGAATAGAATTATTTATTGGCCAAGTTTTATTTATTTATTTATTTCTTGGATTTCTAGACCGCCCCCTCTCCCAAAAAGGGACTCGGGGCGGTGTACAGTCAATGCAGATAAAAATACAATCATAAAACAATTAAATACATTTGGATGGAGGAGATAGGCTGTACAAGAAATAAATATATTCTAAAACCCTAAAAACATCCCCAATTAAAAACCCAAACCCAATTAAAATAAATCCCCGGGAGGTAAAACTAAGAAAGTGCCAGGCCAGCTGATTGAAATAGGTGAGTCTTTAACTTTTGACGGAAGGAATGGAGGTCGGTGGTGGTTCGAATGTCGGGGGGGAGGTCATTCCAGAGGGTTGGGCCCATCACAGAGAAGGACCTACTCCTAGGTGTCACCCTCTGACACTGCCTAGCGGACGGCACCAGGAGGAGTCCCTCCCTGTGTGAGCAAATAGGTCGCAGGGACGTGTGTGGTAGGATGCGATCCTGCAGATATCTAGGTCCTATGCCATGGAGCGCTTTAAAGATGGTGATCAATACCTTGAAACGCACCCGAAAGGCCACAGGTAGCCAGTGCAGCTCGCGCAGGAGCGGTGTTACGTGGGAGTAACGTGTACTCCCCATGATAACCCGCGCGGCTGCGTTCTGAACTAGCTGCAGTCTCCGGATGCGTCCCAAGGGAAGCCCCATGTAGAGGGCATTGCAGTAGTCCAGGCGAGACGTCACCAGCGCATGAGTGACCGTGCGCAGGGCACTCCGGTCCAGTAGGGGGCGCAATTGGCGCACCAGGCGAACCTGGTGGAACGCCCCCCTTGCCACGGCTGCCACATGGTCCTCCAGTGACAGCTGGGCATCAAGGAGGACGCCCAAATTGCGCGCCCGCTCCACAGGGGACAGTTGTTCGCCCCCTATGGCCAGCGATGGTGTCAGCTGGCTGAACCGAGGTGCCGGTACCCATAGCCACTCGGTCTTGGAGGGGTTGAGTTTGAGTCTGTTGTCCCCCATCCAGACCCTGACGGCTTCCAAACACCGGGACATCACTTCGATAGCCTCGTTGGGGTGGTTTGGGATTGAAATGTACAGCTGAGTGTCATCAGCGTACAGGTGGTACTCAACCCCAAAGCCACGGATGATCTCACCCAGTGGCTTCACATATGCGTTGAACAGGAGAGGCGAGAGGACCGACCCCTGCGGCACCCCACAAGTGAGTGGCCTCAGGGACGACCTCTGCCCCCCTGTCAACACACATTGCTTCCGGTCGGAGAGGTAGGAGCCGAACCACCGCAGAACGGTGCCTCCGACTCCCATCCCCTCCAACCGGCGCAATAGGATACCATGGTCGATGGTATCAAAAGCCGCCGAGAGGTCTAATAGGACCAGGATAGAGGAACAACCCCTATCTCTGGCCCTCCAGAGATCATCAACCAACGCGACCAAGGCTGTCTCAGTGCTGTGCCCGGGTCGGAAGCCGGACTGGCGTGGGTCTAGATAGTCGGATTCGTCCAGGTGTCGTGGAAACTGCTGCGCCACCACATTCTCAACAACCTTCGCCAAGAAGGGGAGGTTGGAGACTGGACGGTAATTAGCTAGCTCCATTGGGTCGAGCGAAGGTCTCTTGAGCAAGGGTCTCACCACCGCCTCTTTCAAGGCGGTTGGTAAGTAACCCTCACCCAATGAGGCGTTCACCAGGCCCAGAAGCCAGCCTCGTGTCACCTCCCAGGCTGCCAGTACCAGCCAGGAGGGGCACGGGTCCATTGAACATGTGGTGGGTCGTAGCCGTCCACGCAACCTGTCCAAATCCTCAGGGGCAACAGAGTCAAACTCCTCCCAGAATGGTCTCTCAAGACTCGCTGTTGACGGCTCGTCTGGTCCACTGACGGAGGTCCATCCGCTCCGGATCTGATCGATTTTGTCCTGAAGATATTCCCCAAACTCCTCTGCTCTTCCCTGAAGGGTGTCTCTCGCGTCCCCTGCGATAAAAGGGAGCGGGTCACCCGAAACAGGGCGGCAGGGCGGTTATCCGCGGACGCAATAAGGGCAGCACAATGTCTACGCTTGGCCGCTCTTATTGCCACAAGGTAAGTCCGTAAATAGGCTCTTACCTGTGTTCGGTCAGATTCGGAGCGTCAGGACCTCCACCTGCTCTCTAGACGTCTCCTGTGGCGCTTCATCACCCTTAGCTCCTCAGTAAACCAAGGAGCCCGGGTGGGTCGATGCCGCAGGAGGGGTCGCAAAGGCGCAACCCGGTCCAAGGCCCCAGTCGTCGCCCTATTCCAGGCAGTCACTAGGTCCTCGGAGCGGGAGCGGGACAAGGCTACAGGTATTGGCCCAAGCTCCATCTGGAATCTATCCGATTCCATCAGGTGCCTGGGGCGGTACCAGCTTGTAGAGTCTGGTTCCGCCTCCTTGCGGTGGGGGATAGCGCCAGGGAAGTCCAGCCGGAGGGATGAGTGGTCTGACCATGACAGGGGCATGATGACTAAGTCCCCTATTCCCAGATCACTCATCCACTGTTCAGATACAGATGAGGTCCAGTGTGTGGCCCCCTTCGTGAGTGGGGCCCTGCACTAATTGGGTCAGGTCCATGGCCGTCATGGAAGCCATGAACTCCCGAGCCACCTCGGAAGCCGCTCCCGTTGACGGCAAGTTGAAGTCCCCCATGACCAAAAGTCTGGGAGTCTCAACTGCCGTCGCTGAGATTAGCTCGAGGAGCTCGGGCAGGGCTGCTGATGCATAGCGAGGAGCCAAGTATACAATCAGCAAGCCCCACTGCCTCCCTGGGCCCCAGTTCACACCAAGGGACTCACACCCGGGTATCTGAGGGACAGTGAACTCCCTCGGCTCTAAACATTCCCGCATAACCACCGCCACCCCACCACCCTTACCCAGGGCCCGGGGCTGATGGAATGCCCGGAAGCCTGGTGGGCACATTTCCACGAGGGGTAAACCACCCTCGTGGCCCAACCAGGTCTCCGTTATCCCTGCAAGGTCTAGCTCCCCCTCTGAGATCAACTCATTAATGAGGGGGGCCTCATTGGTAACAGACCTTGCGTTGCAAAGCATCAGCCGCAGGCCCTGGCTCTGTAGCACCTGTCCACCTAGACTGCAGGGGTTGGTACAAGCGACCGGGCGTAACCAGCAGCCACGGTCTCCCAACCGACCTTGGGATCTTATCCTGTCCTCGCATCCCCTCCTCCCCACAACCGTTGTAATAGGACAACCCTCTGCTCTAGTGACCTTTATATTCCCCCCCTCCACCGCATCCCCGTCCTTCCTGGACTCACCTCTCTGTCCAGCGCTGGCTCTCCTCCCGGTCTGGTTAGCCCTCCCCCCCACCCTGGAACCCCCTAAAAAAGATAAAAAACATTTTACTAAAAATCCCCTTAGCTTCCGGTTCCTGCACCTCTCGGGGTCCATGATTGGACACACAAGGAATTTGTGTTTGGAGCATATGTACATACCTGTGCATCCAAAATGAGTCATAGAAGCTTACTTTTAATTAGGAGTATTTCCACTGTGGATAAACATGAGTTCTGTATAGTAGGAACATAGAGCTTAAATATTCCAACATTAGATCCGCAGATGATGACATGCCTAAATAGACCTACAGTAAACTCTGCTTTCCATGTTTCTTTCAGACTCCATCATAACAGTAGCTGGCCTTTTATTTTTTCACCAACATGTGGCTTGCACAATCCCTTGCTAATATTGGACTGTAGAAAAATGTGCCCCTTTGCCAAAATGGCACTTCCCTCCTAAAGTGAATCTCAATATTTCCTAGTCACTTGAAAATATTTGCTGCAATTTTTTAAACAAATGAAATATTTCAATATGTCACCAAGATTTTTAAGGCAATCCTACCCACCCCTGCTTCTCTGAATACCTCTGGTTCTCTTGAACCTTCTCCTTCTACAGCCTCAAATCTCCCTCTTTGCTTTAACATGTCATTTCCTCTTGTTCTACTCAAAGCTTTTCTGCTTTGGATGAATCAGTTCCAGAAAGGGTTGGGTGTGAGGAAAAATATCTCTATTGAATAGTTCAAATTCTAGCTTATTCTTTTTATGCACAGCTCATCAAAAATACAAGCTATAGGAGTTGGCCGTGCTCTATTTCAGGCACAGAAGGGGATCCCATTAGGTGATAAAGATGGAAAGCAAAAACAATGTATGTACATGAAGATAATATCCCACTATTCCTCCATAATTCAGTTCTGCCACACACCCCATAAATTTTTTATTAGAGATAAGAGAAGACTTAGCTGCACCCACATTTTTCTTGAGTGCTATGCTCCTTAGCTGCTTGTTCACAATCACTTAATGTAGGAATGGCTAACCTCTTTAAATTAAAGGACTGAATTAGCTCCAGGCAAAAATTTCAGGAGCAGGCATAGTACAAAGTGGGTGGGGAATATGCCCTGGAGCCCATCCACATCAGAGGCGGTATTCAGCAGGTTCTGACCAGTTCTGGAGAACTGGTAGCGGAAATTTTAAGTAGTTCAGAGAACCAGTAAATGCCACCTCTGACTGGCCCCGCCCCCATCTATTCTTTGCCTCTTGAATCCCAGCTGATTGGGAGGGAATGGGGATTTTGCAGTAACCTTCCCCTGCCACTCCCACCGAGCCATGCCCACCAAGCCATGCCACATTTCAAGCCACGCCCACAGAACCGGTAGTAAAAAAATTTGAATCCCCCCACTGATCCACATCATTTACTCTTTCTCTAGTCTTCTAGACTCTAGTCTAGTCCCCTCCTTTTGCTCATTCCTTCCAGCACATATCTCCCCTTCTGACAAGCATCACCTACATTCTCCCCTAACCACTGTGAACAGGTTTTCCAAGCACTTCCAACCATTACACCACCAAGTCTCAATGGTTGGTGTAAGAAGGAGCCAAAGTATCTGTGGATCAGATGACCTTTCCCTCTTTGATAGGCTAGAAATAAACCCATGGCTGGAAGGACTCCAAGCCAGGATTAGAGGATTTTTAGGTCAATGTAAAAAAGTAAATGCACAAGTATAGAGAAAAGGGGAAAAAAAGGCATGGTTAGAGAGCCCTATGACTTGGCTCGCCATACCTTTTTCAGCTGCAGGCTATTTTTTCAGTGGCAACTCTGTCTACACACACCAAGAAGCCACAGACATTTTGAGAACATTCCCTGGGTTTATACATGGCCATCATGGGTAGTTATGGTTTGTGGATAGCTTGCTATTGAGTGTTTCCTGTTGTGTGTCCTTTAAGCATTTAAAGACTCAAAGTGAGAAGTAGCTGAAGTGTTTCTTGAATTCATTCCAGGAAGGAGGTACTTTAAAAAAAATTTTTTTTTACATATTATCTCAGGTCAGGATACCCAGCAGCTGGGCCTGTATTTTCCAAATCAATTTTACACCCACCAAGTATTTGTTCAAGTTCTGTATGATTCACAGCTCTGACCTTCTTCAAGTCAGCACCCCCCCCCCCCAATTCAAACAACGGTTATAGAGGGGGGAAGAGTTATGATCAAAGCAGGAAATACTTAACAGTGTCCAGCAAAACAGGGCCAAGTCTGATGTTCAAAGAGGCAGGGGAGAGTCAGCAAGGCAAGACAAAACTGAAGCATCAGCAAAGCGAAATAAAGTAAAAAGACAGCAAGAATTAGGATGCCGGTTAACACCTTGGACAGCTCCGAGTGTAATTCGATCTAGCAGGATGAAAAACTTAAAACGTTGCTCCAGCAATAGATTGTGAGTTAAATAGAATTGCAGTCCAGTCTGAGTGACACATTCTTCCCTGAATCTAAAATAGCTGTTGAAGATAATGTGTCACTGAAATTGGTGGCCCAAGGAAACTGGGTGTTCTGACCTAGGCTTCCCAAGAGCATGAAACTCCTTGTCCCGACAAAAAACCCTTTTGTTAATTTACTGTGAATTCTGCTCATTCACATCCAGCAAAGTTTTTCAAGGCAGGATTTACAATCACAGACCTTATCTGGCTTGGAGAGCTGCCAGGCCAAACTTGGCAAGGAGTCTCGGAGAGTCATGAACCAATTAAGCGAACTAATTGTCTCCTGCAAACTCCACTCCCGTTTCATTCCTCCTTTATTTCCTCTGGGAGGGGCCATTCACCATCGACCTGTGGCCTTACTCCCAAATTGACCCCTGTTTTTTAGCTGTTCCCTTCATCTGGAAACTCTGTACATGTGAACCTTGGGAATAGGCTCCAGCTGTTCGTCTGCCTCACTTATGTCTCTGATGTCTGGCAGCTGATAACTGGTATATGGCTCTGGCCCCCTCTCTGCCTCCAACACAGAGTCCTCATCAGAGTCTTCTCAAAATCCAGGACTGGCCCATGTTCCTCCTCAATGTCCAAATCTTCTGCCAGCTCTGCTGGCTGCTGGCGGGCCACAACACTGGTCTTCTGGTGGGCTTCGGACTTGAAGTTCTCAAAATCAAGGGTAGGCAAGGTCTCTTGCTTGTCCCAGAATGGGGGACAATGTAATGGATTCTTGTTTTATTAGATGGGGAAGCAATTTGTTGTTTTCCTCAGATGTACCTCTGCTGAATTGATGATGCCCATTACAGTCTGGAAAAATTATCCTGCATTTTCTTCTAACTGCCAAAAGAAAATCACTTTGTGCAATTTCTTTCAAAGGAAAATAACATTTTCTGAGGTTCTCCAAGATGGCTTGTGGTCCCTGTTAACTTTTTGGTTGTTGTTGTTAAGGGTGGCTAAATGGTGCATTGCGTAAATATCTCTCCAGGGGTCTGGAACCACTTTAAAGAAGACATTCCAAGAAAACAAGTGGAAGTGCAAGTGGAAAGGAGGAGCATTCATGGGAGCATCAAAGTGCTGGATTGTGTAACTGGAAACAAGGATGCCATTTCTTCTGCCACCCACTCTGATTCAAACATGTCAACAATTCCACTGAGAAAAATTTGAAAATAATTTTCAAACACTTTGAAAATAGACAGAAAAAACTTCATAGGCGGTGGTGGGATGTTACCTGTTTAACAACTGGTTTGGTGATCGTGTGCTTCACACGTGCACTTTTGAGAAAACTTACCTTCCGCATTACTGCTGGGAGGGAAAACAGCTGAGGCGCAGCTGCGTGACTGAGCTGAGAGGATATAGGTCAGTAAAATGCAAGGGCGGATGGGTGGGCCCAGCTAATCATCAGAGCGAACCGGTTCACTCCCAGCTGATCGTCGGAGCTACCAGTTCATCCAAACAGGTCCGAACTGGTAGAATCCCACCCCTGTTCATAGGAGAATAACTTCAAAAGAAATTCCAAGGCAGATTTTAGCCAGACTTCATTGATCCTAAAGATTAACGATAGAAGGATTGCTTTAGACCAGGGGTGTCCAAACTTGAGAACTTTAAGACTTGTGGACTTCAACTCCCAGAATTCCCCAGCCAGCCATGCTGGCTGGGGAATTCTGGGAATTGAAGTCCACAAGTCTTAAAGTTCTCAAGTTTGGACACCCCTGCTTTAGACAGAACTGGAATATTGAATCTGTACTGGAACCAACTTGAAAAAAACCCAATGTACTCATTGCCAACTTTTAAAGAGTTCATTGTTGCTAATCCTAATTCAATACTCTTACAGCAACAGAAAGGTTGGAATAATTCACCCTTGCCATACACATTAAAAAAAGAATAATTGAACTGTTTCTTCAATTTGAATATAGCAAATGTGACACACCTTGGGCAGGAGAAATTTACAAAACACCGAATTAAGCAAATGCTTGTAAGGCATCCTGCCATAAAAGACACACTTGGGCACTAATTATGGCATCAATTATATATAATTAATCATTAGCATGACTAAATAATGTATTAAAAATTCTTCTAGGCAAATAGCCATAACGGAGCTAAAGAGACCAGCAGATTTGTGTGAAAGCGACTAATTTTATCCTAAGACTTGGCATTTAAATAGCGTCGGTGCCAAAATAAGCATTAGAATATAAAGAGTTGATTTGAGAAACAACTACACTGAACTGTGAAGTGATATCAAATAAATCTCTTTGTTGTGGCAAGTAAAAATCTAACTGGTTGACATAGAGCAGGAGTATCAAACTCAAGGCCCGGAGGCTTGATCCAGCTTACATCTGGCCCATGGGGCTGCCCTGCAAACAGTGAAGGACCGGCCCATGGTGCCTTTGCCAGCGAAAACAGAGCTCGGGAGGGCTGCAAATGGCCCTCCCAAGCTCTGTTTTCACTAGCAGATGGTTGCAGGATATGGTCGTAGCTGAAAATGGTGCTCACGAGGGCCATAGGCAGCCAGCCCTCCTGAGTTCTGTTTTTGCTGGCAGAGGGTTGCAGGAGGCTATCACAGCCGAAAACTGAACTTGGGAGCCTGTTTTCGCTGGCAGAGCACCTGGGCCACCACAGGAGCCACCGACACGAGTGATGTTGAGCTGGCCACACCTACCCTGACCATGCCCACCCCAGCCCCCCTGAAGTCAAACACAACCCTGATGCAGCTCTCAATGAAATCGAGTTTGACACCCCTGATATAAAGGAAAGGATGCACCTATTTCCTGTCCTCTAGTCATAATTAACCTATTTTTCCAAAGCATCAGAAGGCAGTGCAGGAAACAATGAATGGAAACAAAGCAAGGAGAGAAGCAACCTAGAACTAAGGAGAAATTTTCCAAAGGTGAGAATAATTAACCAGTGGAACAGCTTGCCTCCTGACATTGTGGGTAGAGGTTTCTAAGACGAGACTAGACAGCCATTGGTCTGAAATGGTATAGGGTTTCCTGCTTGAGCAGGGGGTCAGACTAGAAGATCCCCCAAGGTCCCTTCAGTTATTCTGTTATCCAGTTCGGCAATTGAAATGCATTGTTTGGATACTGTAATGCCACATTTACCTATTTCTGATGGTCAAAGCCAATTGGA
Organism: Natrix helvetica; assembly: GCF_964273705.1. Taxonomy (NCBI): domain Eukaryota; kingdom Metazoa; phylum Chordata; class Lepidosauria; order Squamata; family Natricidae; genus Natrix; species Natrix helvetica. Next base: position 147,849,950 of record NC_138552.1, read on the forward strand.
ACTATGGTTAATGTATCATGGACTATGTCCATATATTGTGAAATTAAGGTGTTTTCATCATGCCTTCTGACAGTTAGGGGTTGTTCATGGATGCACTCTGCTAGTCTACTGCCTTCTCCAGTAATGTTATATTTTGACATGCCCCCTGCAACTCACAGTGCTAAAAAAAAAGTGGCCCAAAAGTATAGCTTCTAACTCTCCTTTCCTGAGGACAAGAAAGCCCAGGATGCATCTGTATTTGGAAATAGATGCCTGCAGCTAAAACAGGGTATGCATGCTAAAGCATGAACAGGAATGTGTTGCGTTGTACTTTAAAGGAACTGTGTGCCAAAAATTCACATGCTGAGAAAAATATATATAAAATCCTTACATCACCACTATTTCCCAAGGAAATATACAGTCTATGATGTGTTGTGTAGAGGGTTAGTTTTGAGAGATGGAGGAGGAGGATCAAAGACGTTCATTGGTGATGAGCTCTGACTTCCCAATTCATCCCCTCTCCATAAAAAGACTCAGGATTATTCCCCCTGAGAACACAAGGAGGAACAGCAAACCAGTCACTGGTACCCACAAGTTTCACGGGCACAACTTAAGCTTAGTCGATTCCTAATATAGACTACAGGTAGTCCTCAAATTATGATGATAACTGGGACCAGAATTGTTTTCATCATTGCCTCTTGTTTCATCAACCACCTCCAGTGTGATTATTTATATCGTAAGGAACGCAGTGGCTCAAATCCATAGGTTTAATAAAGAAAAATATTTTAATGTACTTTTAATAGTAATGCTATAGAAGCTGTGACACGTTGGGTCACCTTTTTTTCCATGTCCATAGGCTGGTTACCATTTCTCCTCCCCTCAGCAGAGCCCCAAGTGGGGCCATCTCCACCTTTTTCTCAGCTGACCCTAGAACTGCCTGCCATCTTGCTGGCGAATAAAAAAATCACAGAGTTGGAAGGGACCTTGGAGGTCTTCTAGTCCAACCCCCTGCTCAGGCAGTAAGCCCTATACGAGTGGTGGTGAACCCTTTAGGCACAGAGTGCCCAAACTGGGAGGTTCAAATGCCCTGGAGCGCCGGAAACCCAACAACCAGCTGGCTTAGCTGGGGCAATGGCGTATGTGACCCGGTGGTGGGATTCAGCCAGTTTGCACCTATTCGGGAGAACCGGTTGTTAACTTTCTAAGCAGTTGGGAGAACTGGTTGTTTGAAGAAATCTGCTTTTGGTTTTTTCCACTTTACGGGGCTAATCCTGTAAGGAAGGCATGAAGGAAACATTCTGGTGTTGTTTCTAGCCTAATCTTTATTGCCCTGTTTATAGAAACTGCCTCTCTGGTTAACCTATATTACATTGTAACAGCTAAGGCGAAGCGGCCATTGACCTGAGTGACGTTGAGTTGACCATGCCCACCCAGTCACATGATCACCGAGTCACGCCTACCCCGCTGGTCATTAGGGCAGAGAACCGGTTGTTAAATTATTTTAATCCCACCTCTAGTGTAACCACAGAGAGGGCTCTGCGTGCCACCTCTGGCACACATCCCATAGGTTCACCATCAGGGCCAGGGATGGGTTCTAGCTGGCATTACTGCTGGTTTGCTCTTGGGTGCACGTCATGCACATGCACAATTCAATAGAAATTGTTCTGTGCATGCGCAGAACTCAAAAACAAGATGGCGGCAGTGGCGGTGGCAACCAAGGAAGTGGTTCAGAGGTGTGGCCAGCCTAGGTCACTGCTGGTTCTGCAACCCAGGCTGGCATGCTACTACCGGTTCAGCCAAATTGGGCTGAACCAGTAGGAACCCACCACTGATCACGGCCCTATACCATTTCAGACAAATGATTGTCCTATCTCAAAGAGTAAGAGTAGGTTAGAATCAAAAGAATCAAAAGGAGGAGGGGAAATTGCTGCAAAAACAAATTAATGTTCCCATTTTTGAGCCATCATAAACCTTAATAAGGTCTTTGTCTCTATTAAAAGTTTGCAACATTATTTTCAAGTACCAAAATGCCTAAGCACACCATCATACCTTGTCACTAGCAAATTGGCCACAGAGGCCAGAGGGAGGCAGGAAAATGGGTGCAGATGCACCCTTCCTTTGTTGCTTTGTGCCATGCAACATACAGAATTCCGGAAAGTGTAGTCTAAAATGACTGATGTTTCATGAAATGGCCACAACTTTGCCATATTTCAACCCCACAAGAGCCACGGGTTGCAGTTTTTGGATGCATTCTGTATGTTACCCCATTTGAGGGATATCGATTCAAAAAGTCTTGCCTTATGGTGAACCATTTCACCCAACTAAAGGTTACAAACAAAGAGACACAAGAGTTTTAGTAGCTTATAGACAAATGATGGTGATGAAAATTTGGTTCCAAAAGTAGTATTAAATTTTCCCAGATATGGGTTTCAAATAAAAACCAGGAGGATTATAACCTTAAAGGAATTTCACACGCAATCAGCTGGTTCTAGGGATGCCCGTACAGGTAGGCTTTGACTGATGATGACCATTCATTTATTCACTCTTTAAAGTTACAACAGCGCTGAAAAAAGAAGACTTAGACTGCTCCTTGTACTTATGACCATCGCCAAGTCACCACAGTTACATGATCAAAATTTGCACAATTGGCAACTGGCATGTATTTGTAATGGTTGCAGTATTCCAGAGTCACATGATCACCACGTTTGATCTTCGCAGATGGTTTCCAATCAACAAAGTCAGTGAAAATTGACTTAATGACCACATGATCCACTTAAGATCCTTAATGGCCATGGCAAAAAGGTGGTAAAATCAGGTGTAACTCACTCAATGATTGCCTTGCTTCCCGTCTCAACTGTAGCTGCAAGCTGAAGACTAGCTGCATTCAATTTTGGATTGGCTGAACATTTCAAATAGAAAAGAGGCATTCGAAAGTCATGCTTGACATGTTTCTCACTGGTACTTTTGGAAGTTTTGAAGAGCAGACTTAGAGAAGAAGAATTCTAATATAAGAAGACAGCAGGTCCCCACTTAATTTGAACTAATGCACTATGCCTCAAACAAAAAAGAAGAGCTAGAAACAAGACACACTAAAGAATTCTGCCTCACATCCTTTGGGGAGCAAAACTCAGATGTTCACACAGTCACATCATATCTCCAGAAAGGACCTCAGAAAAAGCAGCTAATGGATGGAAAATCTCAATCCTTCATGTCCCCAACAAAACTATAGGAGTAAGGAGTATAGGAGTAAATACTGTAGGAGTAAGACACCCCTAACATCTTGGGGGGGGGTGTTCTGTTAAGATGCGGTCTGTTGCACCTTTAAATGGCTTCTACTGTACAGCCAGTGGTGGAACCCTACCAGTTTGGACCAATTTTGGCGAACTGGTAGTGGTTTGGCGGCCTGGCTCACTGGAACCGGCAGCAACGCAGGCCTGCCATACCACCAAACTGGTTCCCCAGGCAGTACTGTAGGCACCACCATCTTGTTTTTTGGCTTCTGCACATGTGCAGAACAATTTTTATTGTACTGTGCATGTGTGTACAGTGTGGATCAAACGTGCACAGCGTGCCCATGAGCGAACCAGCAGTAGTGACTGCCAGAACCCACCCCTGTGTACAGTGCAGTGGAGTTGCCGTAGTAACAGCTTTACAGTATTCCACAAGGGGGCTCCCTCTGGTAAGGGGGAAAATCCAACATTAGAAATTATGTTTGGTCCGGACATTTTCCCCCTATGAATAAATACCTGGGCAATGCTTGGTTATTAGATAGTAAGAAATAGGTGTTAATTGAAAAATCCTCAATTTACAACAGTTCATTTGGTGACCATTCGAAGTTACAAGAGCCCTGAAAATTGTGACTTATGACCATTATTTATACATGTGACTGTTACAGGAATCAAAATCCAGATGCTTGGTAACGGACTCATATTTATGAGGGTTCCAGTGTCCCAAGGTCATGAGATCACCTTTTGTGACAAAGTGCCAAAGGGAAAAGCAAAGTATCAATAGAGAATCCAGATTCACCTAACAACCATGTTACTAACTTAACAACTGCAACAATTCACTTAACAACTGTGGCAAGAAAGGTCACAAATGGAACAAAACTCACTTTACAAATGTTGTCACTTAACAACAGAAATTTTGGACTCAACTGTGGTCGTGAGTCAAGCGTCACCTGTACCTACCCATCTAGGGCAGGGGTCAGCAACCTGCAGCTCTGGAGCCACATGTGGCCCTTTCATCCCTCTGCTGTGGCTCCCTGTAACCGGTCGGTGCCACAATTCTGAGAGAAGCTTCAGGAGCTGGAAAGCACAGCACACCAGCAGGAGACTCTATGGCAAAGGGCAGGTTTTCCAATCAGCTCCACAATTGATAGGGCTTTGGGCTAGGACAGGTAGAGGAAAAAGGACGCCATGCTAGGAGGAGTCTCTTCTATTGTGGGGGAAACCAGACTTCTGGTTGGCTCCAGAATTGAAGAGGGGCCTTCCAATTAGGACCTTTGTGACTCTTTGTGTGTTTAAGGTTGCCAAACCCTGATCCGGGGCTTTATCGGTTGCAAAAACTGCCCCCAAACTAGTGGAGAGTAAAATTTTTGTGGCAGAAAATTTCTCATATATTCCATAGAATCCTTTTTTCAGTCAGCAATCAATCTGGCACTTGAATATTTTTCAGCTATACATACATTTTAAAAAATGAGCATGTTTGTTGTTTTTATTCCAGTTTAGGCATCTGTGGGTGTAGTCAGATTTGTTCAACATACCCACAAATTCACTTTGTTGTCAGATTTGATCAAGATGTGCCTACACTTGTAATTGACTGTTAGAATAAGCTTGGGAGACAGGCAGAAGAGCTGCAGCCTGGACAATGTTCTGATGAATTAAATCTTGAGTCCAAACAAGCATTGAGAGTGGAGAAAGCTTCTCACAAGGGACATTCCCCAGTTCTCTGAAAAGTAAAGGCGCAGGAGGTGGGGAATGGGGGGGGGGAGGAAATGTTTTCAGACCTGCAAAATTCTTTTATTATACCCTTACATTAAAAATAGTATTAGTACTCTTGATTTCCTGTTGGATTATCTCAAAGGGCTGACATTAGCCTTGCTCAAGTCTAACATTTATGACATGATCTTGGACTTTGGTGAAAAATGGAAATGGGCAAATTTGGGTTCTACTGGCTTGCTTCACTGCACGCATTTCATCAAAGGCTCACTCTGACATCTTCAGAAGTTTGAATGTTCGTGGACATTCTGTTATACCTCATCCATGAAAAAAAAAAGTTTGTTCCAAAATTTTCAGACCCTTCTCCTCCTACCCTATGCTTCTGAAATTTTCTTTCTTTCTTTCTTTCCTTCTTTCTTTCTTTCTTTCTTTCTTTCTTTCTTTCTTTCTTTCTTTCTTTCTTTCTTTCTTTCTTTCTTTCTTTCTTTCTTTCTTTCTTTCAAAAGACAAACAAAACATATAAAACATACCACCATCAACTGTTTCATATAGCGTGTCATTTGGTTATAGGTTTTTGTGCATCTCCATTCTCACCACTTGCAATTGTATATCAAATCACAAATCCATTGAATAAGCATAAATACATTATTATCATTGTATAGTCATTGTTCCACGATGATTGTTATTACTTCATTTTACACAAAATATTCTAGGTCAGCGATGGCGAACCTTTTTTGGCTCGCGTGCCATAACTGGGAGGAGCGCAGGGGGGTCGTGAGCAGGGGTGCCGCACCCATAATGCAATGCACGACCCCCCAATGCGCATGCACGCACTACAGGCGTGACCCCCCCATTTTTGCATGCTTTTTTCGCTCTCCCCAGGCTCCAGAGGCTTTATAGGAGCATGGGGAGGGCAAAAACAGCCTCCCCCGCCCCCCAGGAAGCCCTGCGGAGGCTTCAGGGACCTTCAGGAGGCTTCCCTGAAGCCTCCGAAGCAGTCACAATGACCCTCCGAGCAAATTGGACATCACTTCTGCTTTGCTCGGAGGGTCGTTTTAAGCGCTCCGAAGGCTTCAGGGATCTTCAAGAGGCTTCTCTGAAGCCTTCGGAGCACTCAAAACAACCCTCCGAGCAAACTGGAAGTACGTTCCCGAACTTCCGGTTTGCCCATAAGACCATTGTTTTGCGCTCCAGAGGCTTCAGGGAATCTCTGGAGGAGCAGGGGGGCTCTTTTCGCCCTCCCCAGGCTCCTATAAAGCCTCTGGAGCCTGGGAAGGGCGAAAAGTGGCTTTAAAAAAGGGTGAATTCATGCGTGCTGGCCAGCTGACAGGGCAGCGCCTCGCAGGCCCTGACAAATGGCTCTGCGTGCCACCTGTGGCACGCGTGCCATAGTTTCGTCATCACTGTTCTAGGTATTGGGTTCGTATATATAGCATCATTATACATCAATTGTTCCACTCCAATTGTTATTCCATCATTTAAAACAAAATTTTCTAGATATTAAAATCATACATACAACCTCATTCCATTGCCTCATATTATACTATTCAACAATACTAAATCTTTGTGGTATCTCATATATCATTATATTGTTCTTAAATATATAAAGGGGCCTTCCAACCTTTTCCATTACCATAGTTTTTTTATCTAACCATTGTTAAAACAAATCCCATACCTTGTAGAATTGTTCTTTTTTTTGTTCTCTAATTTCAAATGTCAATTTACTCATTTCAGCACAATCCATTATTTTTTGAATAATTTCCTCCTGCTTTGGTATTTTCTCGTTCTTCCAATTTTTTGCAAATACAATTCTAGCTGCTGTTAAAACATTTACAATCAGATATTTCAAATCCCTGTTATATGTTTCCAGTATAAGTCCCAATAAAAAAATCTCTGGTTAACTGTAAAGTCTATGTGTTTTTGTATCATTTTCTCCAGCCGCATGTTTCTGACTTTTTCTGTTGTTTTTTCAGGAAAGTTCTCATTGACAAAAGTAAACAAAAGCAGTGAAGGGGTGGGTTGCTGCTGGCAGTGCGGGCTCGCTTTGCGCACTCTTTGCTTGCGCATGCGCAGTTGCCTGTAAATTGTTCTGCCCCATTGCTGGGTGGGTGTGGCTATGATGGGCGTGGCCTAGTCAGGCTCCTGCAGCACGGCAGGGGGGAGGGAAAATTATTTTTCAATTTCCCCAGGCTCCAGAGGCTTTCCTCTGGGAGGGCAAAAACTGCTTACCCTGGGCCCGGAGGCTGGAAACAGGCGCCTTTCCGGGCTTCTGGAACTTTTGGTAGGACCATTTTTCACCCACCACATGCTCCAGCTAATTCGAGCCTCCGGGAGGGTGAAAACTGCTTCCCCCGTGCTTTGGAGGCCTGTGACACAGGCCCATTCCCAGACTTCCAAAACCTCCAGTAGGCCCGTTTTCCCCCCTCTGCAAGGCTCCTCATGGGCCCTGCACTTATCTGGCATGATGAACGGGCTGTGTAGAGACTCCTGGGAGGGGAAGGGGTGGAGGGGTGGGTGTGCCAGCCAGGGGTGACATTTGGGGGTTTGCCAAACTGGGCAATATTCTAGCTAGAGGATTGCCCGAACCTGTGCGAACCCTCAGTAGCCCACTCCTGTCTACCTCCCATCCCTATGCTTCTTACTCCTTTTCCAGGAAAGTTCTCATTGGCAAAAGTAAGAAAAAGCAGGATCTACAAAGTGGAGGAAGTTTTGGTAGGGACAAAAATCAATCTGCAACGTGAGCAATATTCCTTATTTCCTTTCCTTGGTGTACTTCTTTTATTGCCCTTATCCCTGGCAACCCCAAGGGAGGGAAAATAGGGCAGTGGAACATTAGCTGCTGCATTTCTCAGCCATCTCTTCATGCTGCGTACGACCCATGAAATACGGAAGGGCAATTTGCTGATCAAATCTGTGAGCAATATTCCATTTTGCCAGCCTAGCACATAGTTGATTGGTGGATCGACCAGAGATTGAAATGCCAGCAGATAATTTATACCCAGGAATATGGTTACCGTGTGAAAGCTGTAAAGGTCAGGTTGACTATCTGCAATTACTGTTTTGATGCTTTCCACTTGCTGCTGACGACGCAGCGCCCCAACCTAGAGCCAAGGCTGAATGCCGTTACTCAATAGCAAACCGATCTGCAGTGCTGAGCAGCAGGTTCAAATTTGGAAAGTTGATCATCCGTGAAGCAATAAATGGAATCTACAATGTCTCTACAACAAACGGGAGTAACTTGTGCTGAGATTCCCTAAATTGTAGATTGCTATATAATTATTTCAAATGTATATTGATGGCTCAACACCAAAGGGCAGTGGATGGTTCAGCGATCTGTTTATGGAGTGGAGGATGTATCGCTTTGCACTCATTTCAAATGCTGATCGTGGTTCAATGATTTGGTGTCTGCTATTTGTGTGTAACACCATAAGGAGTAAAGTAGTACCTTCAGTTAAAAATGCTATTCTGTTGTAAGTCATAATTAACAAAACCTCTGGCAATTTTAGAAGCAAGCCAAAGGCCCTCTAAGTCAAGTTGATTTCAGATACTGGGGAAAAACATTATTCTAGAAGTCCATGATTATATATAAAGCATTTGAAAGTGAAGCTTTATCAAACAGACATGAGCCAGGTTATCTTTTTGAAATGTTAAAGTAATTGCAACCTCAGGAAAGCTTTATTTATTTAAGGTAAACATAAAGGTTCCCCTCGCACATATATGCTAGTCGTTCCCGACTCTAGGGGGGCGGTGCTTTAGTTTCAAAGCCAAAGAGCCTGCACTGTCCGAAGACGTCTCCTTGGTCATGAGGTTGGCATGACTAGATGTCAAAGGCGCATAGAATGCTGTTACTTCCCACCAAAATTGGCCCCTATTTTTCTACTTGCATTTTTACATGTTTTCAAACTGCTAGGTTGGCAGAAGCTGGGACAAGTAACGGGAGCTCACTCCGTTACGTGGTGCTAGGAATTCGAACTGCTGAACTGCCGACCTTTCTGATTGACAAGCTCAGCATCTTAGCCACTGAGCCACCATGTCCCCTCCTGTTTATTTATTGTTTATTACATTTATAAGCTCCCCATCTCATTCTGAAGTGACTGAGTGGCTTACAACCTTGTGAAAGCAGACGTTAAAAAACATTGAATATTAAAGGGGACAAAAATGAAATAAGTTAAAAACCAAAATACAGCAGGGTGGGATCTCCTTCCTAGTCCACTAACCACCTCCAATGTGGAACATTCTGAACAGAGCTCCAGGATCATTTGCAGCGCCATGTTTTCAGGGCCTCATGGAAGGTCAAGAGGATGGGGCGGATCTCATCTCGAGGGTCACACACTGTTCCAGAGAGTGAGATACATACAGCAGAAAAGAGTTTTCTCCTGGACCCTGCCAGTTGGCCAAAGGAACAAATGGGGCAGGCTGAGCCCATTGGAGTGAGATGGTTCCTCAAGTAGGCTGGAGCTAAGCTATAAAGCAGAGTTCCCAACCTTTTTGACATTTAGGGGATAGTTTTGTGAAAGACAATTTTTCCACAAACCAGGGGGGGGGAGGGGCAGATGGTTTTGGCTTCACTCGCTTGCCCACCCACCGCTTACCTCCAGCTGTGAGGGCCAGATCCTAACAGGCCACAGACCCGTCTGTGATTTGGGGGTTGGAGACCCTTGCCACAAAGGTCTTTAAAGGAAGTGACTAATAACTTGAATCGGATCTGGAAGCAAACCAATTGCTAGTGCAGCTCATGATAGCAATAGCACTTAGGTTTATGCAGGTAGTCCTCGACTTACGACCACAATTGACCCCAACATTTCTGTTGTTAGGTGAGACATTTGTTAAGTGAGTTTTGCCCCATTTTACGGCCTTCCTTGACTCAGTCGTTAAGTGAATCATTGAGGTTGAAATGTTAGTAACCCGGTTGTTAAGTGAATCTGGCTTGCCCATTGACTTTGCTTGTCAGACGGACACAAAAGAGGATCACATGACCTTGGGACACAGCAACTGTCATAAATATGAACCAGTTGCCAAGCATCTGAATTTTGATCACATGATCATGGGGATGCTACAATGGTTTTCTTTAACTGTGAGAAACAGATGTAAGTCACTTATTTCAATGCCGTTGTGACTGAATCAACTGTGTAAGTCAATGATTATCTGTATACCATTGCATAGTGCTTAACAAGACTCTCTGGATGGTTTACAGAGACAGCATATTGCCCCCAACAATCTGGGTTCTCATTTTACCATCTCAGAAGGATGGAAGACTGAGTCAACCTTGAGCCAGTCAGGAATCGAACTCCTGGCTGTGAGCAGAGTCAGCCTGCAATACGGCACTCTAACCACTGTACCACCAATGTTATATGGGTGCACTGAAAATTGCCTGCACAGCTGCATTTTGTGCCAGGCGTAGCTTCCAAACACCAAGTAACACCATGCAGAGCACAGATGTGGGATGACTAGGGCATTTGTGACTGAGCACAAGACTCACAATCCAGGAAAGGGTGCAACTGGTTCACAACAGAAAGTTGGGCAAATGCCCTCCTAGCTATGACTGTCCCCTGGCTCTTTGAGCAGGAGTTATGAGTTTAGAGAACCCCAAAGTTGGGCATGAAAAACTGAGTGCAATTGCTTCAAAGGTTGTTTCTGGCTATCTCTGGGTAAGTCCAGAAAACATGTCCACTAGGATAGGACTGCCAACAAAACAAAGCAGCTGTTTATGCACAGACAGGGACAGAGAGATGGGGAGAGAGTTGAAAGCAATTCTGCATTGGGGAATGCAGATGTTTTAAAGCTGAAGATGTTTTGATGCCACTTTTGAACACTTTGCATAGCTTTGGAATTGAGAAAGAAGTTGCCTTTGAACTTAATAATGGATGGAAACTGACCAAGGAGAGATTCAACCTAGAAATAAGGAGGAACTTTCTGACAGTGAGAACAATCAACCAATGAAACAGCTTGCCTTCGGAAGTTGTGGGAGCTTCATAACTTGAGACTTTCAAGAAGAGATTGGACAGCCATCTGTCAGAAATCGTGTAGAGTCTCCTGCTTTTTTTGATACTTCTCTTCTGTTTAATGAAAAAAAAATAGTTTTCCATAAATTCTAATTTTATCCAGACCCATTTAATAATTTGTTGATCAAAATATTGTGGACTTGCAGTAGACATAATAGAATTTGATAGTCCACTAATTAATCCTTTGACTTTCTTTTTTTATAAAGAGTTTTATTATTTTTCAGTTAGAAAAATAAACATTCCATCTTGAGTGGGGAGTTGGACTAGATGACCTTTAATGTCCCTTCCAACTCTGTTAATCTGTTAATTCTTTGGAAAATCTATAGAGCTCACTGATTCTGGCAAGGATAACACAAAAGGATGGGTGGCACAACACACTGAGCAGAATTCACCTTCAGTTTTACCTTGGCTCTTCTCGCTGAAACCAACAGAACTAATGGAAATGCCACTGATTTTACTGGATTGATTCTAACTAGAATTAAATTGAATTGGGCATCCTTGGTGACCACCAATACACAAAAAACACAGAAATCGGCAGCCGCTTTAGAATCATAGACAAAGAAGAAAGCTATTTAACCTCATCAAGTCTAAACTTCTGCTGAGGGCAGGAATCTGAATTCCAGCATCCTTGACAGATGGCTGTCTGGCTTCCCCATGAATACTTCGAGTGAAAAGGAGCACATCGCTTCTCTCGATAATTGGTTTCACTGTGAAACTGCTCTTCCTCTTAGAAAGTCTTTCCTGGACTTCAGATAAAATCTGAAATCCATTATTTCATGCCCTGCACTCCAGAATGAGAGAGAGAAGAGGTCTTGACCTTCCAATGTGTGACATACTTCTTGGGTATTTGAAGGGGACTCTGATACTTCCTCTCCGTTGTCTTTCTGCAAGATTACACACACCCAACACATCTTCAAAGGGCTTCTTTTCTTGTCCTCCTGTCCTTCTTCACTTGCCTTTCTCTGAAAGTACTCCAGTTTCTTTGAAGCCTTCTTAATACGTAGTGCCTAGAAGTGGACAGGGTAGCCTCAGCAATGTCTGACCCCCAAAAAATAGAATAATGGAATTATGTTGTACTTGGAAACTATGCTACTGTTGATGCAGCCTAGAATTACATTTGCCTTAGCATTCCACAGTCACATTCTTTTCAATAGGCTATTGTTCTGAGCTCTTTCACATGTATTTTTTTTTCAAACTAACCCAAGTAACCTCCATCCTGTACTTGTTCATTGGATGTTTCCAAAGCAAAGTAAACAAATTTAATATATAATACTTCATTGTCATTGTACATATATACACAGAATACCCATACAACGAAATTCACATAACACCCAGAGACTAGGCCCAAAACACATGACAATCCCCAAACATGCCCCCCCCCCAAATTCTCTGCCCCAAACCACCCAAGCATCCACACAACAGACCAAGTAATGCTGTCCAACAGCTCACTGATGGTGGCCCTTTAGTTATCGTTGAGTGCAATTATAGCTCTGAGATAAAAACTATTCAGAAGACGTGTGGTCTGAGTTTTAATTGTTCTGTATCTTCTGCCAGAAGGCAACAGTCCAAAAAGATTGTAAGCAGGATGGAAAGAGTCTCTAAGAATGTTGTGTAACTTCCTCAAATGGCAAGATGCGAAGTTGTCATCCAGGGCTGGTATCTGGAGCCCGGTGATATTCTGGGCAGTTTTAATGATTCTCCGTAGAGCTTTTTTGTCTGCTGCAGAGTAATGATCTTCCTTTTAGCCATATTTCCAACCAATCCAAATCTACTTGAATTTTTTTTTCTAAGTTTGGAGGTATGAATGTATCCCATCCAAATTTGTTATCATCCAAGAGAGGTAATTAATAAAAACTTTGTTCAGTTTTGCATCCCAATTATAAATGAAAACCTTGAACAATGGAGGGCTTAACTCTCTTCTTGGTAACATCCTATTTGATTTCTGTCTCCAATCTAATGAGGCACCATTGACAAGCACCCTTTGAGCCAACTATATATCCACTTAATTGTCATGCTTTCCAGCCCACACTTAATGAACTTGCTAATCAGTGTGTCATGTTTTCATTAAAACATCAACTGGCTTTAATGAACTGCTTTCTGTTTCATATAAAATATTCACGCCACTGAAAATCTTGGGATGTTGAGATCAATCTCTGTGAATGCCACACGTTCTCACATATTCATTCATAATTATATACACTTTGTTTCCGTTCCGATTGTTAATATTATGGCCTGTGTTGGTTTTATTCCCTCTATGTAATTTGAAGTGCTGTTCATTTCTAATTCACTCTAACAGGTTGGAACACTCGGGGGGGGGGAGATATATTATAAATAATTTGTGTCCGCTTGTTTGTGCTCCCATTCCATAAAATTTCAAAGCAAATGTATGCATATGTCCTGAGAATCCTCATGACATATTATTATGGATGGTTGGTCGCACAATCAACCATATGTTTAAGACTGGATTTGGCATTTTTGTCCATCTATTGAGTCCTCCCCAAGGATCTTATTATTATTATAGCTGCCCCAAGGCAAAAGGCTCTGGGCTTTTACTATTGCTATTATATGGAGTTTGTATTGCTTTTTCTCAATTTTCAACCTCAGTGTTCCACTGTGACCTATGTACACCTTTCTCCTTCATCTGATTCAATTTGGTGTAACATGCTTGTCAGTGGTGGGATTCAAATAATTTAACAACCATCTCTGCCCTAATGACCAGCTGGGCAGGCATGGCTCGGTGGTCATGGGACTGAGTGGGCATGGCCAACTCAATGTCACTCACGTCGATGGGCACTCATGCCTTAGCTGTTATAATGTAATAAGTGTTACTGGAGAAGTGGTTTCTATAAGCAGATTATGCTAGAAACAACAACAGAGTGTTTCCTTCCTGCCTTCCTTACAGGATTAGCCCTGTAAAAGTAGGGAAAAAACAAAAGGAGATTTCTTCCAACAACCGGTTCTCCAAACTGCTTAGAAAGTTAACAACCGGTTCTCCCGAATAGGTGCGGACTGGGTGAATCCCACCACTGATGCTTGTTCTTAAGCAATTTTCCCAGACAATTTTCCCATGCCGAGTTTTACATGTGGTCTAACCTGTGAGAATTTTCAAATTAAGAACGACAGATGGCAAAAGACTCCCTTGTTGTTATCCAATTCTCAATGGAACCCAACTTTGGAGAGTTGTGGCCTTTTAATGTAAAAGAAACACATGATGCGTGCCCACCCCTTTCATAAGTACTTGGAATACTTGGGGAAGGTTTCTTTCTGTACCCCAATTTTAATCTTCCCACCTCCTCTAAAAATCCAAACACCACCATGGACAAAAATGAATACAGGTAATCCTTGACTTACAACAGTTCATACAGTGACCGTTCAAAGTTCAATGGCCCTGAACCAAGTGACTTATGGGCTGTTTTCACACTTACAACATTTGCAGCTTCTCCATATTCGTGTGATCAAAGTTCAGATGCAAGGCAACTGACTCATATTTATGATGGTTGTAGTGTCCCAGCATCACGTCACCCACTTCTGAGGCCTTTTGACAAGCAAAGTCAAAGGGGAAGCCAGATGCACTTAACAGCCGGGTGACTAACTTAACAACTGCTGTGATTCCCTTAACAGCTGTGGCAAGAAAAGGTATAAAATGGGGCAAAACTCACTTAACAACAGTCTCACTTCACAACAGAAATTTGGGGCTTAGTTGTGGTCCTGAGTTGAGGACTACCTATAATGAAAGCAATGCAACGAAACTTTTGGAAAATTGGATTTAGTTGCTACATGGCTCTTCATGCCTCCTTGGACTCTGTCCAGAGGTGGTATTCGGCCGGTTTGGACAGGTTCGCCCGAACCGGTAGCAGAAATCGCGGGTGGACACGCCCACCCACCCTGACTCTATGCCATCCCAATTGGACACCTTTTAAAGGCAAAGCACATGCGTGGAAGGTTGAGCGCATGCGCAGACAGGTGGGGGGAGCACGCTCATATTTGCAAGCTGGTTGCAATGTATGGCTGTGAAAGTTGGACCATAAGGAAGGCTGAGCACCAAAGAATTGAGCCTTTGAACTCTGGTGCTGGAGAAGACTTCTGCGAGTCGCTTGGACTGCAAGGCGATCAAACTGGTCAGTCCTAGTGGA
This sequence comes from Natrix helvetica, assembly GCF_964273705.1. Lineage (NCBI taxonomy): Eukaryota > Metazoa > Chordata > Lepidosauria > Squamata > Natricidae > Natrix > Natrix helvetica. The sequence goes on from NC_138552.1 coordinate 147,865,001, forward strand.
GATCAACCCTGACAGCTCTTTAGAAGGCCAGGTCCTGAAGATGAAAATCAAATACTTTGGCCACCAAATGAGGGACTTGCTGGAGAAGAGCCTAAGGCTGGGAAAGATTGAGGGCAAAAGAAGAAGGGGATGACAGAGAATGAGGTGGCTGGATGGAGTCACTAAAATAGTAAGCATGAGCTTAAATGGACTCCAGAGGATGGTAGAGGACAAGAAGGCCTGGAGGAACGTTGTCCATGGGGTCACGATGGGTCAGACATGACTTCGCAACTAACAACAACAACAAAAGGAAAGGTAAGTGAATACCACACCTGACTCTGTCTGCACCTTCAGAAGTGAGGTACACCTCAGTCTGTCATAACCTTTGCTGCAGTCCACACCATATGTAGAATTAGTTATTTTCTCTGGTCCATGAGGTCCATTAAGGGAAATAAATAATCTCACACTTTTTTTTATAATAATCTCACACTTTTTTTTAATAATAATCCCCCAAGGGAACACTCCACTGATAGTTCTTGTGGGTGCATCTTATCCATGTATATTCAGCCTCTCCTTGCCTCAGGAATACTTAATATCAAGTAACCATGGAGATGGGAAAGTTAAAACATTAAGAAAGCATAATATGGCAGAAGGAAATGTATTGTGTATAATTGTGTCAGTGCTTGAAGCAGCTAATAAAGACTTGTTCCAGAACAGGGCAACAGTAGCTGTCCCCTTTGAAAATATTTTAAGTCTCTGCCCTCTTTCCAAGCAAAAATAAAAGAGGGCAAGTAGCGAATCGTACTTTCGAGAGATAAATTGCCATTGTACAACGAGGGTGGAAGAAATGTTAATTATCACATACAAAAGGGCACACGAGGCAAGCTGTAATTAAAAGGGAGGAGGAATAGGGCAGCTGCCATGTTTAGGGTAGGCAAAAAGCAGAAAAGATCCTGCCCTTCAAGTCAGGTGGGGGATTTATTTGCAAATAAAGAAAAAAGAAGGAACTACAGCACCATTGCCTAGGAGAGAAAGAACGAGAGAAAAGGTTAATTTTTCCACTCGAGGTTCATGTCAGATACGGTCACTCTAAAGTGAGCGGATGGAGGAAAAAATCGAAAAGAGGCCCAACACAGGGAACAATCAGCTTTTCCTTTCTTCTATCATTTCTGTATCCCAGGGGTGTTCAAACTTGGGAACTTTAAGACTTGTGGACTTCAACTCCCAGAATTCCCCAGCCACCCCTGCTGTATCCATTCCTCCCAGGAATGTATTTCCAATCCAAAGCTGTAAACACAGCCATGCTTTTGAAAAGTGTGGAAAAGTATGGCTTGCCACCAAATTGCATTAATCCAAAATCAAATAATAATAATAATAATAATAATAATAATAATAATAATAATAATAATAATAATAATAATAATAATAATAATAATAATAATAATAAAAAAAAACCCAACTCACAGTGAGCATTTCCTTACCGTCAGAGAATGTTCCAGTTTGGACTCAATGCATAGGCACTAATTCAAGTTTTCAAAAGCGTACTACCAAAAAAGATGGGGCTTCGTTCTGAAGTTTATTGATGAAAATTGGGCAATACTTTCTTCCCTGAATGAATGGATCCAGTGGTGGGATTCAAATAATTTAACAACCAGTTCTCTGCCCTAATGACCAACTGGGTAGGCGTGGCTCAGTGATCATGTGTCCAGGTGGGCGTGACCAACTCAACATCACTCACGTTGATGGGCGCTTCACCTTAGCTGTTACAATGTAATAAGGGTTAACCGGAGAGACAGTTTCTGTAAGCAGGGCAATAAAGATCAGGCTAGAAACAACACCAGACTGTTTCCTTCCTGCCTTCCTTACAGGATTAGCCCTGTAAAGTGGAAAAAAGCAAAAGCAGATCTTCTTCCAACAACCGGTTCTCCGAACTGCTTAGAAAGTTAACAACCGGTTCCCCCGAATAGGTGCGGACTGGCTGAATCCCACCACTGGATGTATCCCAGAGTCACATGAAAGCTGGGCTGTGCCACATTTTTTCAAGGCAAGGATGTCACTTGTGGCATGTAGGAAGCTTCCAAAAGAGGAGACCACCCTGGATGTAGGACATCTATCTCAAAGGTATTCGTTCTGGTTTTTTTTTTTTTTCATTAACCGTAACTAGAGCAACTTCAGCAATATAAATTACAGAAACCCATTTGTTTGTTTGTTTTAATGCATTCTCAGCTAATAACCAACCTTTCATAAAGTATAGAATGAAACCGTTGCCCAGAAGTCCAGTTTGATGTAGTATTTAAAGGTGCTGGACTAGAAACTGGGAATCCATGCGTTCTAGTCCTCCCTTAAGTACAGAATCTCTCTGGATGACTTTGGACCGGTCACTCTCAGCCCAGCCCACCTCGCAAAATTATTGTTTTCTTTTGGAAAATAAAGGGTGGGAACAGTTGGCCAAAATAAAGTTGGACTATAAATATAACAACAACAACAACAACAACAACAACAACAGATGAGAAGCAAAACGTCTTCAAAGAAAATCCAGAAAGCCCAGTTGTTTCCTGAAAAAGCACTTTTGGTTCATTAATGGCATCTTGTACAGATAGTCCTCTACTTACAACAGTCCATTTAGGGATCATTCAAAGTTGCAACGGCACTGAAAAAGGAAACCTATATGCCCATTTTTCACACTTATGACCCCTGCAGCATTCCCAAGATCATGTGACCAAAATTCAAAGGCCCGGCAAATGATTCATATTCATAGGACGGTTGCAGTGTCCCAGGGTCATGTGATCAATGTTTGAAACCTTCTGACAAGCAAAGTCAATGGAGAAGCCAGATTCATTTAACAACTGTGTTCCTAACTCAACAATTGCAGTGATTCACTTAACTGTGGCAAGATTGACTGTAAAAGGGGGAAAAATTCACTTTACAAATATTTCATTTAGCAACATAAATTTTGGGCTTGGTTTTGGTCATAAGTCAAGGATTACCTGTAATAAGGAAGCTGGTGGGAGTCATTCATTCTGAACATGAATTGACTAGCTCCACACAACCAGTGGTGGGATTCAGTCAGTTCACACCTATTCGGTTGTTAACTTTCTAAGTAGTTCGGAGAACTGGTTGTTGGAAGAAATCTCATTTTGTTTTTTTCCACTTTACAGGGCTAATCCTGTAAGGAAGGCAGGAAGGAAATATTCTGGTGTTGGTTCTAGCCTAATCTTTATTGCCCTGCTTACAGAAACTGCCTCTCCGGTTAACCCTTATTACATTGTAACAGCTAAGGCGAAGCACCCATCGATGTGAGTTACATTGAGTTGGCCATGCCCACCCAGTCACATGACCCCTGAGCCATGCCTACCCAGCTGGTCAGTGGGGCAGAGAACCGGTTGTTAAATTATTTGAATCCTGCCACTGCACACAACTAGAGGCAATGTGTAAACCTGAATATACTTATCTGTAAGATTTGATACATCTCTGAATAGGATGACATAGTTTTGGCTAAGAAACGAGAACATATACTTTGAAAGAAAAGAAATATTTTTGAATACTTGTGTAAATGAAACTATCTTGGTGGATAGATTCTGGGCAGAATGTGAGACATGTGAGGAAAAAAGGTTGGGTATGGGAAGAGTAGCTCTTTCTTTTCTGACTAATATTTAAAATCAAAATGCTCCTGCTCATCAGATAAAAAGGGAGGGAGGGAGGGGAAAAACATTTTTAATGACCTGCATTTTGGGAAGAGAGATTTGAAGCTGCTTTATAACAAAAGAAGAAAGGATTGAACAGTTTTTCTCCTTCCTCCCCAACTCATAAAATGGTTAACTTGGGTTCCCCCCCCTGATTTTATTGTCGTAAATTGTAATACATACATTTCTTCAATACAGTCTTTACATCAAAGTTTATGCAATATCAATTAAATTTATTGGCAGTCTACTGTTTGGATAATGCATGGTGCTGTAAAAAAGAAAAAGAGAAATCTTCTATCAATGTGAATATAAACAATTCAGGTTGTTAATATCACAAACATGATGAAAGAAGCTGCTATAGATTGCATCAACGTATTTGTTATAAATTGTAGGTTTTGATAGTAAACTCAGTGTTGACATCTCTGTTGTGCAGATAGATAAATAGGTAGAGGACAGAGAGAGGGCGAGATTACAGTATCTGTGAATAAAAGAAAAAAAAACAGATATTCAAACTTTGTTGTTGTTGTTGTTGGTTGCGGAGTCATGTCTGACCCATCATGACCCTATGGACAATGTTCCTCTGGCCTTCCTGTCCTCTAGCATCCTCTGGGGTCCATTTAAGCTCACGCCTACTGCTTCAGTGACTCCATCCAGCCACCTCATTCTCTGTCGTTCCCTTCTTCTTTTGTCCTCAATCTTTCCCACCATTAGGCTCTTCTCCAGTGAGTCCTTCCTTTTCATTTTGTGGCCAAGGTATATGAGTTTCATCTTCAGAATCTGGCCTTCTAAAGAGCAATTGGGATTGATCTACTCTAGGACTGACCTGTTTGATTGCCTTGCAGTCCAAGGGACTCGCAGGAGTTTTCTCCACAGTGACGTGCAGGCAGGGGAGGCACAGCCTCACCACTGTCATCATGAAAAGAAAAAAAAAATGCAAAAGGAAAAAGGCAAGAGCTGAGGTCAGGCTGAGCTAGTTGCTGCCTCACCATGGATGACTCTGCTTAACTGTTTAAAATGCTTCTAAAAAGCGCCCTCTACTATGAGGCAGGAGAACTGCATGTCTCATCTAGTCTGACTTTAGGTGCTTTATGATCACTCGAGCAGAGTTAAGCAAGGGTTAAAAGCCTAAAAATTCCTGACATAGGTGAGGCACGCAGTTCTCCTGCCTCATAGTAGAGGGCGCTCGTTTGGGCGGGGCTTCTTCAGAGGACCTGAGGCAAGAGCAGAGTTGAAATCCTCTCTGAAACAGCTGGAAAAGGTACGTGTGGGTTGGAGGAAGGAGGATCAATTCAAACTTCATCCTCCTGGTACGGGGCTTTGGGCAAAGACCGGAGGGAAGGACTCTGGCTCGCTTGTGCTCCCCCTGGGGTGTAGTTTGATTGCAGGCAGAGCCACATTGCCTTTTCAAACCTGTAATCAGTGAAGCTGGGCTGGATCCTTCCGGGGCTGGGGGAAAGTGTGTGTGCTCCTCCTGTGGTCTCCTCGCTGGTGCTCTTCCCTCCAATCCAACTTTGTGTGTGTGTGTGTGTGTGTGTGTGTATGTGTGTGTTTCAGTGACGTGCAGTGAGGTTTATGACTGGTGAGGCTGGTGACGTCATCAAACCGCGTGGTTGCTCCGATCGCATGGGCACAGCCCAAACGGAGAAGTTTCTCTTCTCAGAAATGTCTTCTCAGTGGACCTCCTGAAAGGGACAGGCAGGCTGCCACAGCTCCACTGAGAAGACATTTCTGAGAAGAGAAACTTCTCCTTTCTCCTCCTTCCCCCCTTCTAGCACTGATGATGTTACCTAGGCATTTTTTGCATTGGGCGAGCCCGGGATCCTTGCAAGGGGAATGGGACCACGAGTGCAGGCGGCTCCTCAGCGCACAGTCTCAGATTAGCACAGCCGCGATCCCCTTCCCCTGCACACGTGGTCCCATTCCCCTCCTTCCTAAGCCAACATGAAGGGGACCACGGCTGCGCTGATCTGAGGCTGGCATTGAGAAGCCGCCTGCACACGTGGTTCCATTCCCCTTGCAAGGATCCTGGGCTCACCCGATGCAAAAAATGCCTAGGTAACATCATCAGTGCTAGAAGGGAATGGGCAGGGAGAAGGAGGAGAAAGGAGAAGTTTCTCTTCTCAGAAATGTCAGAAAGGGGCAGGCAGGCTGCAGCAGCTCCACTGAGAAGACATTTCTGAGAAGAGAAACTTCTCCTTTCTCCTCCTCCCCCCCCCTTCTAGCACTGATGATGTTACCTAGGCATTTTTTGCATCGGGCGAGCCCAGGATCCTTGCAAGGGGAATGGGACCACATGTGCAGGCGGCTCCTCAGCTCCAGCCTCAATCAGCGCAACCGCAGTCCCCTTCATGTTGGCTCAGGAAGGAGGGGAATGGGACCACGTGTGCAGGGGAAGGGGATCGCGGCTGTGCTAATCTGAGGCTGTGCACTGAGGGAAATGGGAACATGTGTGCAGGTGGCTCCTCAGCGCACAGCCTCAGATTAGCACAGCCACGATCCCCTTTCCCTGCACACGTGGTCCCATTCCCCTCCTTCCTGAGCCAACATGAAGGGGACCGCGGCTGCACTGATTGAGGCTGGAGCTGAGGAGCCTCCTGCACACGTGGTCCCATTCCCCTTGCAAGGATCCCGGGCTCGCCCAATGCAAAAAATGGTGAGATCAGCACACTTGGGGCTGCTGCTGAGATGTCCAGGGAGGCTAAACCAAGCCGTGCGCCTCTCCCAGCCACTTTCGCGGCTTCCTGGAGTATTTTTTTTTATTTTCATGATGAGAGCGGTGAGGCTCCGCCTCCCCTGCCTCCCCTGACTGCACGTCACTGGTGTGTTTGTTTGAGAGAGAGTGAGTGAGAGAGAGGAAAGGGGGTAGGAGAGATAGTCCAATCCAACTTCTGTGTGTGTGTGTGTGTGTGTGTTTGAGAGAGGGGGGAGGGAGGAAGAGAGGGAGGAAGGAGGGAAAGGGAGAAGAAAAAGAAAGAAGTAAACTTCTTTCCCAAAGGAGAAAAACAAATGCTGTCGCTTTAAATTGGAACTGAGCATGCCTGGCTGTGGAATTCTGGGAGTTGAAGTCCACAAGTCTAAAAAAATTTGAAACCCACCACTGTGTCAGTGCCTCATTAGCCATAAACCTCACTGCATGTCACTGCTTCTCCAGCACCCTAGATAATAAATAAATGTATGTCAGAGGGGAAGCCAAATTGACTTTAACAATCACATTACTAACTTAACAACTGCAGCGCTTAACTTAACAACTGTGACAAGAAAGGTCATAAAATGAGGCAAAATTTACTTAACAAGTGTCTCGCTTAGCAACAGAAGCGTGGGGCTCAATTGTGGTCATAAGTCAAGGACTGTCTCTATCTGCTATCTTTGCACTCTTAACTATTCTCGTCCAAAGGGGTAGCGTGAGAAACAGATTCCTGCTGCATCAGGTAAATCTGGGGACAATTAAGAAGACCAGCCGATACTACCAATACATTTCAAATGATTTCGTGTAGTTTCCCTGTGCTGCTTCCGGCTTAATTGTCCAGCTATACAATCAAGAGTCATAAAACCAATGAACTGTCCGCTGGTGGCGATTACAGCTTTCCCCAAGCAACACTTGTGTCTGTCTAATGATCAAGCATAGTCATAATCATAAACCTCCTTTGATTTTAAACCAGTCTTCTCTGCTCAGAGTTCTGTGCTGCCAGGAGGCCTCCCTGCCTCTCCATCCTGACAAAAGATACGATTCCTCAAATGCTTAAATGGCTGGGCCGAATTAATTAAGAAAATTGTTTATGTGGAGACAATCCATAACGTATGTTGAAAGCAAAACCACCTTTGTTGTTTTCATCACTCCACTGGACACCCCCAGGCTTTACATAAAACACATTTAAAAGTTATCTCGCAGCTTTTGTTTACAGCCCTTACTGTGGCTGAGGACAGGCAGACCCTCAAAAAAAAAAGTATTTCATTTGTATTGTCACTTTGGCAGGGCAATTTCCACACTGGCACTTTTCACGTTCTTAAAAACGAATACATTGGCTGAGAAATCTCTTCCAGCAGCATTAAAAAAAAAGCATAATGAACTTATAGGTCCATGAGGGTGGACCAATGGCAGAACACTCTCTGAGGGCGCGTGAGCCATTGTCCCAGCTCAGTTTCATCGTGCATATGCGTGCTCCCCCCAGCGGCCAGCTTATTTTCAGGTTTTTGCCACGCATGTGCAGAGGGACGGGACGCATGTGGGAGATGCACATGCATGTGTGGGGTGGGGTGGGTCATATGCAAATGAGGGGGAGCGTGAGGGTACGTGCTCCCAGTTTTTGGTCCCAGGAGGCTGCAGGGGGGCCACGGACATAACAGGAGGCCTACTAGGCCCAAAACAGGGATATGGGTGGGGTCGTGCCTGCATACACGGGGGGTGGGGGGAGCGCAGGTGCATGCACAGGGGTTGGGATACATTGGGGGGGGGCTGTTGTGCATGCATTGCATTATGTGTGCAGGTGGGCACTTCCAGCTTGCGACAACAAAAAAGTTAGCCATCACGGTTATAGGTGGCCTGACTTTATTCTGTCGAAGGATCCTCCCTTCGCTCATGCTTCTAGGAATGATCACACATCATGTTGGGACATAGACATTCCATGAAAGGCTGCACAACTGTACTGACAGTCTTCCATCACGCAGATTGTATCACATTGCCCAGCCTACAACACACCACTTAGTGTTTGTGTAATTTGAGTCTTCCTGAGCCCTTTGGGAACATGTATCATGTGCATGTACACTCTCTCTGGGCAAAACGAGAGAAGAAAAATAGGATATTGCCTTTAAAATGTACCTGATGTTCAGAAAATCAATGGAAGCTTCACTTTATTTAAGCTGAGAAAATTCCCACCTATTTTTCCTTGCCATCTATTCATTAAAGACCTAGAGACTATAAATGGATAGTTAATTGCATTGTCCAGTGCGACTGCTAGAAAAAGCAAGCTTTCATTAACACCGTGCTTTTTATTTATGGTGCTTAGGGTTAGAATGTGAAGTAGGGGAGAAAAATCATAATAAAATAATGTTTTATAGCAATTATTCTCACATTGAGAATATATATTCTTCTCCCTTCCCCCAAAATCAAGCTGCATGCATTCAAAATACCTCCAATCACTTCCTTGCAGAAAATATCTGCTTTCTATGCACATACCTATACCTATCACATTGTTCCTTTTCAGAGTAAATAGTGTTATGGAAAGTGCAAAAAAGAAATAGGCAATAATCAGCCAAGAAATAAAAGGCATGAAATAGTAGAAGGGAATATGGCTAAGTCTAACTCATATCTACGTACTTCATTCTCTATACTCTCCATATGTTTCTACTCTTGCAAATCATTTTGGTTCTTCCACATCTATATAGCCTTCTATAATTGGTCTTTTCTTTAATCTTTCCACCTCTGAATTATGGGCAGATTGTGGTTTCAAAGGCAGTGAACAGCCAGTTAAGTAGATGATGAGACGATTTATTGGAGAAAGCAAAACAATAAAAAGCTTTACATGCAACATACATAAAGAAACATTCATGGTCAAGTCCCAAAGATGCTTTTTTCAAGAGTCAACTGGACTTTCTGGCTTTCTTTGAAGACGTTTCGCTTCTCATCCAAAAAGCTTCTTCATCTCTGGCTGGATGGTGGGGAATGGAAGGATTTATACTCCTTGCAGACAGCTGGTCATTTGCATCCTTTTTAGCAAGTCGTTAAGGCCACTGGAGGTTTATCTGTGTCATCAGGGTCATTTGAGTGTGCAAAGAGGTATGGAGCCTTCTTGAAATTGTTGAAAGGACTGTGTAGACTGTAGATATATGATGTCTTATTCCCCACCCCCACCCCTTGGAAGGGGGTTGTCAATTTTGACATAGATGGCCTCTTTTACCCCTCTTTCAAAACATTTCTGTCCAAAATGTGGACTTTGCTGTCTTCAAATGAGTGGCCCTTCCCTTTTAAATGCAGATGGGCTGCTGAACCTAGTCCTGATGGGTTTGTTCTCCTATGTTGTGCCATGCGTTTGTGAAATGGTTGTTTTGTTTCCCCAATGTACAGATTTGTACATGGCTCACTACATTCATGGTCAAGGCAACAGAGCAAGAAATGGCAACGTTCATAGAAGAATGTTAAATACAGAATCAGATCCCAAGGATGGAGCTTCATTGGGAAGCTCCATCCTTGTCCATTCTTAGATTATACCAGCTTGTATGTAGCATCTTTGTTGGGACTGACCTCTTTAACCCAAACTCCTCCCTATATATAGCATATAATTGCAATTATTGCATTTCTAATTAAACACATGTATTGTTTCTCCTTCTTGCCTATCAGCCATAAAAAGGCTTGGGGAGACAGTACCACTTCATATTTTAAGTCTTCCTTCCATGAGTGGCTGGCCTTGGGGCTGAGAGCATTTCTTAAAAGAACAAGATAGCGCTCTTCATCTAGTCTGCCTCAAGAGATGAGAAAATAACTAAGAGGGCTGAGGAGAAAGGAGGTGGGGGCCGGAGCTCAGAAGCCTATTCTAGAAATCTCAGGCCTTATCCAACCAGGCTTTATAGAAGAAGACAAAAGAGACACCGTTTTTTTCTTTTTACAGAAAAGCAAAGACCAAAGATGGAGATGCCATCCATTTATCTTCGTTATTACAATAGGGTTCAATAGCGTTAAATAATTCTGCACATTTCTTTTTGAAGATCCAATAATGACTTTCTTAGTTTTATTTCCTCTCAACCACTTTACTATTCCTTTATTTTGCAATTCACTCCTTAGTCATTCTCTCTTTATGGCCCAACCACCTCAATAGACTTCTTTTATACCATCAGTTTTGTATTCAATTCCATTTATTCAGCTTCTCATTCTTCACCCTGTCTTTTCTTGTTTTACCAAACTCCATTCTCACTGCTTTCAAGCTATTTTAACACTTCTCATGATGCAAATTCTCATTTCCATACACTAAAATGGACAGAAACATGTTTCTAGACAATCATTTTTGCTTCTTACAGCAAATGTTCATTCCTTAGAACAAACCACATTCTATCAGCATTTGCAGATCTTAGAATGTCCTTATCTGTTCCCTGCATGTTGCACAAATTTAGGGGTGGGATTCAGCCAGTTCAGTCGATCAGCTGACAGCTAACTGGTTCGCTCTGGCAATCTGGTTGGCCGGCCCGCCCTCCCTTTCACTTTACTTACTTATATCCTCTCAGCTGATTAGTGCAGCAGAGCAAATTGCTGCACCTCAGCTGTGTTACTCCCCAAGAAGTAACGTGGAAGGTAAGTTTTGGTAAAACTGTGCACTTGTGCAGCACTGAATTGGTTGTTAAATCGGCAGGATCCCACCACTGCACACATTTGTATACTTATTATAGTTTTTATCATTTATGTTTAACTTCCATTCATTTATTCCATTTTCTCTGCCAAGCACAGCTAGTTTGTACTTCTCAGATACATTAAGTTTCAGATTCATACTCCTTGTAGTATCATGTGAGGTATGTAACTGCAATTAGTTCAGTTCTCAGCCAATGAACGATATCATCTCATGCCTAGATACAGATTTATTTATGTCCTCTACCAACTCACCTCTAACATTCTAACAAGTATTCCTTACTTCTTTAACAAGAATTACATTAAACAATCAAAGTGTTATCCAATATCTTTTTCTCATTTGCTGCTACATCAGTGGTTCTCAACCTTCCTAATGCCACGACCCTTTAATAGTTCCTCATCTTGTGGTGACCCCCAACCATAAAATTATTTTTTGTTTTCCGTATTTTTTCGAAAATAACTGTTTTCTGATGGTCTTAGGCAACCCCTGTGACAGGGTCGTTCGACCCCAAAAGGGATCCCGACCCACAGGTTGAGAACCACTGTGCTAAATGATGAACTGATCACTAAGAATTCCATTTATTCCCTTATTTTTTCCTTACTTTATATCCCATTCCTGTCACATTCATCAAACATTTTCAACTTTATCCCCATGCAGAACGTTCCATAAATTAAGCTTATTCACTTTATCATAGACCAAAGGTCTCCAGACTTGGCAACTTTTAAACTTGTGGACTTCAACTCCCAAAATTCATGGCTGGCTGAGGAATTCTGGGAGTTAAAGTCCATGAGTCTTAAAGTTTCCCGGTTTGGAGATCCCTGTCACAGACAGAACTTTATTTTGGTTATTGACCAATATAACGGTACATTCTATAAAACGAATAACACAATCCTATCCCCTGTTAGCAACCATTTGTGAGTAAAGCTTACACATAATGTAGCAAACTTTTGCCACTTTTAGACAATTACATGTTTCACAGATAGTGCAACTAAAAGTTATCAGAGTGCTCCAGGGATTTAAATAAAAGAAGCAGTGGTGATATATAGCCGGTTTGTACCGGTTCAGGTGAACCGGTAGTGGTGACCTGTGGATGGGCCAGCCGACCTGCCCTGGCTCTGTACCGTCTTAGCCATGTTTTCTAAACCATGTGCATGCATGCAATCTGTGTGTGCGAGCAAAGCGCATGCACAGAAGGCTGCGTGCATGCTCACAGTTTCGATGCGTGGTGAACTGGTGGTAAAATTATTTGAAACCCACCTCTGAAAAGAAGGGTTAGTAACTGGTGGCAAAGGTCCCTGTAGGATATTCCCTGTAGGCAATACCAAAGAACATGGGCTGTGGTTTCTATGACACCCATATCATAGGGCAATATGGGATTTCATATGAGGTTTTCGTATATTTTCCTTCAAGGATAGCTGTGGGGTGAACATTATATCGAGCTAAGGATATGGCTCTCCTGATTTGCTGAACTAACATTTATCATACATTTTTGTTCTGAAGAGCAAAAGTTTGTTCTGTACATCTGCTGCCTGATATTTCTCAAACTTGGCTCATTGTCATCTTTAGTTTCCTCTTGATCAGAATGCTGCCAAAACACCTTTTCAAGGACGCTTAACAAACTAATCCCCCTGTAGGTTTTGCATTCATATCTGTTATTTTTCCTTTTGTATAAGGGAAAATTAATGTCCTTTTCCCCATCAGGCACAAAAGGCAGCCTTCACTACCGATTAAACAAATCATCCAGCTGCTCCATAAGAAAACCACATTCATATTTTAGCCTTTCTTCAGCTACGCCATCTGCCCTTGCCGGCTTTATAGCAATTTAGCATTCTCACCGCATCGCCAGGCAATCTTGTGATTTGCAGGTTCTGTATTTGGGAGTTTGCTCATTCCCGAAAATGTTTGTTGGCAACCCCAAAGTCAGTATTTATGATAGGGGTAGGTTCCAGATTCTTTTACTTCCGCTAAGCTCAGGGATGCGCTTTGGGTGCCTGAACGCATGCACAGTAGTGAAAAAATTACTTCTGCACATGCGCAGAAGCAAAAAACAAGATAGAACCGGTTTGGAGGTGTAGGCGGCCGAGTAACTACCTACTCAGCCGAACCGGTCTGAACCGGTAGGATCCCACCTCTACGCTGTTGCATTTATTCAAAGAAATGCAGAGCAGCAAAACAATGGAATCACCTGATGGACATATTCCCGGCTGAAGATTCAGCATTTACTAATTCAGTATCTATGGCACTTTTATGGAATATAATTATTAGGAATAACCGTGTATAGCTTTCCCCACCTTCTTGGAGACTAACATTTATCACATTCTTTTCAACATCACTCTTCAAGGTACCACTTCGTTTCCATACACATCCTTAAAATACTAATGCCAACCTTCCCTTATTTCATTTTAACTCCAAATCATTTCATTATTATCCTCATCCCAGGAGAAGCTCATGGTGGCACCCGATTTTCATAAAGTGAGAGGAACCAGAGGTGAGAGTTGTGTTTGTTTGTTGTAGCTTCTGCCATAGGGAACCGCCTCCTCTTAGAAGTAAACCTTGCTCCATCTGTTACAGCATTCAAGTTTTACTGAAAACATAATTCTCCCAGAGTTTGGTAATTTGCATGCTGTTGCCGTAATCGTTATTTACATCATCTGCTATTTTGTTCATGATTGGTTTGATTATTCATTGTATTGATTTCATATTGGTTATTTCTATGTACTGGCAATGCTTTAATAGTGTTTGTTGATTATGTGTTACTCTGGAGGTTTTAATTGTCGATTTGTGAGTATAAGCAACTGTGATTCCCAGTGGATTCAGCAGTATACCAATGACATCAATAAGTAACATAAATAAAATTAAAATCTTATTCACTCTGCCGGGACTAACTTATTTAGAGTGGCGGGAGCTATGAAGGAGAAGGCTGAGAAGAGACTTCAGCCAGCAAGGTGGAAGAAGTCTCTTCCACCTTGGCAGAGTTGCAGTGAGCTCACTCAACCTTGACTCCCCCTTGTTGTTAATCACAAAGTCATGTCCAACCCATCCTGACCCCGCATGGACAATGTTCCTCCAGGCCTTCCTGTCCTCTACCATCCTCTGGAGTCCATTTAAGTTCACACCGATTGCTTCAGTGACTCCATCCAGCCACTTCATTATCTGTTGTCCTCTTTTCTTTTGCCCTCAATCTTTCCCAGCATTAGGCTCTTCTCCAGTGAGACCTTCCTTCTCATTAGGTGGTCAAAGTATTTGAGTTTCATCTTCAGGATCTGGCCTTCTAAAGAGCAGTCAGGGTTGATCTCCTCTAAGTCTTTCCCTCAGCATGTGCTAAAGGGCTCCCAGACTGTGCTTTTTTGGTGGGAGCAGCCTAGAAGAGGTTCTCCTGAAACCCATGCTGGAAGAAGTATGAAGCCTGGGTAGCTCCTCAATGATTCTAGGTGGCTTCAGGCTGATTACTTCTTCTGCATCTTGTTATGATGTCTTGAAGCCAAACCTGGCCAGCCTGGGAGACATTGAACTCTTTTTGGAAGAGCCCCCTCAGATTTCCCCAATAGCATGAACTCTACCAGGGAAAGATGTGAAAGGCTGCAAAGCAGACCAAAGAAAGCCACATGGTCACTTTGCTTCAAGTGAATGCTAATTGTAATAGTAACAGCACTTAGACTTATATACCGTTTCACAGTGCTTTACATCTCTCTCTAAGTGGTTTATAGAGTCAGCCTGTTGCCCCCATCAATCTGGGTCTTCATTTTATCGACCTCGGAAGGATAAAAGGCTGAGTCGACCTTGAGCCTGGTGAGATTTGAACTGCCAAATTGCAGACAGCTGGAAGTCGGCAGTCAGCAGAAGTAGCTTGCAATACTGCATTCTAACCACTGAGCCACCAATACTTCTTTAAAGTTTTGTGCCATTCTAATAGCTGCACTTTGCCCATTTCTGTGTAAAAAAATGAGAATGCATTGTATCAGTCATAACATGGATTAAGTGGCTTCTCATGCTTTATATTTGGGTGTATAATTGCAGAGGTGTGGTGTGGGAAAAGTTGATAGGTGATGGGAACGGAAATCAGAGAATATTAGAGCAATGCTATGCTTGCTGCAGAGATGGGTTCCTGCCAGTTCTAACCTCTTCTATAGAAGACGTTCCACAAATCTACAGTGCTGTTTAGAACTGGTTCCAGCTCCCTCCCCACTCCCGTCCACACATCATCAAGATGAAGAGCGAGAGGAGGAATTCTGTCAAGTTTGAACACCCCTGGGTTTTTTTTCTAAAGGGTTTAGGGTGCAAGGGTCTTGTAACTTGAAGCTTTAAGACTTGCACACTTCAATGCCAGTGTTCCTGAGCCAACATGACTGGAGGAGGAATTCTGGGAGTTGAAGTCCACAAGTCTTAAAGCTGTCAGGTTTGAACACTCCTGGTTTTTTTTTCTAAAGGGTTAGGGGTGCAAGGGTCTTGTAACTTGACACCTTTAAGACTTGCGTGCTTCAAATGCCAGAGTTTCTGAGCCAACATTTTAGTTGCTAAGCAAGAGCATTGTTAAGTGAGTTTCACCACATTTTACAAGTTGGCCACGCCCACCCAGTCACATGGCCGGCAAGCCACTCCCACCCAGTCACATGGCCGGCAAGCAACTCCCACAAAGCAGGCCACACCTACAGAAGAGGTTCTAAAAAAATTTGAAACCCACTACTGGCTTGGTATTACAAACCTCTATTTTGGGTGTAGCACAAGGGTATAGCACTACCCTATAGCATCTGGTAGATTGACCTTGCTGACAAGACTGAATTGGTGGAATTCACCTTTTTGAAATAAAAAAAAATATTTTGCACAATAATCCCTTTAATGCAGTAGCACAGCTAGTAAAAGCTAGTTATTGTCTTGATCAGGGATTCCAGCCATCAGAAACACTTCTGATTTGCTGGGGGGGGAAATCACATGACATCAGAGATAAAAGGATTCCCCCCACCCAAAAAAAATTGGGGTAAGCAACTGAGACAGAGATGAATGAACTTCCACATCATCTAGTGAGCTTCAAGTCCAAGGGGTGGACCCAAGCTGGGCCTTCTCCTACTATTTCACCAGTTTTAAAATATCTTCCCTTGATCCCACTTTTCAGTTCATAATTCATGTCTAAATAGATAAGTTCAGTTGGACTGACTCTCCAAAACAGCACAGTGAATCGGCTAAAGCAAAGTGATGTGTGTGGGGGAAGGAAGTCATTTAATCAAATCATTGCTCTTTGAGTTAATGGACCAATTTCATGAAATTTTGATTGCATGGTGAAAGCCCGGGCCGTACCTGCAATACTTCATTGTCAGCTCCATTTGAGAATCTGTTGCATCTTGCTAGTATATCAATTGTCTGGAAGCATCTTCTACAGTGGAGCCGATGGAAAAAATAGAACAAATTAATAGGATCTGGCAGAAATGAAGGAGAGACGAAGGAGAGCAGCAGATGGAATTATTTCTGAACGCAGTTTTCAGTCTACATCTGGAGCCGGGTCTTCCTGAGAAAACCATGAGACAAAAAACTGCACATGACTTTAAGAAAGAGTTGGACAATCTTTGATTTATTGACTGTGTGCTAATGGGTTGAGTAGGCTGAGCCAACATTGCTGGCCTACTTTGAGAGTTGACGAGACTGTTAATGGAGGAACTGGCTAGCTCAAATTTTATACTCTCTAAACTCCAAATATCTGATCACTCTTTCCCATGGGAGTGTTTGAGAGAAAATGATAATTTTTTTTACTGTACTGCTTAGAGTTTTCAAACATTAAAAAAGCCAAAAATACTAACCTTGCCCACTGTGACCACACAACATCACTGCTTGTAGTCCACTAACGTGATAACAGTGTATAGTGCAGCTCACCCTTGCTTTAGGGCAGAGGTATCAAACTCAATGTCATTGAGGGCTGCATCAGGATTGTGTTTGACCTCTGGGGTCTGGGGTGGGTGTGGCCATGGTGGGTGTGGCCAGTTTGATGTCCCTTGCGTCAGTGGCACCTGTGGTGGCTCAAGCGCTTTGCCAGCCTTCTGCAACCCTCTGCCAGCAAAAACGGAACTTGGGAGGACCACCAGTGGCCCTCGCAAGCTCCGTTTCTGGCTGTGATGGCCTCCTGCAACCTCTGCCGTGACGGGCCAGATCTGACCCCCAGGCCTTGACTTTGACACCCCTGCTTTAGGGTGATCTAAATATTCAGGACCATTTGTTCCGATATCATTTAAAGAGACTGATGAAGAGTCTATCAAAATGGTGCCCACCAATAAGTTTCCTGGCCTCTGCCAATTTATTAACCTCTGACCTTTGCAAGTTCACAATGAGCCTGATCCAGCTTTTACTTAAGAAGGTCTGGAGTGAAACTGCAATGGAATTTTGGGTTCATGTCTGACTGATAACAGCATTTTAAAGTTCTGATTTAGTATATCTTTACGTTTATGGCAAGTATTTATGACTAGTATAAGTGATACTAAAATTTCCCCAGAGTTGATGTTTCTGGAGATAAAAAAATATCCTGAATCAAACACTCGGGAGTACAGCAATTGCCCCATCAGGAAACGAGTCCTTTGTAAATTCAGAAATGAAGTGTCATTTTGAAAAGCAGTGCCCAGTGTTTTTAAAGGTATACTTTAAAAAGAAATTGCTTTTTTTTAAATTGGAAAGTTGATAATGACCCGTGCTCTATGTACAGACAATTGCTTCATCATATCTTTTGAAATGTTAATGAATTCCCAGTCGTTGTAAACATGAGTGCAACTTGATAGATGTCCCTTCCCAGTCTATTTATTAAAGGAAGCTTTTGAAAATAATGAGAGTTCCTGCTGAATATTATTTAAGAAGATGTGATTCAGTTGCGTGATTGCAATGGAGGTGATATCTTTTGCAATGGAATTGGTATTTTGGTGGTGGGAAAAGGAATGCTACCTATGTGGGGAGAGAGAAAATCTAGAGTTTTTGACTCTTGCTTGTTCTGGTGCTTACTTGGGAGAGGGAAACATTAACAAAAACAGCCTATATTAAATACTTCAATTCGTTGGATATATCATTTGCAAATGGGATAATTCGATCTCCCTTTCTATCATCTAGCAAAAAAAAAAAAGTAGTGTAATTCACATTCAGTTGCAGAACCTGCAGTTGGAGAAGAAGGCAGGGTCAAATGCATCATCAGTTTGGAATCACTATGCTTCTACAACAGACTCAAGTCCAGTCCCACCTGTGAATTCCCTTGACTCTAGTGCCAATTTAGCTTGACCATTAAAAGATCAGATTCTGGTCTTATAGGCAGCATAAAATAAAGGTTTAGTGTTTTGAATTCCTGCTTCTGGTTTCTTGCTCAGTCGCCTGGGTTTCTGAGCAATTTTTACCAATCCTGTAATTTTTTTCAGCAAAGTAAAACAAAACCTGCCATATTTCAAAACTAAACATCATGTTGTTGTTAGTTGCAAAGTTTGTCTGACCCATCACAACCCCATGGACAACGTTCCTCCAGGCCTTCCTGTCCTCTTCCATCCCCCGGAGTCCATTTAAGCTCACGCCTACTGCTTCAGTGACTCCATCCAGCCACTTCATTCTCTGTGGTCCCCATCTTCTTTTGCCCTCAATTTTTCCCAGCATTAAGCTCTTCTCCAGTGAATCCTTCCTTCTCATTAGATGGCAAAAGTATTTGAAAACATCATACAATAGTGCTTTACAGTACTCCTACAAATGTACTTTGATTCATTATGCAACATATAGCTAACTAATATACATGTACCTCTAACCCTCATACCTTTTACTTTAAGCTGTCTACCGTGGACCTTACACATTTCTTAAGAGGTCCCTAAGGGGGCGTGCATAACCGTCCATTCCTACTGTCCCATTTCTATGTACTCTTTTCATGTGTTTATGGCTATGTTTTGCTTATTTATATCCATTTATTTGTGCCATTTTTTTCATGTGTTTTCATACTTGTTCCTTCATACTTGTTGACAAATAATAAATAAATAAATAACTCTTATGCACTTTTGTATAGCTACTGAGACCAGATCAGGTATTAAGTTTGTTTATTTATTTTATTTATTCATTGTAGAAAATTTATATAGCCGCCTACTTGCTCACAGCGACTTACGTGGCTTACAGATAATTAAAATTCAATGTAGAAAAAATTAAAAGTGATAAAAATTATAAAATAATAAACCATAATCACTCCACTCGGCGTGATATCAGCCATTTAATGGGTTTCATCCCATTCCAGATTTCCCCAGGCCCGCTGCTGGCAAAACCACATTTTCAGGGCCTTACGAAAGAGTGTCGGAGTGGGAGCCAGTCTAAATTCTGGAAGAATGATTTTACGGAGAGAGGATGGGTGCCAAATATCTCCATTCCAGAGATCTAATGTGAAAAGGATCTGAAAAGGCAGAGAAATGTGATCATGTTATACCAACCTTTTTTAAATGAGAACTTTCCTGTATCACCCGTGGACATATTTTTCATTGATTTCCTGGATGCCAGAGAGCTACATTTAAATTCTTTAAATTGAGATTTTTCTAGTAATTGAGAAATATTTTAGTATGCAGAGCTAAGTAGGAAATATGGGAAGTTGAGATGGGAGAAGAAATATATTGTTTTGATACATTTACTGGTTAAAGGTAAAGCTACCAGATAGTCAAACAATTACAAAGCTTCAAGGGATAAGATACATATTTTTAAAAACAAAGGGACTGAAACTGTGAAACCAAATCAACACAGAAGCTGAAGCCATCATTTCATACATTGAAATTTTATTTATTTTTAAAAATGTATCTACGATTCCCACCTATTCAATTTCCTAATCTGTCGTTTTCATTTGATGTTGCTCTCCTTACAGGCAATTCAAACTCCAGCCTCAAGTGATTTGTGGAAATATTGCTAGTTGCCTTTTAATATTCATTCTTTAAAAAATCTGATTTGGATCAGGAGCCTTGGATAGTGGCTGCAACTATTTATTAACTTGGCTGTACAGAATCTGCTAGGGCCAGCCTTCTCTTTTTGAAATATTTAAATCTTCCTAGTTATAATTTAACAGAGTAATTAAATGCTGATTAACAAGCAGATTTTTCAAGTACATTCAACTCCCTTCAAAATCAATGATCTTCCTGTGTTAATTTTAAGTGAGCTCAGCCCTTGCACCAGTTTACAACTCCCTTTTCTTTATTTAATTGAATTTGAGATGTATCTCAGCAATGGCCTTCTCCTGATGTTTACCTGCTCTGCAAAATTACAGTATTTTTACAATATGTATAGGTCAGCACACTTGGGGTTTGCAATGTGTGTGTGTTGGGTCTCCATTTGGAAAGTGAATAATTATTATTTGTAAGACAAGGTATTCCCATTTTGAAATAAGGGGGAAATATAGCCCGAGGGATTTCAAAGATTTCAAAGACTTGTTCAAAGATTTTTTTCCTTCATTTTGTTAAAAATATGCTTTACCAAAAACCGTTTCTCCTGTAAATTCTTTTTTTTATTTGTGCTCAGGAATGCCATTGGGGCTATAATTCTTTGCCCTCTGTACCCCAATCTGGCTAAATTGTCTGGCACATCATCCGCCTTCCCATTTGCCAATAATTTTTCATGTGATTTCTCCACAATACCTGTGAATCCCAAATGTTTTTTTTCCCATAGAGCTGATTATAACCTTGGCATCCAGAGAGATCTTCAGACAATTATTGTCAGGGCTGAGATAAATGAAGACTGGGCCTAGAGAATGCCAAGTAGTCGGTGGACTTTCTGAGTGAAACTGGCCCACTGCTACATGGGGCATGCCTAGAGATTCTGCTCCTCTATGAATTAAAAAAAAATTTCCCCTTTTCTTTCACTGATAAAGAAAGAGGCAAGGATCAAACATTTCCCCTTTTCAATGCTTATACAAGTGACCAGTCCAAATACTTTGGCTACCTAATGAGAAGGAAGGACTCACTGGAGAAGAGCCTAATGCTGGGAAAGATTGAGCGCAAAAAAAAAGAAGGGGACGACAGAGAATGAGGTGGCTGGATGGAGTTACCGAAACAGTAGAATAGAATAGTAGACTCGGGGCGGCGTACAATAAAAAACCCATACATATATACATATACATACAATACATATACACATACATACAAACACATACATATATCCGGAGGAGGTAACACTCATTAAAAGCATACAATGAATTAAAATTAACAATTAAAATACCCTCAGTTAAAATTCCAAATTTAAAAAGATTGTCAGGAGCAATGGGATAAAACTATGGTTGAGCCAGGCCAGCTAATTGGAAAAGGTGGGTCTTGAGCTTTACACGGAAGGAGCGGAGATCGGAGGTAATCCTGATGTCAAGGGGGAGGTCATTCCACAGGGCTGGGCCCATCACAGAGAAGGCTCTGCTCCGAGGTGTCGCCCCCCCGGCACTGTTTAGTGGACGGCACCTGGAGAAGTCCCTCTCTGTGCGAGCGGATTGGTTGCAGGGATGTATGGGGCAGGATGCGATCCCGATGCGATCCCAGTAGGCTTAAATGGACTCTGGGGGGATGGTAGAGAACAGGAAGGCCTGGAGGAACATTGTCCATGAGGTCCCAATGGGTTGGACACGATTTCATGACTAACAACAACAACAGCAGTTCAAACATTTATTCCGTTATATTTGTGGATATTTATCTGATGGCTTGCAAACCACCTCTCAACTGCTGTAGGGCTGATTTGAAAGGGAAGGTAATTTTTGAAATAGTTTACAAAGTGAACCAAAGAGCTCCCATGGCTCCAAATCAGAATTGTAGATCAAGTGTGGTGGTCGTATTCTTGGGATCCTTTGGAGCCTCAGCAAAATCTGAGAGGGCTGTGCGGCAGTTGACCCAGTGAGGAGGAGGAAGCTCCTCAAATTGAAACTGAGGACTTTTCACCTCATTCAGCAGAATGAAACATTACATAGAAAGCAAAGAGGGTCTCCAGTCAAAAAAAAAAACCCTAATATTTAAAAGCACAGGATGAACTTGTTGGAATGAAAGTTTGATTCACCTCTGAAGCAAAAAAGATGCCATTTGATTTTTGTAAGATAAATGAGACATTTTGGAAATTTGCATCACTCGGTGTTGGCTTGCAGAGACTGGAGCACATACCCACCAAGAGGTGGTGAACCAAACTGTAAAGAGAACTCTTTACAGCACTGTGAAAACAATTGTTGGTGCTATAGTGGTGTGGTAATGGTGTTTGGCTAGCATTCTGGATTAAAGTTGCTCTGCCAGCAGGTTGGACTTCACTGGATTCTACTTTGGGTGTATCATATCAGAAATTGTGGGAGCTTCATCACTGAAAGTTTTCAAGAAGAGACTGGACTGCCATCTGCCAGAAATGGTGTATGGGATCCTGCCTGGGCGCGGGGGGTTGGACTAGATGACCTACAACAGTGGTGGGTTTCCATTTTTTTGCTACGCATTCCCTCATGCACACAATGCTTCTGCACATGTGTATAAGTGTCTGGGTAGATGGGCAGAACCTCCTGCCGCTGCCATTACCAGTTCGCCTGATCCAGGCTGAACTGGGAGCAATCCACCTCTAACCTACACGGTCCCTTCCAACTCCGTTAATCTGAATCTGAATCTGAATATCCAGGCTACTGGTCCAGATAATTACTGGATGGTATAAAAATTGAGAAAGATCCATTTGCTACCATGTGATGGTCATCCAAACCTACAATCCAGTAGAGCTGACCTATTCTACTCAATAGTAAATCTTAATAATCTAATCATTAGTTTCATTCTGCTTCAGCCACTTGCAATGTGAGCTGATTATTACTCATTCCATGGGACCCTTGATTAAGAGATTTGTTGAGTACTGATTTTGAAGTATGGTATTAACTTATTAATTATTTCACATTGCACTTTAACAGGGAATTTAAAACAAAACCGACTGAAAGGTTGCATCACTCTTTCCCATTATGAACTGCCTTACAATGAATGAGGACACCAAACCCTTATTTATTTCAAAATAAGTTCATTCTGATTCCTCCCATCAAAACCACATGGAGTTGTAGCCACAAGTCTGTAACATTTTATGTGGTGGACATGCCCCATCACAAGAAAATACTGGTGCAAAATTCAGAAATGGTTGGAAGAAATTACAGAGTGAAAAATAGAACTGAAACCAGAAGCATTCTTATTAGGACTACTAGACCAAAAAATGGATAAACAATCTCAATACATAATCATACACATAGTCACTGCAACCAGAATTGCTTTTGCAAAAAACTGGAAAAAGATCAATATACGCACAGATGAAACAATAATTAGAAAAGTACGCAAATGTGTAGAAATGGACAAAATGACAATAGAACTAAAAGAAAGAGAAGAATCGGATTTTTATAAAATATGGAATAAAATTTATAAGTGGCTAGAAAACAAGCCAAAACAGAAAATAGAGAATGCAAATATATGGTGATATAAATAATTAATATTATTGTAAGTGTTAGCACTACTGTTGTTATATTATAAGACAAGGTTAAAGCAATAGGAAGGCAATGCAGAATGGAGAATTATAAAAACTAAACAGGAAAGCTGATACAGAAGGCTGTATAAGTACTTTATATTGTTATGTATGTTCTGTGTTTTGTTTGTTCTTGTGGTGTTTTTCTTTCTGTTTTTATTTATTGTTCAAATTTTTATTAGTTTTAAAATTTTTTTACAAGGAAAAGGTTATAGGGTTATAAAACATTTTGACAGCTACATCGTGCGGGGGGGAGAAGCCCCCCCGGGTCTTGCAACTTTTACAAACAAAGATAGAAAAATATCAACATTTACATAAGTATTAGCAGTTTTAAGTTTAACACAAAATCAGCAATGCTCTCTACATGGGGCTGCCCTTGGGATGCGCCCGGAGACTGCAGTTAGTTCAGAACGCAGCCGCGCGGGCTGTGATGGGGAGTACTAGGTACTCCCACGTAACACCTCTCCTGTGCGAGCTGCACTGGCTACCTGTGGTTTTTCGGGTGCGTTTCAAGGTCTTGATTACCATCTTTAAAGAGCTCCATGGCACAGGACCTAGTTACTTGCGGGATCGCATCCTCCCACACACATCCCTGCGGCCAATTCGCTCACACAGGGAGGGGCTTCTCCTGGTGCCGTCCACTAGGCAATGCCAGCGGGCGACACCAAGGAGTAGGGCCTTCTCTGTGATGGGCCCAACCCTCTGGAATGACCTCCCCCCCGACATCAGAACCACCACTGACTTCCGCTCCTTCCGGCAAAAATTGAAGACTCACCTGTTCCGATTAGCGGGCCTGGCATAATTACAACTGCTACCTCCTGGTTGACGTACTATTAACTGGTTATTTTAGGGGTATTGTTTTTAATTTAATTTGTGTGTTTCTTAGGGGTTTTAAAATTATATTTATATATACTGGCTAACTGTACAGTTCTTTTTAACTCTATTTTTAACCTCCTCCATATTTAACTGTACATATTTAATTTTCTATTTATTGTATTTTGGTGTATTCTCTGCATGGACTGTACACCGCCCCGAGTCCCTTTTGGGAGAGGGGGCGGTCTAGAAGCACAGTAAATAAATAAATAAATAAATAAATAAATCAGTATGTTTCAATCATTTGTTTTTTTCTTTCTGTTTTTAAAGATTAAAACATTCAATAAAAATTACTTTAAAAAAACCACATTTCTTTCACTTCAGAAGAATTATTTTAATTTGGCATTCAGTATTTTAAAGCAATAAAACTTAAAGATGCAGAAATAATCCTGCCAGGGAGAGATACCCAGGTTGGGACAGAGTTGTAATGTGTGTTGAGGTGAAAGACTTTTGTCTGGATGCCAACTCTGGGCAAAGTCAGGCAGACATTGATTCTTGCAAAATTAACACATCCGAAAGCAGATACTTATAAAAGATACCTTTTAAAGAAAAAGGGGAGATCTGCTAAGCCAAGGATCCCCAATCAGAGGTGGTATTCATCAGGTTGTGTCCAGTTCTAGAAAACCCGTAGAGGAAATTTTGAGTAATTTGGAGAACCGGTAAATACCACCTCTGACTGGCCCCACTCCCATCTATTCTCTGCCTCCCGAATCACAACTGATCAGGAGGAAATGGGGATTTTGCAGCATCCTTCCTCTGGAGTGGGGAAAGAATGGAGATTTTACAGTATCCTTCCCCTGTCACACCTACCAAGCCATGTCACACCCCATCAAGCCACAACCACAGAACCAGTAGTAAAAGTTTTTGAATCCCACCACTGTCCCCAACCCCCAATCTGTGGACTGGCACCTGTCTGTGGCATGCCAGAAACCGGGCCGCTCAAACACACAAAGGCCCACCCTAACAAGATCCTGGTCAGTCTAAATCTAAGAAGCATTCGATTGGTCCTTCTTTTGCTACTACATTGATCAAACGTTTATTTCCCCATTTACCCCATTTTTATGGTCTACGTTTTACTCCTGCATCATAGAAGGAAAAGAATTTTTTAACAATGTTCTTCTCTTCAACAGGAATGGTCCATGAATGATTAATAAAGTTTTAGATCCAAAATCTCCAAATGAGTGCTATAGTAACAAGTTTGGCTGTGTGATCTGTTACCACCAGAGAATGCATGCGTTGGCTAGATTATGTTGTGAGCTGGGTAACTCTTTCTGATTTTCTCTTGATTACCCTTCCCTCTGCTTCCTCTGAAAAGCTGCCCATTTAGCAGACAGTAAAAACAACACTGAGCTGAATTAAATGGACTTTGCAGCCGTGTGTGTGTGTGTGTGTCTGTGTGTCTGTGTGTGTGTGCCACATGTCATCTGGATTCTATCTGAAAAACAAAAGCTTTTCTCAATCTAGGGCAAAAAACCCAGTTTTTCTTTGACAATATCTTTCTTCGAGTCTCCCAGACATTGCATAATTTGCAAAGGCATGTTTTTAGATGCTTTGGTAATAACATTTTAGGAAACGTAGAAAACCTCTTCCCAGAGAACTTTTTGTTGGGAAATCTCTTGTTGAGTTGCTGAAACCATAACTGAAAAATGGGGTTGTAGCAAAAGGAAGAAGGAAGGATAATCCAGTTGGAGAAATAAATGGCAGTGTGGTGGAAGAAAAGAAGGTTTAATGAACAAGGACATCCTACAGTGTTTGAAACCAGCCCAATATCACAATATTTGTTGGATAAGAAAGGGACATGGCCTCATTTATAGCCTGATTGCCTCTTAGCATCCTTGAAAAGGTTGCAAAGCAGGTGTCGTTCGTCAAATAAGAGTTTTATGAAGATCAAGGGAGTTTTTCCTTTGGAATAGCATGTTTTCATGGGCAGCTTTAGTCAGTCAAAGCAGAGCCCTCCAAAGCAAACAGCAATGATCCCAAAGTGACCAAGGAATCAAGAATCTTATTTTTTTATTTTATTTATTTCGTCAAGCATGTATTAGATAAGATATAATTATAAACATGATTATGATTACTTGAAATGAATATGAATACATGGGAATATTAGGACAGGGATGGTAGTCGCGCTGGTGTGCTTATGCACGCCTCCTTACAGACCACTTAGGAATGGGGTGAGGTTGGCAGTAGACAGTCTAAAGTTAAAATTTTGTGTGTTTGAGGAAGAAGCCACAGAATCAAGTAGAACATTCCAGGCATTGACCACTCTGTTGCTGAAGTCGTATTTTCTGCAATCGAGTTTGGAGTGATTTACCTTGAGTGTGTATCTATTGTGTGCTCATAAGTATAATCTTTATTGTCATTGTACTTTAATACAACAATATTGGTTTTAACCTCACTGGTGTAAAATTATAACAGAAACGAAAAAAGAAAAAAAAAGAAAAAAACATAGCGTGTGCATGGAGTGATTGTGGTTGTATTTAAAAGTCTGACAGCCCAAGGATAGAAACTATCTTTAAACCTGTTTGTTCGGCTGGCTATACTTTGTTGTCTTCTGCCTGATGGTAGAAGTGCAAAGAGACACTGACCATGGTGTGAATCACCTCTGAGTATCTTCCTTACTCTGCTAAAGCAGCGAGATCTGGCGATGTCCTCCAGTGGTGTCAGAGGGCAACCAATGGTTTCTTATGCCGAATTGATCACTCTCTGTAGTGCCTTCCTGTCTGCAGCTGTTAAACCAGCATACCATACTGTAATATAATATGCGAGGACACTTTCTATGGTGGACGGATAGAAAGAGGTCATCAGCCGTTGTTCCACCTGATTTTTTCGCAGGACTCTAACAAAATGAAATCTCTGTTGGGCCTTTCCAATCACCAGAGACATGTTGTTTTTCCAGGTGAGATCTTGACTAATAAGCACTCCCAAGAATTTAAAAGAGGAAACCCTCTCCACACAGCCTCCCTCGATATACAGTGGGGCAGGTTCCTCTCTGTGCTTCTGGAAATCTAGCACCATCGCCTTTGTCTTACTAGTATTTAGATGTAAGTTGTTTCTTGAGCACCATGCAGATACCTTCTGGACTTCTTCCCTGTATGCTGATTCATCCTCTCCATTTATGAGACCTAGCACTGTTGTGTCATCTGCAAACTTTATTATGATGTTGGGTGGATCAGAGGATATGCAGCCATATGTATACAGTGAGTACAGGTATGGGCTGAGCACACAGTCTTGAGGGGAGCCTGTGCTGAGCTTCAGCATGGAATATGTAAAGGACCCAACCCTTAATGTTTGTGGACGATCCGTCAGGAAGTCTTTGATCCATTCACAAGTGAGGGGAGGGAAATTCAGGTTAGTCAACTTTTCAATGAGAATTCCTGGTAAGATGGTGTTAAAGGCCGAGCTATAGTCTATAAAAAGCATTCTGACATAATTCCCAGATTTCTCAAGGTGGCTCAGTGCACTGTGTATTGTTGTGGTTGAAGCTGAAGTAGTCATTGACAAGTAGGACATTGTAGCAGATAATTTTGTGTACTACACTTAGGTCAGACTGAAGGCAGTGTAGTTCTAAGTTGTCTAAGACCAAAATCTCAAGTTTGGTGGCATAAGGTATTTTATTATTTATTTATTTATTATTCATATTTATAGACCGCCCCCTCTCCCGGAAGGGACTCGGGGCGGTGTACAGTCACTAAAATACGTTATAAAATACATACAAAACAGTTAAATAATTAAATACGTAGGTGGAGGAGGTTGCAAGACTGTACATAGAATAATAAATATTAAATATAGTATATAGTATATTAAAAACTTTTTAAAACCCCAAACCCAATTAAAATGAATAAATCCCCGGGAGGTAAAACTAAGAAAGTGCCAGGCCAGCTGATTGAAATAGGTGAGTCTTTAACTTTTGCCGGAAGGAACGGAGGTCGGTGGTAGTTCGAATGTCAGGGGGGAGGAGAGGAGCAGAGGAGCAGAGGACGCTTCTGGTGAAATATCTCTGGACTTGCTTGATTGTATTAATGTCCGATATGCAGTACGGGTTCCAGACAGATGAACTGTATTCGAGAATAGGTCTAGCAAAGGTTTTGTATGCTCTGGTTAGCAGTGCAATATTACCAGAGAAGAAGCTATGCAAGATTAGATTAACAACTCTTAATGACTTTTTGGCAGTTACAGAGGGCTCTGGCATGCATCATCTGTGCTTACATCAGGATGGCTGATGCAAGGAATTCATGCTTTTAACTTGTGTGTCTCCCCTTTCCTCTGAATGTATTCATGTAAGGCTCAGAAGCCAGATCTCAGAAGGGAAGGGGCAAGTATATTTTTTCCTTTTTCAGACTAAAATATAATGTCGTCTATGCTCAGGGCAACTGAGGAGTGCTGAACTGTTTTCAATTGAAGTTCCCCAAATATTCTGCCTGCCAACTGAGATCAAACACACAATGTCGGCAGAAATTAAACAGAACTGATTTGCAAAAGGAATTGTGATTGAAACAAAGTTCAGAAAAGAAAACTTTGGTTGGTGTGGCAGCTAATGGAGATAGAATAATAAGAAACTTGCCTTTTTCCAATCATTGCACTTGCTGGCTTTGTACTTTTTCATTATGTCCTTCAATCAACACTTAGCTTTTAAAGAAGGCTTTGTATATGGCAAGGCATGATTTCTAAACCATGTAGCACTTAGCACATTTTTTTTAAAAAAATGGCTGACTGCTGTTTTATTATCTTTCAGGTAGATACAGTATGCCTGCGTCTTGTTTTATTAGCTTCATTATTTCTAAAAATTATGGTTCCAGTACTAAAGAAAATGATGCAGTTTGGAGGAGGATGGAGAAGGATTAAATAAATAATGTGCATGTTAAAAAAAGATTTTCAACACAAAGTACTACACTGTTGTGCACTGTAGGGAAAACACACTAATTTGTCTTCTCTTCACTTTACTTTAGCTTTTATAACCTATATCACAGAAAGCTTTCAGAACAACCCAGAGAGAAAGCTAGACAACAAATGTATTTTTTTTGATCCACAAAACCAGAGCAGCTGCTAAAATATCTATATACACATCTCTAACACTGACATTACCAGGAGAAATTTGTTTGGTTCTTGAAGGCTGTATGCAGTGCTGGGTCAAGGGTGCACAAAAATACACATGCGCATTCATTATGTCAGCATGCATGCCCAAAATCAACTTCGTCCCTTAGTTATTTCACTGCATTTGGGAATGCCTTCCAGGGAACATCTGCACCCAGGGGTGGGCTTCAAAAATTGCAGCAATGGGTTTGCTGCCCTGTTGCTGGGTGAGTGTGGTCATGGTGGGCGTAGCCTTGTCAGCCTCCTGTACTACGAGGCGGGTATGTGTGTGTGTGTCATTTTTTTGCCTTCCCCAGGCTCTGGAAGCTTTCTCGAGCCTCTGGGAGGGCAAAAACTGCTTCCCCTGGGCTCCGGAGGCCTTCTAGAGGCTGGAAACAGGCCTGATTATGGGCTTCCAGAACCTCCACTAGGCCCATTTTCCCCCCTCCCTGAGCCTCCACGTGGACCCTACACTTACCTGGCATGATGAACGGGCCGTGTGGAGACACCTGGGAAGGGAGAGAGGGGCAGGGTGGGTGTGGCCAGCCAGGGGTGGCATTTGGGGTTCGCCATCCTGGGCAGAATCCTAGCTAGAGCATCGCCTGAACCCATGCGAACCACCAGCACTTGCACCCTTACATCTCCATCTACCTGTCCTTTTCTGGCATAACGTCCTAGTAATCCCTGTTGAATTTCTAGAAGCTGCTTCCATTTCTATGGGGCAGGGCTAATGTATTAACATCACTAAATGGATGTATTTGCTTAGCAAATGGTCATTAACTTTCTAGTTTTCAGTTCAAACTGTCTAGGTGAGCTTGTGACCAGTTTATAATTCAAGCAATATATCACAGGTATAGGTATGAATTTAGGTATTTATTTGGTCCTTCTTGTAGTCCAGTTGGTGTCTCCAATACCCAGTAGGCCTTTCTGATATACTAGCTTCAGTGCATCTTCTTCACCAGGGTGTCAAACTTGTGGTCTGTGGGCCGGATGTATCATGCGCGCTGTCCATGCCCGGTTTAGCGAAGGGGGAAAAGTTGTGATACATCACATGACAACAACATGATGCCACACGTTTGACACCCCTGTTCTTCATTGTTGTTCAGATAATCTACTAAAGCCCTTTTTTCTTCAGTCATTTACTTGCAATATTCCATACTCACCAGGGGTGAGTTCCTGCCAGCATTACTACTGGTTTGGTGCCCGATAAAGTTTGCATAGCTGTGCTGGCTTCCTCTACTGCCACCCCCCATCCCGGTTTGTCTCTGTATTCTGAATTACTTCTGGCAATCTTTGATTTCTCTGCTCTTAGTAGACCTTTGCAATTCTTCCAATTCTTCTGTGAATATTTTGTATGATAAATCAATGTTGATCTTCTAACCTCTGTTCTGTTATTTATGGATGTTGTTCTTTCCAGAATTGGTCCATTTGTTTCAAATATCCGCTTCTTGTTGGGCTTAATGTATAATAACAGATAATTGTTTCTTTGTAAGGATAAGGATCCAGTAGTTCTTCAGCTGTTGACCCCTATTACTCAGCTAGCAATCCTGATTTTTCACCAGATGTCCAGAAAATCCAACATCTAGTGTAGTTCCTGTAACCCAGATGACAATCACTTTGGTATGCTTTGGCTTCTGTAATTTATGACTCCCCTTAATTTTTTATGGGAGAGACACTGTTTGTCTGAGTCCTCTGATGGGACCTGTAAGTATGGTTGAACCTCTGTCCTAGCTCTCCTCTTCTTCAGAGCAACAACCTCCACATGAACTTCAAGGTAGCCCAATGCACAGTCAGACAGAGCTACTGAGTCCTTCCCAAAGACTTGAAACAGGCAGATGTTAATGTTTTGATGGTTTTTGAGATATTGTCTCAGGGTGCAACTGTTGTGAATAAAGCTGCCTTTTGCAATTAATCAATGGTGATTTTTGTCAATGCCATTGATGTCCTAGTGGTGCTTCAGTTGCTTTGAGATTTCACTCAGGGTGTCTATTAACATTGGGACTACGCTGCTCTTTTTTGGCACAGTCATTCTAATTCTTTGTGTTTTGTTAGCGTCTCCAGTTTTTTCTCTTACGTTTTGCTCTTTCCAGGTACTTCCACATCCACTATTCAGAACATGTTTTGTCTTTCTTATCAACAGTTGTGTAGTCTGCAGTGTTATATGGCAAGTGCCTATCTGCTTGAATTCTAAAGTCCCAGAACACTTTAGCTTCTTCATTTTCTTATTACTTTATTTTATGGTTCTACCATTTCTTGCTTGCAGGCAAATGATATTCCTGCAGATCCTCCAAAGCACCATTGTTGCTACTTTGTCATACCATTGTTTGTAATCAGCATAGGTGGTCTTCTTGCAGCAGCTAACCAGGTGAGCCACTGTTCCTTCAGCTCTTTTGCAGAGGTGCCACTTATTGTCAGTTGCCGTGTTCTCAATTCTGGCCTTGTATGCATTTGTCCTTAAGGCTTGGTCTTGTGCACCCAGAATTAGCCACTAGGTCCCTTTCTTTAACATTCCTGCTCTTAGCCATTGCCAGGTCTTGTTATAATATACTTTCACTGCCACTTTTTCAACATGCTGGTTGTGCAAAGCTTTGTCTTCCCATGTCTGCTTTCTGTTCTTTAGATATTCTTCCAATTCTCTTCTTCTTCAGTCACCTGAGCTACTTGCAATATTCCACACCCACTCATTTTCTTGGTTGGTGGAGTTTGTCAACATTGCTGTGTGGATGAAGGACATGATTCATTTTCATTGTCATTCTGGTCTTCCTATCCAGGGCTTTTAGTTCCCCTTGAGTCCAGCCTGGCATTTCCTCTTTCATGGGTGTTATTACTTTTGAGTGATCTTTATTAATCCCTTGGTTTTCTTCAATTGCCTTTTTCACAAGCTTCATGTTAAACTGACTTCTTCCACCTTGGATACATTTTCTTATTATCTTGCAAAGTTGAACACACTCCAATTTATTAGTGAAACCTCCAGTATTCTTCCTTGTCTGTCATTTTTTCATTAAATCAATAGTTTCATTAGAGATTTTTAACTGTACAAAGTATTTTTTCTGGCCGTGATATAGGTATAGCAGGTTTGAGGACAGGTTCTTTGCCTAATCATTTTGAACTCTAATGTTCATCTCCCCCAAATCTTGCAATAGAGCGAAGCGGTTTGGTAAATTAATCTCAAAATCGCTGCTCTTCTCTAACAGTTTATCTATCTTTATTTTCATTTTCGTGATCTCTTTATCATTTTCATACAATCTTCATACAAAAGCGGAGGGGTCCCAAAAAGGAATATAGTTGCCATTGAATTCACTGAAATGGATTAAAAATAAGTAGGTCAGAATAGAATCTTGTTAGTACAATCTTGTATTTGAAGACTGTATTTCAAGAGAAACCAAATCTTCCTATTTTGAAAAAAATATAAGTATTTCAATAAAAAAAACCTAACACATTAAATTATATATAGAATCAAGGGATAGCAGGATAGAATCAAGATCACGTGAAGTGTTAATACCACTTTATAATGCTTTGGTAAGGCCACATTTGGAATACTGCATTCAGTTTTGGTCACCATGATGTAGAAAAGACGAGGAGACTCTAGAAAGAGTGCAGAGAAGAGCAACAAAGATGATTAGGGGACTGGAGACTAAAACATATGAAGAACGGTTGCAGAAACTGGGTATGTCTAGTTTAATAGAAAGAAGGACTAGGGGAGACATGATAGCAGTGTTCCAATATCTCAGGGGTTGCCACAAAGAAAAGGGAGTCAAACTATTTTCCAAGGCACCTAAGTGTAGAACAAGAAACAATGGGTGGAAACTAATCAAGGAGATTAGAATTGAGGAGAAACTTCCTGACAGTTAGAACAATTAATCAGTGGAACAGCCTGCCTCCAGAAATTGTGAATGCTCCAACACTGGAAGTCTTTAAGAAGATGTTGGATAACCATTTGTCTGAAATGGTATAGGGTTTCCTGCCTGGGCAGGGGGTTGGACTAGAACACCTCCAAGGTCCCTTCCAACTCTGCTATTGTATTGTATTGTATATCAAACTGCTTTTTTATCCAATGAAAACTAGCTATGTTGAAAGAGACAATAATTTTAGCTGATTAATACCTTCTCAGCAAAACTTAGCAGGCAGAATATTAGCAAGTTTTTTCATCACATTGGCCTTTGGAACAATTCAGCCAAGCATATCAAGAGGAACCATCTAAATTCTATTTCTAATGCCACGACGGAGTGCGTTCCATCTAAAATTTCTTATTTTGTGGCTGAATGTTATAGCCTAATTGTGGGCTGTCCGTGGCTCTTCCACATCCCTGGTATAGAATTCTGAAGAATTTGAAAATCTCAGAAAAATTCATGGAAAAATGAAGAGAGATTTTTTTCTTCAGTTTTTGCATCGCTCCTATGTAATTCTCCTTTGAAACAACTGCTGCTCAATATGATTATTTCACATTTGTTCAACAAACAGGGCACCTCATCTTTGTCTATGTTATGTTTGGTTAAACATTTTTGGATAGGTATACCTGGGAAATCCTGGGAGCATCCTTAGACTCCATCTGCTCTTGTCTTTCCCTCTCTTCTTGAGTGGAATATTTCACTGTTGTAGCAGAAGTGCAGATAGTAGCACAAATGTAAGTTAACTATGAAAGACTCCAGTATGAAATCTTAATTCAACAACTTTTCTCAAAGTTTTCCCATTTAATTCACTAGATCTCATCTTGGATTTTAAAATATGAATTTCAGTGGTGCTCTTTGATCTGATTTTTAAAGCTTTCTGAAAATAGGGGTCTATTCACTTACAATATAGCTGTCAGGCAAATGGATTTCCTCCCCACCCAGTCCCTCAAACTGCGAAGAAAGCCCTTAGTTTGTAGTGCAAATTTGATCTCATGATTGCTGAGGCCTACTCATGCCGAAATCAATCCGTATTTTAAAGTGGCAAAGAAATATTGGGGCTCATACTTTAGTCCACTTGTTTTAACGATGGCAAATATTAAACACTTGGCATATAAAAATCATAGTGCCAAGATTACTGCAAGTCCTGATGAGTTCTTTAAAAAGGGAAATGATGCAACATTATTTTCTGCATTCTTGTTTTATCAAATTAAACTATATTGAAATTTTATTTAGATTATAAGTATATATCAATTTCTAGAAATGTTGCTGCTTGGAAATAATCATAGCACAGGTTAATTAACAAAACCTGCTTGGATTAGTGAAAAGAGTTCATTTTAATAGATTGTTTTCTGTAAAGTTAAATCAGGCTGATAATATAGGAGCTAAAACTGAATTTGCTTGGGATTTTATTTATTTATTTGTTCATTTATGGGGGAAGAGCATGTCTCCATTGAAGTCCATGTGAGAGAAAAATAGCAGATTTCCATTGGCTACACAATTTGCCAGATTGAACCAACTTTTTGCGTATTTTGTTTCTAATTTTCTACACAATAGTTTAAAAAATAGCACTGCAAGAAGTAATCCTAGAATTTGTTTTTGATTTGCAATGCCGCATCAAGTGAAAATGGTGGGGTCAACATGTGAAGAGATCAATATGCTAGGATTAGGTTTTCAAAGAAGCTGATCGTCTTTGCTTACTTGCTTTGCCATTTTTCCAGAAATTAAAACCAACCTGGCTACTCATTTATGTTGAACAAAATGTTTCAAATTTGAACACGGCAAGCTATATCTATATAACCGAACAAAGAGAACTAGAGCACATTGTGCCTCAGGCCTGTACTTCTGGGGAAATATGAAATGTGTGCAGGCAGTCCAGTTTTCAATTCACTTCATTGATTGGGATATTGTTTACTTCTTGATTGTTGTTTTGATGTTAATCTTGGTGTTAATCTATGCTCATCTAAGTATTGATTCTGGTGGGGAGGTGTTTTGGTCTTTTTGTTCTCATTTTGTCTTGTTGACTGTCTCTTTTTTACAGTATGTAGTTGTTGTTTATGTCTATGTGTCTCTTGATGGCCAATTTGTCAGAGTGCCAGGCTTCCAGGAATTCTCTCTTGTTTTTGGACTTGGTTTGGTCTAAGATGATCATAATATGGATGCATAAAAGCAACCTATGTTCTGCACAATAAGATCGTGCAACATTGCTAGGGCAGAAAGCTAAACACTGCCTTATAACTTTTCTTTTTCTTATAAAAACCTATGTTAGAATTACTGGCCAAATTTAATGTCACTAGCTGAGTGTTTCTCAACCTTGGCCACCTGAAGATGTATAGACTTCAACTCCCAGAATTCATGCTGGTGAGAGAGTTCTGCCCTAGTTAATGGAGTTGGGGAGGGGTTGAGAGAGCGCGAGACCCCCTACTCACTATATCCATGCTTTCATTAATTTTTATGGAAGCACAAATCAATGGTTGGCCAATGTCTTCTTCCAGTTTTTTTTTTAAAAAAGCATTTCTGGGAAATTACACTTCCCAGGTTTTTTTTCTCAGAATGGTCTTTTGCTATTGGGGCCAAAGCAAGTCAACTCAATTTTGAAAGAAAGAATTGTAGACCCAGAAGTCCAATTGGATTTTTAAAAAATACACATATGATATATTTTCCCAGTTATGAAAAAAAGGTTAATAAGAACAAAAGTTCAGTTGGATCCCGTATGCTAATCTGATTTAGAGAGTTGGAGTGAATCAAATCAGCTAGTTCATCCTCATGTCCCTCTAACCATAGCATGAAGTCCCTCTCTAACCATTGTTAAGCAACAACCCACATGACATCACCTGAATTTCACCTCTAGTTGCAGCTCCACCCTTATTTCCAATAACTGGTACCACCAACCCAGGAAGTACAAGTGTCTCCCACTTCCTATCCTTTTAAGCAGTCCAGGATGTTTTGGTGAATAATACCGAAGCCCCTAGAAATGTAAAAGAGCCAAGACAGGTGCACTTTCCCAACCATCCACTAGGGGCAACCAGTGCTGTTTCTGCTCAAGTCTTGAGCCCCATCACTTTTTCAACAATTTCCCTAAAGAAATTGCCAGAGAAGCAGATGGAATTTTGAATCCTGAACTAATTCAAGAGTTACACATGCAAGTTGGCAAGTAAATAAATAAATAAAATATAAGAACTCTTGCCTCAAAGAGGAGTTTCCCTGCATAGAATAGGAAAGTCTCCATCCCATCTCCATCGTAAAATAAATATAATAAATATGATAAGTAAATACGATAAATAAATAAGATAAATAAGTATAAATATAATTATAATACATCAATAACAAATAAATATTGTGTGTAAACTTGTGTGTATGTAAGTAAACAAGTACCAGTAGATTAAATAAGACAAATAAGCAAATAAAAAAAACAAATAAAGTTAAATAAAGCCAAAATCAGATCTAAGCTACCACTAGGCACACAAAGGAAAACTCATCAGTGAGCAAGTTTAATTCAGCCCACCCAGAGATTTTATTTACTTCTCCTTCGTGAGCTCATCTACCTCTCACCACCATTATACAGCATCACCTCACAAAGGAAAAGCCAAGCAAACTGATGGGCTGAATGAAGGCTACTCAGAATTTTATTTATGTTTCAATATTTCAATATTGGCAACAATGTCAGTACAAAATCTCGTTGATGAGTTTGGTGGAATCAGAGGATTAGCTAACAAGAAAAATGCCGTAGAAAAATCAGTGTCACTGAAGAAAGCAGGGAGATCTCTGGAGAAATGCACAATTTAGAAGGAAAAACGATGCAGAGGAGAGAACTGGAAAGATTTCTGTGCTTAGCAGAGTAAACTACAGTAGGGCTCTTGCTCCATCATACTGTACTTGCCTTTCATTCTTGGGAGAGGAGGGGAAACTTCAAGACAAACACAATATTAAGCAATTCAGTTTGTTCTATTTTCTGAGCTGTTGATATACACACAGCAATATGTTGCATGGTCATTATTATGTGATACCGTATACTTTTCTTCCTGTTTTTCTGTCCACAGCAGAGGCTTTTGGATGATCAGAATAAGTGACAGAAGATTTATTACGTTTAGGGAGCATCGGTGTATTGAGCATTTTTAAACAGAAAACATTCCTATGTTAAGCTGAGTCATGATTATGTCATTGTTTAATCCATGCAACACACTGAATCTTAATTACAGAGGGTGGGTTTATGCAACAATCTAGACTTGTGTTTATTAGCTAATTTATGGGACAGAATGTGACACCTATTCATTGTGGTGAGATGAAGCTCCGCAAGAACATGAAGGTACTTATTATTAGGATCTGTTGCTCAGTCAGTCAGATATTCAGGCTGGATTTGGCATTTCTATTCACCTATCAAGTCCTTCCCAAGAACCTGGAATGGGCAGGTGTTAATGTTTGTTGGTTTTCTTGTTTGCAGACAAATGAAATTGCTTGCAGATCTTCCAAGGAACCATTGCTGCTACTTTGTCATGCCGTTGCTTGTAATCAGACGGGGTGATCTTCTTGAAACAGCTAACCAAGTGATCCACTGTTTCTTCAGCTTTTTTGCAGAGGCGGCACTTGCTGTGGGTTGCCATATTCTCAATTCTGGCTTTGTATGCATTTATACTTAAGGCTTGGTCTTGTGCAGCCAGAATTAGTCCCTTGGGCTCCTTCTTCAACTATCCTAGTTGTAGCCATTGCTAGGTTTGGTTATTATCTGCTTTCCCTGCCACTTTTTTTTAATGTACTGGTCACATAAAGCATTGTCTTCCTATGCCTCTTTTCTGTTCTTCATTTGGATTTTCTTGTAGGCCAATTTGGTGTCTACAATACTCCAATAGCCTTCCTGATATACTAGCTTCAGTGCATCTTCTTCAGTCCCCTTCAGGTATTCTTCCAAAGCCTTTTTTCCTTCTTCAATTGCCTGATGCACTTGCAACATTCCACACTCACCTATTTTCCTTGGTAAGTAGAGTCTGCCAATGACGCTCCGAGGATGAAAAACTTGAGTCATTGTCATTTTTTTTCTAGTCTTCCTCTCCAGGGCTTTTAGTTCTGCTTGAGTCCAGTCCCCTCTTCCATCCGTGCATCTAACGACTTGAATTCTCCCAGGCTTTAATTGCCTTGATGATATTTCTTCCACTGAGTTTGAACGTAATTATTTTTTCAGTCTCTTGATTATCATTATATTAGTTAGATTTATATGCCATCCGATGCCCAGCAACTCATGCTACAAAAGATTGCTCCATTTTTCCAATTGTTATTAAAACTCTATACAGTTTTTTAGAGAAAGCCCAGGTGAATTTATTTAGCTTTATATACAGAATCAAATACTGTACATGCTTAGATATATTTGTTAACATTAGAGCTTTCTGATTCATGATTCATCTAGATAAACAAATGCAAACTTTATGCTGGAGCTGAAAAAAACCTTAGTTGCAAAAGTGATTAAAAATATGGACAGGTGATACTTAATCTGGTAGCAGCTGTCACAAAACTTTTATTATGCTGAAAGAGTTTTATGGGGGTGAATGTGTCACAGTAAAAGACAATATTCCCCTAGCTAATTAAAATCTATTATGATGGAAGAGCCATAATTGCCTTTCAGCAGCTTGAAGAAACCAGCTGCATATGAATTTCAAGAAATAATTTGAGAAGTAAAATGAAATTTCAGACATCCATATTTGTATCTCTGTCCCAAAGAGGGCAACAATGGTTTTACAATAGAAGAAGATATAGAACAATTTACTCAGTTTCCATTGTTTTCAATGAAACTCAATCCCTAGCAAGGATGTTTATGAGCCTTTTGTTTCCTTCTGCAATTAATTTTTCTTAATCAACTATATTTGGCAATGAGACATCAGAGGAAAACTTCGATCTGAAGATGCATATATCATAACTTTGATCCATGTCAGTGTCACAAATTTTATGTATCACTAAGTTCCAGTCATTCTTCTCTGGGTATGTAATTTTTAAATTTACTGCTAAGAAATGTAAATGCACTCTGATCTGTAACTCTCTCTAATGGAAGCATATTTTTAAAGCAACAGTCTAGTGTTAATACAATTACTTCTAATATCTACCTTTTTGCATACAACTTGTCAAAGCACCTGTGTTGGTACATATTTCCAGCTACATCTTTGTGCTAATTTTTCCTTAGAGAGCACTGAATATTAAGAACCCTCATTGGTGCTATTCATTACTGCTCATTGGTGCTACATGGAACCTGATTTGATATTTGATTGATTCCATTGCCACAGGAATCTGTGGCAGACCTCTTTATAAAGTGGGTTGTCTCCTCTCCCATGTTATACCTATGTTAGAAGTAGCTTAGGAACATAAGAACAGTCTGTCTGGTTCAAAACTGTTTACTTTAGTTGGTTATTATTATGTTCTCCAGTTTCTCAGTCAAAGCGATTCCTTTCTAATGTTTGCTAAGAGTATAATCTGTTTTAGCAAAATGTCTTTGCCTTTAAGCTAGATTCCTCAGGAATATATGGATATACACCTGTGATGGCGAACCTATGGCATGGGTGACAGAGGTGGCACGCAAAGCTGTCTCTGCTGGCACATGCGCCGTCGCCCCACATCAGATCTCCGTGGCATTTCTTTCATGAGCTTCTGTTTCCTTGCAAACAACCCCATGCCTGCACATGCACACACTAGTACATATCCATGTGTGTGTGTGCTCACACATGTCCACACATGTGCATGTCCATAAATGTGTGCGTGTGCATGTTCGCACATGTGCACATGCACATGTCTGCACATGCACACGCTCGCACATGTGTGAGTTTGTGCATGTCCTTGCATGTGTGCATTCGCGCACGTGCTTGCACCTTTCAGTTTGGGCATGTACACACACAGTTTGGGTACTCAGAGTCTTAAAGGTTCGCCATCACTGATAGACAGTATCTATAAAGGGTTCAGGTTTGTTCGTTTTTGCAACGAACTTTGGTACCATATTCTTCTGATCTATCTATCCATCATCCATCCATCCATCCATCCATCCATCCATCCATCCATCCATCCATCCATCCATCCATCCATCCATCCATCCATCCATCTATCTATCTATCTATCTATCTATCTATCTACTATTTACCTACTTACCTACCAGTGGTAGATTCCGGATCCCGTTGCAACCGGTACAGTTGCAACAGGGCCTGGGGTACTCCACATGAATGCCTGTGGTGCGTGCGCACATGCGCACGGTGCACACATGCATCTTATCATCCAGCAACGCCTCCGCGACACTCCAGCTTCTCAGCGGAGCATCGCGCAGGCGCTGTACTTGCTGTGCGTGTGTGCGGAAGCACCGAAGAGTTTAAAGACAGGCAAGGAATGCGGGTGGGTGGGCGGGCCCTCCAGGCAGGGCGTACTGCCTGCAACCCACCACTGCTACTTACCTACCTACCTACTGTAACTTGCTGCAATTTCTCTATCCATCCTACAGCACTGGGGATTTCTTGGTGATCTCTCAGCCAAATTCAAGCCAGATCTGATCTTTCTCAGCTTTTTCAACATTAGTGACGATGAGATCTTTTTAAGGGAAGATTTTAGGATAGGCACTTCTTCCATCACTTGAGCTGTATCCCCTCCCTAACCAAGCTGTTGAAAGGACAGCCTAGAAAAGTTATGTCCATTTGTTTTGTTGTTTTCCATTAATCCTGAAGTGATAGATTTAAAACATTTATCCAGTTCTGTCTTATCTAATTAAGTAGGATTTTCAAGCCCAATCTGAATATAGTCTGTTCGTGTGGTTGTCCTTTGTTTGCAGTCATAGAGGAATGGGGTCTGATTTAGCATGACATTTTAAGGTTCTTAAGTTTTGTTTCAGTTCTCCCTCTTCTTTCCCTCATTCCTAAAATGAGTTCCCGTGGCCACCAAAACCGGTCCATTAAAGCCTTCTATGTATGAAATATCTATGGTAGAATCAATGCATGACTAAAGGAGAAGGCACTCTTCAGTCTAATCATAACGGCTAGAAACATGTTCTTTTTCCCTTTAAGCCAAAAGGCACCAATGTAATTGTCACCCTGAAGGCAAGAAGCTATTTCACTGCTGCTATATGGTTTGAATATTTAAAATGCTGATGGTGCACTGTATACATTTATTCTTAATTAAAAGGCTGCAACAGTTTTGGTAATTTAGTAAAATGGATGGCCCTTGCAAAAGAAAAATTATAATAAGGTTCAGCAAATGCACTCTTTCAATATTAATGAATATAATGCCACACACTGAACATAGAAGAGCATTAGGCCTCATGTTTTCCTGAATGTGAGGAGCTGCATTAAGAGATAATGCAATTATAAAAAGTCATGGACAACAGCATCTGTATAATTGTACTTTCTCTCACATGCTCTTCTATAACAGAAGGTTGACTAGCTGGGTCACCCAGCACATCAACGAAGGGAGTCCTGTAGAGAGAAACATTGGGAAATGCCCAATATAGTAAATATTTGATAGGGGTGAAAATCAAGGAAGAAATGAACTGTCATTAACTCATCCTAGACCTGTGTTACTGTCCAACTAAGGAGGAAAAGACTAATTGCCTAGCGGTGGTTGGTTGGGAAAGATGTATGCAGAGGTAGTCCTTTAGAGCCCTATCCAATGCATTTTAGAGATATTTAGAGTTTTTTTAAAAAAGACTTTAAAGAGATCCGGCAGCTACGCTTGGGAGCTCACTGCAAGAGAGGACCATTTGGGGAGGACCAAGGCTAGCCAAAAATTAGGGGGAGACGTTTAATGCATTGGAAAGCACCAGTACAATAATTGGGGATGATTACTCAAGATTATAATTCAAGGGTAGCGTTCCTTAAACTTTTTTTTTTCTCATAGGGCCCCTACTCACTTCTAAAAATTATGGAGAACCTCAAAAGAGCTTTTATTTGTAGGGATTATTTTACTGATATTTACCATTAAAAAATTAAAAGAGACACATTTACTGCTGCTGTTGCAGCTGCTGCTACTCCTTCTAGTGAATGTTGGAGAGGATTTTAATATGATCGTTTTTCAACATAGGAAGGCAAATAGTTTTGATTTTTGCAAATCATTTTTCAAGATAGGTTGGCAAATATTTTTTTTTATTTTGCAGACCCCTGAAAGGGTCTTGGGGGGAAAGCCCTCCCATGCGTCCTAGGGTCACATTTTAAGAAACACGGGTGTCAAACTTGTGGCATCACATTGCTGTTATGATGTTTCATGACATTTTTCCCATTCACGGAGCTGGGTGGGTGTGGCCTGCATGTGACACATCTGGCCTGTGGGTCGCCATTTTGACACCCCTGGTCTAGGGGAATAGCTTTATCAGGAAGCAGCCAAGCTCACAAACTGATAGAGATTACTGTACTCTTTGCCTTCTATATTAGAAAGTGGGATAGTTGAGGGAGGAGCCAATGTCACAACGATACAGACGTGCGGTCTCGATACTCCGAGACTGCAGCCGATACTTTTGCCACTGGGTGGTCCAATCGGACCTAAACTGTCCCGCAGAGACAGTGAACAGGAAGAATC
The DNA here is from genome assembly GCF_964273705.1 of Natrix helvetica. NCBI lineage: Eukaryota > Metazoa > Chordata > Lepidosauria > Squamata > Natricidae > Natrix > Natrix helvetica. The sequence goes on from NC_138552.1 coordinate 147,907,805, forward strand.
CGTCTTGCTGATCTCAGGGACATCGCAAAGTCCCTGATCAATCCAAAAGAAGTTCTTCAAGCCGGCGACAAAAAATCCAGCCATTAGACTGATGAAGTCAGGGCAGCTCTAAAACGGAGGGATATGGAAAGAGAAAGTGTTTCCAGCTGGTGAGGAATTTTTACCGTTTTAGAAGAGACTGCCAATAAAAAACTTAAAATTAATTTAAATTGAAGAACAGAAGAAATAAGAAATAAATAATCGATAATGATAATAATGTATACAATGTGTAGTGTTATGATAAGTAATAATTGGATATGAATTTTGAATGGTACCTATGAAAGGAAGATTAGAAATCCTTTTGGATTATATATAAAGGTTAATAAAAAAAGAACTAAGTTAGATACAGTTAAGTTTTGATTATTAGGGGGGAAATGTTATGATACAGGATATAGTTAAATAAAGGAGGGATAATGATAACAACGTATATATAGGTATGGGTACAACATAAGGAAACTAGATGTAAATTGTAAACAGTGATTTGGAAAGGAGGATTAGAAAATTTTGTTATTAAATATTATGGATGTTTAATTAAAATAGGACATAAAGATTCAGAGTTATTGGAGGATTTTAGAAATAGTAAATGAAATGCCAGTAAGTGGTTATGTATTAAATCTTGGTATATTTTATGACGAATGACATTTAAACAATTATAGTCAAATGAAAATGGGGGTATGATGATGGTAACATGTATAAATATCTGAGTTAAAATATTTGAGTTAATATGAATTATGTTTGTTGACTGTGGAAGAGATGCACGAAAGCCTTTTTTGCAACCAACTGATACACTTCCTACAGTATGTAAAGAAGGATGTGTTGTGTTTGTTTTGAAAATTACAAATTAAAAAAAATATTTTTAAAAAAGAAAGTGGGATAGTTGTTGAAAAGCATCATATTCTTACACCGGTTCTTTGGTCAGTGTAAGCATAGACTGATGGGGAAATGAGATTGCAAACAACCAAGGCAAAATCTATCCTGTTTCGGCATGAAGCTACAGGGGTACTTTTGGAAAAGGGAAATGGCAGCTAGGAACAGATGTTGCTAAGGCCACTGCCTGATAAGAAAGAAGGACATGCCATTTTAACAACTTCCTTTTGCTCCTCATTCTGTACATGTAGCAAATGTGGCAGCTTGTTGTTTATATGTGTAGAGATACTTGGTCTTTATCCATTTTGAAAAAGCTCATAGAAAAAGAGAAATTAGAAGTAAGATCATAAATCCAGCTCATCTAAAGGAAATTGAACAAATCAAAACTGGGGGAAACCTTGACGGAAAGGATAAGTATTGTTTCCTTTAAATCTAGATTGCTGCTCTTTTGTTATCAGAAGCAAATGACCTTGCTTTCTGTCATAGTGATCTTCTCATTGTGGAGAATGAAGCACTGTTCACTGGAGGAACATCCTAGGTTCCAAAAGTATTAACAGAGTCGCAGTTCAGGAAGGAACCTCTAAGTCCTTCTACGCCATGGGTCAGCAACCCGTGGCTCTGGAGCCACATGTGGCCCTTTCATCCCTCTGCTGCAGCTCCCTGTCACCAGTCGGCATCACAATTTTGAGAGGAGCTTCCAGTTTGGGAGGGGGGAGCAGGGCATGCCCGGAGGAGACTCTATGGCAAGGGGCGGGTTTTCCGGTCAGCTCCACAATTGATAGGGTTTTCGATTAGGACAGGTAGAGAAAAAAGGAAGCCGTGCTAGGAGGAGGCTCTATGGTGGGGAAACCGGACTTCCGGTTGTCTCCAGAATTGAAGGGGGGGGGCTTCCGGTTAGTACCTTTGTGGCTCTTTGAGTGTTTAAGGTTGCCGACCCATGTTCTACGAATCCCCACCAATGTGTAAGATCTAATGCTATAGCAGCCTTGAAATATCAAACATTTAAATCAGTGGTTTTGTGTGAACATCAATTCCCATAATCCCTCAATTGGCTTGCTTGAATTCTGGGAGTTCACACTTCTTAAAGTTGCCAAGGTTGAAAAACCCTGATTTTAGCCTCTGATTCATCACAGGTTACAAGAATAGGGTTCTCCACATGTTTTAAGACCACAGAAATAGCTGCTAGTCATATAAACAACTTAACAGAGTAAGATAAGCAGTGACTTGATGTAATATCAGCTTCATGTGTTCAGCTAAGCCCAGCTGGGCTTTGAAATGTACTTGAGAGTTCAGTTTGAGGGAGAACTAATTTATTAAAAAGAGACTGAAAGTACCAGCCAATTTCATGTTTTCAACTCAAAAGGAACATTGACCTCTGAACTGGAGGACAGAAAGTGATTTTTTTTTAAACAAAGTTTTATTGGTTTTTAAAAAATAAAAAGGAAAAAGGTGCTGGGAAAGGTTACAAATTTTGGCAGTTGCAATATGCGGCAGGTGTCCCCTCCCCCCATACTCATGCTATACATTTAAACAAAATTCAGTACAAAATAACAATATTTAGTCAGCATATAAATTCATATAGGTCAGCATATAAATTCATATAGGTTCCAGACGGAGCTTGGGCCACCTCCTGTAACCTTGACCCGCCCCCGGGTAGAGGACCTGGTGGTTGCGTGGAATAATGCGACTACCGGGGCCTTGAACCGGGTGGCGCCTTTGCGGCCTCTCCGGCGGCAACGATCCACCCTGGCCCCTTGGTTTACCGAGGAACTAAGGGTGATGAAATGCCGCAAGAGACGTCTAGAGAGTCGTTGGAGATCCTCTCGCTCCGAATTTGATCGAACACAGGCACGAGCCCATTTAAGGACGTACCTTGTGGCATTGAGAGTGGCCAAACGCCAATATTGTGCCACTCTCATTGCATCCGCGGAGAACCGCCCTGCCGCCCTGTTTTGGGTGTCCCGCTCCCTCTTGTTTCAGAGGCCGCGGGAGGCCCCTCTACAGGGCAGGGCAGAGGAATTTGGTAAATATCTGCAGGATAAAATTGCTCAAATCCGGAGGGATTGGGTCCCTGTCAGTGGTCCAATGGAGACGTCCATGGCGAGTCTTGAGGAATCGATCTGGGAGGAGTTTGACTTGGTTGCCATCGAGGATTTGGACAGAATGAGTGGACGACTGCGACCCACCACATGTTTATTGGACCCGTGCCCCTCCTGGCTTGTACTGGCATCCTGGGAGGTTACACGAGACTGGCTCCTGGGCCTAGTGAATGCTTTGTTGAGCGAGGAGTCTCTCCCGGCCGCCTTGAAAGAGGCGGTGGTGAGACCCTTGCTCAAGAAGTCTTCCCTGGACCCTTTGGAGCTGGCCAATTATCGTCCTGTCTCCAACCTTCCCTTTTTGGCGAAGGTTGTAGAGAGTGTGGTGGCCTACCAGTTTCCACGTCATCTGGAGGAAAATGATTATCTAGACCCGCGCCAGTCCGGCTTCCGCCCCGGTCACAGCACGGAGACGGCCTTGGTCGCGTTGGTGGATGATCTCTGGAGGGCCAGAGATAGAGGTTGTTCCTCTATCCTGGTCCTATTAGACCTCTCGGCGGCTTTTGATACCATCGACCATGGTATCCTGCTGCGCCGGCTGGAGGGGTTGGGGGTCCGGGGCACCGTTTTGCGGTGGTTCGGCTCCTACCTTTCTGGCCGGACGCAGCGTGTGTTGGCAGGAGAAGAGAGGTTGACCCTACGCCCCCTTACTTGTGGGGTGCCACAGGGGTCGGTCCTCTCGCCACTCCTGTTCAACACATATATGAAGCCGCTGGGTGAGATCATCCGTGGTTTCGGGGTGGGATACCACCTGTACGCTGATGATACTCAGCTGTACTTTTCCACCCCGAACCACCCCAACGAGGCCATCGAAGTGATGTCCCGGTGTGTGGAAGCCGTACGGATCTGGATGGATGACAACCGACTCAAGCTCAACCCCTCCAAGACGGAGTGGCTGTGGGTACCGGCTCCCCGGTTCAGCCAATTAACTCCATCATTGGCCATTGGGGGCATTCAACTTGCCCCCGTGGAGCGGGCGCGCAATTTGGCCGTCCTCCTGGATGCCTGGCTGTCCATGGATGACCATGTGACAGACGTGGCAAGGGGGGCGTTCCACCAGGTTCGCCTGGTGCGCCAATTGCGCCCCCTACTGGACCGGGACGCCTTACGCACAGTCACTCATGCGCTGGTGACGTCTCGCTTGGACTACTGTAACGCTCTCTACATGGGGCTTCCCTTGAAATGCACCCGGAGGCTGCAGTTGGTCCAGAACGCAGCCGCGCGGGTAATTATGGGGAGTACTAGGTACTCCCATGTGACACCGTTCCTGCGCGAGCTGCACTGGCTTCCTGTGGTCTATCGGGTGCGTTTCAAGGTTTTGATAACAATCTTTAAAGCGCTCCATGGCTCAGGACCTAGTTACTTGCGGGATCGTATTCTGCCCCATACATCCCTGCGACCAATCCGCTCGCACAGAGAGGGCCTCCTCCAGGTGCCGTCCACTAGACAGTGTCGGGGGGCGGCGCCTAGGAGTAGAGCCTTCTCTGTGGCGGGCCCAGCCCTGTGGAATGACCTCCCTCCGGATATTAGGAATACCTCTGACCTCCGCTCCTTTCGTATTAAGCTTAAGACCCACCTATTCCAAGTAGCTGGCCTGGCTCAACGTTGATCTAACCATATCACTCCTGACGGGTTTTTAATTGGGTATTTTAATTATATTTAATTATTTAGGGGTTTTTTAATCACTGTATTCTAATTGTTTTTTATTCATCAGCCGACCTCCTCCTTGTGTATGTCTCGGTATATGTCTCTGTTATATGTTTGTTTTGTCCACATATTTATTTCATATGTTTCATTGTACGCCGCCCCGAGTCCTTCGGGAGATGGTGCGGCTAAGAAATAAATATTTATTTATTTATTATTATATAGTAGTTTCAATCTATTTATATCAAGCAAATTTTCTCGTTTAATTTTTGTGATCTGAGTTTCCTTGGTGTTGCCCCTTCTCCCCCCGCCAGCAGAGCTCCGGCCCCTCCCGTGTCCTGTATGTCTGTTGTAAGATCATCTGGTTTATCTAGGAGTGCTTTGTTTTTTTCCATAAAGGCCTGAGCCTCTATGGTTGTGTTAATTCTAACTCTTGTATCCTCCCAGAATATTAGCATACCTTCAGGCATCAGCCATCTGAACCACACCCCCTTCTGGTAAAGTTTCTTCGCTAACTGCGAATAATTTTTTCTTTTCTCCCTCACTTTCTTGGGGATCTGCTTCAGAATGGTTATCTCTCTATCTTGATATTTCAAAACTTGCCCCCTTTGTGCACTCAGAATTTCATCTCTTGTAGTCTTTCTAAGAAACCTAATGCGTACTTCCCTGGGTACATTGTGTGTTCTAGCATATGCTGAATTTACTCTATAAACCAGGCCCAATTCCCACCCCATCTGTTGCTTCTCTTTCTGGATGTATTCAGCTAAGATATTTGTCATAATGTCCCTTAAATCTTCATCATCTGTCTCAACCACATTTTGAAATCTAAGAAAAAAAGACATTCTTTCAAATTCTGTTTTCATCTGGTGGGTCTCAAGTTCTTTGTTCCCCCTCTGCACCCCTTCCATCTCTCCCCTCATCTCAGCCGTCCCCCCCCCTCCAAAAGATCCAGTCTCTGTGAATTTTTACTGGTCTGGTTCTGGTTCTCTTTAAGCTCTTCTTTCATCTGCTTCAGTTGACTTTTTATCTCCTCTTGTCCCTTTAAAATTTGTTGAAACATTTGTTGAAAGTCCATCTCAGTAGTTTTAGGCTGCATCAAAGATGTTATCGTTGATTGTGTACTGGGACTGGATGTTGCAGATGTTGGGGCAGAGGAAGCAAAGCCCGGCTTTCCCGGGGGTGGTTTTTTAGGTGGCATTGTATGAGCAATAAAGAGTTCAAAGTCAATACAGAGAGAGATCAGTCAGGGAGGGGAAACTGCCAAGAGAGTTCGAGAGACTAAAGGTCCAGGCAGAAGGAGATTTTTCTGGTCACAATTTCTGGCGTTAGAGAAATAAGTCCTTAATCCAGGGAGTTCAAACCAGCAAGAGATTTATCTGAGTCGCACGGAGACAAAGACAGGAAGCCTGAAGTTCTGTAGGTGGAGTCAGTTTTCACTGTTTATAAAGACAACGGAAGTGTGCCATCTTGCCCTGCCAGTTCCGGGGTTAAGAGGCATAACAGAAAGTTTTCAAAGTTCCAAAAGTTTTCAGATCATCATTCCATTTGTAGGGTTATGATCCAAAATTAGCCCTTGCTAGGAGCGTGGAATCATTGGTTGGCTCTCTCCCTCCTCCTCCACCAGGGCTGAGAGCAGAAACAGTTTACAGCCGCCTGTCCGAGGGGGGGGGAAATCCCCCTCCCTTCAGCCGCGCTTCTCCAAATCAAATTGAAAACAAAACTGTTTAGCTGTATAGCTGGCAGTTTCTTTAAAAGTAAGTAGGGGAATGGGGAGAAGTTTCCGCCTCACCGCACAGCAACCACGTCCTTCGGATTGCTCATTCTTCCAACAGCCTCCTCACGAAGGCGCCGGAGCGCCTCCCCATCATGCTTCCCGGTGCCTAGGGTGATGCGGGGCCCCCCCGGTGGCCGCCGACTCAGGGGATCCCCCGCGGTGCCGCCCCTTCGGCAGGAGCCTCTACGGGGCGTCCTATGCCCCCCAAGGGGTGAGGGGCCCACCAGGAGAGCGCGTGGCGAGCAAAGCTTGCCCGTTCCGATCAGCCGCCGGAACCGGAAGTTGAAAGTGATTTCTTAGGTCCCATCCCCCCTCTTGCTAGCAGCTCATTAGGACAGGAGTAGCTATGTCTTCCATTTCCTTAGCAGCAGAGAAATAATGATGACATGCTGTATGATGTTCCAGTTTATGGCTCCAAAAAGCAGGCCTCTGTTCCAGAGGAATCTGGATGAAACAATGAAACAGCCCTGCTTTCTTAAATAATTAATGTGTTGGTAGACTGAACCTTTCATTGCTCACTGCAGTTTATCTAGTGCAAACCTGAAATTAAATGGCCTGCTATAGCTAGGCTCATTAGTTAAATGTGAAATTGCTGATGGTTTGCCAACAAAATCCATCTTTTTTCTTTCTTTCTTCCTTTCATGCAAAACCATAGAAGCAGGATGCTTGGGGGCTTTTCAGGTCATCTAAGCAAGCCAGATGCAGGATCTGCTAAAACATTTTGAACCGAGGACTAACTAGCTTCCATTAAGGCCTCCAGGGAAGGGGAACATGTCTCTACATGGGGCTTCCCTTGGGACGCGCCCGAAGACTACAGCTAGTCCAGAACGCAGCCGCGCGGGCTATCATGGGGAGTACTAGGTACTCCCACGTAACACCTCTCCTGCGCGAGCTGCACTGGCTGCCTGTGGTTTTTCGGGTGCGTTTCAAGGTTCTGATTACCATCTTCAAAGCGCTCCATGGCACAGGACCTAGCTACCTGCGGGATCGCATCCTGCCACACACATCCCTGCGACCAATCCTCTCTCACAGGGAAGGGCTTCTCCTGGTGCCGTCCACCAGGCAATGCCAACGGGCGACGCCTAGGAGTAGGGCCTTCTCTGTGATGGGCCCAACCCTCTGGAATGACCTCCCCCCCAACATTAGAACCACCACCGACTTCCGCTCCTTCCGACAAAAACTGAAGACTCACCTGTTTTGATTAGCTGGCCTGGCACACTCATAACTTTTACCTCCTGGCAGATATATTTTAACTGGTATTTTAGGGGAACCATTTTTAAATTTAACTTACGGGGTATGTTTTAGGGGTTTTTAAAATTATATTTTAAATACTTTACTTTAATGTACAGTTCTTCTTTTAACCTCCTCCATAACTATCTAACTATTTAATTATTTAATTATTTATGTTATGTATCTTTTATGTATTGACTGTACACTGCCCCGAGTCCCTTTTGGGAGAGGGGGCGGTCTATAAGTGCGAATAAAGTAAAGTAAGTAAAGTAAGTCTTCATCAGACAATATATTGATTGACAGCTCTTACTATCGCATTTTTCCTATAATCTCCACAGAGCCCTGAATCCTTCTGATTTCAACACATTAGGTCTCGTCAAGCCCTTCGGGGCAATAGAGAACAGATCATTACCTACTCTAAATAACAATATTTTAGATAAGATTGATATTGTGTCTCCCCCTTATTCCAGATATGACTTCATCCTGCTCAGCCACAGAGAACAGAAGAGCGTCAAATTTACCTAAACATTGCAAAGGTATATCACTTGATGCACGAAGAATCCTGCTAATTTCAGGTATGGCCATTTTCTTTTAGAAAAGTTTTCTACTACAGTTAGAAAAAACAGTTATAGACTTCTGGGTTCCCACAACTCTTGCTGTGCTGAAGAGGTGCTCTGATCTGTTTTCTGTTTAGCTGTAGTGTATATCTTGCAGTGGCTCAGTGGCTAAGACGCTGAGCTTGTCGATCAGAAAGGTCAGCAGCTCAGCTGTTTGAATCTCTAGTACTGCATAACGGAGTGAGCTCCTGTTACTTGTTCCAGCTTCTGCCAACCTAGCAGGTCGAAAGCACGTAAAAATGCAAGTAGAAAAATAGGGACCACCTTTGGTGGGAAGCAGTGGTGGGTTGCAGTCGGTACGCCTCGGTACGGGCGTACCGGATCCTGCCCGGAGCACTGGGTACTGTTCCGGTACTGTGCTCCAGAGGGGCCACCCACCCGCTCACCCTCCTTACTGGTGCTTTATGCTTTTGGCCCTTCCACTTGTGCGCATGGCGCATACAGCATCTGCGTGATGCTCCGTGGAGCAGCTGGAGCATCGCAGAGGCTTGCGGAAGCATCATTTGATGCTAGAACGCATGCACGCACTGCGCACATGTGTGTGTGCGCTGCATGTGTGCATGTGGATAACTCCAGGGCCGTTCCAACCGTACAGGTTGGAACGGAATCCGGAACCCACCACTGGTGGGAAGGTAACAGCATTGTGTGCCTTCGGCATTTAGTCATGCCGGCCACATGACTACAGAGATGTCTTCGGACAAAGCTGGTTCTTTGGCTTTGAAACAGAGATAAGCACTGCCCCCTAGAGTCGGGAATGATTAGTACATATGTGCGAGGGGAACCTTTACCTTTACCTTTAGTGTATATCAACCTTGTTACTTCATTGATATGCTGCACCTCTGCAGGCTCTCTTTTTCCAGTCTTTTCCCATTTGTGAGAACTTACACCCCACCATCCCTCCCTCTTCCCTCCTGATCCTAGCTGGTCCTTTAAAAAGCAAGGTAGTTTGATGGCTCCCCCTTATGTGAGTTGTTTTGTGATTAGCCCAAGAAGAACACATAACATCAGGCAACATCCTGAATGTGATTCAGGAGGACTTTTTGATTTGGGGAAGACATCATTCATTCCTAGATTTCGGGTGCAACTTAGCTGAAGAGTTTATGATATAAACTCTTTTTAAATTTACTTTTGGTGTGGAATGGAGGGGTAAGGGATTTTGTCATGCCAGGATCAGTGACAGCTCAGGATGAGATAAAGCAGGGGTGTCATAAACTCTGTATCCCTCGTTCATCATTTTAAATTGGCACCTATCTAGAAACTGCTTTTGAGGGATGTGGGGGTGAAAACAGAGGTTGTATGAAAATGCAGTAACAATGATTGAACCCCGGTGGGGGTTTTTTTCATCGCTATGAGAGATCATATATTTATCCCAATTATGTACTGTAACATTAATTACATAGAACACGACTGATCCCCTTATTTTTATTACTTCACAGCAATGCTAATAAACCCGAACTGTTGCAATGGGAAGAGAACATTTGCTTCATTTCTGACACTCTTCCCCCAAGCAAAATCAAAACAAAATCACTTTATTAGCATCTGTTGAATAATCCTCTCTATCTTTTTAACCTGAGTTCACATTAGAGTAGCAGTTGTAGCAGCAGTAACAAACATTAATTTGTCCTTGGAGTGATAATTTGCATGAAGGGACTGTTTCTGAATGACCTCTGCTAATAAGAGCCTTGCTTCCCTATTCGCTAGCAACTTGGAGAGAAAGAGAAAGAAGAAAGAAAAAAAGAAAAAGAAAGAAAGAAAGAGTGAGTGAGGGAGGGAGGAAGGAAGGAAAGAAGGGGGAGGGAGGGAGGGAAGGAAGGAAGAAAAATAAAGAAAGGGAAAGAAAGAAAAAGGGAGATAAGAAAGAAGAGGGAGGAAAGAAAGAAGAAAGAAAGAATGAAAGAGGAAGGAAGGAAGGAAAGAAGGGGGAGGGAAGGAAGGAAGAAAGAAAGAAAGAAAGGAGGGAGGGAGGGAGGGAGGAAAGAAGGGGAGGGAGAGAGGGAGGGAGAGAGGGAAGGGAGGAAGAAAAAAAGGAAAGAAAAGAAGGAAAGAAGGAAGGAAGAGGGGGGGGAAAGAGAAATTAGGCTTCTTTCTTTTGAGCTTTTTTCTTCATTCCTTCATTTCTCTCTTTTACTTCTTAATCCACAGAGGTTTTGTGAAGACAAAGGATGGTCTAAAATACGATCTTGTAGGCAGTTGCCTCTTTTTTTTTTTTTGCTTTGGCTGAAACCACAATTAAATGGGAATGATGTAGAGGTGCTAAAGAAGTGTTGAATGAGTCATGAACAGGAGAACTTTGGGATGTGAGACCGCAAGATGGTTGCTGTAATTCATGATGTTGTTTGCATTCAAGCGATACCGACAAGAGAGCTATTCCCTCTCTCCACTTTCAACCCAGGTGATATTTTAATATCTCATGATATTCAAAATGTTTTTAAATGTAACCTCTGGTTTTCTCTACCCAAACTGAGGACATTTGAAAGCCGCTCTCTGAAGTTGCTATGAATCAGATTTTGATTGATCTTCTACAGAGGAATTATAGACTCTGTCATCTTCACCTCTATAACTGTCTGGTTTGGCTCTGCAACCAAACAACACAGACACAGACTTCAATGGATAATTAGAGCTGCAGAAAAAACAATTGCTACCCCCCCTGCCTTCTATTGAGGATGTGCATACTGCACCAGTCAAAAAGAGGGCTGTGAAAATATCTACTGACCCCTCACATCCTGGACATAAATTGTTTCAACTTCTACCCTAAAAACGACGCTATAGGGCACTGCACACCACAACAACTAGACACAAGGACAGTTTTTTTTCCAGAATGCAATCACTCTGCTAAACTACTAATTCCCACAATACTCTCAAATTATTTACTAAGACTGAATTACTCTTCCTTCCTAGTACATAACTCTTCCCACTTATGACTATAACCATGTTGCTTGTATCTTTACAATTTATATTGTTTTATTTGTTCCCTAGTACAATTTGATTGCTTATTAGTAACCTATGACTATCACTGTTGTATCTTACAATTCTTGATGAATGTTTTCTATTTTATTTTATTTTTTACACTGATAGCATATGCACCAAAGACAAATTCCTTGTGTGTCCAACCACACTTGGCCAATAAAGAATTCTATTCTATTCTATTCTATTCTATTCTATTCTATTCACATATTTATTACCTGTCCTTAAATCCTGCCTTAGCTCTAGGAGCCATATATGGGGCATAGCCATAGGTGTGTGTTCTGACCCCCCTCTCCATGCCTGTGAACAAGCCAAAACACAGGCTTGGCTGTTTGCCACTGTTTAATTTCAAGATAACAAACCTTTTGGCCGAGGGCCCAGATAACTCAAAATACAAGAAAAACAAACCAGATATTCAAACACAGCTCTAAGACATCGACTTTCTTCACTGCTAATTTCGAACGGTTGTTTCCTGCAAATGTCCCCTCCCAACGCCTCACCTATAATCTCTCTTGGGAGGGGCCAATCCACAACTACCTGTGCTTAATCATCTTCTGTGAGTCTGCCTATAAAGCTGCTGCTTTCCTTTCTCAGCCCTTCTCACTCTAGCATCAGGGACTGACTGCCTTTGATCCTCCCCACTGCTCCATGCCTCAGGCGCCCCCTGGTGGCCAATCAGCCCCTCTGGTCCCTGCTTTGAATCTGCAACCTGCACAGGGTCTTCCACATCATCCAGGGCAGACTCAAATGACCCCTCGCTATCCGAGTCCATCAGCAGCTGAACCGGATCCTGCTGGGCCACAACAGGTGTGTGCGATTGATTATGGAGGCAGAGAATTACCAACATGCCGCTGAGAATCCAGTACAGGCAGTCCTCAACTTACAAATCCTTTGTCTAGTGACCGTTCAAAGTTACTATGGCACTGAAAAAAAGTGACTTTTGACTGCTTTTCACACTTATGACCACTGCAGCATCCCCATGGTTACATGCTCAAACTTCAGGTGCTTGGCAACTGACTCATATTTATGACGGTTGCAGTGTGCCAGTGTCATGTAAATCACCTTTTTCAATCTTCTGACAAACAAAGTCCATGAAAAGGCCAGATTCTCTTAACAAGTGTGTTACTAACCTCAGTGATTCGTGTAACAACGGGGACAAGAAAGGCTGTATAATAGGGCAAAATGCATTTAACATTTGTCTCACCTAGCAGCAAAAATTTGGGACTCAATTGTGGACGTAAGTCAACAACTATCTATAGTCTTTTTACAAGAGAGATTTGTTCCACTTTCCCCCCTCTTTTCTGAAAGTAGAAATAATGCATCCTTGACTGTCAGTTGTCAGAAGAGAAGTAGTTTGGGTAAGAATGTAATAGAATAGGAATAGAAATAGAAATAGAAATAGAAATAGAAATAGAATAGAATAGAATAGAATAGAATAGAATAGAATTCTTTATTGGCCAAGTGTGGTTGGACACACAAGGAATTTGTCTCCGGTGCATAAGCTCCCAGTTTACATACAATCAACAAGTGATAAACCATGATCATAATCATAATTAATCATAAATCATTATCATAAATCATTATCTTAATCATAATTAAGGTGCCAGGCTATAAACTGGCAGCTGTGAGTTTGAGTTACAAGTCAGTAGGGTGACCTTGAGCCAGTCCCTTTCTCTAGGCCCTGGGAGGCAGGCAAGGGTAAACAATTTCTGAATCAGCTCACTAAGAAAACAGCATAGAGTCATCCTAGCAGTCACCAGGAGTCAACATGAACCTGAATGACAAACACACACTGAGGGCACCAAGTGCTGTCATAATATCTCTGCTATAAAAAGATTCTCATCTTCCTAGCTAGCTACTTTCTTGAATCTTCCTTTCATTTTGTACTTGCACCTGAACACTGGGAATGCAAGTAGGGAGGTTGTGGGTCTGCCTCATAGCATCATGACACATATTTTGTCACTTGCCCTTCCTTTGCCCTCTGTACATAACTATGGGGACAGGTCTCGGGTCATCTCCACTGAGAGAATGAGAGACCCCAAATCCCTAGTTGAATGAGGAATGAATCTAAGGTAAAGGTAAAGGTTTCCCCTCGCACATATATGCTAGTTGTTCCCAACCATAGGGGGTAGTGTTCATCTCCGTTTCAAAGCCAAAGAGCCAGCGCTGTCCGAAGATGTCTCCGTGGTCATGTGGCTGGCCTGACTAAACGCCGAAGGTGCACAAAATGCTGTTACCTGCCCACCAAATGTGGTCCCTATTTTTCTACTTGCATTTTTACATGCTTTCGAACTTCGGCAGAAGCTGGGACAAGTAATGGGAGCTCAACCTGTTACGCAGCACTGGGGATTCAAACCACCGAACTGCGGACCTTTCTGAGTCGCTGAGCCACCGTGTCCACTGAGAAAATGAGACCCAAAATTCCTGGTTGAATGAGGAATGAATCTAATTCTTCCTAAAATCTTAGCAGTACGCTAAACTATTTATATTTGGAAGAAGGCCATCAAGCCTGTGCATCTGATCACTGCAGGAAATCTGGAGCTAGATAATCCTCAACATGTGATGTCTTCTCTCCACTGGACGATCTCCAATCAGACCTTGTCTGCAATGTGCCTCAAAGACTCTGCTGCAAAACTTTGGGATGGTGCTCCTTTTCACTCTCTAGACAACCTCTTTGTGGCACTGATATATTGTTATGTGTTTAGTCTTAATGGAAAACTGCTGTGGCCTGAGGGCGAGGTCATAAATAGCTTCCATTTCTCTATCTCTTTCTCCTTGTCTGGAACTTGGCTACTTAGATCTAATGCTCTGTCTAGTGTCACCTTTCCAAGTTTGGGGATGTTGATCACGGCACATTTTTAGTTATTTGTTCGTTTGCTTGTCTTTGTAAGTTTATTTTGCATTTTCTTTTTTTAGCCTTGCCTAAAGCTACATCGAAAAATATATTACATTCATTCTGATTATTTTATTTTATATTTTTTATTCAGAGATCAACTTACTTAATAAACCAACCAAAATGCATTCCAAAGAAATGAAACAAAGTGAGGGAGAAAAGAGCATAGAATCAAGTAAGATTTATGGGTAAGTCCAAAAGAAGTAAAATGCTAAATTATTGATAAGCAATAACGTAGTAACTATCATTGGAAAACTCCCATAAATGCCAGCCTACCAATCCACGCTGAAGTGAATTTTCCATTATTTATGAGGGTGACTGCAATGGAGTAAAACGTGGTAACTTTCTTAGACATTTCTGGAAAAATATCGATTAGTAAGAGCTGTACAATATAGCTTCATCACCTGACAAGGAGAAGATGCAGGAATGCGAAAGTAGAGAATTATAGGTAAGAATCATTTCTACATAGACAGAGATCAGCCTCACTGAGAAATTTTGGAGAGGATTCTATTATGCATTTCACTTCCTGTCCACATGGAGATAGCACCTAATTAAATCTAGTTAGAGCCAACGTCTGTATCAATGGTTTGGATCTATGAAAATTCGCCATGGCCAACTCTCCACAGCCAAACTTGCCCCAGCCAACTTGCTGCAGGACAACTCACTTCGGCCTTGTTGCCACAGAAAAACTCACTGCGGGACAAGAGTTACGCTAATATCAAAGAAATGGTGGAATAGAATCATGAAAGAAAGGGTTGCAAAAGGAAGAATGAAATGTGAATGGCAACATTTAAAATATTTTTTTCTAATTTAAAATAATTAAATAGAATTGTTAAATTGTCCTGTAATGAGTTGCCTCACAGTGGCGAGTTGTCCCATGGCAGGTCGGCCATGGTGAGTTTGTTGTGGCGAGTTGGCCACAGCGAGTTGGCCACAGCATGTTGTCCCATTCCCCCGGTGGTTTTCTAGGTATCTTACTTGCACTGTGATCGAAAGCAAGCTAGAAACAATTGTTCAGAAATAGCAGTAATATGTATTTGTATAATTAAATATCCCAGATAGGGCTGTGTGACTGTAATGAGCTGTAAATGTAAGAGGAAACATTCCTTTAAAACTAGCAAGGGTACAGCCAGCTATTCTTTGCAGAATCAGCAGATGAAAAGAATGGCCATTTGTCTCTTCAGAGAGGCCATGCATAATGTATAATGATGAAAGAAGCCAGAAATGTGGGAAATTTCATTTCTATGTAAACTTCAGGGAGGTCACTTAATGTATTGCACCTTTTAAAACTGCAGCTGTCTTTCCTGGATGGGCTTTCTCTCTATCGCAACTCCATCCTTCTAAGATCTCCTTCCATTAGTTTAATCTGAAGATAATGTGTGAGATTCACCTTTGATGGAATGGAATTTTGACCATCTCAGGGCAATGCAGGAGAATAATTTCACTTAGTGCTGTTGCTGGTCTTCTAAGTAATGTCCCATTGTATTGGAACTGGTGCTTGTTTTCATTCTAGAGCAGGAAATCTCACTCTCTTTCTGTCTCTCTCTGTCTCTGTGTCTATGTCTCTCTCTGTCTCTCTGTCTCTCTCTGTCTCTCTGTCTCTGTCTCTGTCTCTCTGTCTCTGTCTCTGTCTCTCTCCCTCCCTCCCTCCCTCCCTCCCTCCCTCTCTCTCTCTCTCTCTCTCTCTCTCTCTCTCTCTCTCAGTTTTTGGAAGGGTGTTACATGAATGAAAGATATACATTAAAAGACTGCCCTGACACTTGTACTTTAGAATGGGAAAAGTGAAGAATTCAGGAAAGGTCCTTCCAGGTTTTGTGAGCTTTCACATGCTGAACAGGGGGTTGGACTACAAGACCTCCAAGTTCCCTTCCAACTTTCTTATTCTGTCATTTGCAAAAATGGGCAGATCTTTGGGAGCACCTGATGGCAATCATTAATGACCAGGTCTTGGATGAGAAGCAAGATGCTGTAACAAGACCATCTCTGGGGAAATACTGAGGAAAGGGGATCTTGTTTACTCAAAGGACACATTTGACAAGGGCTGCCTTGTGTGAGTCATCTGGGGAAGAAGGGAAGATGGTGCTGTCCTCTAAGGTAAGTAGAATAATCAGAAGTCAATGGTAAACTCATTTGAGCATAGATCGGTTGGCTGGCATTTATTGGAGTTTTCTAATAATAGTTACCATTTTATTGCTAATTAGTAATTTGTTATTTTACTTTTTTGGTAATTCGGAGAGATTTGTCCAAATGTTACCTGATTCTATCAACTACTACTTTTCCAAAACAGGCAAAAGTCAACTAGAATAACTGGCTTCAAATTTTTTAAAAAAGGAAGAATATTTATAACATGGTTAAGGTGTTTGAAAATCTCTAAGAAATCATTCATATCTTGTGAACTCCTTCAGACATTTTTCCCAAACAAAACCTTAATATTTTCATGAGGGTTTTGCCTGGACCCAATGTTGTTAGCAAACATTACTGGATCCAGATTTTTCTGCTTCTTAAAACAACCATTTTCATGAGTTTGTTTCCTTATCCAACTGTTTTGCACAAATCGTGATAATTATATGTTTATGTGTATATGGCTGTGATCGCTGGCAGTTTAAAAAATAACCACGCAGCCATTGCTGAAATCACAGGGGTTATTTTTCTAACCATTGTAGTTACTGTTAAGAAGAGAATTGACACAGTTCCTGCCATAGAACTGGGGGAGATGTGTGAGAGTTCCCATCTTTTGCATCTGGCCATCTCCAGTATGGCAGTCTGTATAAATCATCACCAGAGAAAAGAAAAGAAGCTGAGTAAACCAGCATGAAATCACCATAGAAAATTAGAATCCAATACATTTTTCCTTTTGAAGTATAGGCTGCATATTTACAGTTTAACAAGCAGCCGATGAGGTTTTCCATATCATAGTCATACTTTCCATATATTACTTTGAAGATAGGATGGTGAGAATGAGGGATGCTTGCTGCCCACTCTCAGGCGCCCACATCACATTAACACATGGATAGATTATGTGTGAACTGAATGGTTTGTGCATCCTTGTTCGTTCAGCCCTGCATCCAACCCCCTACTTAAACATCCTACACTGGGGGTTCTGCTGCCAGCAGAGTAATGCAATCATATTGGGAGTGTGTGACATAAAAAATATGACAAATTAATAAGTGATTATTCTTATTAGAGCTACCTGATCTTGGCTGTAAAAATCTGGAGAAGCAGATGGCAGTGCTGTGTTCCAATATTTGAGAGGGTCCTACAAAGGCAAGAGCATCAAACTATTTTCCAAAGCACCAAAAGGCAAAACAAGAAACAATGGATGGAAACTAACCAAGGTGAGACCCAACCTAGAACTAAGGAGAAAATTCCTAATGGTTAGAGCAATCGACCAATGGAACGGCTTGCCTTCAGAAGTTGTAGGTGCTCCATCACCGGAGGCTTTCAAGAAGAGACCGGACTGCCATTTGGTGTAGTGTATCCTGCTTGAGCAGGGGGTTGGACTAGAAGACCTCCAAAGTCCCTTCCAATTCATGTTATTCTATATTCGATGTTCTATAAGCAATACAGAAATCTTTGTTTGCTACCAGCTAAGAATTACCAAGGGTTTCAAGCACGGATATGATACAACCTACAGCTGGATGTGGTTGTTGTGACCCGCCAGTGGCCAGAGGAGTTGGCAGAAGATTCGGACAGTGAGGAGGCTGGGTAGGAACATGGGCCAGTCCTGGAGTCAGGGGAAGGCTCTGATGAGGGCTCTGAATCAGAGGCAGAGATGGAGCCAGGGCCGTCTGACAGTTATCAGCTGCCTTTGGAGTCAGACATCAGTGAGGCAGATGAACAGCTGGAGCCTGTTCCCAGTGTGCGCATGCGCAGAGTTGCCAGATGAAGGGAACAGCTAAAGAACAGGAGTCAACTTGGGAATAAGGCCACAAGTGTACGGTGAATGGCCCCTCCCAGAAGAAATAAAAGAGCAGCGAAAAGGGAATGGTGTTTGCAGGAGACAAATAGTTCATTCCTGCATTCTTGTCAAGTATTGCGGCCTGGCCACTCTCCAAGCCTGATAAAACTATCTTGAAAGACAGTTGGCTGGGACTTTGCTGGAAAGGAATTCACTGTAAATTAAATAAAGGGGGTTTATCGGGACAAGAACTTGACTTCGTGTTGCTGGGGAAGCCTAGGTTAGAACAGTGGCTTTTCACCTAAGACCATTTGGCCTCCGCCATCAGAAAGAAATATACTCACCCAGCCTGCTGAAGAGATGGAAAAAGAATTGCCTCAGCATAGTTGATGCAGAAAACTCCCTAGAAATGGTGGTGGTATTAATGGCGTTTTAATTGCTAGAAAAGCAGCACACAGGGTAAGGATGGCCTCCTGGAAGAGGATGGTTGGTATCTCTACTAGCCTACGATTGCAATGAACTGAATTGAATCAAATGGCTGGAATTAGAGTACCCATCTAGAGGACACTATGCTAGTATAAGATATTTTAGAACTGTATGTTTTTGTAAAAAAAATACATAATTTCACATTTAAAGTATCCTTAAAATCTAAGAAAATAAAACTCGAAAGCATTAGACTACTGAATATTCTTTGGCCCATTTATTCCATCTTTTTTCTTTCTACATAAAAAGTTTGAAGAGATACTGGCTCAGAAATTGGATGCAGCAGCCATGGGATTTTAATTAAAGATTATGGGCTTCTAATCACCTTGGCCCTCCTGCTTCCCACATTTTCAGTTGAATCATATATTTGGTACAGTCATCAGGCAATGGGAAGGGAAGATGAACAAGGCTGCATTTTATGACTCCTTGCTGACTGACTAAGCATTGAGAGACAACCAGGATAATATATATATATATATTTTAAATGACAGGAAAGAGAAATGCAGCCCATGGTTTTGGTAGTTGTTCCTTGGCAGAAGTACTTTGGGAAGGGACTTATGATCACCGAAGCAAATGAGATTATTAGTTTTATCACTTTTTAATTTTAAAATAAGCATATCGTCTTACTTTGGGGGGGGGGATTTAAAAACTTATAAGAACAGCCTTGCTTACAACCTTGCTTGCTCTATTGTAGAGTTTTATTTTGAAACACTGTGGCTTTTTCAACCCACAATATTTTGTTTTCAGGAACTCTGTTCACTCCAGGTGTGTGAATGCACACCAAAACAAAATATGAGCAAAAACATCATCCCTTTTAGAGATTAAACTGGCACCCACTTTGACACTCTTCCCAAGGCTCTGAAAATCTGGTTCTGCCAATGGGCCAGGAGAAAGTCCATCAAATGGCTTGTTTAATTGTGTGTTGTTACCAGGGTTTTACTGCTTTTCCTTATTTTATATTATTATTATTATTATTATTATTATTATTATTATTATTATTATTATTATTATTATTATTATTATTATTATTATTATTATTATTATTATTATTATTATTATTATTGTTGTTATTGTTGTTGTTATTATTATTATTGTTATTGTTGTTGTTATTATTATTATTGTTGTTGTTATTATTTATTGTTTGTAAGCCACCCAGAGACACTGAGATTGAGTGTGGCCATATAAACCTTCTAAATAAATAAGCAAATAGTGACACTTGTTTAAGGGGGTCCAGCTTATATCACCATGCTCCATCTGCCATCTTGTTGATTGCTGACACCCCCCAATGATGAATGCTGTGCTTCATCATTCAATCTTTAGATCTATTTCTTGGTTTAGACTTAAGGGAAAACTCTCCCTTTTGTGACAAACACTAATTATGTCTTGGATTCTATTTTATCCTGGGAAAAAATCTCTGATGATTGACCCATGACTGTCTTCAAGAATAGGGAAGGCTTGTTATTGGAGGAAGTAACACCTTCCTTCTGACTTGTGAGGGACCAACACCTCTTTGAGTTCATACTTTTCATCATTTTTAATTCTGTGCTTTTATTGTTGATATCCCCTAGACACAAAAATATTTTAAAGGCTTCTTTACATGAAACAGACCCAAAAGATGGTCATTTTATTACCAGCACATGTTGCTTATTTTCAGAAGCAATTATTGTTTGATGGTGTGTTTCCTGCTGTTTTTTTTTAACGTGGCAAAACTGAAACTCCAAAGCTAGACCATGCTCATGCCAATAAATCATGAATTAAGCACGACATAATTATTTATTGATCAGAATGTTGACATTGTGATTAGCAGTGTATTCTATCATTCCCATCTCCTGGAAAATAACAAAACATTTTTTCCCGCTCAGAAAATATGCAGATACACATAAACTTAACTGAATTTAATATCCTGCCCTATCTAGAAACAAAACAAAACAAAAACGCAATAATTTTATTGGCTTGTTTGTTGTATTTCTAAACCATTCAATAATCACAACTCACTGGGGTGGCGTAGAAATATATGACAGCAAATAATAAAATAGATAAAACATCAAAACAAAACAGAATAATAAGCAGGATAAAAAATAAACAGCAAGAACAGCAGGAACAGGAAAAATAGCAAGGATGTCATAAGAGGCGGATAATACACCCACTCCTTGTTTATCAGCTGACTTGTTTAGCGACCATTTGCAAATACAATGGTAATAAAAAATAACGATATGACCAATACGAGCATTTATTATTTATTATTATTATTATTATTCATATTTATAGACCGCCCCCTCTCCCGAAAGGGACTCGGGGCGGTGTACAGTCACTAAAAAACGTTGTAAAATACATGCAAAACAATTAAATAATTAAATAAGTAGGTAGGTGGAGGAGGTTGCAGACTGTACATGGAATAATAAATATTAAATATAATATATAGTATAATAAAAACTTTTAAAACCCCAAACCCAATTAAAATGAATAAATCCCCGGGAGGTAAAACTAAGAAAGTGCCAGGCCAGCTGATTGAAATAGGTGAGTCTTTAACTTTTGCCGGAAGGAACGGAGGTCGGTGGTAGTTCGAATGTCAGGGGGGAGGTCATTCCAGAGGGTTGGGCCCATCACAGAGAAGGATCTACTCCTAGGTGTCGCCCGCTGGCATTGACCAGCAGACGGCACCAGGAGGAGCCCCTCTCTGTGTGAGCGGATAGGCCGCAGGGACGTGTGTGGTAGGATGCGATCCTGCAGGTAACTAGGCCCACTGCCATGGAGCGCTTTAAAGATGGTGATCAATACCTTGAAACGCACCCGAAAGGCCACAGGTAGCCAGTGCAGCTCGCGCAGGAGAGGTGTTACGTGGGAGTAACGTGGACTTCCCATAATAACCCGCGCGGCTGCGTTCTGAACTAGCTGCAGTCTCCGGATGCGTCCCAAGGGAAGCCCCATGTAGAGAGCATTGCAGTAGTCCAGGCGAGACGTCACCAGCGCATGAGTGACCGTGCGCAGGGCACTCCGGTCCAGTAGGGGGCGCAATTGGCGCACCAGGCGAACCTGGTGGAACGCCCCCCTCGCCACGGCTGCCACATGGTCCTCCATTGACAGCCGGGCATCAAGGAGGACGCCCAAATTGCGCGCCCGCTCCACAGGGGACAATTGTTCGCCCCCTATGGCCAGCGATGGAGTCAGCTGGCTGAACCGAGGCGCCGGTAACCACAGCCACTCGGTCTTGGAGGGGTTGAGTTTAAGTCTGTTGTCCCCCATCCAGACCCCGACGGCTTCCAAACACCGGGACATCACTTCGACAGCCTCGTTGGGGTGGTTTGGGGTTGAAATATACAGCTGAGTATCATCAGCGTAGAGATGGTACTCAACCCCAAAACCACGGATGATCTCACCCAGCGGCTTCACATATGCGTTGAACAGGAGAGGCGAGAGGACCGACCCCTGTGGCACCCCACAAGTGAGTGGCCTCAGGGACGATCTCTGCCCCCCTGTCAACACACATTGCTTCCGGTCGGAGAGGTAGGAGCCGAACCACCGCAAAACGGTGCCTCCGACTCCCATCCCCTCCAACCGGCGCAATAGGATACCATGGTCGATGGTATCAAAAGCCGCCGAGAGGTCTAATAGGACCAGGATAGAGGAGCAGCCCCTATCTCTGGCCCTCCAGAGATCATCGACCAACGCGACCAAGGCTGTCTCAGTGCTGTGCCCGGGTCGGAAGCCGGACTGGCGTGGGTCTAGATAGTCGGATTCGTCTAGGTGTCGCGGGAGCTGCTGCGCCACCACATTCTCGACAACCTTCGCCAGAAAGGGAAGGTTGGAGACTGGACGATAGTTAGCTAGCTCCGTTGGGTCGAGCGCAGGACCATATCTTATGCAACAATGCCCACTGGCATAGCTGTATGGGAGAACTTCATCTGAATGAGATGGCAGGAAAAAGTTATCATCGCAGCGCCTCCCTTGGAATTAATTAATTTTGCAATTAATCTCTTAATTAATTTCTTAATAATGAAATTCTTGAAAAATTGTAGTGGGTGCTAAAATATTTGTGACAATAATAATTGCCCAAATTCATTTTGCCCAAAAGATTATAGTATTTGTCCCTATCAATCTCTCCACAAACAGAATGGCACACATTCAAGGCTGCCATTCAACATTTATATATTGCCATTGTTTTTAAAAACATCTAACTAAACAAAATTAATTCAGCCCCGTCTCTTTGGATGAATTTTGAGCTGGTGCCTTTTCCACATCACAGCAATCCACACTCACCTGATGATGAGTTCTGATGTTCCTCCCCAGCTTTCCAAGCAAAATTAATGGAGAAGCCACTAGGAAGTTAGAAGTTATTCTAGCTTCTGAAAAAATTTTTTCCTACTTGTGCTCTATTCTGCCTGCTTGTGGTATCTCTGCATTTCCTGACACAACCAAGTACCATCCTCCATAACATCTACCCCAGGGGTGAGTTCCGACTGGCACTACTGCCGGTTTGCTCGTGCGCGCGCATGTGCAGTGCAATTAAAATTGTTCTGCACATAGGCAGAACTGAAAAACAAGATGGCGGTGCCGATGAACGCCGACTGGGGAACCGGTTTGGGACATGGCAGGCCTGGGTCGCTGCCGGTTCCAGCAGGCTGCCAAACCACTACCGGTTCAGCCGAATTGGTCCAAACCGGTAGGAACCCACCACTGATCTACCCATTGGAAACCCTGCCCTCTGCAGCACTTGTGTGCATCCCCCTGTTCTATAATGTCTTCCCACAGTGCCTCCACCCCCCCTGCAGTGCCCACATATTCATCCATGCTCTGGAGCTTCTGCCAGAGGCTTCCCACAGTACTTGCACATCGCCTGGATTTTTTCGTGGGGACTTCTGTCTTTTCCTCTTTTTGACCCACATAGTCCAGGAGTACAACAGCAACTGGGATTGCAGGCTCCCCATTCTTAAGACTTTATGTCCCAAAGGTGCTTTTTTCAGGAGACAACTAGACTGTCTTGTTTTTGCTTTTGAAGACGTTTTGCTTCTCATCCAAGAAGCTTCTTCAGCTCTGATAGGACAGTGGGGAATGGAAGGATTTATACCCCTTGCAGTCAGCTGGTCATTTGCATCCCTTTTAGAGGGTTGTTGAATAACTTGGAGATTTATCTGTGTCCTCAGGGTCACTTGAGTAATATTCCTGTTTTCTGTAGTCTGCAATTTTTTCTCTCTAGCAATACATTCGTACTCCCACACCATTCAAAGGGTGTTCATCCCAAATTGTAAATTGCTAAAAGTCTGTAGAGTCTGCAAGGAATATAAATCCTTCCATTCCCCACTATCCCATCAGAGCTGAAGAAGCTTCTTGTTTGAGAAGCAAAATGTATTCAAAAAGAAAAAAAAGCAAAAAAATCAAGTTGCCTCCTGAAAAAAAAAACACCTTTGGGACAACCATGACCTGGATGACTGAGAATCAGTCAGATAGGCAATTCCTATCCCATTTGCCATTGTAACCTGTTCTGACCCCCCTCTCCATGCCTGTGAACAAGCCAAAACACAGGGTTGGTTGGTTACCACTGTTTAATTGTAGATAGCAAACCTTTTGGCGGAAGGCCCAGATAACTTGGAATACCAGAAACAAACCAGATATTCAGACACGGCTCTAAGACATCGACTTTCTTCACTGCTAATTTCAAATGGTTGTTTCCTGCAAATGTCCCCTCCCAACGCCTCACCTATAAGCTCTCTTGGGAGGGGCCAATCTACAACCACCTGTGCTAATTATCATCTGTGAGCCTGCCTACGAAGCTATGACACTGTCATAGCTTTGTCATGGTCACCAGAATGACAACCAGTAGGAATTGTTTTGACCTCAAAATTGTTTCTATCTGGAAAAAAATTCTATGTGAATCAGTTTGAAACCCGCTGCGTAGGTTCATACACATATGTTCCAAGAACCGTGGTGTGCAACTGGATCATAACTTCTCAACTCTGAAATAGGCAGTTTTAACCTTGGGTGGAATTGTTTTGAGTGTTTTAAATTGAAAACACCATATTGTGTCCCCAAAATTTTATGTGAAGGTCAGAACAAAATATTTCAGCCTTTTCTTTTATTATAATGTTTTATAAGTTTTTTTTTTTTAGAGTTTTGTTCTGATGAGATTTTTTTAAATTTTATTTCAAGCGTCCTCCAGCAAAGAAAGAAAAATACTGGTTAAGAATAATAGAAAGGATGATAGAACATAGAATCATAACGCTGGGAGGGACTTGTAAGTCTTCTAGTCCAACCCCACCACCCAAAGCAGGAGTCCTGTTGCATCCGGGATGAATGATTGTCCAATCTTTTCTCAAAAACCTCTAGTGATGGAGCACCAATGACACTTGGAGGAAACATATCCTATTGATTAACTGTTTTCACTGTCAGGAAATTTGTCCTTAGTTCCAGGCTGGATCTTCCTTGATGAGCTTCCGTCCATTGCTTCTTGTCTTGTAGAAAGGACATGGACTCGTTTCTCTGGTCTTCCCCATTGAATTTTATCCATATCTATTCAAACATAAGCTTTGCTGAGTTCACAGGGCCTATTTCAGAGGTGGATTCCTCCCGGTATGGTACTGTATGCCAGAAGAGATAGTAAAAAACTGGACTGGACCGGTAGTGATGGCGGCCTGGCCATGCCCCCGTATCAGTTCCCTGGTCACCACTCTCTTGCCCCGCCCCGCCCAGTCTCTGCTCTGCAGCTTGTCTGCCTGAAGCACTGCACCCCTGATCTGTCTGCCAGGTAAGCCTATGAGTTGCGGCTTAGCTGGCTTCGGCTGCACCCGAGCTGGAGGAGAAGGTATTTGCGAGCCTCGGGGCTCCCTCCCAGGCGGCCCATGTGCGCAGGGCTGGCTCCGGCTGTGCCCGAGCCGGCTCTTGGAAGAAGGAGGCAGAGATGCCGGCATGGAGCTTGCCTTACTTCCCTTACTGCCCCCTCCTTGCCAGCTGCCACCTGGGCCCCACCTGCCCTGCTTAACTGGGCGGTTGGGTGGGAAAGTCGGTGTGGGGTTCCCTTCTGCTCCACTCACCCATATGTGGCCGCCTGTGCTCTGGCCTGCCTGCTCCCCCTGCATTTCCCCAGCATCTCTGCCTCCTTCCTCCAAGAGCCGCGACAGCAGGGAAAGTGAGGTTTCTTTGCCAGCCTCTCAGCTGGCAAAACAGAATTTTCGTGGTTCTGTGGGCATGGCTAGGTGGCGGGGGCATGTGGCTGCATGTGTGTGAGTGACTTCAAGGTGGCCACACCCACTCAGTCACATGCGCCCCACCTACCCACGCCCACAGAACCAGTAGTAAAAAAAATCGAAACCCACCCCTGGCCTATTTCTATATAACCTACAAAGCTCAGCATCTTATAGTTCTCTCTTTTCATTGGCTGTATTGAGGCTGATGGTTATTAAAGTCCCAAATATCTTGAAGGCACTGCCTGCTTCTGAAATAGAAAATTACAAACTTAGTTATTTTCTTAGAGTCATTGACCACTTGAAATACGACAACTGCCAAAAGTTTTCTTACTGTTGTTCATAAATTCCACAATTGGACCAATAAAAATAAAGCCCAGCTAAATGGCAACACCTAGGTGACACTGGCTGATCTCAGAAGGCTATACAAGGTCAGATAGGAGACCACTGAGAAAAGTCAGGGCTGAAATCTAGACTGGGAAGTTCCTCAGAAGAAAATAATGGTGAATTGCATAGGTACTGTTACAATAAAACTTGTAGGATATGCGGTAGCTCAGTGGCTAAGACACTGAGCTTGTCGATCAGAAAGATTGGCAGGTAGGCAGTTCAAATTTCTAGTGCTGTATAATGGAGTGAGCTCCCGTTACTTGTCCCAGCTTCTGCCAACCTAGCAGTTGTAAAAAATATATAAGTAGAAAAATAGGGACCACCTGTGGTGGGAAGGTAACAGCATTCCGTGCACCTTTGGCATTTAGTCATGCTGGCCACATGACCACTGAGATGTCTTCAGACAGTGCTGGCTCTTCGGCTTTAAAATGGAGATGAGCACCACCCCCTACAGCCAGAAACAACTAGAACATACAGTATGTGCGAGGAGAACTAACCTACAAGAAAACTAACCTGAAGGAAATAGGACAAAAATGGGACAAAAGAATATGCATATTTTTTGAGTTTTCCATATCTCTTCATCAGGTAGGATGTATACCAAACAGGAGCTGGGGAAGAATTTCTAAAATTCAAATATTGGCCATGTATGATAGTCATGAGGACTGTTCCTCTTCTCATCTAAATATAATGTGCGTTATTTGAACACATTTATTAATGGAAGGTGCAATCACTATCACTTCAGTTTCACTTCACTTTTAGAGAAGAGTGAAACCGTCCAGTTCTGTTCCCCACTCTCTTTCTTACAGAAGCTAATAGTCTTTGACAAAGATTGGAAGAGAAACAAATATGCAGCAAAGTCCAAAAGTAACCTGGGATCCTTCCTTCCTTCCTTCCTTCCTTCCTTCCTTCCTTCCTTCCTTCCTTCCTTCCTTCCTTCTCTACCTCCCTCCCTCCTTCCCTCTGTCCTTCCATCCTCTGGTGGATCAACATATTCATTAACACGTTTCATAAATGGCTGGAGACTATCATGCTTTCCCTTCACGATAACACCTATTTCCATTATAATAATCACCAGCCTTGTTGGAAAAAATTCTTCAGATTAAATGTTGACTCATTTATCAGATGAAACATGACACTGAAGTTGTTTTGCATGTAAGGATTAAATTACTTTAGTATAAAGTCCCTCTTATTGCCATGGAAAACCTGATGGTTCGAGAAGGCCTTGAGCATTGTAAATCTCCCCGTACCACAACGTTATAATTATTTTTCTATGTTTAATAGTAAAAATTAACTATAATTATATATGGCATTCCTTTATTGTATTTTATTGGCTATGTTTATTGCTTTTGTACACCACTTCATGTTACTGACTCCAGCGGTTTATAAATGCATCAATCAGCCAGCCAGCCAGACAGACAGACTTATTTGGGGAGAGGAAAACATAACAATGCCTTTTAATGGCTTTTTGTAATCCATCTAAGATAGCAGCAGGGGCAATAAATAATCCAGCAATACCGGAGAAGTAGACTAGTAACATTATGTCTTTTCTTTTCCAACTTCCCAGCAACTCTTTGAGCTGCTCAGCAGAGGTTGTATTCAGCAGGTTCTGACCAGTTCTAGAGAACCAGTAGCGGAAATTTTGTGTAGTTTGGAGAACCAGTAAATACCACCTCTGACTGGCTCCGCCCCCATCTATTCTCTGCCTCCTGAGTCCCAGCTGATCGGGAGGGAATGGGGATTTTGCAGTAACCTTCCCCTGGAGTGAAAAATTATACTAATTATATGTAATACTGTACAATGGAATATTTTATTCTAACATCCATCTTGAAGAACATTGAAGGAAAAAATTATTTTGTTAGTTGAAATATTTGTTTTGTTTTCCACCTTAATGAATGGTATAATTGTAGAAGTGTGTGTGTGAGAGAGAGAGAGAGACAGAGAGAAAGACAGATGGAGAAAAAGCAAGATAGAATAGAGAAAGGAGAGAGAGAGAGTTGTCTGTAAGTGGTACATGAATGAATGAGAGAAAATATGTGAGAGAAAATCCATTGTGGGCATTTGCTGGAAGAATTATTTTCCTCCCGTTTTCCACATGAGGGCACATCTGAAGGAAAACCTTTACTATGGCTGAAGAGGAAAATCTGATGGTTGCTGATGTTTGCCTTTCCTAAGTACAGTGGCATTTTCTGTTAAACTAGGACTAGCTATTCCAACATTTTCTCTAAATCATGACAGCTGTGTCAGCAGCACTAGTTGATTGCTTAGGAATCTTCCACCCCTGAACATTAAAAAGTTGTTTGAAAAGACTTCAATCTTCTGCAAAGCTGTTCCTAAACGTGAATGAATTACTTTTTAGAAACAATAGCTCTAGGTCAGTAATTGGCAGAGCTACATGAAGAGTGATCCCCGCCCTCTCTCTCTCTCTCAAAAAAAAAAACTTTTTTCAACATTTTCTAATCATTCTTTTTTTCTCTGTTTGATCCTCACAGCTATTAAAATAAATAGTGGAATGCCTAACGAATAAGGGATAATAGTTTTGCAATTTTAAATTATTTTGTGTTCAGCCAAGAATACTGTGTTGGAATGTTAAAGTCTTTAAAATTCAATCCCGGTTAAACGGCATATAATTTTCTACCTATTGTGGGATTATTTTTTTTAGCCAACATAAAGCAAAAGAATAACCTGCTTCAAAGCGTAGACAAACCTGATGTATTTTGGCTGTCATAACTGCACAGAGCATTTGTAAAAGAGAGAGAGAGAAAGAGTGAGAGAGAGAGAATTTTATAATTCAATTGAATTATCTAACAGGTATTAGCTCTTTCCTTGGATATAATGGGAAAGGAATAGCAAAGCATGGAAGTATCAAAGTTGGCAGGGGATAAGGTAAAGGTAAAAATTCCCCTTGCACATATGTGCTAGTCGTTCCCGACTCTAGGGGGTGGTGCTCATCTCCGTTTCAAAGCCGAAGAGCCAGCACTGTCTGAAGACATCTCCGTGGTCATGTGGCCGGCATGACTAAACGCCAAAGGTGCACGGAATGCTGTTACCTTCCCACCAAGGTGGTTCCTATTTGTCTACTTGCATTTTTACATGCTTTTGAACTGCTAGGTTGGCAGATGCTGGGACAAGTAACGGGAGCTTACTCCATCACACAGCGCTGGGGATTCGAACCACTGAACTGCCAACCTTTCTGATTGACAAGCTCAGCATCTTAGCCACTGAGCCACCACGTACCGGCTAGGGAAAAATAGTGTCAAATCCCATCTCTGACAGCACAGAATTTGCCGCCAGCTTCTTGTGATTGAAGATCGTGTGCATGTGTGATCCTTTAAACTGAACTGTGAGCCAGAGAGCTCCATTGTACGAAGTCTTTAAATCCCAAGCAATAGTGCTGCATTTTATTAATGAAGCCTCTCCTTTTTGGGCTTTGTTTTTGCAAGCTCCAGCTGAGTTTGGCTCTTGCCTTGACGTGTTGTTGTGACTGATTCCAGTTTCTGACTCATGCTCCAGGGGTAGGAGGAAAAAAGGTTGCACACCTTGAAGTCTGTACATCTCATTTACATTTTTGCAGTATGGTTTTATTTTCTTAGTAATCAACAGACACATCTTCATGTCTACCTTAAGACAATCGTAGCTCTGCAGAACAGGCAGAGATCCAAACAACCTTCTCTTTTCCATTCTTGGTATACCCACGGTAATTAGATCAAATTTAGTTGGCTATTTTGTTTCAGGGATCTGAAAGCAGCTATCATACTGATAAGTGATTTGTTCATAAGTTGCTAATAGCGGCAATCCTACAGACCATGGAATAATTGGATCCATATATTTCAATGTAATTAGTTGGAATTTCCTTATGGATTGCCTATAGTGGATTAAAAGTGGGATCTCCCTATTGCAATTGTTCTTCTTTCTCTCTGGATAATTGCCAGTTGGTGCTGGCAAGAAAGGGGAGATTGACCCAAAGCTCTTGACATCAAAATTGAGTAATCATTGGTATGTAGACCACCTGAAGAATTTCCATCTTCAGTCCTGAATGGAGTTTCACATTCAATTGTAGGAGTGGGGCTCAATTTGGATGATTTTTTTTTTATTCGGGGCATTTGTTCAAAGAGTAGATAGCATCTCTAGGCAAGGAGGCTTGCACCTAGATTCATGTTGTGTAGTAATTATGTCCACTTTGTGACCAGGAGGCCTTCCAGGTAATCACTTACTCACCTTGTTTATGGACTATTGCAATACACTCTACATGGCCACTAAGGTCCACTCAGAAGCTGCAGCTGGTCCAGAAAGGGGCATCCTAGGCTGTTATGGGCATGCCAATACTTCATGAGCTGTACTGGTTGCCATTTAGATATTGGATGCAGTTCAAGATGCTGGTTACTATCTATTGAACCCTTCATGTCATGA
Organism: Natrix helvetica; assembly: GCF_964273705.1. Lineage (NCBI taxonomy): Eukaryota > Metazoa > Chordata > Lepidosauria > Squamata > Natricidae > Natrix > Natrix helvetica. The sequence continues at coordinate 147,938,279 of NC_138552.1, forward strand.
GGGACTGTTATTTCCAGTAGTTTCATCCAGTATGTACAATTGGACATAATTGGCATGCTCTAGGTCCCATAAGTATCATCTGATGAGCATCTAGAAGAGGTCCTTCTCTGTAGCAGCATTTGCATTCTGGAACAGCATCCCTCCAGGAATTTGTATGCCCCTACCAAACTCAATGGCAAATCCAGACAGCATACTAAAAAGCAGAGGCATCACTCTACCAAGAAAAGTGTGTATAGTCAAGACTATGGTTTTCCCAGTTGCAATGTATGACTGCAAAAGTTGGACAATAAGGAAGACTGAGCGCCAAAGAATTGAGGCCTTTGAACTACAATGTTGGAGAAGACTTCTGCGAGTTCCTTGGACTGCAAGGTGATCAAACTGGTCAGTCCCAGAGGAGATCAACCCTGATTGCTCTTTAGAAGGCCAGATCCTGAAGATAAAACTCAAATTCTTTGGCCACCAAATGAAAAGGAAGGACTCACTGGAGAAGAGCCTAATGCTGGGAAAGATTGAGGGCAAAAGAAGAAGGGAACGACAGAGAATGAGGTGGCTGGATGGAGTCACAGAAGCAGTAGGCATGAGCTTAAATGGACTCTAGGGATGGTAGAGGACAGGAAGCCCTGGAGGAATGTTGTCCATGGGGTCGCAATGGGTCGGACACGACTTTGCAACTAACAACAACAACTACTACTACCAAACTCTTAAATAGGCTTTTTTAAAATGGTTTTCCTCACACAAGTCTTGGGCTAAAGTAGATATCTTATGAGAATAAGCATGTTAGTATGTATGTTTTATTTTCTATCCAGATGTCATTATTCTTTCTTCTTCGAATCAATGAATCAATCAATCAACCACCTAATCTTTCCTATACTGATGAACAAAGAGGGTGCAGCAAAAGGACTTCCTTTGTAAATGGGTAACTTGTGATTAGAATATATTTTAAAAATATATTAAGTAAAACTATTAAACCCTGTCTCAGACTTGAATTAATATATGTAATAATTTCTTCCCAAATGGAAAAAAGAATGTTTAAGTGAAGCATTGAGTTTAATTTCTAACAGTATGTTTTAGTCAAACCTTTTACATATATTACTTTTATTCAAGCAATGTAGGTCCAAAATTCTGATAGTGCTTTTTTGTTGTTGTTGAATAAGATATCCCTTAAGATCTATTGAATTTTTTGGCATTGATGTTAATGCTTATTCCTAATTTTTAGGCAGATTGGGAATATTTCCATTTTTTCTATTAACCATTAACATTTGCACATCAAGAATAATTGTCAGAATTTTTCTGTCATAGAATTTTTCTGCAGTAGATGAGATAATTTCGAGACTGAAAATGCCCCAGGACCAAAGTTGGATGTAAGAAGTGGATATCGTAAGCATAAAAATGGTCACTGAGCCATAATAGCATTTTTTTCCTTCAAAAGAAGAATGATGCATGTTTAAAAACAACAATGAGAGACTAGAATGTGCAAGAAAAAAAGGATAAACGAGCAAAATAAGAAAAGTAGAAAAGAAATATTTAAAGAAGTGACTTCCAGTCCTCATCTCAACAAGTATGAACAAATTTAGTACTTCTTCACTCCCTATAAGGTTATGTGCAAATATCTCTTCTTCCCATAAACCATCCCTTACTCATATATACATCAAAAAATCATTAACATTGCAGTCCTCCTGTCAGCAAAAAGTTCATAAGAGTTCCCAGAATTTTATACAAATGTGTCTTAGTTTAACCTTGGATAAACAAACCAAATTTGCACTCCTTTCTTTTGCTTCTGTCTTTAATTATTCAGATTTAACCAACAGAAGAGAATTGATTTAGATGTTGTTACAGGGTTTGATTTCTCTTCAGTTGTTCTTTTCCCCAGATCAAAAGCTTCTTTGAGGCTTTAGCAAATGTCTTTTGTTAATCCATTAAGTAGTCATTATCCAGGTCATTCTGTTGGCTAGCTATTTGCATTTCCATTTTTACTGCCACCTTGGTTTGATAATCCACATTTTTTAGAATTTTCCACTATTTAAATAATTTATTTATGTTGTAATATTTCTGCATCAATTTGAGGTTTGTTTCAGTTCTTTATCCTGTAGATGTCCCATCTATCAGTTCTTGTTTAACATCTTTTGGACATAATCTATGCATAGAAAAAGACTTCATTGCTGACATTTTAGCTATTAAGTTTCTGTCCCTGTTCTTCAAATATCTCCTGAAATATTTCAAATGTTACTATCTTTTACTGTCATTTTGTCTCAAGACAAAAGCAAACCTGTCTCTTTTTCCTTTCCCTTTTATGCCTAGATTCTCAACTCTTCTCTAATATTGATTTTCTAAAACCATATATCTGTTTAATTTCTGTTATGACTAAGATTAAACAATTGAATACTCTGAAGGCATTGTTTTTTATATAATTATTTAATTAAAATACCATAGCAAAAGTTTTAGAATTCCAAATTTGGTCCCTTAATTCATTTATAATCTTCTTAGATTACTTTTTGACACTTATTTCAAATTCTTTAAATTATTAGGTTTATAGCTTTTCTTTTATTCTGGAATGAAGGTAAACTCACCAGATAGCTTTGCAGTATTGCTATGTTGAGGATATTTAGTAACCTTAACTTAATGAAATAGGTAAATTCCAATAGTGAGTAGAAGCTGGATGGTTTTTCTTCATACCCTCGCACTCAGACCCATGGGAAACCTGCTATGCTGTGGTCTCCTCGTCTCTCACTCTCTCCTTATGCTAAGGATTTCATGGGATCAGTCTCCGGTACTTGCTGGTCATTCAGTTATGGCCATTTCATTGTCTCAGCTTATTCAGAGATGTGCTAGCTTGCCATTCCTCACCCAGAAGTCCCCTGTCTTGATCTTCCTTGAATACGTCACTTTTTTTGAAATTTATTTGCCAGGTAATCTTTGTGTAGTTTGGGTATAACTTTGGCAAGATCTGACCAGATCTTCTACCATTTTCCCAATATTTAATGTAAAAATGTTTTTTCACCCACTCCTATTTCATTTTTTTGTGTTAAATTAATAAAGGCAAAAAAGAAAACTAAACTAAACTATGATTACCAAGTTCAGAAAAAACTAGGGGGGGGGGACTTAGTTATAAAAGCCCTTTCCAGTTACAGAAGGAAGATGTGCCAATTATGAGGGTTATGATCTTGGTATGATGATTTTACTTTTATTACCTATACTTCAGGGGGAGAATTGGTTCCATTCCCAGCTTTGTTCAACTCAAGGGCCATCTGTGATCACCTTATGGCGTTGTCATAGGTAGACCAGAGCAGAAAGTCAACTTCACAGGAAGGCTACAACTTTTATTGAGATTGGCTATAATAACTGAATCTTGAAAGTCTGATCATGCTTCTTCTTATAGCTCAGTGAATTAGGAAGGTATCTACCTAAGCTGCTCAGTGTTTGGACTTCCAAAAGCTTGCTTTTGCCAAGACAACAGTTCCTACATCAAGGTCATCTTGTTTACTATTGTAGAAAGTTAAAACCCATCCCTCTCCTAGAAAAATGAAATATCCTGAGAAATATTGAAAAGTCAGAATATTGTATTTCCTTGGATAAGAAATGGAGAGACATGTTTTTAAGCAGTAAACAGACTCACTCTTAATAGCCCCCACCGTGGTCAATGGGCCATTTAAAAAGCCAGAGCTAGACTACGCTACACAACAAAGGTAGGATTAGTCTTCTACAGAAACTCACCACAGGGCACCTGGGAAGAAGCAATGCGCAACCAAATTTGGACTCAAAACACAACCTAAAGAGTTGTCCCTACATGGCCCCATGGGAGTCTGACAACCAATTAGAACACAAGCTCAAGATCAAAGGCCAGAGAGGGCATAAAACCAGAGACTTTCAGCATCTCTGCCTCTTTTCTTCTTCACCCGCCCAACATCTGGAAGCATGTGATCCCCTTTTCTGTTCAGGAACTCAAGCCATGTGATCCTGTCCACCATTAAACCATCTTTCCAAGCAGCCACCATGTTTCCAGTGTCTTTTTCCCCACTTGGAACTGAACCCAGAAGGACATTTCTACCAGCACTATCTACAGACTATCCTGATTCTTCCCTCTGAGATGTACAGTAGGAAGTATTTGCAGTACACCTTACTGTATATGCATCTCTGAAATACTGCAGTATTCAGAATGTAAAAAAAAATCAGTTAAGACCCAGGAAATCATGTAACTTTATGATGAGTTGGGGCCTATCTGCTCAGCTAATTTATGCCAACATCTAATAAATATATGAAAAGAACTCATCCTAAATTACTTTACCGGTTCCCCCTAATAGGTGCAACAAACAACAATTTGTTGTTTCAAATCCCACCACTGGTTGTTCCACTCCAGATGTTTAAAGGACTTCTGCATACGAAGCTCTTTCCTTAAGAATGAAGTGGCCAGTTGATTCAATGTTATTGTTTTGATCTGAGGCTTTGAGGCAGAATTACTCAATTTCTGAGTGAATCATATCACTGCATCGGTGTGCATTAAGAAAACATCTTGAGGCAGAGCAGCCCCAGTTCACACAATCCTACAGTTTAACCCTTTGTACCCCAAAATAGTTTGGGTCTTTTTTCTGGTTAAAATATTTTGTTTTTCATCTTCAGACTTCATCGTGCATGCAAATGGAGGCACTTGTAGAGCTTCTTCCAATGATTAGAAATTTTAAAAGCAAGCTTTTTTATATAGCATTTTCATGTGTCCTATCATTAACTTTGGAAAATAGTCAATTGGCAAACCAAGTGGCAGTGACAGAGAATATGCAACAGATTGTGGGTTCACTTCCAAACACTGATTGCAGCATCTCAAAACGCTGATTACAGATCTAGAGAAGATGCAGAACAGAGCAAATCAAATGATCAGATGGGCATGAAAGTGATTCCCTGATGGGGGAAAAAGTGTGTGCTATTTATAAAATAAGTACAGGAAACATAGCAGAAATTTACAAAATTCATTGTCATACAGCCATGTTGTGAACCTCAATATGCATAGAGCTTTATGGGGAAAAATAACAGAATAACAGAGTTGGAAGGGACCTTGGAGGTCTTCTAATCCAACCCCCTGCTTAGGCAGGAAACCCTACAACACTTCAGACAAATGGCTATCCAATATCTTCTTAAAAACATCCAGTGTTGAAGCATCCACAACTTCTGGAGGCAAGCTGTTCCACTGATTAATTGTTCTAACTGTCAGGAAATTTCTTCTTAGTTCTAAGTTGCTTCTCTCCTTGATTTGTTTTCACCCACTGTTTCTTGTCCTACCCTCAGGTGCTTTGGAGAATAGCTTGACTCCCTCTTCTTTGTGGCAGCCCCTGATGTATCAGAACATGTGAATTATACTAAGATACAATGAACAGGTAAACATGGAATTCTCTTCCATGGGTATGGAAGAGTTATATGGGTATGGCCACAAATTAATATAAGATAAGGCAATCAATGCTTACTTGTCTTCATACTTTTCATAGACGGCTAAATAACAGTTGCCAGGAATTGAAGAGTTACCTTTCTATGAGCAACTAAGGAAACTTAATGGTAGTGGTTTACAGATTTTTCTTTTTTTTTTAAAAAAATCACAGTTTAATGTCATCTTTGAGCTGGCTCAATTGGCCTACTTCCAAGCATATACTGTTTCAGGAAATAACATAGTCTATTTTTTCCCTGGGAAAAAAATATATTAGGTTACTCATACTTATCCTGTCAACTCCTGATATTTTATAAATAATCATCTCTGTGGCCTTAATGTTTAGGGGTTTTTGTTTTCATTTGGACGATGGAACTGCTGAAAATTTTGCAAAAACCAAAAGTCTTCCCAACTGTGTATCGTGGCTTTGTTCTGAATCTCACTCAAAGTCAGTCTTATCTTCAAATCTACCCTTCCTAGCCTGAGGTATCCACCAGGGACTATTCTATAGTACCTTCATCGTAACCATGGTTACCCACAAGGTTTTTTTCTTTTCATTTATGCCAGTTTTAAATCTTGTTCATAGCAAGGGAGATTACTATGTTTAAAAACTAATTACAAACAAACCGCATGTTAATATGTGGGGTGGTGTTAGTTTTTTTTTAAAAAACCATAATAATTTCCTTTACTGGCATTTCAAATATCAATAGTCCATCTGTTCCTGAAGTTAGTCAGGTTTCAGCACCTAATTTTTTTCCCCATAAAAGCCTGCAATAGGAAGTGATAAAATACAGATGGGCAAAGTTACATAACTCACAAGGGCAAGGGCAATATTTCCCATTTTTCCTCGTTGCTTGAGATTGATTTTATTTATATAGCATGGTATTTTTGTGAGTCAATTCGTTTGGGGTCTTAAATTATATTTGACCTACCTCAGAACAGTTTGCAACCTGGTTGGCTGCAGTAAAACTGTGCCAAATCAAGAAAGGATTAAAATGTTAAGGTATTTGGCATAGAACCGGCATGTCCAGCCTGCAGCCTGTGGGTCACATCAGGGCCTGGACAGCAGGTAATGCAGCCCCACAAGATAATAAAAAATGTAAAAAAAATGACAGAAGTTGTTATATCCCCATAAACTCCAGGTTGAGTTTAACTAGTGCTATGGAGGTAAGGTGTGTGGGGGGATGACAGAAGAGAGGGGAATAAACTTTGTTAATAGGCAAAATCTCAGCTCAGAAGTATATAGGGGGAAAAGCTTCTAAAGTTTGGGAGAGAAGAGGCAAATGAGAGAAAGAAAAAAATGATAGGCTTGGAGGCAGGGGTGTGTTCTGGCTGGCTTTACTGCCAGTTCGCTCATGCGCACGTTTGTGTGTGTGCATGCATGCACATTCAATTAAAATTGTTCTGTGCATGCGCAGAACTTAAGAACAAGATGATGGCACCAACCGGGGAACCGGTTTGGGAGCGTGGCAGGCTTGGGTTGCTGCCAGTTCCAGTGACCCAGGCTGCCATACTACTACTGGATCAGCCGAACCGGGCCAAACTGGTAGGAACCCACCTCTGCTTGGAGGTCAAAAAGGAAAAGAAACTGAGAGAAGCAAATTGGAGACCTGAATGAGAATGAGGGAATGCCCCAAAAAAGGATGAGAGGGAAACAACCACATGAGATGATACCCTAAGATAACCACAAGTAGTGCTAGTTGACCAACTGTCAGGGGCAAATAACCAGGTCCACATGCAAAGGCTTCGAATTTGCCGATCTATTGCTCAAGCCTTACTCACAGAAACCTTTTCAGACTAACTGTTAGCACCTGGGAAAGAACTACGGTAGATACGTTTCAGTGGGATTCAAGGGGTGGGGGTGTTGGACTTCGTCCTCTTGTGACTATGTAGAGATTCTAAACTGATTCCTCACTCGACTCCTCTCCTTGGTTCTGCCAGTCTCTCTCCTGCAGCAACTCCAATTGTGAAGCGAAGTGGCTGCTAAGTGAAACTGGGACTGTGCTTTACTTTCCTTCAGTTGTCCTTTGCTTTACAGACCTGCAAAGTTTATATATGCAAGAATTGCCCACAAAGTTACTTTTTTTCATCAGCATCATAACTATGAATAGTCACTGTATGAGGCAATTGCTAAATGAAGATGATTATCCAGGGCCGTGATGGCAAACCTATGGCACACGTGCCATGAGTGGCACACAAAGCCATGTCGCCCGGCATGCGTGCCCTTGCCTGTTTGTTTTCCAGGTTTCTGGCACACATGCATGCACAATGATCAGCTGTCCTTTGCACGTGTGGCAGTGCTGAAAACCGGTGTGCGCATGCGTGCCAGCTAGCTGATTGTTGGGTGCGCATGCACGCCAGAACCTGGAAGTTCAGCTTTTCTGGAGTGTGATCCCTTTGTGCACGTGGCAGTGCCAAAAACCGGCCTGCACATGTGCACCAGTCAGCTGATTGTCAGGTGCGCACTAGAACCAGGAAGTTGGGCTTTTCCAGACCGTGGCCCCGACGAGTGCATGCACGCACACACGACGTTTCCATGCAACCTTTTTGACACTCAGTGCTGAAAAGGTTCGCCATCACTGATCTAGAGAGTGGAGACAGCTAATCCATCTGGGAATTACAGAGGGAAAAGAATCCAGAAAAACCTCCCCATGCATCTCTATGAAGGAGGCAGCTGGGCAGCAGCTCAGAAGGTACCTTCCATTCCCTTCTAAGCCACCTTCCTTCTGGTCACATGACCTACAGTGGAATTGCTATTAAGAATTGGAGCGAATTCTAGAAGCCTCTTTCTGTAGGCTTCTCCTGCCTTGGTTTCCCCAGAAAAATCCCCTCGCAGCCGATCTGAGCTCCCTCTGAGAGAACTGTAAAGTGTCCTATTTGAAATCACTTGAAGATACTCAAGACACTTAAACCATTGCAGGTGTGGTTAACCCAATCTGAGTTTCCAGATTCTCTCATGGGCTGGTGGTCTATCAATTCAGCAGCAGTAGCTTATCTGGCAGTCTTGATGTGAGTCATGTCAGTCAAGATTCAGTTATCTAACATGTCAGTAGGCCATCCCTTATTACAACATAAATAACAGCACTTAATGTACCCTGAGCTGCCCCAGTAAATAAGCCTGTAATTAATATATTCTTTGGACCTATTAAAAGTATCAAAAGTCAATGGAAACACACAAACATTTCAGAGTATTCTCCATATACTGTATGCAAGGTTGTTTTCCCCTTCTTCTAGTATTGTAGTTTTATATAGAATACAGCCATCCATACTTCTTTCCTTTAATTACCTTCTTCTGAATGCTCCTTTCTTAGACATAATTTTGTTTGGGTGTCTATGTGCAAATTGGCCACTAAACTCCTTGTTCAAGCCAGCTGGAGTTTTTCAATAATGCTTACCTTGATTATTGGAAAACCATGACATCACTAACCAAATCCATGAAGCAGCTTGTTCTCTAATTATTTTTTTTCCAGGTTATATAAAAACTCTGAATCTAAAACAAAAAATATGTTATTCAAAGGATGGCAGGGAAGATTCAAAACGAGGCTGTTAAAGCCTCATTGATAAAGAAAGCTCAGCCACAAACAACAGCAAATTTGTCTATGTTGCATGTCAGGTGAAATCATCTTTGGGGAATAAGTGCCTGGATGTTTGCTGCTACATAGCTCCTTAATTGTCATTAGGAGCTTCTCGGTAGTTAAATGTGTTGTGTAAACATGGAGCATCTGTCATTTAAAGCTAACATTCACCCGTATTTCAAACCAAGTACAGCAGTAAAGTCACAAAGCACTTGGGAAAAGCCTAAAAGTTCCTTGCACCCACCCCATTTTCAAAATAAGGAAACAGCCTGAGCTGCACCTATGGATTCCAATAAAATGAAACAAAGAAATAGCTACAGAAAATATTTCCTTCTCTTTCTCTCTTCTTTTTCTTTTTGTTCAAAAACTATTTTATGGTTACAAAGTGTCCTTGGGAATCTGCAAATACCCGAAATGATATCTATATTTAGCCAACATATTAAAAGATGCCAATGCTGTCCTATCAAATATAAGCACTGGCTTACTGCAAGAAACAAACTCATTAATGTACAACATAGCTATAACTGAAATACCTGGGATGCAAAATCAACAAAGAAAAAAAAAGCCAAACAGTGAACCACCAAAATGGAAGATTTGGCTGGAAAATAAGATCAGAAAACTGAGATCAGATGCAAATAAGCTAGAACAGATGAAAGAAAAGAAGCTGAAGAAGAAGAAAGAAAAAATACCTGATGGAGAAATATCACGGAAAAACAAGGAAGATTAAAGAAGCATTGGAAATAATAAAGCACCAAATAACTGCTATAGCCAAGAAGATCAGCAGATATGAATCTCAAATTGCAAACTATAGGCAGAATCTCCAATTTCAGTCCAATCAGAAACATTTATGTTTTTAATTTTGTCTAATTTTGGTTTAAATATTTCTGACTTTAAAACAAAATTATTTGAATCTCACTCTATGTTGATCTATGACCATAATAAAGTTTTGATTTGGTGTTCATGGTTATTCATTGTCCCAGAATCAATGAATCAGACATCGCAAAAAGACAGACATCTATTTTGTGCCAGATAATATTGCTAATTGATCCCTGCAGATCAGTATTATCACTGTCCAGCTATCCATCAATGAAATGTTTTTCTTTCAGTTGAAATTGGAGATGCTAGGAACTGAATATGGCCCTTTTTGAATTCATAGCACATGTCTATTGATTAAGTGCAAAGCTTTGAGAAAATTGCAAAGTTTTGATGATTTAGTTTGACTTAGAACTTGGTTCTCAGCAAGTCACAACTCCAAGAAACTTCAAAAATTTCAGCAGTACACAGCTTGATTATCCTATCACCTGTATTCTAAGAAACATTTCAAATAGCTAATCATGCCATTATCAAAGCAAACAGCTTTACTTTGATTCTTATCTGTTGCAGAGGAACAAAAGAAATTGTCATCCTGCTAAGAGAAAAAACTTAATATTATTGTTCTGTCTACTCAAATACTTGAATTTTAATGGCATATCAAAACTGTATTCAAATGCTCAAAAGAATGAATACCAATTTATTTGAATTTCATGAAATATATTCTTCCTTTCCAGCTGCCATTTCTATATTTGGCATAATCTCAAATACTTCCTCTTGGATCATTTTCCATATAGCGGTTACAATGTAAAATTTATATGCATTACCTGCCTTTAGCATTTTATATCAATGTAGATATTCAAGATCGTGCACATAATAAAAATAGCTAGAAATCCTTTATCACTTCTGATATAAACTAAAGTTCACAGTTTGCATTTTTTTATCAGTTCACTTATTTGTTTGTGCATGTTTGTGTGTAGAGCACAGTTATGTCTGTAGTAGGCATCTTATTTCTCTAAAGTTATTTAAAGCTCATACAACCTAGACTCAAATAGAATAAATAAACGCACAAAAATGATTTGAGTTTAACATCTTAGCTGAATTAGCTATTATTTTGATTTTTTACCCCTTGGATTCCCAAATATTCCATCCTGAGCTTTAATAAGCGTATAAATGTGCAGAACTTCCTGGTTTCCTAATATAGACGTTATGATGTGGTCCTGTCGCTTTACTGGAGGGTTTCTGAGAGACATAACTTTTTAAAGCATATTTTAATATATTCTGCTTCTAGATTGAGCCTAGGTGAATATAGTGTAACCAGGAATGCTTATAACCAGTTTTGGATTGGGTACCAACTATGCCTTTTTTGGAAAGGGGACAGCCTGCCAACGTTTACTCGGTGATATTCTCATGTTTAAAGAAATACACAGAGTAAGTGCTGCTATAACAATATGATGGCCAAACTGCTGAGTGGGATATCTAGTTATAAGTTGTGATGTTGAAGTAGTTATGCTGCTTTCTAGTTATTTTCTTGACTCTCAGTTTAAAGTGGCATAGCAAGCCTTAAACAACCGGGGTTACCTGACAGACTGCTTTCAACATTGCAGATTTAGTTGATTGTAGAGTTTCATGGAAAATGCTGGTATTAGATCCCTACTTTTACCACTTTCTGCCCCCTGATTCTTAGCTCAGGTCCTTCTCTTAGAACATTTTTTTTTCTTGCTCTTCTTCCCTTCAAAAGTGCCTGATTCTCAGAGGCTGCCTGAAGACATCCCTGCAGTTTTCTTGGCAAGGTTTTTCAGAAGTGGTTTGTCCTTGCCTTCTCCCCAGAGTGACTGAGAGAGAGTAACTGGCCCAAAGTCACCCAATTGGCTTCGTGCCCATTTGGGACTAAAATTTACGGTCTCCTGATTTTTAGCCTGGTTCGTGATTTCATTCTCTGGTTATTTTCCCCTTTTCCCTTCCCCTACTTTTTAAATGAACATATTGGCAGTTATTTTAATGCACATTATTTCATCAGTAGACTTTATTAACTGTTGTTTTTATCATAAGCTATTTTGAGATATGAATGATAATTGGTACAGCTGCATAGTTACTTCATTATTATAGAAAAAGTTAGACTTTGCAGAATAATATTCTAGGGTAATAAATAAGTCATAACAAGGGACACATGTACACATTCATACATGATTTGGTGGGGGAGTTATTACATATTACAATGTGCATTGCCTTCTGATGCATCACTTTACACTTATTTGAATACTACTGCATTTTTTGTTTGGTAGTTACTCATTCAGCTTTAAAAAACCCTTCTGGAGTTGTTCACAGTTACTTTGGGTTTTTCATTGTGCTAAACTTAACACACTGCTTACTCCAAGTCAAGATCGTTAATGTTTAAAAGTACCAGCCCCAAGACAGATCCTTCAGAGATCCCATTTCTTACCTCTATCCAGTGAGAAAACTGTCCATTTAGGTCTTCTGTTTTCAGTCCCTTAAAAAGGTAGCTTCTCTTTATCTCATGACAATTAAATATCCACCCAAGAGGAAGTCCACCAGACTGTTAAACATCAGTACATTGTATTGGCTGGATTATATTTATCTCCATGCCTGTGGAAGCAAAAAAACATTTTAAAAGCTGAGGCTTGAGGAATCCGTGTTGATTTTCTGTCCCTTGAGGCACCTAGTTATTTTTCCTTTTATTACAGTTTCCACTAATTTGTCCAGGAGAGGCACTGAGCGGTTTTATGATTTCCCAGATCTCCCTCAAATCCTTTTTAAAATTAACTGGCTGGCATATTGTCTATTCCAGTTCTCTGACATTAAGCCTTATTTGAAGAACAATTTAGATGTTTTTTGATGGGAGGTCAGCAATTGCACTTTTGAGTTTTTAAAGAATTCTTAGGTAGTTGTCATCAGGATCTAGTAATTGGTTATTGTAAAGTTCCTCAGTATGTCTTTCAATGTTATTTCTTCCTTCCCCCATTTACGTAAATTATTCAGTTTCCCCTCACGAGGAAGCAGTCTAGGTATGTATCTTGTATCTTCTGTAGTGAAGACAATTCAAAGAATTCATTTCCTTTGTAGTTTCCCTGACTTTCTTGAGTATGCCTTTCCTCCTTTTGATGTCCAACAGCCCAATCACTTCCTTGGATATAATTTTCTGCTTCAAACATATTTAAAGACATTCTTAATTTTCTCCTTAATGCTTTTCCTTTAACCATACACTCCTTAAACGGTTTTCTCCATCTATTATTTTTTTGTTCAATTTCTATGACTGCCCATCTCAATCAATGACTCTAGGTGGCTTACAATTCCGAAAGTACAGGTAGGCCTCGACTTACAGCAGTTCATTTAGTGACTGTTCAAAGTTACAATGACCCTAAAAAAAGTGACTTATGACCGTTTTTAACATTACGACCATTGCAGTAATACCATAGTCACGGGATCAAAATTCAGATGCTTGGCAACTGACTCATATTTATGACGGTTGCAGTGTCCTAGGGTCACGTGATCCCTTTTTGCGACCTTCTGACAAGCAAAGTCAACAGGGAAGCCAGATTCACTTAACAACCGTTTTGCTAACTTAAAAACTGCAGTGATTCACTTAACAACTATGTCAAGAAAGATCGTAAAATGGGGCACCATTCACTTAACAAATGTCTCGCTTAGCAGCAGCAATTTTGGGCTCAGTTGTAGTCGTAAGTCGAGAACCACATGTATAAAAAAATTAAAACAATAAAAATCATTTAAAAGCCTATTGCTTTTGTGTTCTTATTGAACATCCAAAATAAGTGTACATAGCAGCTGAAATACTTATCAGTTTCTTCTTCTTCTTCTTCTTTTTGCTAGAGTTTCTGCAACTCTTATTTAGTCTCCTTTACATCTGCCCTCTTATTTTTGCAAAATAGTGGCCAACGTTGGACCCAATCAATGCTTTCTTAATGCACAAGTTCATTAAAACAATTGTTTGCTCTGTCCCACAATGCAATCTGATCAGAATCACCACTTAGGATTTGGATCTGATTTTTCCAAGATCAGCTGTTCTGAGGCACAACCGCAGAAGAGGTTTTGAATAGTAGCTCTTCATCATGACTTGGGTAATTAAAATTCCCCCTTTATTATAGCAATGTTGCCTTTGCTCCCTAATTTCTAACATCTCAAGATTACTCTTGGCCTTTTGTTCAGGTGAGGAATAACCTTGCCCTAAAACTAACTCATATTTGGGATCAGATGATGCCCCTCAGAGCTTCATCTGTGGAGACTCTGGTAGTCTAATCTTTGCTAGTGTGCTATGTTTTTATCTCCTTGGACTTGAGCCACACTTCCTCCTTTGCACTCTTTCCTGCCATTTGCATAAAGTTGCATCGGGAAAACTTTATATTCTACCCATTCTCTCCACTCCACCAAGTTTCTATTAGTCTCTGCATCTATGTTCTTGTTTGTAAGCAATGGCTCTAATTCTTCCATTATTCCCAAGGTTTCTAGCATTGAGAAAAATAAATGAAAATAATGGGAAAATAGGGGAGGGGAAGGGAAAGAAGAAAAAGTGTAGGGGAAAGGGGAAAAGAAAGGGAAAAGCATTGACTTCTGATTCTTTTTGGTGCATTATGTAAGATAATAACATACAACCTTAACTTTTTACTTTTACATAATAATACATACTAGCCATTTCTAAAATCAATCAATCAATCAATCAATCAATCAATCAGAATAGAGCTGGAAGGGACCTTGGAAGTCTTCTACTCCAGCCTCCTGCTTAAGCAGGAGACCCTATACCATTTCAACAATTGGCTGTCCAGTGTCTTCTTTAAAACCTCCGATGATGAAGCACCCACAGCTTCTGAAGGCAAGCCATTCCACTCCCTAATCACCAAAACCTAAAAACAAAGTTCCATTTTTCCCCACTACAAGCACAAAGCACAAAAGCAGTTTCCAAGTAGAAACAAAGTTTATTATATTCTTACCTTTAATCAATAGGGATGCGGTGGTTCAGTGGCTAAGATGCTGAGCTCGTCGATCAGAAAGGTTGGCAGTTCGGCGGTTTGAATCCCTAGCACCATGTAATGGAGTGAGCTCCCGTTACTTGTCCCAGCTACTGCCAACCTAGCAGTTTGAAAGCATGTAAAAATGCAAGTAGAAAAATAGGAACCACCTTTGGTGGGAAGGTTACAGTGTTCCGTGCGCCTTCGGCATTTAGTCATGCTGACCACATGACCACAGAGACGTCTTTGGACAGCGCTGGTTCTTTGGCTTTGAAACGGAGATGAGCACCAACCCCTAGAGTTGGGAACGTCTAGCACATATATGCGAGGGAAACGTTTACCTTTACCTTATCTTTAATCAAAGCAGTTGATATAGACATCTTTGCTAACTCCATCAGCTTTTGCAGCCCTTCGTCCATTGTGGGAATGTATATTTTAAACTAATAAAAATATGAAATGCCAGAGAGACTCCTAGCATTAACAGAAAAACTCACTGCTGGTACATCAGCTCTTTCCTCCCCTGTCATGTCCATTCAACTGTTGGCGCTATTCCTTATCCTATTTCTGAATAGCTCTGCCCCTCTGAGCTTCATACTGCCCAGTGTCCAATGCTTTCATCTGAAGATCAGTTGCTTTCTGGATTGGGTGGAGACCAACATTCTTGTATGGGTTCAATGTATCCACAATAAAGGTTCCATGGTGCCTAGTATATCTAAACTTACCCCCTGGCCTCATCATGAACCATATTTTCTGCTTTAACGGATCTGGGGAAGTGTCAGAATAAAATTGTCACAGCTTGTGCTAGAGTAATTCCAGATTTGGAACAAATCAGCCAGGTGACAGTCCCTGAACCCAGCATTACAGAAAAGATTTGTCGTACAATAATAGGATAATTTTAATAAACTGGTATCCTGCGCTTATGCTGTGAAAAATTTCAGAGCTGTTACTGTATTGCTTTAGAGTGGTTTGTTATTAAACAACAGCTGTTGCTAAGTAGGCAGTGTGAAGGATAATAACTGCTTCTGATTGCCTTAGCCATATTGTGGCAACTTGGTTAGTTGGTGCAATTTCCCCCCTTTCTATTGGCAATAGCGGCTTATTGTTCTAAGTGACCATTTATATGGTAATTTTTAAGGGAAAAGGTAGTGCACCTTTGAGATAGCAAATAAGGATAAAATTGCATACACAATTTATGCCAATAATGGAGCCCTCCCTCTAGGTTACCCCCATGTGTAACATGTGCATTGTGCTATTGTATTATGTACCTTAGAATTACCCTTTCGCAGAAATGCAGTCAGAAATGAATAAGGACATCCATGAGAATTGCTGGGTGACCAGGTTTCTTTGCTGCATCCTTCCAGCTGAATGCAGATCATAGATCGTGGCCTTTAGAGCAGGGGAGGGCTTCAAAAATTTCAGCAATGGGTTCTCTGTTCGGTTGCTGGGTGGGTGTGGCCATGACCTAGCTGGCTTCCTGCACCACCGCTGGGGAGGTGGTGTTTTCACCTTCCTCAGGCTCTGGAGGCTTTCCTTGAACCTCTTGGAGGACGAAAACTGCCTCACCCGGGCTCCAGAGGCCTTCTGGGAGGCCCATTTTTCCTCTCCCTGAGCCTCTGCATGGGCCATACACTTACCTCACATCCAAAACGGGCCGCATGGAGACTCCTGGGAGGGGCATGCTGAGGTGGCAGGGGTGGAGCGTGGTGGGCATGGCCAGCCAGGGGTGGGATTTGGAGGTTCTCCAAACCAGCCATAACATTAGCTATGGGTTCTCCCGAACCCGGGCAAACCCTTAACAGCTCACCCCTGCTTTAGAGCCTCCCTAAGGAAGTTGTATAGTCAGATTTGCTGAGGAATGAAGCCCCAATTTCTGGATGCCAGAAAATTTTTGCAGAGTTGCCCAGAGGAACCACCATCCAATTTCACAATGGGCTCAAAGGAGAACCAGTCAAGGGAAGCTGTATTACTCCACATGGAAGAAATGTTCCTTGACGATGTGTTTCTTCCTGCTTTGAAACAGAGAAAATAATTGACTCCTTGGCCGTCAGACACCTGTTATACAAAGATGCTGCAAATCCTGGGGTTGAGTTCCAGTAATTTTTTTCTGTTAATTGACAGAAAATAAGGATTTGGAACAACTCATTCTTCTACACATCATTAACTCAGGGAAAGGAAATGTTTTACAGGCCTTGAAGACAGCCTTCTGAAGACTGTGATCCAACAGAGAGAAAGACTGCAAAACCTTAGTGATATCAATCAAACTTAATTTTGTGAAAACACAAACGGACTCCCTGGTTTAAGTTAGCTTGGTTGCATCATGTTTGGGGTTGCAATGTTTTTTCCTCAGAAAGCAGCAAAGAAGCCTTCATAGTTAACGCACTGTGTCTGATTGTTACATAATTGAATGAGTAAAAGCCTTGGAATAAATAGCAGTGTTCCTGTACGATTAGGGAATTTTAATGCATTTTAGCGCTTTAGGTTAGATTCACAGAAACATTAAAAGTACATTTTTACCGGCTAGGAGGGAGGGAGGCGGGAAGGAAGGAAGGAAGGAAGGAAGGAAGGAAGGAAGGAAGGAAGGAAGGAAGGAAGGAAGGAAGGAAAAAAGTCATATAATTGGTTTGTTAGATGTAGTCAATATCTGCATATATCTGCAGAATTTATTCTTTAAATCAGACTCATAGAACTGTACATCTAGAGAGATTAGAAAAATAATCTCTGTGCAGAAAAATAAGCTAACCCACCCCAAGATTGTTCTTAAAAACTGTCAAAAATGGAGAACCTACAACCTCCTCCCAGGTAGGTGGTTCTAGTTTGATATGCATCTTTCTATTGGGCCCTTTTTTCTTGTATTCAAATGAAATTTAGGTAGTTGCACTTATACCTCATTTCACATCCTTCTTCTTTGTGACCAGGAAAAATAGTTCTTGACTGTCTTCTTTATAGCTCCCTGTATGAGTTTAAACTATCATGTTTACTAAGTTTTCTTCTTTTCATACTGAGAATAGCCAATGGGCCTTCCATCTAAGCTCTGGGGGAATTTCCTTAAATTTCTGTATCATCTTTATTGCTCTTCTGAACTGGCCATATCTTTCTAGAAATGTGGTGCCCAGAATCATATACAATACCTTGAGTGTGGTGTCCCCAGTGATGAGTAGAGACAAAAAAAAAATATTTCACATGTTTTTGATATGTTGCTGCTTTTAATACAGCCAAGAACATTGTTAGTCACTTTAGTGTTCTGAGGTAATTGACGACACGGCTACTGAACGGTTAACTGTTTATTAACACCAGTACAACAGAACGAGAACATACCGGGCTGACAGCTATTTATACCCACAGCTGTCAGACCGGCAACCAATAGGAACACTAGGATTGTCCCGCCACAGAGATTGCTCGGTTGGGCCAATCAGGGGTGAGCTGTTGGTCGAGCTACCGAGCGCCACCTACTGGTGGACGCTCTTGGAACATAACAGTCACAAATATATAAGTTGTGTGTGGTCACTCAAGCCCTCTGGCAACGTAAACTGGTTCTACATGTACTGACACAGCTAACAATGGATGTTTCAATATTTACCCACATAACCTCTCTCCTACAAGAGCTATAGCAGCTGTCCGTCTGCTTCTGGGCATAATTCAAGATGCTGGTTATCGCCTTTAAAACCCTGCGTGGCTCAATGCCTGGTTATCTCGGAGATTGCCAATTCAACAAGATATGGGGGAGACTTCCTGCTGATGATCTCGAATCCAAAAGTGTTATTTCTACAGAAATACCACAGGGTGGGCTTTCTCATCCTTCCTATGAAACAGCTTGCTATCATATGCAAGAACCACCTCCTTCTGAATGAGTTGCCATTAGGAAGTCAAAATGTATCTGTGCATTTTCAATAAATATTGTTATAGTAGAGGGGGGGGGGTCTTTCCAACCAAGGACAATTCAGAGGAGAAAAGATAATTTAGTTAATACTTTAAAAAGTATTAACTGTTATAATTTGTTAGTCATGGAGAGAGAATGTATTCGTCTCTTGGTTGTATCTTCCCTAATCTCTAGAATCAATGTTAACCTCAGTAATAATGGCTCGACACCTATGATTACAGGGAAAAAAATGAAATACTTCAACTTATAAAACTGCATTGGTCCAAGATATTTGATGGATTATTCCAGCAATATTTACTGTAAAGTCATAATCTGGTATCACCATTAAGGTTATTGAGAATCAAACTAAAATGAACAAGATTGTTTAAAACTGAAATGAGGTAGGGTTGAGAATCAACTTTATAATTCCAAATAGTAAAGACATATGACATGGTTCTTGTCAGCTAAGTATCACTTCCTCATTGTTTGAATCTTCATAACCGTCTTCTTTGCCCAAATCATTTTGTCAATGTAGCTGGATAAAGACTATTGCTATCAGAAAGACTAAATTGATTTTTTTCTTCCAATTTCTGATGCAAAATATCCCCCATTTTACCTTTAAAGTCTTACAGGAACCTCTCATTGTTCCCTAACCCTAATACTTTCAGCAATGCAATTAGGAGATTCTGTATTTTGTCTCTTAGTTGGGAACAATTATTGTAGAATGAAAAAAGGTTTTAATAAAGCCTGACAACTATTACATAACACGAATTGGCCTAACCACAAAATGCTTTAAAATAAAGAGGAAAATGGCATTGTGGCAGTCCATGTCAGCCCCTTTATATCCTTGTTTGTTATTGGCTCAAGATTGCTTGGGCCCCAAATATCCAATTCTAACAACACCACCGATAGCCCAATGTCATATAGTCTGTGATCTTCTCTCTTTCAGGTCTAACTTTAAAAAAATATTTTGTTGCCTTGGAAGATTCAATGATTACGAAGAAACCATTATGAAGGTTAAATCCACTTGCGAAGGTTAAATTTAACTGATTTAGTGCTAAAAGTCTATGCACAGGAATATTCTCAATTAATGGTCAGCACTTGGGAGTTAGATAAAGGTCTACAGCAATCAAAGGAGGGTTGATCTTTGTTTATTTGTGGTTACATTGTGATTTTAAGCTGATCCCCCTTTTCACTCTTCCCCCAGGCTCTGCTAACCCTACCTTGGTATAATCATACATCTTTTATATTCACATCTGCTACATTATAAAACCAGACCTTAGCTAAAATCAAACTCTTGGTAGTACCAATAAGACAATAGCAACTCATTGGTCCCGTAGAATATTGCGGTGGGATAGTGTAAGAAAAACTTCATTCGTAAGCTCATTTGTCAAAGAGATGAATCAGCTATACTGAGTAGGAGTCACTGTATTTCAAACCAGTCTCTGGGAGGGTCATTGGCAGAACACTCTCTTAATTTCTTTGCCGGAGGTTCCAATCTTTAGATAAGGTTAGAAAACTCCTACCTAAAATCTGGAGAATTGCTGACAATCAGTGTTAGTAATATCGGTACAGATGGACTAAATTTGGACATGAGACAGCATCCACTATTTTAAAGTCATTGGCTACAGATTTCTTTAACTTCTAGGAAGACATTCAGGTTATATATAATCAAGATAGATCTTCATACCTGAGCAGTTATATAATAGTAAGGCTTTAGGTTTGAAGATGCAGGACAGTGTGAATCTCAAAGTAATGTAATGATGATTGAACACATTTTCCACTGGAGCTACATTCAGATTGACATTCAAACAATGAAACAATCTACCAAATGAGGCACACCAGCAACCTACAGATGGGTCTTCTTAGCGCGTATGATTAAGTGTGATATGTAATGAATGCAATCCACTATAAAATTTCCTTGCAGTTTCTATAAAACTGTATCCCTGAGCAGCTTTCATTCACTGAGTTTGTGTATCTCTCAACCAAACCAAATGTTTTTAGTTCTCTCTGTTAAGAAGTGTAAACATCTAGCATTGCGAAAGAAGAATCATCATCGATCTCGGCAATATTTTTATACACTCGTGTGAGTAAAACATGGACAAGGAAAACAAGTTGCCAACAGAAAACAGTAGCATTTTTGTAACTTTCTGCCAGTATCATGAAGGGCTTCCAGTAATATCAATCATGATGCTATTAGCTCTCTTATCGTGGTTCAGTACCATTAATTATGGTATCTTTCTAGGCCAGGGGTCCCCAATCTCTGGGCTGTGGACCAGTACTGGCCCATGATCTGTTAGGAACCAGGCTATGCAGCTGGAGGTAAATACCAGGTGAGTAGCAAAGTGTTAGATCAGGTAATGGATAGGCACACACAGGCTTAACGGTAACAACAGCTCTTTATTAAGTACCACAAGTGAGAACAATCCAGCGAAGGTTGAGTCTGACAGCAGCCCTTTTATAGGGAGCTGTCAGACCCTTCGACCAATAGGATTAAACCTCTGTTCCCGCCAGAACAGAGGACCTAGGTGGAAACCACTGAAGTTAGAGCAAGTATCTAACACAAAGCTTCATCTGCGCATATGTGGGCTCTAGGTTGTGCATGAAACATCTCCCTCCCATTCCTGTCCATGGCAAAATTATCTTCCATGAAACTGGTCCCTGGTGCCAAAAGGTTTGTGAGTGTTGGAGATAGAAGGCAATGACTTTAAACATTCTGCTCCTTCCTCAGTTGAAGGCTCAAGTCAGAATACACAGGAAAAGATCAGTTTTCCAATATGTTGCTTTAACACGAGGCACAAGTGATGTACATAGAGCTGAACCCTGGGCCCTACCAGGAGTGGCTTTGTGCCTGAAGGTGCAAGAACATGGTTGAGTCAAAACAAAATCAGATTTAAATCCCTGTGTGATGCTTATTTTTGGCGTTTGAATTGGCATGAGTATGGTTTCGACTAGAAGGAATCCCACTTCCCACAAAGAGTCAGATCTGTGATTTTCAGGGTCCTCCTGGACTATTAGAGCAGCAGATGGAGATTTAGCAGCGTGAACCCAGTACAGGAGAGCTGCTGTACTAGTTGCCAGTCTGCTTTTGGGTCCATCGCTATTTGAAAGACTATGTTGGTTTCCCAAGAATATTTTCCTGAGGACGATGAGGACTGTTTGTTTGATACAGCATGAACTACACACGAAGCAGCCACCTCTGTGGCAATTTAAAATATATGCAATCCAATCAAAACAATGTGAAGTAAGAAGCACTATAGAACCCAAAGTGCATAACGCTAGTCAAAATTATGCAACTTCTTCAAAAGCTACACAACGTAGGACTGGTGAATTTGGAAACCTCCTCGGTTACTTTAACCTGGATCATTTCATAAGAAGACTCATGGAAATTACTCCATCAGTAATTTCTGAATATTGAGCTCTTAGGCAAAGCTTGGAAAAAGGTCTGTTGTGTTAGATTATTCCTGTTACAAAAAAAAAACAAAAAACCCAGCCCAACAACCAGAAAACAGCTTCTCTGCAAAACAGGTTGCACAGCTTTGGTTAATGAATGTGTTATATTATTGCCCTAAAATAATTCATGTAATTGTAATAGCCCTTCTTTCAGTTTATTCTTTCATGCAAGAACAATTTGAAGCCGACGTCTTATGGATCCAAGTATATCTCTTGACACTTTACTTGGTGCTTGCCTGCCAGCTCCCTTGGTCCTCCTGGTTTTTAAAGTTTCAATTACAAATAATAATTCAGAAGCTGGCACTGCCTCTACATTTCTTATATTATCTCTGGGCTCCTTGGAAGTTCTTAGAAAATAAAAAGGGAGGATTGCAGCTCTAGTTCAAATAAAAAGAAAACACAAAGAAGGGAAGGTAGCAGAGTGTCTCCTGGGGTAAGAATTGGTAGCAAGGAATAACTACCCCATCCTCTCTTGTGCTACTAAACCAGCATGCTGGAGGAGTTCAGGTGTTGGACTGTTTCTAGTAAGACTCATGGTCAAGTACACCCTCTTCCATGGAAACCCTCTGGGTGATACATAAATAGTTATATTTATTTATTAAACATATTTATATGGACACTCAACTCACACACAGGTGATTCTGGGCAGCTTAGAACATTAAAAATCTACAACATAGAAATCCATAAAATCCTATACCACTCATCCCCATGGCAGCACAATGCAATCAAATCAACCACTTGATTGGTTCCATCTTCATTCATGGTCCTCAGGTTCACTGACAAAAGCAGGGCTTTATGGAAAAGCAACAAGCCAATCATACCTTGGAGGAAATGGTGTTTCATAGAGAAGTGGCCACCACCTTGATCCCACCAGATGTCTTTCCCTAATAGATGGGACCCACAACATACTCTGCCTTCCGATCCTGGTGAGGCAGGTGGATGTAATAGAGTGGAGGTGGTCCTTCAATTAGCCTGCCCCAAGCCCTTTGGGGCTTTAAAGGTAAGAACCAGCACCTTGAATTGTACTCAGAAGGTATAGTGGCAATCATTGCAGCTCTAGGCTCCATAAAACTGTTCAGGCCACTGCATTCTGCACCGGACAAGCATGCTTTCTCAGCCCCGGTTTCCTCATAAGGTAATTGTGGTGGAAAATAGGAGAAAGAAGAATCATGTATGTTGCCATGACCCCCTGTGCTGGGCCACTTTTTGCAGTGCTGTGATTGGCTTTTAAACAATTGCGAATATGGCAGGAAGCCATAGCAGAAAAGGACCCGGGGATGTGAGGCTATAACTTTTCAGCCTATTGTGTCCTCCAACTACATTCGATTAAAAAAAAAAGCCAAATTCTACAATTGCATGATAGTTATTTAATTCAGGTTTCTGGGCCACAAATCAAATAGCTCAAAATACGAGCTTTAAAATTGTTATTAATTTTGCTGGGTGGCTTAAGGCAATCAATTATTTCTTCTCAGACTTAATCTCCTTCTTTATCTCATCTGCAATATAAGGGATAATTCTGACTTCCCTATTGGGTAGTTGGAATGTGGCGATAAGATAAAATACAAAATATGTGTTTTGAGCATTAGGACACTTAACCAATGTCAAGTTTTATCAACTTCACATAGTTCCTAAGCAGCTACCTCTAACTTTAACTTAACTTTATTCAATTTCTAGACCGCCCCTCTCTCAGAAGAGACTCGGGGCGGTGTACAGTCATATTAAAACAATTGAACAATAAATATACATAGTATAAATATAAGATAAATAAAATAAATATAGGACTGGAGGAGGTAGCAATAGTTCACTGTACAAATTTAGTTTAAGTTAGATTAAAATGCTCTCCAAAATAGCAAAATAAAATAAGATGATGTTAAGAAAAAGAAATGCTTAGAAAGAGGGGAAGGTAGTTACACTGTCCAATAGAAAAATATCAGTAATTCACACAGCTCACCTTCATTCCTTAAATACCTAATCCCTTCAATCCCAAAAATAGACATGGATTGAGGATGCACAAAAACATAGAAGTACTTTTATTGTGGAAATTCTTACTCCCCTTGGCTGCAATTGTATCACAGTTGTTTTCGGGGCTCTTGTAATGAATTAATTATCACCACCTTGAATTATTTGAGAAATAATAAAGGCAGGATAAAATAAAATAATAAAATAAAACATGAAGATAACTGTTAATGTTCTTTCCAAGCAGAAGTTGCCACCCCACCCCAGTAAATTATGAATCCCATTCATTTTAGCCTTTATTGTTTGGGTGAAGAAAGGGCAAAAATGTTTCTCTAGATCAGTGCTCCCCAACCTTTTTATCGCCGCGGACCGGTAAATGTTTGATAATTTTTCCGTGGCCCGCTTGTTTTGATTTAATAATTTTAATTGTATTGTATTTAAACATGCCTTCAAAATAAAATACAGCTACACCAAAAAATGAATATAAAGTGATTTATTTTATTTAACTCACTAGAATGCCAAATCAATGAGAACCCTGAGCTTGTTTCTTTGCAACGAGATGGTTCCATCTGGGGGTAATAGGAGACAATGACACCCGAAGTGTGTTGCTTATGTCCAGTTTATTCCGTTGTTTTGTTTTGGTTGCTGTCACTGCAGAAAACCCCGCTTCACACAGATAGGTTGTCGGAAATGGCAATAGGGATTTAAGTGCTGTGGTGGCAATCTCAGTGTATTCCGCCATGACTTTAATCCAGAACACCGGCAGAGTTGTTGTCTCGAACGTAGTTGCCAGTGTGCCCCTTTTAATACAGAGATGCCAGCGTGCCCCTTTCAACACAGAGATGGCAGCATGCCCCTTTCAATACAGAGATGCCCCAGCATTCCCCCTTTCAATACAGAGATCATCGCGCCATAGTGCTGAGTCTCCTCAATAGCAGAAAACCCCCGCCCCCCCCTCCGTGCACTTATGCCTGAACCCGCACAAACACATTCGACCCAGGAGTTGTTGACCTAAATAAGTGCAATAGGCCTGGGTGAATGAGAGGGCATTCTAATAAAACCACTGCTGCTCCTCTTTCCGTTTGATAGTGCTGAGTCCCCCCCCCCTCCGTGCACTTATCTTACGGCAGCTTCTCTTCAGTCCCCGCGTCTCTGACCTCGAGTCCTCAGTCCTAACGTGGCGCCTCCTCCTGGGCCAATGGCGTGAGGTTTGCCTTTCGGCCAATGGCGTGAGATTTGCCTTTCGGCCAATCAGGAAGCAGGAGGACCCGCTCCCTGATTGGCCAGGAGGAGCATCAGTGTAACAATAGCAAATTTTCATTTGCTATTGTCACACAATGGGCGGGCTTGGGAGGGCGCAATGCTCTGCACCTCGGCCGCCCGCCACAGTGAAATGATTTGAAGTTCCTCGGGCGGCCCGGTGCCAATTGATCCACGGACCGGCACCGGTCCGCGGCCCGGGGGTTGGGGAACAAGGTTCTAGATAGTCAAAATATTGTTTATCCTGGCCTCCATCTTCTGGTGCATCCCATATATCTTTTGATCTATCTTAAATGCAATACAGTATTCCACTCTGATGATAAATCAGCTTTATTCTGAGGAGTACAGCCTACGCAAGATAAAGTCATCATTATCTGATTTCTCTCATCTAGGTAAGAAATAATTTATTGTACAAGAAATCAAAAATAATGCAGCATCGGGGATCATTTGCCAATAACTATGTTGAAGCTCCTTGGAAGCCTTACATTTCATAGGTCAGAGAACCTGAGAAATTAACATCATAATCTGTCATCTTTCTGTTTTAATCTTCTGCCTCATTTGCTCCAGTCTTCCAAATCACTTACAATGTACTGCAGTCAAATCTTTTATTTAATATCAAAACAATGACTCCTCAAGTTGCCAAGAACTCATTCAAACTTTTTGATTTGGAAGCTCCACCTTCCTAAATCTAAAAGATTTGGAAGAGATTGCTTGTAATTACTTATGGATTAAAATATCAAAAGAACCCTGCACATTTGGAATGACCAATGTCATGGAGAGTGTTGTTACCACATTTTGAAAACAAGTTTCTCAGCACAACTTCAGAAACTTCTGCCTCCTATTAAATCTGGAGTCTGGCTCATGATAATTTACTTTGGTTGCCCAATTTAAAATCTGCTTAATATCATTGCAACCTTCTTTATCTTCGTAAATAAAAAAAAATTGAAAGACAGGGGGAAAATCTTCTGTAAGATGATTGGATTCAGTGTGCATCATACTTGACTCAAGGAAAACAAAGGGTTTTAATTGTAACAAGATTTCAAACACAATGACTCTATGTACTATTGAACGTTGACTCAACTAACAGAAAATAATTTGCCCTGGTGTGTTTTAAAACAAGAAATGTGTCAGGCCTGCAGTTCTATTCCTTTTAGGATTTTTGGCCTGCCACACTCTCTATTATTTTCCTATGCTGTTTCATTAGTGTAGTAATTGGGAGGGGGAATAGTAAGGAGTAGAATTGTAGAATGTGTTGTTGTCATTCCTTTCTGGAAATCAAGGTCATCTTTTGTCTCCACACCTCTGCATCTGACCAGAACTGGATTGGTGGAAATGCCAGCGTGGCCGAAGAAGATTGGACCATGTGATGGATTTATGGGATCCCAGGAAGCTTTTAGATTTGGGATTTGGGATTCCACAGTTTGTTGCCAACATGTCTGACTTATTAAATTGGAACTTTAAGGATAGTTTTGCCTTGGACTCTGATTTAATTCTGCATGATATTTGAAATGCTGGCAAAATGCTTTTCTTCAAGTATAAGGTAAGGTCCTGTTTTAGGAAATAACGGGCAAAGTACTCTAAGTCCTTTTTGATGTCAATTTTGCATCAATCCAATTATTGTACCCTACAATGTCTAAATAGACTGTAATTAAGAAACATACCTTAATAGGCATTTAATTTTGTAGATAATTTCCCCTAACATTAGATTACCCACTCTTTTGTCTGTAATTTTTGAATAAAGAACTTCAGTTGCCATGTTTGAAGAAGTATACTGACTATGAGAAAACCGTTTTTCCCTCTGTGCAGGTATTCCATGACTTACAACCACAATTGACCCCAACATTTCTGTTGCTAAGCAAGACAGTTGTTAAGTGAATTTTACCCCATTTTACAACCTTTCTTGCCACAGTTGTTAAGTGAATCACTGCAGTTGTTAAGTTAGTGGCATGGTTGTTAAATGAATCTGGCTTCCTCATTGACTTCGCTTGCCAGAAGGTTGCCAAAGGTGATCCCATGACCTCCAGGACAGTGCAATTGTCATAAATATGGATCAGTTGCCAAATGTCTGAATTTTGATCATGTGACCATGGGGGTGCTGTAATGGGCATAAGTGTGGAAAATGGTCATCAGTCACTTTTTTCATGTTATAACTTTGAACATTCACTAAATGAACTGTTGTTAAGTCAAGGACTATCTGTATAGTAATTTAGAAAGAGAAATTGTTTAAAAATCCAAATTCAATTAATTTATCTCCAATTCATCAGCTAGTAGAAATGATGGGGCACAGTTAACTTTTCCTCCTTGTTCTGTATTCAGATTCAGAGTTCCTATGCTGATATTTCTATCCAAAACGGAAGAAAGGAGAATGGAAAAATGAAGTAAGATGAAGCACAGGCAAGATACATTCCCCTTTTTTCTGCCATGCCCGCCAAGCCACGCCCACAGAACCAGTAGTAAAAAAATATTGAATCCCATCACTGGTTTACAGAGTCAGCATATCACCTCCAACAATCTGGCTCCTCATTTTACTGAACTCGGAAAGATGGAAGGCTGAGTCAACCTTGAACCAGTCAAGATCGAACTGCTGAGATTGGGCACAGCTTGCCTGCAATACTGCATTCTAACCACTGTGCCACTATGGCTCAATGTCCTGCATGCAATTTTTACTCTAGTTGCACTCAGAAGCTGAGCCTGATAGACATCCATGCACTCTTAGAGAAGCATGAAGGGACTATGAATCACACCACTTTCCAGAGAAATGGGCACTATCGCTATTTGCAGATCTCAGGCCCTGGATTGGGGAGAGGGAAGGAAGAAGGAAAATGGGTCATGGTGTTTAATACAAGACGTAAACTTGCTGTTATTTGAGCAAGCAGCAGGTGCTATGATTGATATTTGATGGTGAATTGGGGCTGACATTATTACCTCCATTGATAATTCTTTTTACTGGAGGAAGAGAATTAAAGATGTCTGTTTTTCTGTTTGGTTAGAGAACATCCCTTGTGCGGCTACCTTTGGTTATGTGATGTTTAACCAGGAGTCACTCTAGCAAACTTCAATTATGGCAACCAGCACAACTGTATATATCCCACTTCAAAAGCCTGATACTTTAATGCTGTAGATTCTCAGACAAATGGCCATAGTGCATTTTAAAGTTCCAAAGAAAACAGTATAATTCAATATAAATCTTGCTGAAATACATGGGAAAATGTAATTAAAACTCAAGTAGTTTATTTGGCTCCAAGGCTACAATCTTGGTAAGAATTGTACAAAACTAATTCTGTCGAGATAATTGGATTCAGAGGGCTAGAAATTATAGCCTGTAAGGTAGTCCTCAACCTATGATCACAATTGAGCCCAAGACCTCTGCTGTTAAAAAAGACATTTGTTAAGTAAGTTTTGCTCCATTTTACGGCCTTTCCTGTCACAGTTGTTAAGTGAATGACCTCAGATGATAAGTTAATAACCTGGTTATTAAGTGAATCTGGCTTCTGTGTTGATTTTACTTGTCAGTAAGTTGCAAAAAGTGATCACACGACCTTGGGACGCAGCAATGGTCATAAGTATGAACCAGTTGCCAATCATCTGATCACATGATCATGAGGATGCTGGAAAGGCAGTAACTGTAAGAAACAGTCATAAGTCACTTTTTTCAGTGCTGTTGTAATGGTAAGTCAAGGATTACCTGTATGCATTGGAAGCACAAGACAAGCACAAATGAGTATTGCCTTCCATCTCGTCTTTCATCTACTGTTTTCCATCTAATCTTTGTCAGCTACACTTCAGTACAGGTACTCCTCAATTTACAGCCAGTGTAGTCACTTAGCAATTGTTTGAATTGATGACAGACCCTGAGAAAGGACTTACGACCAGGTTCCACATCCGCATCCCCTCAGTCGCATGACTGCGTTTTGGGCGCTTGGCAACTGGGCCATGTTTACAGCCATTTGTAGCATCTTGAAATCATGCGACTGCAATTTACAATTTTGTCAAAAACTGGCATTTTCTTCTGGTTTCTGCAACCCCCCCCCCCCACCAGGGAACAATAGGTTCGTTTATCAACCACAACATTCGCTTAATGACTGCCAGAAAAAAAGGCCATAAATCTGGAACTGGCTATGAGGGTGATCCACTTTATGAACGTTATGTCTTACAGCCATAATTGTGGAACTCCATTACAGCCACAACTTGAGGACGATCTGTAATGCTGTTCTGAGTTCAAGGGAACATCTAGGTGTACCTGAGCTTAGAAATCTCATTACAAATACCTCATTAGAAATCCCTTGTTATTATTGAAATCTGACTTTCAGGAAGTAATCTGCGTTTGAATAAATTATTTCAATGTAACCGAGGCATACTATTTCTTAATACTGATAATACTGATAAAAACAATATAAAAAATAGGAAAGGTAATGACTTAGGCTTATTTTCTTCTCTAATTCAGCATGATATATATATATATGTTGTATTTGTGCTGATAAATAAATAAAGGGAGACTAGTATAGATCCATTTCAAGCTATTTAGCTCTCATCAGCTAGCCGGATCTATACTAGTCTCCCTTTATTTATTTATCAGCACAAATACAACACAAATATAAAAAGGCAACATTAAAAATAAAAATATGGTTTTCTGCCTGGATGATCTTCTGTGATGAGCCGAATGACAGAAAGAGGGAGTAGTGAGCTCCCTCCCATATTTGGGCATACCAGGTGTTGAAACACAAATACATACCTATTTCCCTGGCTTAGCTGATAAGGAGGAGAGCCTGTGGCTTAGTGGCTAATACAACTGCCTAATATGTAATACAGCCCTGGTTCGAATCCCAGTAAGGGTATGGCTAGCTGCTGAGAGCTAAATAGCTTGAAATGGATCTATACTAGTTCTCCCTTTATTTATTTATCAGCACAAATACAACACAAATATAAAAAGGCAACTGTGTATGGCTAGCTGCTGAGAGCTAAATATCTTGAAATGGATCTATACTAGTTCTCCCTTTATTTATTTATCAGCACAAATACAACACAAATATAAAAAGGCAACATTAAAAATAAAAATATGGTTTTCTGCCTGGATGGTCTTCTGTGATGAGCCGAATGTTAGAAAGAGGGAGTAGTGAGCTCCCTCCCATATTTGGGCATACCAGGGGTTGTAACACAAATACACACACACACACACACACACACACACACACACACACACACACACAGGCATCCAGGCAGATGGTATTCTGTAATGAGCCGAAGGACAGAAAAGGGGAGTAGTGAGCTCCCTCCCATATTTGGGCATACCAGGGGTTGTAACACAAATGCATACCTATTTGCCTGGCTCAGCTGATAAGGAGGAGAGCTGTGGCTTAGTGTCTAAGACTCCTGCCTAATTTGTAATACAGCCTAGGTTCAAATCCCAGTAAGGGTATGGGTAGCTGATGAGAGCTAAATAGCTTGAAATAGATCTATACTAGTCTCCCTTTATTTATTTATCAGCACAAATACAACACACACACACACACACACACACACACACACACATATATGGCTGGCTGCTTCTATGGCTGGCAATGGATTTGAACTACTCTCTGAAATTTAGTGAATTTTAAATTTTAAAAAGAAATGTAGTGTTTGAGAAACCAAGTCTTTAAAAACGTAGATGGTCACTATTTACCTGAGAACATGCTTTTCCAGCTATCAAGCCACACACTCAATGTGCAACCTTGCCATAAATCTCCTAATCTAACATAGAAACAAACTATCCTAGCACAAAATGAAATATACAGAAAGCTGGAACTTGCCTTTGTTATGCCCTGGCTTAGTAAAAGCAAACTACAACATAGAGTTACCTGTAAGGATTTGGTAGGGGAAGTAAAGTCAGCGCTCCTATCTCATGAAAAATATTTCTAACTCCAAATGTAAGAACCATGTGGAAAATTGCACCATAATCCAATACATTGGTAATCTATTGTAGGTCCACAAGAATCCTATTTTAAGATATCTCCCATTCAATGAAAAGGAGAGAGTATGATACTGCTATAAGGCTGCTATCCTTTTAAGTGAATGTGTATTAATCATCAGTTCTTCTTAGTAAGCATTTCTGGTTTTGCAGAATGCCAAGTCATTATTTTCTGCATAATCCTTAATTGGCTGAGTTTGCACATCATATTAAGTCATAAAGCACATTAGGTACTTGTCATGCTACATTCAGATCAACCAAACCACATATTGTTCCTTATTACTGGTAGTCCTCAATTTATGATCTCAATTGAACCCAAACGTTCTGTTGCTAAGCGAGATATTTGTTAAGTGAGTTTTGCCCCATTTTTACCTTTCTTGCCACAGTTTTTAAGCAAATTGATGCAGTTACTACATTAGTAACATAGTTGTTAAGTGAATCTGGATTCTCCATTGACTTTACTTGTCAGAAGGCTGCAAAAGGGGATCACCTGATTCCCAGGTCACCCCCAACTGTCATAAATACGAGTCCGTTGCCAAACATTTGAATTTTCATCATGTGACCCTGAGGATGCTACTACAATGGTTGCAAGTGTCAAAAACGGTCATAAGTCGCTTTTTTCAGTACTGTTGTAACTTTGGCTACTAAATAAACTGTTGTAATTCGAGGACTACCCATGTAATGCAAAACAAACTGAGGAAGCAAATCCATTGTTCATTTTCTGGGGTGGGGTGGGGACCTCCATTAGAGAAAAAAAACCGGTTAAGACTTTTGACTTACATGTGCATTAGGCAATGTTTTATCCTTTGCTGCTGAGTGTACAACTGATTTCTGCTGAAGAGGACAAGGTATAAGAACAAGCGAATGCTGGATTCAATATTTCTTTTCTCAGAGCTGCTTTTGTGCACATCGGTTCTGAGGTAATCTGCACCCGTGACTGGAAAATGCGGTCCATCCTCCCCATCAACACATTTCTCCCTTCCACACCTGGGAAACCAGCAGAGGACTGAAGGGGAACTCCTTGGCCACCCCCCCCCCCCAAACCTGGCTAAAGATAGAGAAGGAAACCACCACAACTTTGGGAATCTGGTGCTCAGCCAAGCTGATGTGGATGCTTGAGGGCTTCTTGTCAACTCCAAGATTTAAGCAACTTTCTTAAAGGTGCCAAAAGAAGAGAAGCTTCCACAATGCAGTTAGAAAGAGATAAAACAGCTTTTTAGCCAAACAAGCTCAAGTTTCCAACCTTGCCTGAGGTCAGTCCCTCATCTATGACAACCAGCCAGCTCTCTAAAGTCCCCCAAAATATTTCTACCCTTAGCCTGATAGGATTCTCTTTTCCTCTATTGATGTTCAAGGCTGAAGTGGACATATCAGGCTGGCTTGTTCTTTAAAGGCCTAACATCTCCTCGGGGTATTTTGAAATCATCTACCGATACTATGTTCATCTAATTCCTCAATGGGTAGGAACCCACCTTTGTTCCAGAGGTGGGTTCCTACCGGTTTGGACCGGTTCAGTTGAGTAGATAGTAACTCGGCCTGCCACACTGCCGAACTGGTTCTATCGCCGGTGCTGCCATCTTGATTTTCAGTTCTGCACATGGAAAAATGTTTGTGCACCAAACCAGCAGTAATATCGGCAGCAACCCACCCCTGTTCTGTTCCATCACTCAACAGATGCTTTTGTTGACACCAAAGAGCCAAGGGCAAATCATTTTATAACTCTGCTTCTTTGGAATAGCATCCCCCCTCCTCCTGAAATTAGGCTGCCCCCTAAACCTAAGAAGCAAACAAGCAAGCATTCATGTCCTGACGTTAAAGCTCCATGAGACAACGTTTGGTCTCACATGTTTCATTTTCAGAAGAGAAAACAGAAAACAGGTACTTTATTTTATGCCTTCTTCATTCTCGGTGTGAAATCCTGTACTATTTCATATGCTTTCTCCAAAAAGGCGAATTTTAAAAGAAAAAAAGATGATAAACAGGCACATTTCAGCCTTTCAAACTTGAAAGTATGTGCCTTTGCTGGGATTTTTCTCTCTCCTCTGTTGTTTCACCCCATTAGAAGAAAGCAAAGCTTCCACACACCCAAATACGAAATACATCCTGCTCCAGAAACTCAACCTGCAGAAAGTGTCCGAAGACCTGCAAAGAAGACACATTTCTATTCTCCTATTTGCATTACTCTAACAGAAACAAAAAGAAGCAGAGAAAATCCTCTGGCAGAGGGTTTTCCATCCTTTACATGAAGGAGCAAGGAGAGAGCATCTTCCTTGAGAAATAAAATGATTAATTGAAAAGGCCTCATTTCTCCCTGCATGCCATAGGGAATAAAGAAAGAGCAATGAACGTCCCCCTCCTTTTTTTTAAAAAAAATTTGGGCTTGAAGTTGCTAGCTGATTGAGCATCTGATGTGATCTTCAGTCTCAGTGAAATTCCTTATGCATTAAAGATGAGAAAAGGGAGAATGTAACTCTGTTTTATTCTGAGGCCAACTAAAGGACAAGAAAAGAATACATCTAAACTAGTCCACCAGTCCTCCAACCTACCCACTACATTCTTTTTAAGTTTCTTATGGTTCAAACATTTTCACAAACATTTTCCAGTGTTTTTAACCTCACTTTGTAGGTTTTTCTTTTCAATATTCTCGTTTCTTTTTCTGGTTATCACTTTTCCACACAGACTTAATAATGTTTCAGGAAGACTTTTGCATTGTTGATGGATTAGATCCCATCAGGTCAGCATCAACTCTTAGCAACCATCTAGACCAGGCATGAAATCCTCTTACCTTCCCGGTTCAGAACCGGAAGCGCACTTGCGTGCGGCGCTTCTACATATGCACAGAGAGTTTGTGGTGACGTCTGGGCGGAGCCTGCCGCCACCACTACTGGTTCGCCTGAACTGGGGCGAACAGGCAGAATACCACCTCTGATCTAGACAGATTTTTTTCCCCAAGACAATCTGTACCCAACCTGGTTTTTCAGGGCCTCCAACAATGCATCCATTGTCACTAGGGTTAAGTCCATTCACCTTGCTCCTCTTCCTCTCATTCCTTCCACCTTTCCCAGGATTATAGACATTTCCAGAGACCTGGGTCTGCACATAATGTGGCTGAAGAATGACAATTTGAAGCTGGTCACTTGTGCCTTGAGTGAGAACTCTGGATTGATTTGTGCAATACTCCATTGGTTTATCTCCTTGCCTGTCCACAGGATTCTCTTTTATGTATGATTTTCATTAGAATTTTTTTAACAGAGATAAAAGATAAATATGGGAAAATATAGAAAATGAACATAAGAAAAAGAAGAAAAAGAGCAGTAGAAAAGAAATTTTCCAAGGCACCTGAGGGTAGAACAAGAAGCAATGGGTGGAAACTAATCAAGGAGAGAAGCAACTTAGAACTGAGGAGAAACTTCCTGATAGCTAGAACAATTAATCAGTGGAACAGCTTGCCTCCAGAAGTTGTGAATGCCCCAACACTGGAAGTCTTTAAGAAGATGTTGGATAGCCATTGGTCTGAAACGGTATAGGGTTTCCTGCCTAGGCAGGGGGTTGGACTAGAAGACCTCCAAGGTCCCTTCCAACTCTGCTATTGTATTAAATGAAATATTTAAAGTTTAAAGTTTAAAGAAGCAACTTCTGATCTTTCTTACAGCAGGCATACATACCACTTCTTCTCCATCAAGTTCACTTATTCCAATATTCAACCCTTTTAAATCAGCAAATCCAGAAAGTATAGCTGTCCATGATATGCTTAGGAATCTTCCATTTCAAAAGCAGCAATGCTCTCAGAATTTCACTTTTCAAAGTCCAATTGGCATTGTAAGACATTAAAAAGAAACACAGCACTTGGACTGCCATTATGGCAGTAACGCGCCAGTTAATTTCCCATCACTCCTCGGAAGTGGTTAGACTACTTCTCCTTTTGTGGAAATAAAGGAAAATAACTCCCCTTCCTACAATTTGCTTGCACAAATTGTGTGGAGAATTTTGAGAACTCATGTGACCACATAGCTTTCTTTAACATCAATACAGGAAGAAGACAGGATCTATCACCATTCTCATTTCTCTTCTCCATGGACTCCGTTATGTGGAAAGCTATGGATCACCCTAGCTTTAGCATCCCATGGGCAACAGCCCGTCTCACATATTTCTATTTTGCAGATGTTATCACACTGCTTGGTGAAACAAAGGGATATTTGCAAGAAATGACCACCAGTTTATATAATGAGGCCAACAAGATTGGCTTACGTATAAATTTTGAGACAGTGCTAATGCAAGTCGGAAGTGATCAGAATAATATGCTTATAACAATCCATGGTCAGAGAATAGAGTAAGTCCAACATGTATTTATCTTGGCAGCATTATGTCTATCAATGGAGGTGCAGATAAGGACATTAACTATCAAATTGGAATGGCAGTGGATGCATTTCAATGCATATGCCCAATTTGATCTATGGCAGCCATAAGTATTACCACATAGATAAAAACTCTTCAAGTGTTGTTATACCAACTGCAATATATGCTTGTGAAACACATACGTGTACAACCAAGACAATTAAATAGTTAAACATTTTCTAACAACGCTGCTTGAGAAGACTCTCCCCGTCTCATAGCGTGACCACCTCACTAATGAAGAGGTCCTATTTACAAAGATCAGATTTAGAACTGGGAATGAACTTTGAATGTGGCTTCTTTGGCCATATATTACATATGCCTAAAGAATGGCATCCAAAAATTACACTATGTTGGAGGAAAGAGGAAACAAGTGCTAGCCCCGGGAAAAGTTGGCGCAAAACACGTAAGGAAGATCTTAAGATCATTCATGTCCCTTAGGATGCTGAAGATGCTGTGAATGATTGAAACTGTTGAAAAATACTTGCTGCCCAATGTGCCCTGCACAGGTCATGATGGATGATGATGATTTGATCTCATATTTAAATCTTAGTGTTAGCCCTCCAGATTTTCTTTCTAGAATAGATGACTATGATACGTAAATAGAATAACTCCAACATTAATTTAAAAAAAAAAAAACCCAGAAGGGACAAGAATCACAATTTGTGAAACCATTTTAGGTTTAAAAAATCCCAACAATCCAAAATGTGGTGGGACTCCCCCATAATATTGAACTTGACAAGCTTGTGAATCCATTACAACCAGGCATTTAAAAGGAAGGGCAGTGCTAGAGATTTACACGTGGCTTGTGAACAAATCATAATTGCTGGTGTCACCCAATGCCTACTGTAATAAACTGTGGTCCACAAAGGAGGGTAGCTGTTGCACACAATGTGCTAATGCTCAATCATACATGCCCCGTGATGCTTTTAATGCAAGTCTAGACTGCAGTTGTTAGATGATGAAGTATGCTGGTGAAAGTTGATTACGCCAATAACAGCATGTTTAACCTTGAAGCAGCATCAGTGAATGACAAATGAACAGGAGGGAAAAAATAACAGCAGAATTGTGGAATAGCTCTTCTCCCCAGCTTGAATGGCAGCTGCTGAATGTAAAAGACAAGATATAATTTCTAAAGAACTACAGTCAGGTGTTCTCTTCACTGTTTTGTATGCTCCAGGACGACTTTTTGGAATTAGTTTTGAAGCCTAGCCCTATCCACCTATTATTACTTTATCTCTGCTATAATGTTTCTGATTCCATGAAGTCACAGACTAAAGAGTTTTTCCTCTTATCATCACAGATTTTATTTTCCCGCCCAACCTGACAGACATCCTAACAGGAAATTAAAAAGGAATGGAAAAGAAAATCTGGCTTAATAACTATTGTTTAACAGGCTAAATTTAGAAACACTCTTTGGACGTCTTGGGAAAAAGATAATTTTCATGCCGTTTGTCTTAGACTGCTATGTTTTATAAAAGCAAATTATGATTGAGCTAGGCTTGGAAAGCTCTACAAAGACATTGCAACAATGCTTAGAATAGGAAAATCAAGGGAAGATGAACTGCCATAATAAGAAATCAATTGGTATTATGTAGAGAAATTAATAACTTTTTAAAAATGTTCTGAAAACAGAAAATCAAGAAAACATAATTAATTAAAAATCCTAAGGTATATGTTGCAGCCAGAAGTGTACAGCTTCTTTCGCAATCCCATGTATGAAGAACTGGTCTTTCTGGTAGAAATGATGCATGGAGCAAAGGATTTCAGATTAAAAGCTTACTGTTCAGTGGGAAACATTTAAACCCTTATGCAACTCGGCTGGTGAAATCACCAGAATTTAATGTGCTTCACTGCACTTGGCTGGATCAGGATAATGATTAATTAATTTCTTCCTCTTCTGAGTAATCCACTACCTTGTACAAATAATCAGAGTGAAAGAGAGAAGGTCTGCATAATCAGTAATTTGGGATGAAAACAGCAACCTTAACTACAATTGGAACTTTACATTGGAGATGCAGCAAGGCTGGCTATTTTGGGTATGATCATCGATGCCTTTGGGAGATTTATATTGCCCTCCCCTATATGCATCCTATTCTGATCACAGGTTGGGGGTGGGGAGTGGGGGAGAGCTGGAAGGAAGGATTGCATAGATTGGTAGAACATTGCATCATGTCTAAGTTCTATTTCTTAGACACACATAAGAATAGGGATGAACAATCATCATTAGGAATGAACAAACCTATTTCACTCTGAATATCATTTTCCTGATTATACAATGATTTCAGTCTGTTCCAATTGGACCCAATTAAAACAAATACAGCATGAACATTGATATACCTTGTGCTGTTTTGTGTGCACTTCTCCTAATAAATCTATTTTATATGCACTTTCCCGGAGGTAGATACTTTCTCTGAGAAATTTCTACTCACAGAAAGCACTTTTGTTCAATCATAGGAAAGCATAGACAACCTGCGTCCTCCAGATACTACAACTCCCACAACCTCTTGCCATTGGCCATCGAAATTGAGTGCCTTGGGGGTTAGCTCAAATCACCTGAAAGATACCTGGTTGTCTATCCCTGTTCTTTTAAGGCACTCTTCTTTTTTATTGCTTTTGAGCAATAATGAGTATGTTGCCTATTGTATTGCAAATTCTGGAAGGGATAAAGTTTTGTAAGGATTCACACGGTGCAGTTTGCACAATCAGAAGGAACACGTTTTCTCTCTTACCCTAATCAAGTTATAACACGTTAAATCAAATCTGTACAATATGCAGTCCACCAAACTGAAGGAAAATACATGGCATCTAGTTAACTGTTAATTATTATAACCAAATGTTCATTATTGTTACAGAGCTCTTGATAAATTGCCATCCTAGATTGCCAAAAGACTGATGATGGAGATCTGATGGAGTCCAAATTGAGAAGTTGAGATAGAATTAGGTGAGTTATTTAAAAGGTGGCTGTCATATTCAATCGTTTTATTAGTTTTAGTTCAAAGCCCTGAAAAGCTTTAAGAATTCAAGTAGCTATTTAACTTCTAAGCATATGAAAGTCTATTGCAAAACCCATGTAAATCAGGTGCCTGGATTTTAAGATGATTTAGTGCTACTGAAACCCTATCATAATAAAAACCAATGGAACCAGATTGACTTAATATTTTTAGCTGAAGTGTGGATCAATTTCAAAGTTTCATCCAAGTGTATCGCTATTTATATATTGAAAACTGAGCTTGAGGAGAATGGCTTCTCTAAATTGCTCATTCTCAGCATTTTTCTTTCTGAATGGTGCTACACTGTGGGCAAGAATGCATAACTGCTATTTTTAGTTGTGGGAATCTTTCTACAAGTCAGTCCTATAACTAAGATCAAATAAACCAAGAATCCAAAATGAATTACAGGTAACGACCACAACTAGGCCCAAAATTTCTGTTGCTAAGTGAAGCATTTGTTTGAAGTGCATTTTGTCCATTTTATGAACTTTCTTGCAACAGTTGCTAAGTGAACCACTGCAGTTCTTAAGTTAGTAACACGGATGTTAAGTGAATCTGGCTTCCCCACTGACTTTGCTTTTAAGGTTGCAAAAGGGGATCACAAAACCCCAGGACACTGCAACCACCTCATGAATATGAGTCAGTTGCCACGTGTCTGAATTTTGATCCCGTGAAGTGCTGCAATGTTTGCAAATGTGAAAAATGATCCTAAGTCACCAAGTTGTAACTTTGAACGGTCACTAAATGAACTGTTATAAGTCGAGGACTACCTGTAGTTATTCCTATGATTATCCCATTGTGAGAATAAGTTATTTGCAAACTGGAATTTTCATTTCAGGAGTGACTTGAAGAGTTTGCAGAAGCAAATATGTGGCAAAATATTTGGCTCTGAGAAAGACTCAAACACGCTTAAATGCTGATTGTTCTGTAAAGCCATCCCTTCTTTGCATCTGTAAAGTCTACAATGCTCACTCAAGTGCAAATTTAAAGTAGTGGCAATCTGAAATCAGTACTTGAAATGGAATATACTTTGTACCCTAGATTCTAAAATATGCACGCAAACATCCTTTCCAATGATCTCTATAAAATTCTATTAAATTTTAAGGAATGAACATGGAAGTCCTGATTTGGCTTTGAGGCTTAACACACGCAACACTTCCCATTAAAAAATATTAACCCACAATCGCAATGCTTCCAAGAAATTGGCATGCTTCTGCAGAAAACACATAACCAATATGTAACTATTGTTGATGTACAAACCACCACAAAGCTAGCTACCTAAATCTTTTGTAGCAAGCATGCTCCTTATTTCAAGAGCCCCTAAAACAATGCAGAATGGATTAATCTGAGCAGATCAGCATGGAGTGGGATCAAAGGGAATGATAAAGTATTTGCTAAATAGGCAAGATTGGAAGGTATTCTAACCGTTTGCCTTAAGAAGCTTAATTCATTGCAGCCAACCATCACATATTTAAGAAAGGGGGAGAAGTTTTTTTCAGGTGTTACTTATAAGAGGAAGGCTCTGGTTAAGGCATATCTCCTGCTGACATCACTGAGATGACATCATTCAAATGGGAGAAAGAGGTGTTATTCCATTAACAGGGGTGTCAAACTCGCGGCCCACGGGCTGAATGTGTCACACGCTGACCACGCCCACCCGTTTAGCGGGGAGGAACTGCGATACGTCACATGATGGCATTGTTTGATACCCCTGCATTAGAACATTTACATAATATACCCTTACTAAGGAGTGAAGTCCAATTATTCCGGAAGGTGGAGGCATTTTACATTTGAAGGAAGTAAAAGCCCGTCTTATTTATTTAATGAATTTCTACAGATCAGAAAAGTTGAAGCTAATAAACCAGCTAACACTGGAGGTCAGTTCTCTTTCCTAACCGAGCCTCAGGTGTGATGTATTTTTGCCATGCTCACTATTCAACTGCCAGTCAGTTATTCTACAGTAAATAATATATTGAGGCAATATTATTTAATCTAAGACGTGTGAAGATTGCACTGTGAAGGGCAAAGAAATGCATAGTTTTGTATGCTATTGCTTAATAAGCCTTCAGAGGAGGAGTATGTGCAAGAAATTGATCAGTTGAACAAAAACATCATGTTAATATAATTAGAATGCACTCTGCTCAGAATACTTTATTTTGGGAGATGTCACTGTTTTTCTTTACTCAGATTTGATCAACACTGAGGACAGACAATAGAATAAAGATTTGAAAGCACTCTGCTGTTTTCAAGGTACATTTTCTGTGCTTAACAACAACAAAGAAGTCAAACCAAATAGGGCTTGCCATCAGTTTGAATTTCAAGCAACTCAGCAACAATCTCTTTGTGGCCTTGCAAAGAACTATCACTACTGAACAGCTTATTATCGTCTGGAATCTATACTCACCTTTCTTTGTTTTCCTGAGGAATATTCTGGGGAAGGCAGAGAACAGAACAACGTACAATAGCTGTGTAATATGTGGGAGTCCAAAGATGAAATGATCCACAAATCACTTAAGCAAAGTAGGCCCATGGAAGAA
Organism: Natrix helvetica; assembly: GCF_964273705.1. Classification (NCBI taxonomy): domain Eukaryota; kingdom Metazoa; phylum Chordata; class Lepidosauria; order Squamata; family Natricidae; genus Natrix; species Natrix helvetica. Next base: position 147,979,447 of record NC_138552.1, read on the forward strand.
AAAGGATTATTACGCTGGAGTAATTGCACAGAAGAGTTCAAGTATTATTCCAAAGAAACATATACAAAAACATAATTATATTGCATTCAATCTGATTCCTGGGTTATCATGTAGTATTCAATCCCCACAGCAAAACTATTTGGCTTAGATCTATCTAAAGGTACAGTTCCTATGTATTTACCTCAGGATACATCTCACTGAATCAGACAATATTGTATCTGACTGTAGATGCATAGTAGAAAGGCTGCAATCCTGGGTCTGCTTACCTGAAAGGACAGTTCACTGGAGACAAGAGGGACTTACTTTTGAGAAAAGGGACACAGTAAATCTAAAACAGAAACATGAGAATTCCAACCCACAAGCTAAAGTAGTTTGGTTATGTTATTGTTGTTTCCGTCACTATTATTATTAGGTTTTTTGAGAGGTATGGATTGTGGGAATAGATTAAGTCTTTCACCCCCAGTTCCCCTCAAGCCCCCCACTATATATAACTGGAGAAATAAGCAGTAGCACAGTCCTATGCACGTTTATTCAAAAATAATAGTCCCAAAGAATGCATATGGGATTAAAGTAATTTGTTAGATCACTGAAACATGGCTGTCTTCCAAGCAGAAGGAAACATTTAAGAAACCACTAAGAACATTATCAAGTGAAATACAAGTTAAAATCTTTGACGTGGATCTTTAGAAAGGAAACCACCTTCTCTCCCTTCCGATGTGTTTAACAGAACAATTTTTTAAGGCTTGTTTGCCCACCACACTATTTAGTTTAACCCTTTCTATCGTATGCCTTGTAATTTTTGATCTAGTCCAAGATTGCTTTCCCCAGTCCTGCCCTGACTAAAACACCTAGGGAAGACATGGGAAGACCATGTACAAAATATTTATATTTCATAGGGTACAATCACAAGGAGCAGCAAGACCCAGTTGTCTTAATGTGGGGATGTTTCTTCATATATATGTATGGAATTGCAGCGTTAGGGTTTTTTAATCTGCATCACTTGGTCCCTTGGTTGAAACATAGGATAGGCTTAATGAAATTCTATGCCCCAACTTCCCAATTTTAGCCACACCATGCCTGTGAAGTCTAAAACAAAAACAACAGAAAGGCAGGAGGGCATTATAAAGGGACTAAATCCCCTTCACTATTCTTGAAATTCCACTGCAGTTCCAGGAAACAAAACAGATCCAACTTCTTCTGCAGTAATTGATAGCAAGATGGGAAGTATTTAATAAGTAAGTAAATAAATAAGTAACTATGTTTATCACATTGGTCGTTTGCAGGGTGCCAAACAATGAAACGTGATATCATTATGTAAATGCTGCAACTTTCCTACATGTAAATATTGTAATTACTGTAGAGGATACAAATTCAATCAACACAGCATTTATGTGCCAACGTTACCACTGATGTGCTGTCATTTTGGCATCAGGCAACCCTAAATAACACCACATGGCTTTACCATAAAGTAAAATCTCCATTCCAAACAGGAGGCGGTGTTAATTGCTGAAGGCAGGGAAGACAACTGCTACCTCTTAAAAGAAATCATAACTATGTAATAAAGATAAAGCATTTCTTGGTAACCTTATAGCCATATAAGGGATTTTGGGGTAATTCTTTCAGATTCTTTTTAAAAAATTCTCAGCGTAACCCAAGATCTCCTGATGACCCCCCATCCAAATACTAACCAACCACATTCTGCTTAGCTTTTTTCAAGATCAGTCAAGGTCACTGAGGAAATGCTACATAGACACCAACAAAGCTTAATTTGAAGGATTTTTTTTTTCTGTTTTAACCATGCAATGGCCTAAGCACAACCCTTCACTACCTAATGCCATCCAAACAGATTAAGACTGTAACTCCCTGGGACTGTAATTGTCCTGGTGGCAACAACTGCGTAAAAGTCAGATCCAGGACTCAAACTGTATTGTGAAATCCTATACATGCTTACTCAGAAAACAAGTAAGGTTAAGTTGCATCAGATGGCTATCCCCCCCCCCCCCTCACAATTACACTCCATGTTTATATCCCTCTAACACTCTGGAAACTGATAAAGAGCTTTCAGGAAAGTGATTTTAAAAATCCCCATGAGTAATTCTACAACAAGATTTATCATCCCATAAAATTGGCAGGTTGTAAATGAGTTAACTGCCCTCCCTCTGGACATAGTGGACTTCAAAAGCAGCAAGGCCAAGGTCAATTGCATCCAAACTATCAGGAGGGCACTAAGTCGCCCTCCCTCCCCCACATCAACACCCCATCAAAAGTTCTTGCACACTCACAACAGGCAGAATCCCCCAAATAAACTATTCTCCATTTTTACCTTAACAAAATAAAAAAGCAGCATGGTTCTTAGGAATTAAAGCCAGGAACGTTTTTTTTAAAGGAAAAAAAGGGGGAGGGGATATATATTTTTTAAAACATTTTTTTTATTTAAGCAGGATGGGAAGTATGATGAACAGGGAGTGACTTTGTCCACAGACTTTGCTCATCGCGTGGCCGGCACCACCCGCCTCCACCCTTCCCTCCGGGACGTTGAGATCACAGCGACGGCGATCCCGGTTCGCAGGAGGCGGACCGACCTCCGACCGACGCCAAGGGAAGGGCAGCCGCTGGTTTGGGTTGCAAAGTGGTTTTCCCTCCACGGGAAAGACCGGAGAAGGAGGAGCAAAGGCGGAAGAAGCCGAGCAAACAGGCGGCGGTACGAGTCCGCGGGGAGGACGGGTGGTGCTTGCCGACCGGGCCACGGCCGCTCTCCCTTCTCCCCGCTCGCGCTTTTTATTCTTTGCCATCATCCACGATCGCCAGCTCTTGGATCACCCTCAGTTTACCGCTGGCGTCGATCCTGCGCTTCTCCCTAATGAGGTCCTCCAAGCTTTGGAACCGCACCGTGTGGCCCTTGCTGTCCGCCAGGTGGATCTTGAGATAGTATTGCTGCTGAGGCTGAGAGCCCGAGGCCGGCTGGAGCTCGCCGCCGGCTTTGAACTCCCGTTTGCCGAAGCGGCACCAAGCGGCGAAGCTCTCTGAGTTCGTCCAGCAGATCTCGTGGCTCTTTAAGCCCAGGTGGCTGCAAGCGTTCTGCACTACCAGCTCGGCCACCAGGGGGCGGAAGCGGTACCAGCTACTCACCACCCGGCCCACGTTGCCGGCGGCCGCCTCGTACAAGCTGTCCTGCCGAATCTGGCCCTGGTGCAAGTGGATGATCTGAGCGTTGCCCACATAGACGGCCCACTGCGGGGGCGGGGGAGGGTGGTCGGACGGCCCCAGGTAGAGCAGCTCCAGCAGGTCTCCCGGCTTGCACAGGGCAGGCAGGGAAGACGCCGGATAGACGCTCAAATCTCCAGTCTGGGAGTCTCCGCTCACCTTGGAGAAGATGCATTCCTGGCCGCGGAAGGCGGAGAACTGGGTCTCGCTCAGCACCAGCTGCGGCGCGTGGTGGTGGCGGGTGGGGGATTCTTGGGCCGGGCTGCTCGAGCCCTTCACGCAGTACTTGTCCGGCTGCCCTCGCTCGTCCAGATCCTCCTCCTCGTCGGAAAAGAAGTAAGCCACTCCGACGCGCAGCTCGTCTTTCTCGATCCCCGAGGGGTCCCCGGTCGGCAGCTCGCTGTAACTCAGGTGAGTGATGCGATCCAGTTGATTTCCCATCAATGACAGGGCGCGGCGAGAGCAGGAATCGCCGGATCTGTGAGACGGGAGCAAACGGGAGAGAAAGAGCGGGGAGATTAACGCCAGGAGGGGTCCTGGGGTGGGGTGGGGAGCATAACAATGAAAAAGCGCGCGCGGAACGAAAAGGGGCGCAAGCTGAGAGGGGATCCGATGGTGCGTCCCATCTGGGCCAAGGAAGAGAAAAAAACTGCCGCCGGCCAATGCTTCTTGCTCCCCCCACTTAACATGCCCAACCCCTTTCTGCCCGACCCTACCCTTAGGACGGGCAGGGGATGACAGTCCCTGGTCTCCAGAGGTTGCGAGAAGCTCCCCCCACGGGCTGCCCTGTTTTGCCAAACAACCGCCCCCCCCCCCGATCTGCTGCTCCTAGGAGACCTAGCCGTGCACAAAGGGGGAGGAAAAAAGGGAGAGAGGCGGCGGAGAGGTCGCCTGTTTGGGACGGCGCCTAAATTGCTCTTTCCAAAGAATCAAAGCCCCCGTCCGGGCTCGGGGTGGGTTTGAGGTGTCCCGGCGAGAGGTTCCTCCCGCCCCTTCGCTTTGTCTCCAGTTGTCCTCCTCCCCGTTCCTTCTTCTCCAAAGCGGCAGCGGCCACTTCTCGCGGAGAAGTCGGGGAGCTTCCAAGCCACCGCCGCTCTCTGGCTTTATCACGTCCCGCTTCTGCACCCCCAGCTCGGTCGTTGCTCTGCCCTTTTGTTTAAACTCCTGGCCCGGAAAAAATAAAAATAATGAAAAATCCCCCAGTGGCGGGCAAGCAAAACCTGGCCCAGAAAGCGAGCATGAGACGCAGCGACGCCATGCAAGGTGGGAAGGATCCGAGTCGGCGAGAGCTGCGTACCCGGAATCGCCCAGATGCCGACCCAGCCCCCGAACTCCTTTAAAGTCCTTTGGTCGCCATGGGGTGGAGCCGGGTGGCCCCTCTCAGCAGGACCCGCCGCCGTCCAAGCGCTGGCGACCCCCCCGGCTCCGAGTGTCCGCGCTCCGGATCTCTCGCTCGCTGGCTCCCTCCGCGCGCCCTTCACCTGCGCCGTCCGGCTCGGCTCTGGGCTCCCCTCAGCAGCGCCGGCGAGTCTAAAGTAACAGACACTCCTAATGCCAAGACCCGCCCCCGGGTCGCGCTCATTGGCTGCTCGGCTCTGCGCTTGGAAAGCTCGAGCCATCCTCTGGGGTGTCAATCACGGGAGCTCCAAGGGTGGGATTCCAGACGCCCGCCGTCTGCTCCCTCCCTCTCTCTCTCTCTCTCTCTCTCTCGCTTTCTCTCCCTGTGGCGGCCGAGACCCCGGGCAGCCCCCTCTGCCTGGCGTCCCCGGCTCCCTTGGCGCGGTTTGAGATGTCAAGCCGCCGCTGCTGTAGGAAGGGAAACCCAGGGCTAACACCCTGCCCCCTACCTCAGCAGGTAGCCCACCAGGTAATGCATAACCATGCCATGATTAATCGCACTTCATTCACGTTATTATTATAATAATAATTGTTGTTGTTGTTTATTAATTTATTTATTATTAATTATTGTTATTATTGTTATTTGCCCTTACGATCTTCCTAGGCTTCCAAACCGCGCTTAGGTTTAAAGCTTTTCTTTCAACGTTACCCAGACTTCCCGATTGCACGCCAGCTCAACCTGTTTTGCGAAGGGAGGGAATAATAATAACAATAAATTAGGTATCAGGAAGGAAATGTGTGTTTCTCGACAATGTGCCCATTGCGTTTCAATGAGTACCTCTTTATGTGGTTTGCGTGTTATGTGTGGGGGTGTGAGTGGAAGGGGGAAGGCTTTATGGCATGTTCTGAACAAAAGCAGTAAATACAACTGTTTCAGAGGTTGGGGAGTTATAATCTCAGTTGCCACAGATACCAAAACTGCGCTGCCTTCCCAGTTATCCCGACAATGAGGGGATTTCTGCAGAAATGGTTGTCAGCGGGGGATAAAGTAGTTGTTTTGGAAATGGTGGAAATCCCTTTCTCTGGATGTCTTCAAACACAGGCTGAACTATACAGGAAACTCTTCCTTAATTTGGATTTCTGCACCAAGCAGGGAAATGAACCCAGAAGAATGATTGTCCTCTTCCAACTCTTTAAGGATGGCGTAGGGTTTTATTCTTACTGATGAAATGCTCTGCCGCCCAATTGGTAGAGCGTACTTTCATGCATACCAAGTTAAGTTAAAATCAGTTATTACAGATCTTTTATAAAGGACAGATAAAAGAGTTGGACCAAAATGCACGTGGTGTGACATAGCAGAACCAAGCAAGGAAGTCATTCTAAAGCTAATAATAATAAGAATCATTATTACTATCAGGCAGTAGTGAGGTGTGCAAATTAAATAGCTCTGAGAAACAGTTGGCAGCAAAAGAGAAGAGAAAATGCAAGATAGGGAACAAAAATCCATTAGGTTCTAGAAACATCAAGGGTCAAAGGCTAGTGCATAAAGTAGGTTAAAAGAATAAAGGAAACGGACCATAGCCAGAAGAAACATAAAATAACCAATCATATGTTTGAAACTCTGCCTAGCTCAGGTTTGGAAATATTTTATGAGGGAGCAACCTCAATGGTAAATCTCATTGTTTTCTGTATTCTCCTCACCCATTACCCAGGCTTAGCTGAGTTGGTCTTGGGATGTTTAACCCACTGCATCATTCAGTAGCCAATTGCTGATATTACTGCCTTCAAATCTTGTGTAATATTGTGAATTTTCCTCAGGTAATTTTTTTAGTGATCTCTCTATAAAATCAAATTCTGGCTTTTTTCATTTAATCTTGACTCAGAGCCCTATTATTGAGAAAGTTATTTTATGCATATGACTAGCTCCTCCATTGAAATAAAGGATGGGCCTTTATGGGTGTATTACTACCCAGCCCCACTCTTGCTTCAAATCCTGCCTTGAAATATATTTATGGGAGCGTCTATTGCTAAACGGTAAGGTCCATGTTTTAAGAGAGTCTAAACCTGAGGAGGAGGAGGACGAAGACTATTGGTATGCTAGATCTACTTTGGATGCAATGAAAACAAATGGTAAGTAAACTCCCTCTTTCTATTTTCACCACAACTTGTAAAGTGGGTTAGGCTGAAAGAGAGTGACTGGCCCAAGGTCACTCACCTGGCTTTTGTTAGATATTAACATATATCGGGATAAGTCTTCCCTCTGGTCCGCTCCTACAGCGGGAAACAGGTATCCCTCTGATTGGTCGAGGGGCGTGCCCAATCCCTATAAAAGGGGAACCCTCCGACTACCAAACAAGCTGGATCACTATTATTACTAATAAAGAGCTGTAAGTCACTTCGTGTCCGCAGTCTGTCTCTCGTTGCCCAGATCTAACATTGGCGACGAAGGTGGGATCGAGAGACAGATAGGACGAAGAACGCTACCTCAAGAATCTCCGGATTTGATCCAGCCCAGGAATTCGGCAGCAATTCCGACAGCCATCTCAGATCACCGCAGCGCGGCAAATTCAAACAGAGAAGATGGCGATGCATGCTCCCCCCGCTCCTTTCGACCCAGCAAACGACGAATGGGAAGCCTTCATGATTCGTTTCGAGTGTTTCCTCGAAGCGAACGAATACACGGGGATCACCGATGCGAGGAAGAAAAACATCTTCCTCGGCTACTGCGGAAAAGAAGTCTTCAATACGGCCAGAGACCTCACCGCGCCTACTCCAATACAAGCAGTATCGTGGACAACGTTGCAACAGACTCTGCAAACTCATTACGCGCCAAAACCTTCCCGCCATGTCTGCCGCAAGGAATTCAACATGAGGACCCAGATGGCGGGAGAATCCATCAATCAATATGTTGCAGCCCTACGAAAAGCAGCAGCTCACTGCGAATACAGGGATTTGGAAGAGCACATCTTAGAGCGGCTCATCTGTGGGATAAGAGACATTTCGTTGCAAAAGAAGCTGTTGGCAAACCCGAGTTTAACCCTACAGACAGCGTTAAACGAAGCAAGAGCGTCAGAATCAGCAGAGAAATCATCGGTGACCGTACGAGGGGCCAGCGTAAACCAGCCAGCACCGAGGCAAACCAGAGTTCACTACGAGGACACAAGCCCCGACTACGAGAATCCCGAGTTCGAGGACAGTCACCTAATGCAGAGCAGTCACGTGAGGCCTGGGGGGAGACCCGGATCCCGTTTGCCGCCCTGCGCAAGCTGCGGAGGGAATCACCCCAGGTCTACTTGCAGGTTCAGGAACGTTGTTTGTTCGCACTGCAACAAACTTGGGCACATCGCACGAGTGTGCCGGAGCGGAGTCCCTACCTCACGGCAGCCACCCATGTACCGCCAACAGAAGCCCAACCCAGGGGCTTGGCGAAATCAAAAAGGGCGCCCAGAGAGAAATCCACAAGTGTTTACCCAGAGAGAAAATTTCCAAAGAGCTGAACGAGCGTATTCCCAGAGAGATTACTCACAAGGAAGTGAGCGAGCGTATCCCCAGAGAGAATACACACAAAGAGCTGAAAGAGCGTTCTATCAAGACGCTCAACGAGAGTATTATCAGGATGTTGACGATGAGATAGAGTTGACCCAGAGAGAGGAGTTGCGAACGTATCTCACCACAATACATCAGGTCCGCCCTAAGCGGCCAAAAAGGCTGAGAGTCACAGTCCTCTTGGAGGGCTCACCCTGCGAGCTAGAAGTTGACACAGGATCGACCCTGACGATCATTTCATGGGCATCCATGAAACAGGCTATTCCTAGCCTCAGAAAGAGCCAACTACACGCTCCAGACGTCCTTCTACGAGACTACCAGGGGAACCAAGTCCCCATCGTGGGCCAAGGCACATTCCACATCCGTTTCAAGGACATCGAAGCCCAGCTGGCCGTGACCATCGCCAGCGCGCCATTGCAGAACCTTCTGGGGCTTGATTGGTTTGAAGCCCTGGGGTTAGAAGTCACCGGGATCAACGCCGTAAGAAACAGCAGCGCTGAACAGATTTTTAAGGAATTCGAGGATGTGTTCAGCCCCGGTCTTGGTAAGTATGTGGGTAAACCAATATCATTCAATTTAGACCCTAAAGTGGCGCCAATCCGACTTAAACCGAGACGAGTGCCTTTTGCACTCCGCCCTAAAATAGACAAAGAGATAGATAAGTTAGTGGAGCAAGGAATCCTTGAGCCGGTAGATCACGCGCGCTGGGAAACGCCCATCGTGACCCCAGTCAAGCCAGACGGATCAGTCCGCATCTGCGCGGACTATAAGTGCACAATTAATGTCGCGCTACAACAGAGCGCATATCCTGTGCCAGTAGTACAGCACTTATTGCACTCGTTGGGGCCAGGAAGGGTATTCGCAAAGTTAGACATGGCACAAGCTTACCAGCAACTGCCAGTTGATAGCGCCACAGCGGAGGCCCAAACGATAGTGACGCATAGAGGAGCATTCAAATGCAACCGGCTACAATTCGGCGTTAGCATTGCCCCAGGATTGTTCCAGAGCGTCATGGAACGACTGTTGCAAGGGATACCAGGAGTCGTCCCCTATTTTGACGACATCTTGGTGTCAGCTGCAAACGAGGAGCAATTAAACAAAAGAGTCAGATCTGTTTTGGCCAGAATCAGAGAAAAGGGTCTCCGCCTTAAAAAAGAAAAATGCCAAATTAACGTGCCTAGCGTAGAATTCCTGGGTTATAGAATTGATGGTCAGGGAATACACCCCACTTCAAAGAAAATTAAGGTGATCCAGGACGCCCCCACACCACGAAATCAGACCGAGTTGCAGGCCTTCCTCGGATTACTTAACTTCTACAGCGTTTTTCTGAGACAGAAGGCGACCGTTGCTGAGCCACTACACCGTCTACTCCAGAGGAACGCACCATGGAAATGGGGACGATCCGAAGCTGCAGCTTTCGCCGGAGTAAAGCGTCTACTCACCACTGACTCATTGCTTGTTCAATACAGCCAGACCCTACCGCTGGTATTGACCTGCGACGCATCACCTTTCGGAGTTGGAGCAGTCCTCAGCCACAGGATGCCCGACGGAAAAGAAGCACCCATCGCGTTCTACTCCAGAACTCTTTCATCGGCCGAAAGAAATTACAGCCAAATGGACAGGGAAGCGCTGGCTGCCGTCGCGGGAGTAAAGCGTTTCCACGAATACCTCTACGGCCGCGATTTTGAACTGATCACAGATCATAAACCGCTGTTGGGACTTTTGGCGGGAAACCGCCCCACTCCGGTCTCCCTTTCTCCTCGCATGACCAGGTGGACTGTTTTCCTGGCTGCATATTCATACAAATTGATACATCGACCGGGCTCCACTCTTGGACACGCAGACGCACTCAGCCGTTGCCCATTACCTAACATTCTGCCAGACCCCACTCCAGAAGCACCGGTATTGCTCATTGACTGTTTGGATTCGGGACCGGTCTCTTCCTACGATGTTGCAAGGTTCTCCTCTAAAGACAATTTAATAAAACAAGTTCAAACTTGGGTTTGGAGGGGGTGGCCAAAGGGAAATGTGGGCCCGGAATTCAAAATGTTTTGGTCGAAACGGGACGAGCTCTCAGTACTACAAGGATGTTTGTTGTGGGGGGATCGAGTTGTTATTCCGCATGCTTTACGTAAAAATGTATTAGATGCTTTACATATGGGTCATCCGGGGATTGTTAGAATGAAGGCGTTAGCAAGAAGTTACGTGTGGTGGCCAAACATGGACAAAGAAATAGAGGAGTGGGTGGCCACTTGTGACCCATGCCAGGAATCGAGACCAGCACCCCCGGAAGCACCCGCCACAGAATGGGAGAAACCCAAAGCACCCTGGTCGCGAATACACATCGACTTCGCAGGGCCATTCCAAGGTCAGACTTTCCTTATAGTTGTGGATGCATACTCAAAGTGGCTAGATGTAGTCCTAATGACTTCAACCACGGCAGAGGCAGTCATAAAGGTTCTACGGCGACTCTTCGCCACCCATGGCCTGCCAGATCTCCTCGTATCCGATAACGGGCCCCAATTCACGGCCATGCACTTTGAAACATTTTTAGCAGGGTTGGGAATCCGGCATGCCCTCATCGCGCCATTCCACCCAGCATCAAACGGACAGGCGGAGAGAATGGTGCGATTCGCAAAAGAGGCCCTCGCCAGGATGGGTCCAGGTGATTGGCAAACACGCATTGATCATTACCTCCTCATTCAACACATTACCCCGAGCGCAACGACGGGGAGGAGCCCCGCTGAACTACTCATGGGCCGTCGCCTACGATCTCACCTAGACCGGCTCCATCCGAATTACTCTGCCACGGCTCCCCCAGACTCTACAAGTAAGGTCCGGTCTTTCAGAGTAGGGGATTCAGTATACGCTCACAACTACACGGGGGGAACATTATGGATGCCGGCAAAGGTCATAGGCATCACGGGCCCACGATCGTATTTGCTAGAGCTAGAAGATGGGCGGAATTGGAAAAGGCACATCGATCAACTGCGGGGTCGCCTAACACACTCCAACCTTCGCAATGAAGACGAAAGCTTCCTGTCTACAGAAAGTCAGCCACAAGAAAACCCCATCATAGGAAACAACGACGCCGGCGAGCCAAGCGTGGAACAAGACAACACGCACGTAGCAGAGCAACCCCCAGACAACGCAGCCGAACAAACTCCCGAATGCCCGAGCAACGAAGGCACAAGACCTCCAGAACGGGAAATAGGAAAAGCACCCGATCCTGCAACTACTTCAAACCAACCCGCACCCAGTCCTGCAACCACTTCAAGCCAACTCGAACTACGACGTTCCTCCCGAGCAAGACAAACACCCACCTACCTAAAAGATTATGTTACCTACCGAAACGTCCCATCTAGGAGGGGAGGGGTGTTAGATATTAACATATATCGGGATAAGTCTTCCCTCTGGTCCGCTCCTACAGCGGGAAACAGGTATCCCTCTGATTGGTCGAGGGGCGTGTCCAATCCCTATAAAAGGGGAACCCTCCGACTACCAAACAAGCTGGATCACTATTATTACTAATAAAGAGCTGTAAGTCACTTCGTGTCCGCAGTCTGTCTCTCGTTGCCCAGATCTAACAGCTTTCATGGCAAAGGTGGAACTAGAACTCACAGTCACCTGGTTTCTAGCCTAGGGTCATAACCCCTGGACCAAACTGAACAACTTGCTGCTGCCCAGGAAGGGGTTTTGAGAACATTGTGTAGCTCTTTCACAAATGAATGATGGGGATGTTGCCCATTCATAATGGAGGACATAATCAGTTACAAGCACTAAGACTCCCTGCCATTTCCTTCTCAACAGACGCTCTATATTATCCTTTTCCCTTTTTAGGAAGGGATGGGAATGGCTCTAGTCAAACACTGGCTATAGCTAAACTCGTTTTTGGGAAAGATTCTTGGAAATGACACATGCCAGAAGGTTGCTTTTAGTTTACACCACACTGGCTTTTCATTTTCATTATGTAAAAGTGAATTTTAATATAGAGGTCAGGTAAGGCAGAGAGGGGCGCTGTGCAATTCTGTAGTCATGGATGGATTATTCTGTGGCAAATGTTAGACTGATCAATGTATGAACTTCCAACAAGGTGGTGAGTCAAATATATGCCTCACCTCAAGCACCTGAAAGATCCAAAGAGTTCCTTAAAATATTCCTGCTTTGTTTTTTGTCTTGAAATACTTGTTCAAACTCTAGGTATTCTGCCCCATACAGAAATGACATAGAAGTTGTTTTAACTGACCAGTAGGTACTGTCCACATTTGGAAAGAGAAGTTGGGGAAGAGAAGATTGGCATAGTTATTATCCCTCATGAGTACTGCTTCATTTTAGAGCAGGAGGGTCCAAACTTGGCAACTTTAAGACTTGGGGGCTTCCACTCTCAGAATTCCCCAGCCAGCTTTTTAGAACCAAGACAGCCCACCAGTATAACGACTAGTTGACCGCTGTAATGTGAAAGGGATGGTAGCTTGAGCCTAAATGAAAGGTGTCTCGAAAAGAATGAAAATGAGCACAGAGGAAAGCCCACTCGGAGTGTTACACCGTTGTGATGCAAGCAGTAGCCAAATGCCTTCTCCTCTGCCTCTGTCACATACCCACAGAATGAGCTCGCATTGTTCTTCCACACTGCAGTGCTTTCAGGACCAGAGAGGCTACACTGCCTTGTTTCGTAATTAGTTTTGCATGTCGCTGGCTTTCTCATGCTGTATCGGTGGATAGGAATGCCTTTGTCTACAGCTGGCATCTCATCAGGAACTTGCTTCATTAAGATTACTCTTTTAATTAACTTCAGAACACAAGCACCAGTTCATTCTCAGCAGCCTGACAACGCAAGGACCTGCCAAATGAATAGACTGCATTTCAATGTCAGAGTGGTTCAAGGTGCACCCTTGTCAACTCCCGAACAAATAAGCTGTTTAGTAGTCAGATTAGCCATTGGGGTTTGCATTGTGGTCTGTGTGACCTCTCTCTCTTCCCAGCCACAAAACAAATGTTTATTCGCCTTTCCAGCTGCAGTAGTACTTCCAATATGTGGCACCCATGAGTTGCTGGTTAAAAACAAGATTCTTGTAATCCAAAGAAAGAATAGTTGGAAGCAATTTGTTCCTCGGGAGTTGTTGCTGAGCTTTGATGGGAACCCCAGTATAGGAAAAATAAACCTTTTATGGCTTATTGCTTATATATTGCTATGCAGGTAGTCCTCGACTTATGACCATGATTGAGCCCCAAACTTCTGTTGCTAGGTGAGAGATTTGTTAAGTGAGTTTTGCCCCATATTACGACATGCCATAATTGTTAAGTGAATCACTGCAATCGTTCAGTTAGTGAGATGGTTGCTAAGTGAATCTGGCTTCTCCATTGACTTCACTTGTCAGAAGGTCGCAAAAGGTGATCACATGACCTTGGGACACTGCAACTATCATAAATACGAGTCAGTTGCCAAGCATCCAAATTTTGATCACATAACCATGGGGATGCTGCAACAGTTGTAAATGTTAAAAACGGCCATAAGTCACTTTTTTCAGTGCTGTTGTAACTTTGAACGGTCACTAATGAATGGCTATAAGTCGTATACTGATTTACTTACCTCCAGCCTTTTAGTATATTTAGTATGTCAGCCTTTCCAGTTAGACAAGACAGGAACATGACCAATGAGCTAATTCTTCTTTACTGTTAAGGCTACATTAACAGAATCTTCCAAGTCTGAAAATACGTATCTCCTTTATAGAGTGAGAAGTTATGGAGGATCCATTCTCAGCCTCTTCCTCCATCCGTTATGCAGCTGCAGGCTATGCTCCCTCTTATCTAATCATTCCCTAAGTCTTTCTCACATACCACTACACATGGATTCAGAAGGAGATCCATTGAACTAGGACTGTGTTGGCTTCTCTCTATACGAATGCTATAATCATATATGGTTTTGCCCAAGAACAAATCCCATCGAATTGAACTGGACCAACGTAAGAGCAGATAGACATTGGATTGCCACCTCTTGATTTGCATATTTAAAAAAATATATTGGTATATAGCTGTGATAGTGAACCTATGGCTCACATGCCACAGGTGACACATGGAGAATATCTGCGGGCACGCAGTTGATTTTTGGCCTGCCCCGCCCACGGTGCCCCTCCCCCCAGTAGTTTTAGATGCCATGTAAGTACAGGGCTCGTGCGGAGGCTATCGGTGGGCGTTTTCGGCCTTCGGGGGCAGGGGAGGCCATTATTGCCTTCCCTAGGCTCCAAGAAAGCCTCTAGAGCCTGGGGAGGGCAGAAAATGGGCTTACAGGGTCCACTGGAAGTCAGGAAATGGGCTGATTCCAGCCTCCAGAGGGCGGGGGAGGCCATTTTTGCCCTCCCCAGGCTCCAAGGGAGGCCTGCACTATAGCACGCATGCGCTTTCGGCACTCAAAGGAAAAAAGGTTTGCCATCATTGGTATATAGGTAGTCCAAAGTGTTCAAGGTGGTACATGAATATTTTGGAGAAAAATAATTTAGGTTTTACAGACTATAACATCAAGATAGTCTACTTAATTAGAACTTGAGATAAGCCTAAAATACCACTAGTATAACAGAACTCTTTCCCCTTCATGTGCAATAGTTGCAATGTATCTTCCTACAGGTGGTTGAAGATCGGGGATGGATTGCTTCAATATAGGCAAATCCTTGGCACTTTCCTGCGTAAAAAATAAGTACATACAGGTAGTCGTCGACTTAGTTAAATAAACAATAGTTTATTTAGTGACCGTTCAAAGTTACAATGGCACTGAAAAAAGTCAGTTATGACCATTTTTCACAGTTATCATGTGATCAAAATTCAGATGCTTGGCACCTGGTTCATACTTATGACCGTTGCTGTGTCCCAAGGTCATGTGATCATCTTTTGCAACCTTCTGACCAGCCAAGTTCAATGGGGAAGCCAGATTTACTTAACGACCAGGTTACTAATTTATTGACTGCAGTGATTCACTTAACAACTGTGACAAGAAGGGTCATAAAATCAGGCAAAACTCACTTAAAAATGACTCATTTAACAACAGAATCTTGGGCTCAGTTGTTTATACATTCAATTGATTTTGAAGTGGTAAGGAATTATGCTCACCCATCCTCTAAGCCAGTGGTTCCCAAACTTTTTGGTATCAGGGCCTAGTTTTGTGGAAGTCAATTTTTCCACAGACCAGGGGAAAGATGGTTTTGGTTTCACTCACTTGCCTGCCACTCACCTCCAGCTGTGTGCCCTGGTTTCTAATAGGCCATGGACCAGTACCAATCTGTGATCCAGGGGTTGGGGATTCCTGAAACTGTCTTGAGCATTCTAGGTGCAATGTCATGGACACCAATACATATATAAATATTAACATCCTTGAATACTGTTTCCTATGACTATTTCCACAGTTAGTGTAGGGTCTGATGAGCACAGATACATGTTTCTTATCAATAAGAAAGAAGCAGCTTGCAATTGCCTTTGTTGCTTTGTCAATATGTTCTGCTTCCTGGTTTGGCTACTTAGCTTCGAAATTCTCTGGTGGTCTCCCATCCATGTACTGACCAGATCCTATCAGTATTGATTACCTTTTAAAGTCAGACCATGTTGACTGTAGGCTGTCACCTGCTGAGGTTGTTGTTTTATGTATAAATAAATGCTTGTGTGTGTAAACATAGGAATGGATTTTGAAAGCACAGATGAAAATTTGAAACTCAATGTGACACCAAGATCTTTTGAGTTTAATGAAAAACTAATGAATCTTGGAGGACAATCGGCAACATCTAGTGACAGTCTGGCATTATGGATCTTGACGTTATCCCATTGTTGACCTCTCCTTTATTGTGTGTCCCGTGCTGGTTTGTAAAATGAATGATTGGAAGTTTACATCCAACTACCATGAAGCAGCATATTGTGAAATAGCAATGAAAACATGGAGATAAATCCTCTGGTGCTGAATCATTAGCATTGCACCATCACTGGATGCCTGAAGCAATTGTTTTTCATTGCCTTGGATTGTAGGGTATTCGTAGAGCACCCCAGCCTTGATTGCCATCCAATAGGATCTCTTTCCAATGAACTCTCTCATCAATTACTACTTTAGAAAAGCATCAATGACTAAATTAAGCCAGCAGGCAGATAGGGTTAAAGTTCCTTATCATTAACACCCAATCTCACATATGTGTATCACACATTCCACATTGATTAATAATCAAAGTCATAATGGTATAGCAATATAACTGAATGACTACAAGCAAACTGCACTATACTCCAACTAGCTCGTTTCTTTATTTCAGGTTGAAGTGGCCAGGTAAAAATGAATGTAGAAGAAGAAACGATGCTGCAGTAGGTGTGCAGTTCACAAGGGACAGGATCTGGGAGAATCCTCCTGCAGATAGAAAGTCAAAACGCTTTTTAAAAATCCTGTGAATGTTTTCCTGTGACCTCTGCACAGGAGCGGAAGTGAATGTTATCTAGCTTGCCTCTAATCGCCTGATTAAGGTCTGAAGAATTGTAAAAGGAGGCCTGACTTTCTAGGGAAAGGAGAAGATTCAGTATTTTCTCTCCTCTTTTACATAATTGTTCTCAGTAGAGCTACATTCAAAGGGACAAGCATCCTTTCCTTTCTCCTTTCCTTTCCATCCCCAACATTTTAATGTACTGGACAATAATTCTGGATCCATTGGCTTCTTGTAAACTCTGAAGACTAACAGCAATCTATCCCAGACATTGCTGAACTCTATTCCCAACAACTTTAGCCAACATGATCATTGCGTTGGAAGAGGTCCACAAGTTTCCAATTTAATCCGTTCCAAATATAGGCAGAGTGATGGCTCAGTCATCAAAGCAGTTTGTTGCATATGTAAATTGACTTTTCATGAACTGCCAGATATTTCCCCCGGATTTTCAGTGTGGTAGCACTGTTTCTTGTTATTGTAATGTGTGGATTCCTTTTTGCTTTCCTTCCTCAAAAAAGAAAGAAAGAAAGAGAGAAGGTTCAGTAGATGGGGACAACAATCTACTGCAGTCCTGACACAAAGCAATAAAATTCTATAATCAACATTGCTCTCTTACAATACAATACAAT
Organism: Natrix helvetica; assembly: GCF_964273705.1. Classification (NCBI taxonomy): domain Eukaryota; kingdom Metazoa; phylum Chordata; class Lepidosauria; order Squamata; family Natricidae; genus Natrix; species Natrix helvetica. The sequence continues at coordinate 147,996,605 of NC_138552.1, forward strand.
ACAATACAATACAATACAATACAATAGTAGAGTTGGAAGGGACCTTGGAGGTCTTCTAGTCCAACCCCCTGCCTAGGCAGGAAACCCTATACCGTTTCAGACAAATAGCTATCCAACATCTTCTTAAAGACTTCCAGTGTTGGGGCATTCACAACTTCTGGAGGCAAGCTGTTCCACTGATTAATTGTTCTCACTGTCAGGAAATTTCTCCTCAGTTCTAAGTTGCTTCTCTCCTTGATTAGTTTCCACCCATTGCTTCTTGTTCTACCCTCAGGTGCTTTGGAGAATAGTTTGACTCCCTCTTCTTTGTGGCAACCTCTGAGATATTGGAATAATGCTATCATGTCTCCCCTAGTCCTTCTTTCTCTTAAGCTAAACATACCCAGTTCCTGCAACCGTTCTTCATATGTTTTAGTCTCCAGTCCCCTAATCATCTTTGTTGCTCTTCTCTGCACTCTTTCTAGAGTCTCCACATCTTTTTTACATCGTGGCGACCAGAACTGAATGCAGTATTCCAAGTGTGGCCTTACCAAGGCATTATAAAGTGGTATTAACACTTCACGTGATCTTGATTCTATCCCTCTGTTGATGCAGCCTAGAACTGTGTTGGCTTTTTTGGCAGCTGCTGCACACTGCTGGCTCATATTTAAATGGTTGTCCACTAGGACTCCAAGATCCCTTTCACAGTTACTACTACTGAGTAAGGTATCACCTATACTGTACCTGTGCATTCCGTTTTTGTTGCCTAAATGTAGAACCTTACTCTTTTCACCATTGAATTTCATTTTATTAGATAGTGCCCAATGTTCAAGTTTGTCAAGATCCTTCTGTATCTTAAGCCTATCTTCTGGAGTGTTGGCTATTCCTGCCAGCTTGGTATCATCTGCAAATTTGATGAGTTCCCCATTTATTCCCTCATCCAAATCATTGATGAAGATGTTGAAGAGTACTGGGCCTAAAACAGAGCCTTGGGGTACTCCACTGCATACTTCCCTCCATGTAGATGCAGTTCCATTGAGAACTACACGTTGAGTGCGGTTGGTCAGCCAGTTACCAATCCATCTGGTGGTGATGCTGTCTAACCCACATTCTTCTACTTTATCTAGTAGTAGGTTATGGTCTACCTTATCAAAAGCCTTACTGAAGTCCAAGTAAACTATATCAACGGCATTCCTCTGGTCCACTAATTTTGTCACATTATCAAAGAATGCAATAAGATTAGTCTGGCATGATCTGTTTTTGACAAATCCATGTTGACTTTTGGCTATTACTTTGTTTGCTTCTAGGTGTTCGCAAATTCGTTGCTTGATTATTTTTTCCAGAATCTTTCCTGGTATTGAGGTTAGGCTGATAGGTCTGTAGTTTCCTGGATCTAATTTTTTCCCTTTTTTGAAGATGGGAACCACATCAGCTCTTTTCCAGTCCTCTGGTAGTTCCCCGGTGTTCCAGGATCTCTGAAAGATATAATTCAGTGGTTCTGAGATCTCGTCTGCTAGTTCCTTCAGAACTCTGGGGTGTAATCCATCCGGTCCTGGTGATTTGAACTCATCTAGGGTAGACAGGTGCTCACTTACCATTTTCTTCCCTATTTCAATTTGTGTTCCTAATTTTGTGGTGCTGCTTTTGATAGGTTGGACTGTTTTATCCCTTTGTGTAAAGACAGATGCAAAACATGAGTTAAATAGTTCTGCTTTCTCCCTGTTGCTTGTCACCTTCTTGCCACTTTCTCCTAGCAATGGACCAATTGTTTCCTTAACTTTTTTCTTGTTTTTAACATGTTGGAAGAAGCTTTTTTTGTTAATTTTTACTTTTGTGGCAAGCCTTTCTTCATTGTGAGCCTTAGCTTTCCTCACTTCATCTTTACAGGCTCGGGCTATTTGCTGATATTCTGCCTTAGTTATGTCCCCCTCCTTCCACTTTTTATACTTACTTTTTTTGTCTTTCAGTTTGTCAGATAGTTGTTTATGCAGCCATGCTGGTTTCTTTTGGGAGCTGTTGTTTTTCTTCTTCATTGGTATTGTGTTAGACTGGGCTTTTCTAATCTCATTTTTCAAAATTTCCCAAGCTTCTTGAGTTGTTTTCCCCTCGAGGATTCTCATCCATGGAATTTTTCCCAAGCTCTCTCTAAGTTTATTGAAATTAGCTTTCTTAAAGTCCAAGACTCTAGTTTGACTTTGTTCTACTACTTGTGTTTGGATAATGTTGAATTCCAATATTGCATGGTCACTTGCCCCCAGGGTTCCTATGGCTTCAACACCTTCTATCATTTCCTCTCTGTTAGTGAGAATTAAGTCCAGTATGGCTGATCCCCTTGTTTCCTTCTCTACTTTTTGGAAAACAAAGTTGTCTGCTAGGTTTGTTAGGAACCTGTTGGATCTTCCACTTGGTGCAGAGTTTGTTTCCCAGTTGATGTCAGGGTAGTTAAAATCTCCCATTACTATTGTGGTGTGCTTCCTACATACCTTAGTTAGCTGACTAGCAAAAAGTTCATCTTCTTCCTCTGCTTGGTTGGGTGGCCTGTAGTATAGACCTATGGCAATGTCATTTCCCCCACAACCTTTAATATTGACCCAAATGCATTCAAGATAGTTCTCATTATTGTTGTGCTCTATTTCTGTAGAGACGTAGTTATTTCTTATATATAGTGCAACTCCACCTCCTCTTTTCGGTGTTATTGCAAAGAGATGTCTGTTGGACAAAACAGATAAATATTAGGGAGAAAAGATTTCATATTTTTGTTGAATCATTTGATAGTTTGTAGTGATAGCTTTCATGTCAGGTTTATTTAAAAAAGAAAGGAAAAAAAACTCTATTTGTTCATTTGATTTATTTTTCATCCTGAATTTGTTTTGGATTATATATCTCTATAAACAGTTCCTTATAAAACCGGTTTTAACTAATCTACAGTGTAAACATTAGGGCCAAAGAGATCATGGCAAAAATTATTTTGAGTGTTTACTCACGAGTCTGTCACCATTCTTCTCCATCAAAAGCCATCATGTCCCTCCCATAATAACAGACTGCATTTCTGCTTTTGAACAAAAGTTCGAAGTTTGCTGTGGGTAAACAGATTTTTTTTTTTGGCCTCAGCTTTCCCTCAGAAAGCATGCAAACATCAAATCCTGCATTGTTATGGTGTAGGCTGGGATCATTTACGAAGATCAGCACTGTCTATTAATACATCCCATGATATAAAATAGGGATCTCCAACCTTCGCAACTTTACAACATGCACTGGCTGAGGAATTCTGGGAATTGAAGTCCACAAGTCATAAACTTTACAACATGCACTGGCTGAGGAATTCTGGGAGTTGAAGTCCACAAGTCATAAAGTTGCCAAGGTTGGAGACCCTGATATAAAGGACTAAATGGTCCAGGCTTAACTTTAAACAGATTCCTCTTTAATTAGCTTTATAATAGAATGAACAATATTCAAACCCACACACACACAGCCCAATAAACACATTTCTTGAAACCTTTTAGCTAGGCTACATACTTTCCTGACTATTTTCTGGACAGTTATTGCCTCACCTTTCTCACCTACAAGCAAAACTTGTTTATTTGGGTGTGTTCTTGCCACAGCTGAACGTTCCCATGCACCGATTTTGAAATGTCAGCAATCTTGGCTCTGCTGCCACATGCTCTTTGGAATCTGCCAGAAGCTCCACTTTGCCTTGACCCTGAATAACGAGGGTCAGTTGAGGCAAAACCAGCTAGGAAAGTCAGCCACACCTTCGTGTACTAGATTTGGAGCAAGATCCATAGTTTTTTTCAGAGAAATATAACCCCCAAAGAAGGAAAAAAACTAAAAATAATATATATATATATACCCCCCAAAGAAGGAAAAAAACATATATATATATATATAAAATAATAAAACAAAGAAGGAAAGAAACTATAGTTCTTTTCTGATTTTCATTTTGTCCCAAAGAACAATTTCAAACCCAAGTGGAAAAATGGATGACCTGATGCTGGTAAAGAACCTGAATAATAATTTTTTAAAAAAAACCTGCTAGTAATTGTTAATTGTCCACATAAGAATAAAAATATTCTGGAATCTCCTAGCTCAGATTTCCCCAACCCTTTCAGCTTTGCGGACTAGCAAAGGGGAGGGGGGATAGGGAATGGTTCAGCATGAGTGATGGGCAAGCTCACAGAAATGAGAATGTGCATGTACACTCGCCCACCTCTTCTGTGGCCCGGTTCCAAACAGCTCATGGCCTAGTAGCGGGCCGCCGCCTAGGGGTTGGGGACTCCTGCCCTAGCTCTTAGAAATGTTTTTAGGAAAAAGAATATGAAATACTAGGCCTGTGATGGCAAACCTATGGCACGTTCCTGCTTTTTTACAAACCACTGTGCTTCTTTTTTTCTTTGGACCTTTTTATAATTTATGATTTTTATAAATGAAAGGCACAGAGTGAAAGTTAGAAACAATTTGGAAACAAGTATCACTGCTAGCTAGAGGTTTTGAAACATTGTTTTTAGTTTTGAGTGTTTGGAGAAAAGCTGCTTTTTCCAAGGTCACAATGCTTAACCAAGAATTGATGGAGAGGTGAACATGGATGTTTACACAGATGCTCTTAGTGAAACTACCAGTGTGTGGAACTTTGTGTTGAAAGAATAAATAAAAACTCAAAGGGAAAGCCTAGAGTGTCCTTGAAAAGGCTTTCACCTCATAGAACTTTCATTGGTGACAAGGCTTTTCTTTTGTTGTTGTTGTGGAAGTTGTACTTACTCTCTGTCCCTTTTGTTTTCTCCTTTTCTTTTTCTCTTTTTTCCCACTTGAGAATTTGTTATTTTATCTCCATTGAATTGGATTAAGGGAGAATTTTTTCCTCCCCTTTTTCTTTTTTTTACTTTTTCCTTTTACTTTTTTTTAAATTGGAACCAATTGGATAAGGATAAACAAGAGATTGAAGATTTTTATTTTTATTTTTCCTTTTTTTGTGTCTTATTGTTTTTCCTTTCCCTTTTTGGCTTTGGCTTTTTCTTTTTAATCTTTTTATTGTTATTTCTTTTTTTTTTTACCACCCCTTGGTCATTTGGGATTATAATTGCACTTCATACTAAGTGGATTAAAATATAGAAGAATTTGAAGATGAGTAAGAAGATAACTACCGCCTCTGCAACAACAACCCCCTCTTCTTCACCAGCTGGAGGACAAAGATCCATACAGACGATGTTATAGCAAAAAAAAAAAAAGACAAGGGAGTAACGTTAGAGATGATTATGCAAGGAATACAAAAAATATAAGTTAGAACAGAGACCATAGAAAAAAGAACAGAAAGTATTGAAAGCAGAATAGAGAACATGGAGCAAAGAATGGAAAATATTGAGCAAAAAACGGGAAAATCAGATGAAAAAATTGAAAATATTCAACAAATGATGATGAAATACGAGGACAGACTACAAAAAATGGAAGAAAAAGATGATCAAAAAGAGAAGAAAATTGGGAACATTGACAGCAGATTGTGTGTGGTGGAAAAAAACAACAGTGGAATATTGGGATTGGAGATGGAGAGGTCTGAATTTTTTCTGAGATTCCAAAATATAGAAGAAGAAAAAGGAGAGAACTTGGTACAAATAATGATGGAAATTTTGACAGAGGTCCTGGAGATAACCCAAGAGAAGATGATGGATGGTATAGATGAGGCATTTCAAGTCTTCACAAGATATGCATCGAGGAATAATCTCCCAAGGGACATTCATGTAAGATTTTCTAAGAAAGCAATCAAGTCACAAATACTACAGAAAGCAAGAGACAGAAAATTAGAATATAAAGGTAAGGAGATCGTTGTCTTGAAACAAATCCCGAGAAGAGTGAGAGAGATGAGAAGAGAATATCAATTCCTGATTAAAATTTTACTTTAAAAAGGTGTTAATTACAGATGGCTAATACCAGAAGGTTTAATGTTTGTATGGCAAGGACAAAGATATAGAATAGACACAATTGAAAATGCAGATTCATTCTTCGCAGAACATTTGAGAGGGAAGGCCGAGGTGGCTGGAAAAGAAGAATAATTGAGAGAACTTCAAGAGGGGTCTACAGTCGTGATTGAGAAAGAAGGTGCTGTAGGCAGGACTGAGAAAGAAAAGGGTGCTGTAGGTGGTATCGACATCAGAGAACAACGAGAATTAAGATCTACTAGAGCAATAAACCCTACTTATAAAATATAAAAATGGAGAAAAATGATCACAATTAACATTAATGGACTTAATTCAGCAATTAAAAGAAGGAAAATATTCCATAAATTAGAAAAAATTGAAATTGGATATAATTTGTTTACAAAAAGTACATATTCAAAAGCAATATGAACATTTATTGGTGCAAAATATTTACTATTGGCAAACTATAAGAAAAGAGGAGTGCTTTTCTATATTAAAGATACAATCCCAGTGGAACAAATTTATGCAGACGACGATGGAAGAATTTTGATGGTGGAAATTATGGACAATAACAAGAAAGTACTTTTAATAGCAATTTATGCTCCTAATGATAAACAAGATGAATTTTACAGAAAACTACACAGGAAAATTATTGATTTGGACTATGTTAATATTTGTATGATGGGAGATTTTAACGCAATTGTAGATCAGAAGATGGACTATAAAGCGCAAAAAACAACAAAGCTAAATAGAAAACCACTTCCCAAATCCTTTTTTTAAATGATTGATGAAATAGACTTAAAAGATGTTTGGAGAGAAAGAAACCCTACAAAAAAACAATATAGTTTTACTCAAAGAGACATTTTTCATGCTCCAGAATTGACATGATATGGGTTACTTCAGATTCAATTTGTAACATACAGGAAGTTGAGATTGAAACAAGTACCTTGGTGGACCATAATCCAATGACAATCAGACGGAAAGGACAAAGGAAAAGATCTAGATAGACATTAAATAATACCATACTAAAGGAGAAGGATTTTGTACAGAAAATGGAAAAAGAATTGGCTTTCTTCTTTAAAGAAAATAGAAAAGAAGATATATCAAGGCAGAATCTTTGGGATACAATGAAGGCCTACCCCAGAGGCTTGATAATAAACTATACAAGGAAGAGAAATATAAAGAAAAAAACAAATTCTTAAAGGACTAGACAATGACTATAAAGGTCTTGAAAAAGAGTTACAGAAATCTCCACAAAAAATGATATTAAAGTAAAAATGGATATGATTAAACACAAAATGGGGTTAATGGAAAAAGAAGAATTAGCAGAAAAAATTAGAGGTGCTAAACAAAACTATTTTATAAATGCAAATAAACCAGTTAGATGGTTGGTTTATAAACTGAAAAAAGAGAGAGAATCTAGAAAAATATTGCAATTAATAAATAATCAAGGGCAAATTTGTTATGGAATTGAAGAGAAGAAAAAAATCAAGACTACTATGGTAAACTGTATGACCAAGAGCATACTGAAGAGGGAGGAGTTAAACAATATTTACAGGAAGCTAATCTACCCCAGATTCCTAAAGACACTGAAATAATGTTAGAAGGCAAAATAACTATGATGGAGCTAACCGAAGCACTTAAAAAGCAAAATAATGGAAAGGCCCCAGACCCGGATGGGCTTCCAGTGGAATTTTACAAGACATTGCAGGAATCGTTGTCCCTTCCATTACTAGAAGTTATGAACGAGGTGATGTCAGTGAGCAGGATACCTAAATAATGGTCAGAAGCATATATTACACTCCTGCCAAAAGAAGAGACTGATTTACTACACATTAAGAACTACAGACCTATCTCCCTATTAAACTCAGATTATAAACTGTTTGCTTCAATATTGGCAGAACGACTCAAAATATATTTAAATAATTTCATTCACCCTGATCAAAATGTTTTTTTACCAAAGAGACAAATTAAAGATAATATGAGAATAATTCTGGACACTTTGGAATACTATGAGGCGCATCCTGAAAAGCAAATGGCATTGATGTTCTTAGATGCACAGAAAGCTTTTGATAATGTGAATTGGCGATTTATGTTCTTACAATTGGAACAGATGAGCTTTGGTAAGAAATTTATTCAAGCCATACACACCATATACTATAAACAAACAGCAAAGATAATGATAAATGGAGAATTGACAGACTTTATTGAAATAAAGAAAGGACAAGACAAGGTATCACAGGTACTGATCAAACGTAATTAAAAATTATATGGACATTTGCTAGAGGTTAAACTAGAAAAAGAACAAATTATTTATTTATTTATTTATTTATTAGATTTCTAGACCGCCCCCTCTCCCCGGAGGGACTATGATTAAATTAAAAATCTATGATAGCTTGGGGGGAAAGTTTGGGCATGGGATTGATCTAGAGAAGTGGCAGAAATTGTGGTCTCAAAATTATAAAATGACAATGTCAACAGCATATAAATAAAATTTGTATAAGATGTTTTACAAGTGGCATTTACCCCCGATGAGAATAACGAGAATGTTCAAGAATAAATCGTAAAAGTGTTGGAAATGTCATCAGATACCAGGTTCATACTACCATATGTGGTGGACTTGCACAGAAGGTAAAAGATATTGGACTAAAATCCACACATAGTTGGAGAAAATGAGTCAAAAATACATAGACTTTAAACCGGATATTTTTTTATTGGGAATTATACTGGAAATATACAATAGAGATTTGATATTTGATTGTAAATGTGTTAACGGCAGCTAGAATTGTATTTGCAAAAAACAGGAAAAATGAGAAAATAACAACGCAGGAGGAAGTTATTCAAAAAATAATGGAATGTGCTGAAATGAGTAAATTGACATTTGAAATTAGAGAAGAAGATGAACAATTTTGTAAGGTAAGGGGTTTATTCCATAAGTGGTTAGATTTAAAAAAATGAAAGGGAAATGAAAAAGGTTGGATAATTTTATATACCATAAGAGTAATAAAATGATATAGGTGATATTATAAATGTATATTATCACTAAATAGATTAAAGTGATGCAATTAAATGTTATTATATATATGAACCCAATACCTGGAATACTTTGTTCAAAATGAAGGAATAACAATTGTAGTTGAACAAATGTTTTATAATGATAATAATGTATTTATATATATTTGATATCTATGCACAAAAGCCTGTAACCAAACAACACGTTAGATGCAATTGAAGAAGGTTATATGTTTTATGATTTGTTTGTTTTTGTTTGTTAAAAAAAAACACCTTTTTATTAAACAAATAAATAAATAAAGCAATAGCGGTATGAACAGAGCCAGTTTGATCTAGTGGTTAAAACATTTGGCTGGAACTAGGATACAGTGTGTTCTGGTCGCACCTGAGGCATGAAAGTCAGCTTGGTGACACTGGGCTGGTCACTCTCTTAGCCTAGCCCACCTCACAAGGTAGTTGTTGTGGGGAAAATAGGAAGAGGGAGTATTAGGTTCACTACCTTGAGTTATTTATAAACAATAATAAAGGTGGGATAAAAATTAAATAAGATGTATAGATTTTTGTGACCATTTTATCTGTCCCACATTGTCAAAGATGCAAAGAGATCCAATGTTGTGGGATGCTGAATGTGGCAGTAGGATACTGATCACTATAAGAGTAGGGGAGAATTTGTGGAGAATATCCTGCAAAACTGTCCTTTTCTATAGTAAAATACTTTAGTGGGACACCTCACCCTTTACTAACACACACAACTTCCATGCTCCAATTCCCAATCCAATCCATACCATAACTGATTGGGAAGTAAGTACATGCATATCTGTATTTGGGGAAAATATTCTGATTTTTGTGGTGTTCAGATTGCTAACAAACTGCAAACATGGAAACTTCCAAAAATGTCAGAAGTCAAGGATTCATTCTTACATTACTTTTAAGATATCTAAATTTGTTCCTTGTTTAGGAAACCCCTTGGATGAATGGAACATTATACAATCAACATTTACCCTTTTCAGTCTGAAGGCTACAAATGTTTATGCATCTCAAAATGCCTGCTTGCTTTTGCTGCCTCTGCTAACTTACATTTAGAATGTAAGCCCTTCATTGCCAGTCACCTATGAATGACTCCCCCCAGGAGAGCTTGCCAATTAGCTATGCAAATGCTGCAGTCACACTACAAATTAAGTAGCAGAAGCAGCAAAGCTACATCACACACAGTAAGGTCGCTTCGGGAGACGTGCTTCCAAATCCAGCCCTGAAGAGGTCAAACTTTGCTGACATGCCTTCCCAGCCTGGTACTCCAATTAACCCCATGATGGAAGAGTCGTTCCTAGGTGAGGAGCTGTCTCAGATAACTCTGCCAATCCTCCAGGTATCCCCAAAAAGCTATCAGTCCACGAGAACAAGTCAGTAATAATTGCGCAGTATTGTGCCAAGTGGGAAGTCCAGAATAGCAATTGGAACAGAACACACTTTTAATCAACTTTGGGGATAGGATATTTACTGCTCTAAGTCAATGCATCTTAGGTGGTTTGCCAGGCTGTCCTCTTCTCAACCTTTTTATTTCTGCCTCAAAACAGGAGAAACTCTTGAAGACAACCAGTTGAAGTTAGACAGCAACCGTGTCTTCTAATGAATCTTCCGTTCCTCCTATGTTTACCCCATGAAGCATCTATAGGTATTTTGATACCATTACAACTTCGAAGAGACTTACCGTATTTTTCAGAGTATAAGACGCACACTTTCCCTCCTAAAAGAGGGTGAAATTTGGGTGCGTATTATACACTGAATATAGTCCCACCCACCCACCAGCCCCCACCCTTTGGCCTCTGCCTACCAGCAATTTACCTCTTTGCAGCAAACGGGAGCTTCCGGAGGCTTCAATAAGCTATAGCAATCCCTGCAGCCTCTAACAGCTGATGATTGGGATAAATTGTAAGTGAAACTAACTGTTTGCTCCACATGGCAAATTGCTGAGAGGCAGATTTTTTTTTCTTGTGCTAATCAGGCTGTTTGCTCCAAGGAGGTAAGTCAACAACTATAAATGCCTATAGAATGTTCAAATTATTACACTTATTTTTTTAAAGACTGCTTTATTATTGTTCTAGACAACTTAACAAATAAATGAAGCTTTTTAAAATAAATGCTTGCTCTGAAAAGGCCCAGTGCTATTGTTTTAAAAAGTGCTAATCTTTTAAATAGCAGAGAATAACTATACTTCCAGAAAGCACATTTTAACAGCATCTGTACAAGTATAGTCTGAAATATAACACTACAAACAGTGTATATTGTCTATACTGTTTGTTGCAAGGATGCAAATTGTTGGGAGGCAGAGGCAGATATCTTTCCCTTGTTTTCCTCCCCAAAATCTAGATGCATCTTATACTTCGGAGCATCTTATACTCTGAAAAATATGGTAAATCAAATCCACTTGTTCCCAGATCTTGAGATGCAAATTCAAGTTGGACTCCACCTTCTTTCAATCCTTAATCTCTAATTCAAATCAAATCAAAATGAATCAAATCAGGGCACAGCCCAAATAAAGCAGATGGTATCAACATTGCATTAGTAAGAACTAGCTACTAATCCCTGTTGAGAGGTTCACGGGATTATTTTAAACAGTCTAATATTGCTCAACATAGAGTAACCCAGGTATAATAAGATAATCAAACATCATCATACTATTAGGAAAAGAAATGTACAGTTTTATCAAATTTGCAAATGAATGCCTAATTTTATTTTTACTACAATAGTTAATTCTTTATTTAAAACAAGGGAAACAATGACCTACTATTTCAAACTCTGTGTGGAATGTTAATATAGAATCCAGTTTCAGAATTACTCTTTTACATATGTAAGTCAAGTGCAGGTGTGTTTTTAATGCTGCACTTCCTCACTTTTATGAATTGAGCCATTATTCTTGAGATTATAGTTGTGCCATCTATTTCTTCTAAACCAAGCAGAATATGTAAATAAAATACTTAAAACTTAGTTTAAAAATATTATTAAAGCTATTTTCAGTATCACTTCAAGTAATCAACGGTGTGAAAGTAATGTTTCCTTTGAGTCAAACTTTGACAGCTTCATGGACATACTTTGTTTTCAGTATCATGGAAGTAGTTTATTATTGCCTACTATTTGGTTTTTTCTCCCTTTGTTTAAGTTGTTTCGGAATTGGAAAGTCTAATATTCACTTACATCAGCTGATCATTGGTGAATTTTGCATGTATGAAAAACATATTTAGCCTAAAAAAAACTATGTTTCAGAAAAGTGAAAAGGATACAAGTGTATTTTCCTATTTCAAAGTTGGAGCTTCCAACTGAGAGTGCATCAAGAAAGTTAACACATTTTGTACAACATCATATGAAGAAAAGCCTTGAGGGAAAGTACTTTCAGTTCTAGTAAATGAATAATAATAACAATAGAGATGGTGATATTCTAAATCTATGCCAGGCAACTACCAATCTCAATGCTAATTAAGATTGATAACCAACCTCATGATACATTCCGAAGACCATCGATAAGAACTAGTTTTCTTCCATTTCTTGCTTTCCAAACATAACTTAATGATTTGATAAATAACTCCCCTGAATAGATACTTTCTAGCATTAACAGCTGGTTGACAACATAGAAGAACATACAAAAGTAGAAAGGGATTGCAAAAAAGAAATCCAGAATAAAGAGATTTTTTTAAACACTCATTTTATCCTGGCATTAGCAGGTTCTGTTCTTCCAATATCCCTATCAAGCAAATTATTTGTGGCACAATGCCTTTCATTGTTTTCCATTTTCCTTGTGTTCCTTTAACCTTTCCTGAACATTCCAACATTCCAAAACGTGTGTTTTGTTGTTGTTGTGAACCTTTTATGTTATTAGGGCATTGTTGTTCCCTCATTCTTTGCTCTTCCTGGAGAACAGCTGCCCAAAAGTTAGCTCCTTCCTCCAGCTGATCATCTAGCTTTCAAAGGCTTAAAATAGAGACACAGGTCTTTATTTGTTGCCCAGTTGGTGGACAGAGGAGATATTTATTTGATTTTTATCCTGCCTTTATTACTTTATATGTAACTTAAGGTAGCAAATGTGCTTAATACTCCTTCCACCTCCTATTTTTCCTCACAATAACCCTGTGAGGTGAGTTGGGCTGAGAGAATGTGACTGGCCCAAGGGCAACCAACTGGCTTTCATGCCAAAGATGGGATGAATTCAGTCTCCTGATTTCTAGGCCATAATATTAACCACCATATCATCATCTTCTTCTATATATACGAAAATGGCTGTGTGTGTGTGTGTGTTCCAGCATAACTCTGGAATGCCTTGAGCAATTTCAACCAAACTTGGTATATAGATGACTTACTCTCTGGGAAAAAATACCGTTATGGTAAGACACCCCTAATACCCCTGGGGTGTTTATTCTGTTAAGGTACAGCCTGTTGTGCCTTAAAATGGCTTCTACTGTACAGCACAGTGGAGTTGCCATGGTAATGGTTTCACAGTACACCACAAGGGGGCTCCCTCTGGTAAGGGGGAAAATCCAACATTAGAAATTATGTTTGGTCCGGACATTTTCCCACTATAAATAAATACCCGAGCAACACCGGGTTATCGGCTAGTATTAATATAAAATCCACTTGAATAGAATCCTTAGTTCTGATTTGTCCATATCTCCCTAAGCCCTCTAGATATCATTTCTGCTCTCTGGGAAGTTCTTCTATTTCTTTAATTTGATGAACTAGCTTGTAAAGTGCTTGTTTTCAGTTTGCTGTAGATAAATACATGAATCATGTAAGGGGGAGGATAGGAACATGCTAGCAAGGGATATTATTTTTCTCAAGTGAAGCCAAAAGGCAGTTTTGTCAGTTCAGGGCCTGTGTGTTTGAGGGAAGCAGAACCTGCAGTGACAAATGCTGACTGGTTGGCGTATGTAGCAGTCATCCTTACAGTTCCCCAAGATAGATGTCAGGCAAAGGGAAAAATGTCTCAGACAGAATCCAATTAAATTCTAACCCTCATATTTTAGAAGTTTGGGGATGAACTGTTCATCCCACGCTCTGTCTCTTGCTTCTCTACCATATGACAACAATGTTAACTCCCGAATGACTGCTCCATTTTTGAAGTTGCTCCCAGTTTTGGAGGGTGGTAAATGGAGAACCTGAAAAGGAATAGGCCCTGGAAATATGTCACTTTACACCGAAATGCATCTGCCTAGACAGGTTCTTTTGACAGACAGCTCTGTGAATCTAGAACTCCATTTAGAAGAAAGCTTTCCTCATTACTTTTTAGGCTGACTTTTTTTCCTTCCCTTCCTTCTCCACCTTAGTTCTTACTCTGATATGATTTGATGTGCATTTGATATTATATTAATTGGTTTTTTGTTTTGTTTCTTGGTGAGGCACCCCAAAACAATACATATTCAGAAAAAATGAAAATGAAATAAAATGTAATAAAAAAAAAAACCTCGCGTATATTATTCTATGCCATTGCAACTAACTGTCTTTCTCCTGAGGATGCCAGGTGAATAGCATATAAATGTGAAGCAATAAGCAAATAAATAGACTTGCTCCTCAGCCCACAAAGATCAATAATAATATTTTCATCGACTTCAATTATCATAAATAACCCTCATCTTCTTTTGACATAGCAAAAGATTAGTATGCAGTTTGGGCCACATTTGCTTTTCTTGCGTAACTTTATTTTGCTGATTTACTCATAAAGCTGCACAATCCCCATTCTCTTCCTCTTAGGATTTCTGCCTTCAGAGCATCTTCAGCGTTTTCCTCCCTTTTTATTATGATGAAAACAGTTATCAAGTTTTGGAGTGGTGGGCAGAAGAGAAGAGGAAAAAAGAGAAACGACTCATGCAGAGAAAATGAAGTATATTTAAAGGATTAGAACATAAGAGGTTTGTTAGCGCAGGTTAGTGTACCATCTACCACATTCCCACTGTTTTGTATGGCTGGACTCTACCCAATTCTCTCCTTTGTCCTCTACTTGTTGGGTTTATTGTTGTTGCGGCAGGCATGTGCTATTAGGGCCTTTCATAAAATCCCCTTATTGCTGCCTATTGATGCATCAGTGCTAGATAAAAAAAAAAGTTCTAGAAAAGTATGAAGGGCACCAGAGCATTTAGTGGTGTTAGGACTGGCTTGGTTTATTGCTGAATGTTACATGCATCAAAAACTGCAGGGTAAGCAGAGAGAAATGAAATATCCATATGTTAATTTAGATCTTCATATGCAGATTTGGAAACAATTTCTAGTAATTTAACTAGGCATGCAATCAATCTTGGTTGCAGGAAGCTGAAGGAAGAAATACCTAACAGTTATCAACTACTTATTTATTTTAAAAGCTACGGGCTCTGACGTTGAGCTTGATTCCAAGTGTCTTTAATATCTAATATAAGACAATAAACATATCTAATTAGTTTTCTTGCAAGACATACTGAATTGAGGTGCTATTGCTTCCCTTTTTCCCCCAAGTGGAGCTGGGGTGGGCATGGATGACGCGTAACACTTGAGGCCCACGGGCTGCCAGTTGACACCCCTATTTTAAAGGGACACTTAGCGTTCCTATGCCACTTAGCTATTTAGATACCAGCCACATGCTACTACCTCTTGAGACTTTATTCAGTCTGTTCAGTATTTGGCAAGTCTGCATATTTGCATAAAATTAAACAAAGCCAAATTGAACTTTATAGATTGAACTACATTTAGAAAATTCAGAACAAAATACCGTCCGCTAAATACAATTCAAATTGGACAAGCATATATTTAGAAATAATTACTAAACAATGATTAAAACTTGCTTTGAATCACAGTGTTTACATTTCTGTGCGAGGCTTTCAATTATTTATATTCAGGTGGATTTTGTTGTAGTTGCCCTCTCCCACCCTCTCCTTTTTCATTAACCTTAAAGTCAGAATATTCTACACAGCTTAAGCTGTAGCTAACACTGGCATGTCAAAGAAGCAAGGAGAACAGGAGAAAAACCCAAGCAGATCCAATCTTGAATATCCAACTAGGTCCTAGCATCAAGTGGCGAGGCTGAATAGGACCTTCCTGATCTTGACATCATCTCTGCATTCTGGGCCTCCATCCGAAAACTGCAGCATTCATGGAGGCTGGAGAATCTTGAGATTCAAATAACTTCAATGATCACCCAGTCTTATGTATCTTGTGCCTGGAGGTGATGATGCCGGCTTCCTATTCATCATCAGTTGCTGATAAGAAACTGTGGCTTATCTTGGAGAGGCTAACTTAAGCTTCTCAAATCAATTTATGACCTTGGACTGTTAACGACTTTGACACACATCTCTGTCAAAATCCCGAACAAATTTGGAGAAACCTTCAACTTTGGCTTTTCTTGGTTAACCCGTTGTTGGTTTTTTAGCCTTTTTCTCCTACTTGTTTCATTTGAAAAACATGTGCCAAAAAGTGTGTAGATTCATGTGCACTCCTCCCACTGTGAACAGTTCTCTCTCTCTCTCTCTATCTATGTGTGTGTGTGTGTGTGTGTGTGTGTGTTACAACCCATCCCAGTAAGGGTATGGCTAGCTGATGAGAGCTAAATAGCTTGAAATAGATCTATAGTAGTCTCCCTTTATTTATTTATCAGCACAAATACAACACACACATATATAAAAAAAAATATTTTAAATTTTCAAAACAGACACAACACGAAGTATCCTCCTACTTTACATTCTGTAGAAAGTGTATCAGTTGGTTACAAAAGACTTTCGTGCATCTCTTCCACAGTCATCAATCATAATTCATATTAACTCAAGTATTTTAACTCAGATATATTTATACATATTACCATCATCATACCTCCATTTTCATTTGACTATAATTGTTTAAATGTCCTTCATTATAAAATATATCAAGATTTAAAACATAACCACATACTGGCATTTCATTTGCTATTTCCAATAACACAATCCTTATGGTCTATTCTGGCTAAACATCCATAATATTTAATAACAAAATTTTCTAATCCTCCTTTCCAAATCACTGTTTACAATTTACATCCACTTTTCTTATGTTGTACCCGTGTGTGTGTATGTGTGTGTGTGTGTGTGTGTGTATGTAATTGTGTTACAACCCCTGATATGCCTAAATATGGGAGGAAGGTCACTACTCCCTCATTTCTGTCCTTCGGCTTATCACAGAAGACCATGCAGGCAGAAAACCATATTTTTATTTTTAATGTTGCCTTTTTATATTCGTGTTGTATTTGTACTGATAAATAAATAAAGGGAGATCTATACTAAATCGAAATAGATCTATACTAGTCTCCCTTTATTTATTTATCAGTACAAATAAAACTATATATATATATATATATATATATATATATATATATATATATATATATATATATATATATATATATATATATATATATATATATATATATATATATATATATATATATATATATATTGTTTGTTGGATTTATATGCCGCCCTTCTCCCAAAGGACTCAGGGCAGCATACAATATTAAAAAAAACACATATTACAAAAGTTAAAAAGGAAATTAGATAGAGTATCCAAAAACAAACCCAATTAATATTAACAATAACATTTTAAAAATTAGATTAAAATTAACAATTAAATCAATCATTTATTTTATTTTGTTCAGGCCAGGCCGGCTTGCTGGAACTAAATTTAACTTAGTTCTTTTTTGCACACCTTTATATATAACAAAAAAATTATAATCTTCCTTTCATAGGTACCATTCAATATTCATATCCAATTATTACTTATCATAGCAATACATATGTATACATTATTATCATTATCAATTATTTATTTAATTATATCTATTGTCACTAAATTTCACTAAGTTTAACTAGTTTTAGATTATACCATTTCATCTATCAACCTATATCTTACCAGTAGCAAAACAATCTCATGTCTTCTGCCATTTGTGGTATCAGTCCTCTAATCATCTCCTTAATCACATTTGTATGGACTTCTCTTTGCAATTCATTGCTTATTAAGTCTCTCATGTAATTTCGATGCCCTTCTTCTGTTTCCTTAATCAGCTTATCTTTAATTGTCAGTGGTGTTTTTAACAATGTTGCTAACAAAATTTCTCTCTTTAAATCCATAAATTCTTTTATTTTTTCTTCTTCTGTATCTTGCCATCTGGGGTAGAGTTCCCCTCCATTAATTCCTCTTTCCGTATTCCACTCTTTCCATTTCCAGACACAAACCAATCACCATAGATATCAGCGGATTTAATTTCTTTGTAATCATTTTTCTCTTCAGTTTTTAGGACTCTAACCTCCACTTTTTCCACTTGATAAACATCTCCAACTTCTTCATCATATTTTACTGTTAGATGCTCTAGATTTTCCAACTTCTTCTCCGTCCTCTCAAATGTGTTTAATAATTTCTGAATTTCTAACAATATCTTTTGCAAACTTAAAGTTTCTTTCTGCTGTTGACATTGTGCCGTTATCTCCAGCTGACAAACACTGCTGCTCTGGCTTGGAAGGTTTTTTCAAGATTAAGCATAAATTCACAATAAGGTCTTATTTTCACTTTTCTCTGGTTAAAGATATACTTCAATGGAACATATGTATGCTTTTCTTCTTATCACTCTCTATAGACAAAACAGTGAGACCTTGAAGTGCCAAGCCAGAATAATCAGTGAGGAAAGTAAAAGTGTTTTGTTTCCAATACACAAACCTCCAGCCTCCGAGTAGCAGTGTCGTCTTTCCCTCTGTTGTTACAATTTTCTTTGTTGCTTTTTGTATCTTTTGTTATTCCAAGTTTTTTAAAAAAGTCAAATTCTTGAATGAAATAGAGAAGAAAAAGGGAAAAACACAGGCAGTAATGAAGAAGAAGAATTTTAGTCCATAGGTTGCAAAAAATAATAATGAACAAAAGAAGAAGAAGAAAACTTAAACCATTCGGTTTAAAAGGCTTGCATATATTCCATCCATGAAAATAACATTTAAAAAGTAAGATAACCCTCTGTCCAAAACCATTCAAAGCTTAATTCCGCCACTTATTTCTTCTGTTCTCAAATTTAAATTAACTTTAAGTTTTTTATAGGCAGTCTCTTTTAAAACGGTAAAAATTCCTCACCAGCTGGAAGCACTTTCTCTTTCCGTATCCTTCTGTTTCGGAGCCGCCCCGACTTCATCGGCCTGGTAGCTGGACTTTTTGTCGCCGGCTTGAAGAACTTCTCTTGGATCGATCAGGGACTTTGTGATGTCCCTGAGATCAGCAAGACATATTCTTCCTGTTCACCATATTTGTGGGACGGTTTAGGTCCGATTGGATCACCCAGCGGCAAAAGTATCAGCTGCAGTCTTGGAGCATCGAGACTGCATGTCCATATCGTCGCGACGTTGGCTCCTCCTCCCACTGTGAACAGTTTTCTGTAGCAGACATACTTTCCATACTTTGTGTGCATGTTTGAACCACATTGCAAGGAGTTTGAAACAGACGTGGTATTCAGCCAGTTCTGACAGGTTCTGGAGAACCGGTAGTGGAAATCTTGAGTAGTTCGGAGAACTGGCAAATAGGCTGGCCTCACCCCCATTGCCTCCCAGCTGATCTTCTTTTATTGTCCAAAGAGGAGAACAGAGCTGAAAAGCAGGTTAGTGGGGTGGGGGCGGAATGGAGATTTTGCAGTATCCTTCCCCTGCCACGGCCACAAAGCCACGTCCACAGAACCAGTAGTAAAAAAAATTGTACCCCACCACTGGTTTGAACGTGTAGTAGCCTATTGAAGGAGTGGAAAAGGTGGATTTGGCTTTTTAGCTTGACCTCTGACGGATAATTATAACAGGGAATGGAGCCCCTTCTCCCCCCAAAAAAGAGAAGCCCTGGTCCCTTAGGTAGTGCTCAGATCCTAGGATAATTTTGTCTGATTAGTCCCTGCCTTCTCCATTAAGTCCCATCTAGTGCTTAAAAGGGCTCTCTAATTGGAACCAAGCTCATTGCTCTCTTTTTGACCTTATCACTGATCAGCAGCTGATTGGAACTACTCAGCTGAGGAAAGCTCCGGGTTTTTTGTTTTGTTTTTCAGCTGAACTTAAGGAGAGAGAAAGAAGGTGACAGGCTGAAGCAGCACTCTGAGGCCGTAGCCTGGCAAACACATCTGGGAAGTGCAACTTTTGCCTCAGTGTTTGCAACCGTTCCATAACACATGACCGAGAGAAGGCAAGGTAAAGCAGCTCCTGTCCTAAGCCTCCATTTGTCCTGTCGGTTTCCTCACGGGAAACCTTTTGCACTTCCTATTAGGGAAGTTTTTTGGGGAAAAAAATTATGGCAGAGAAATAAAGTACGCTAGTGAACTTCTCTTTCTGGGCAGTGAATCAAATGAATCAGCTTTCAACCCTGTGGGTAGATAATCACTCCAATGTTCCTCTTTCGCATCCACCCCAGAGTTTCAACCATAGACAGGTACCAGCCATAGATATTTTAAGACACCCAGAGGAGTTTTATGAGGTTGATTTATCTTATTCTGAGATCAGTCTTCTCGCTTGTCCCTGGAGGTCTGAAAAAAACCCTGTAGCACATATGCACTCTCAAGACCACTGAATGACAACAGTCTTTTTATATAATAATGCCTTAGGATGAGTAAAGTGCTCTTTTCCTTTTGTTTCTCTTTCATTGGCACTTTTTATGATTTATTCATTTTCTCTGAATAAATTTGTGTTTTTAGAGTGTCTGTTATAGCAGCTATAATAAGTTGTTCATGATACAAAATAATATTTTCAGCATATTGCCTCTTTCTGGAAGCGGGCTCTGCATTCTAGCAGCTGTGATATACATGGGACTAATTACTCACAGGCTCTTTTAGGTTTATTACTGTATTCCCCTCCTTCCTGCCTACATATCCTGGGCAAAATGTCATCTTCAATCAAAGCCATAAACTTTATGGATTTCTTCTATAAATTGTAGAAAAAAGAATGCCCATTACACACAATGAAAAGCTGCATTGCACTGTTGTTCTATTAGTTGGTTGCTTCTTTTTCATATGTACTAAGAGCTTTTATTAAATCTTTCCTCTGTAACTGCATTATGGTTTAATATCCCCAATTTGTAATATTTAAAAATTGCATCTGCCCCCAGGCCCTTCTGAAAATTATATAAATGGGAACATTTTTTCCTTCTGCACGCGAGCAAACATACTGTACATTTTTAAATTTCACTTCAACTTCAAAAGGCCTTTTATTTGCCTCTCTGATTTCTTTTCTCCCACCAACTATTTCCAAATATATACCAAATATTATTTAAAAAACCCTATGTGATACTGGATTGAATAACAAGATGGAAAGAAATGGAATCCTGGTGACAGTTGAGTTTTGTAAAACACTCTGAGCTGTGCTTTCAAGGATTATGATATTTTTAGAGTCAACTGATTTATTGAGTCAAATTCAATTTGAGAGTCATTAGGTTTTTTTGGGGGGGGGGAATCATTTTTGCTACAACTTATCTTTTCCTCTTTGAGACTGAGGTTCCAGAGCTACTGTAGGTCATTCAGTGGTAGCTTTGTCTGCACTGGCTTACCGATTGGTTTACTTAGATAAAATACCTTTATGTTCTGCAGGACCACTGTACATTAATAATGTGATACAATGTTCTGAGGAGGCAGATATATATATCCTCTTCAGGCATTTGTGAAAAGAATGCATGTAGGATGTATCACAATGCACAATTTCCCTCTGATGACTGATGGGATGCAACTTTATTTGAGAAACACTGCTGAAACCTAAGGTTTGGCCAAGCATTGTTGGAATTCACCATGAAACTAGGAACTCGCCCTTTTTGATACCACAGAAGGGTGTAATTACCTTCACCTGAATTCACCAACTGCCACTCCTCTCTGGAAGAGTCCTTTTCTGAAGAACAGCAGGAATTGCAGGTCCCGCCCTACCCAGGAAGAACCTAGGGGCTTTCACCTCCTTAAGGATGAACTAGGCAGTCATGTGGAAGAACATCAGATGAGGATGAGTTTGCAAAGGCATCCTGGGTCCTAAAGAGAGATGGTTCTTAAAAGGTACAGGGTTAGTGCCTACTTGGTACATAGGTTGTAGAAAGTAAGGAAGATGGCCTTGACAGAGACATACAGGAACATAGGCAAAAAGGGCTAAAGCAACGTTTAAATCTAGAAACACACACAATTACATTCACAAGTGATTTAGGCCGTTGCCTCTCTAGAATGGAATATAATTATTGTTGTAGTTGTTAGTTGCGAAGTCACGTCCGACCCATGGACAACGTTCCTCCAGGCCTTCCTGTCCTCTACCATCCTCTGGAGTCCATTTAAGCTCACGCCTGCTGCTTCGATGACTCCATCCAGCCACCTCATTCTCTGTTATCCCCTTCTTCTTTTGCCCTCAGTCTTTCCCAGCATTAGGCTCTTCTCCAGTGATTCCTTCCTTCTCATTACCATATTTTTCAGAGTATAAGACACATCAGAGTATAAGACGCACCAAAGTTTTGAAGAGGCAAATTTTTTTAAAAAAGTTTTTGCACTCTGCAAACCTCCCAAAAATGGCCCATTTTTCACGAAAATGGGCCCATTTTTTTTCAAAAAAGGGGCATGAATAGCCCTTAGGAAGCTTGTAGAGTGTTACTGTGGGGGGGGGAGGGCAAAAAGAAGCAAAAATGTTTTTTGTAAAAAAAAAGAGCATTAGGAAGCTTATAGAGTGCTCCTGGGGACTAGGGGAGGCAAAAATGAGCAAAAGACCACCTGTTTTTTGCTCATTTCTGCCCTCCCCAGCCTCCAGGAGCTCTCTGAAAGCCTCCTACAAGCTATGCACGGCCATTTTGGTGAAGGGGTGGGGTTTCAGGAGGCAAAAAATGCTGTATTCAGTGTATAAGATGCACCCAGATTTTTAGCCTCTTTTGGGGGGAGAAAAGGTGCGTCTTATACTCCAAAAAATATGGTAGGTGGCCAAAGTATTTGAGTTTCATCTTTAGGATCTGGCCTTCTAACGAGCTGTCAGGGTTGATCTCCTCTGGGACTGACCGGTTTGATCATCTTACAGTCTAAGGGACTTACGGGAGTCTTCTCCAGCACCATAGTTCAAAGGCCTCAATTCTTTGGCACTCAGCCTTTCTTATGGTCCAACTTTCACAGCCATACATTGCAACTAGTAAAACCATAGCCTTGACTATACACACTTTTGTTGGCAGGTAGAATAGAATGGAATGGAACGGAACGGAGTAGAATTCTTTATTGGCCAAGTATGATTGGACACACAAGGAAATTGTCTTTGGTGCATATGCTATCAGTGTACATAAAGAAAAAAATATAAAATAGAAAACATTAATCAAGAATCATAAGATACAACACTTAGTGATAGTCATAGATTACTAATAAACAATCAAATTATACTAGGAAACAAATAAAACAATATAAATTGTAAAGATACAAGCAACATGGTTATAGTCATAAATGGGAAGAGTTAGGTACTAGGAAGGATGAGAAGAAGAATAGCAATACAGTCTTAGTAAATAATTTGACAATCTTTTGGGAATTAGTTGTTTAGCAGAGTGATGGCATTCAGGAAAAAACTGTCCTTGTGTCTAGTTGTGGTGTCATTTATATAGCATATAGCAAATAGCATCATTTTGAGGGTAATTTGCTGAAGTGTAAGGAAGAGTAGGTACAGCACAATCACACTTGTAAGATTCTGTCATGCAAAAATCAGTCTTTTAAAAAAAGTAGTTTTAACCTTCCTGTGGAGTTGACTTCCTGGCCTGATCTAGTTAGTAGGGCTGATATGCACTGCACAAAAGTGCTTTGTAGTCTTGTAATGACAATCTTGTCTGTCAGGGTCATGTTTCATGACTCAATCAAGGAGCATGGCACTTGGAATGCCTAAAACACTGGTGGGATTGTCCAAAATTTGCCTTACTTGAGATATCAAAATAAGCTGTTGGGATGCTCCCTTGCTCTAGTACTGTTTGGACTTAGCAAATTGGACTTTGAGGTTTCCCTGTTTCTGTGAGGCTGTTGGACTTATCATGACTTCCCTTTTCAGAATGCTCCCTATAAATAGATTATTGCTGGCTCAGGCAATACACCTGACAATGAAACCCTCACCATAGTTCTTCCCTGCCTACCTGGCGAGATTGCAGTGGAAAAAACAGGAACCATGCAGCATCTTCATTACTCATCCTGCATTCTTCTTTATGAGCAGAATGAAGAAGGTATGGAGACGAGCCTGTTTCTAAATAATTTAAGGAAGCGTCTTGCACTATTATGACTATTTAATTCACTGTTGCCAACCCCAATTGGAAGCAGCTCTCTTAGCATTTCAAGGAGGAGCCTTTCCAACCCTGTTGGGAGATACAAAGCCTTAGAGTTGGGTTGAAAAGATACCTTTTCAATGTAAAACACAGGCTGTGTCACCAGGGCATGGGACAATTGCTGCAGCCAACTCGCTGCGGCCAACTTGCTGCGGCCAATTCGCCATAGCCAACTCACCACGGCCACCTTGCAGTGGGCGAACTCGCCATGGCCAACTCATTGCAAGGCAATTCACTGCGGGACAATTTAACAATTCTATTTAATTATTTAAAATAAATAAAAATTATTTTAATTTTTGCCATTCACATTTCATTCTGTCCCTCCTTTTGCATCCCTTTCTTTATTGATTCTACCCCACCATATCTTTGATATGAGTGTAACTCTTGTCCTTCAGCAAGTTGGCCGTAGCAAGTGCGCTGTGGCAAATTGGCCAAGGCGAGCTGGCTACGGCGTATCCTTCCCTTGATCCCTTCAAAGTAGACCACAGTAGGGAACCATAATTAGGAATGTAAATATTACTTTTATTATAAGGTTACATGAACAGAATCTTGCAACTCTGAGTATGTCGTTCTTCCACTCCCCCCAACAACTACTTGAGAACTAGGGAGAGTTTTTCCTAATATGCTTTCTCAGGATACACTTTGGAATCTTAACAGTTTCCACAGCCTGAAAAAGTTTTAGAATACCCACTGTGGGGCGTATTCATTAGGAAGCACCTTGCCAAGGCAATTAGATTGATCCCTAGTTAAGAGTGGGTGGGATTGGACAGCAAGAGGTGATTAGAGACTTCCCTTTCCAAGGCTGCCTGGACAGGCTGTTTGAATTCTAGGCTTTGATTTTAAAAAGCCTTTAACATGCTAAGCTGCAGGTTATTTACTATCTTATTTTCTCAATTTTTATTGTACCTTTCTATCATGTTTTTTGCTTTGTTTTGTTTTACCCCAGAAATGTACATTTCTGATAAAGCCCCAGGATATAATTTGTGCAAACTAGCAAACCAATAATACCTAATAGATTTCAGCGGGTGAGATTTAATGTTTGCATAATTTTCCCTTTACAATCAGTAATACGGAGAACTTTGGCTGGAATATTATTATATTAATATAATACTAATGTAATACATGCTGTAGAGACAACAGGCAACACAGAGAACAATAATTGAGATGAAATGTTCTGAATTCTGAACTGAACATTCTGATGATGTTCTAAAAATTATCTCCTTCTCTCTAATCCTGTTAGATAATTGGAATCATTATGATATTTACCTTATGGTAGTGATGCAAAAACAGCCAATGCTTCATCAATTGGAACATGTTTACTTCATATGTGCTAGGTCGTGACGGCGAGCCTATGGCACGCGTGCCACAAGTGGCACACAGAGACATATTTGGTGACATGGCAGCCGTCAGCTCCAGCACGTGCCAGCCAGCAGGTTTTTCACCCTTCCAGAGGGCCAGGGGAAGCCGTTTTCACCCTCCCCAGGCTTCAGGAAAGCCTCCAGAGCCTGGGGAGGGGTCGCACGTGCATGCACGGGAGGTCACGGGTAGATGTGCAGGTGGGCGGGGAGATTGAGTAGGCACACACGGACAATAGCGCCTACACTTGCAATTTTGACACGCTCTAAGAAAAAGGTTTGCCATCACTGTGCTAGATTTTCAATTTTTTTTAAAAAATATACCAAGATTAAGGTGGCTTGCAACAATTAAAACTACATAAAACAGAACAGACAACTGAATGTAATTCAGTGACGTGCGGTCACTAGAGGCAGGGGAGGCAGGGGAGGCAGGGCCTCACCTCTCTTCATGGAATAATAGTATATAATATTATATACTATATATAATATTATATACATCCGTCCGGCCGCGCCCGGGAGACGCGGAGGGAGCAATGTTGTCGGCGCCTCCGGATGACGAACCAGTCGCTTGCTTTCGTCATCGGGAGGCCGACAACATTTCTGCCTCCACGTCTCCCGGGCGCCGAAGCAGTCCGGCGAGCGAGCGAGCGAGGCAGCGAGATCTTCGGTCACTCGTCCACCGGACTGCTTCCGCATCTCCCGGGCGCGGATGGACGAAGGGAGCCAGAATGGCGCCGAAGCAGTCCGGCGAGTGAGGCAGCGAGATCTTCGGTCACTCGTCCACCGGACTGTCTTGGCGCCATTCTGGCTCCCTTCGTCCATCCGCGCCCGGGAGATGCGGAAGCAGTCCGGTGGACGAGTGACCGAAGATCTCGCTGCCTCGCTCGCTCGCTCGCCGGACTGCTTCGGCGCCATTCTGGCTCCCTTCGTCCATCCGCACCCGGGAGATGCGGAAGCAGTCCGGTGGACGAGTGACCGAAGATCTCGCTGCCTCGCTCGCTCGCTCCCCGGACTGCTTCGGCGCCATTCTGGCTCCCTTCGTCCATCCGCGCCCGGGAGATGCGGAAGCAGTCCGGTGGACGAGTGACCGAAGATCTCGCTGCCTCGCTCGCTCGCTCGCCGGACTGCTTCGGCGCCATTCTGGCTCCCTTCGTCCATCCGCGCCCGGGAGATGCGGAAGCAGTCCGGTGGACGAGTGACCGAAGATCTCGCTGCCTCGCTCGCTCGCTCGCCGGACTGCTTCGGCGCCATTCTGGCTCCCTTCGTCCATCCGCGCCCGGGAGATGCGGAAGCAGTCCGGTGGACGAGTGACCGAAGATCTCGCTGCCTCGCTCGCTCGCTCGCCGGACTGCTTCGGCGCCATTCTGGCTCCCTTCGTCCATCCGCGCCCGGGAGACATGGAGGCAGAAATGTTATCGGCCTCCCGATGACGAAAGCAAGCGACTGGTTCGTCATCTGGAGGCGCCGACAACATTTCTCCCTCCGCGTCTCCCGGGCGCGGATGGACGAAGGGAGCCAGAATGGCGCCGAAGCAGTCCGGCGAGCGAGCGAGTGAGGCAGCGAGCGAGGCAGCGAGATCTTCGGTCACTCGTCCACCGGACTGCTTCCGCATCTCCCGGGTGCGGATGGACGAAGGTAGCCAGAATGGCGCCGAAGCAGTCCGGCGAGCGAGCGAGCGACGCAGCCTGATCTTCGGTTGCTTCCAGAGCCGGAGCGGGATGGAGCAGCCATCGCCTTGGAAGTGAGTCGCGCGGACGGAGCTTTGGGGCTGAGGAGAGAGGCAGGGACGGAGGGAGTGGGGGGAGAGGAGCTGCCCCCCTCAACCCCCAGGCAATGGGGAAAGCTTTCCCGAAATGGGGGGGGGTGTCGCGGGAAATAAAAAGGGCGCGCGCTGGGGGGGGACGAAGGAGGCTTTGGCGTGCCTTAGAGGCGGGCGGGCAAGCAACGAAAGGAGCAGTGAGGGCGGGCGGTGGCTGCAGGCGGCAAGGCTTGAGCGGGGTGAAAGGGACTGGTGCCGGTAGAGGAAGTAATGCTACGCCGCGGTCCCCTTAATGTTCACTCAGGAAGGCGGAGAACGAGACCACGTGGTCTGCACACGTGGTCTGCACACGTGGTCCCATTCCCCGCCTTCCTGATGACGTCACCAGCCTCCCCAGCCATAACCCTCACCGCACGTCACTGATGTAATTAAATTCACTAATCAGTAAAATAATGTAAAGGATGTAAGAACGAATCATTGCTGAAAACAATGAAGGACCTTGATCCTAGACTAAAGCCCTAACCTGAAATGGCTGTTAGATATTGGGCTGACAGCACGGCAATAATCACCTAAGAAACTACTGTAACATACGAAGCTTGTCCTTGGTTTGTGACAACACATCTATGGAGTCCTGCTGAGCCAATTTACCACTCTCAGAAGCAAATACTATGCTGATGTAAGGGGAGATCGTGAATGACAGCTTTGTGGCATTAGAATGAAAGATGTGATGATAATACATGTCTGTCGAGAACTGCTTATAAAAAGAAATGAAACGAAAACAATCTGATGCGGAGGCGAGATTATTTGAGTTCAGTCTGGTTAGGCTTTATCTGAATTTGGTTTACCTTGGAAATATTGAGAAGCACACTGTACGCACTGAATAAAAACACAGTTCTGCCACTATCTGTGGAACTTTGCCGAGTTCTGAGTTATATGAAAGGAAATAAAAAAGATATTTACACCTGAAGAAAGTCTCACTTTCTCAGTTACGGTATAGTTGCTGTGAGAGTCTGGCTGGGCTTCCCTTCTTTATCCCTGTCGGAAGCATGTTCAAACTACAGGCATACATCATTCAATGCTGAGCAAATAAAATAGGTCCTTCCTTGGTCATTTGGATGGGCTGATGCAAATCAGACGAAATGGTAATTCACGCTGCTTGAAAACTGTTAGGCAAGATCATCTTGGGTTTTGATATACCTTTCCACCTACTGTATATTTGGGCTTCGTGCAGAATTAGAGTTCCAAGTTCTCGCTACACCAAATGTCATTTTTGCTTGCCAAATCCCCAGATGTTAATTGAGGCGGACCGAGTGCCAGGCCTTTGCCCAATTTCTTGAATCCACAGGGAAATGGTAGCGCAAAGCTACAGCTGCTCAACTTCTGTGGGGAAAAAGAACAGTCAGAACCAGGGGTGGGCTGCTGGGGGTTTGCAAGGGTTGGGAGAACCTCTAGCTAAGATTCCGTGCAGTTCGGAGAACCCCCAAATCCCACTCCTGGCTGGTCCTGCCCACCCCATTCCAGGAGTCCCCATGCAGCCTGTTTTGGATGCAGGTAAGTGCAGGGCACACACAGAGGTGGGGAGGGGAATGGGCCTACTGGACATTTGGAGGGCCTCCGGAGCCTGGGGAGGCTGTTTTTGTCCTCCCGGAGGCTCAAGGAAAGCCTCCAGAGCCCTGGAGGGCAAACACCCCCCCCCCGGCCGTAGTGCAGGAGGCCGACCAGGCCACACCCACCATGGCCAGGCCCACCCAGCAACCGGGCAGAGAACCCCTTGCTAAACTTTTTGAAGCCCATTCCTGGTCAGAACCCAGAAGAGTTGCAAAAGTTTTCACCCTTGGAAAAACCGGCTACGATACATCCAACCTCCACAGAGCTCCAGCCTTGCTCCTGTTGAAACACTCAGTGCAATTCCTGTTGAGCCATAGTTTCACTGGCAACACCTCAGCATGGGACCACATGAGCAGGCAGCAAGCACAAGAAGTTTGAAGTGTCTTCAGCGGAAGCAAACTAGAGTTTGCTGGGCAACTGAGCAGCAGAGTTATTTTGCCATCATCCTCACCTCTCAAAAAAAAAGACCTGATTTGATTTTGTCAGTGCACATCTTGGGCTGTGTTAATGAGATCTACGTTGATTATCTTTGCAATGGTCTATCCAGGCTGAAACTTTTTTTGAGAGAGGCTTTCAAAGTGCTCTCAATCAAGCCCAGATGTGACAACTAGATGGCTGTTGATTAATGGTAGTTGTGCTTCTGCAAACTTTGACACCAGGAGGCCTTTTTCTTCAGTGTCTTGTCAGAAAATAAAATTAAGTACTTAGTTGGAGTAGCAATATGAATTCGGAATTTACAGAGCTTCTGTCTCTTACTGTATTTTAATGCCGCACATTATACCTTTAATCTTCCTTTTTATCCAGGGATTTTCATTTTGTATATTATAAATACAGGTAGTCCTCCACTTACAACAGTTCGTTTAGTGACCGTTCAAAGTTACAATGGCACTGAAAATGTGATTTACGACCGTTTTTCACCGTTACGACCTTTGCTGCAACCCCATGATCATGGGATCAAAATTAGGATGCTTGGCAACTGGTTCATACTTATGACCGTTGTTGTGCCTCAAGGTCATGTGATCTCCTTTTGCGACCTTCTGACAAGCAAAGTCAATGAGGAAACCAGGTTCACTTAACAATCAGGTTACTCACTTATCAGCTGCAGTGATTCACTTAACAATTGTGGCAAGAAAAATCGTAAAATGGGACAAAGCTCACTTAACAACTCACTCACTTAACAAATATCTTACTTAACAAAAGAAATTTGGGGCTCAATTGTGATCATAGGTCGAGGACTACCTTTATATAGATAAAGATAAAGGTTCCCCTCACACATACGTGCTTGTCATTCCTGATTCTAGGGGGCGATGCTCATTTCTGTTTCAAAGCCAAAGAGCCAGCGCTGTCTGAAGACGTCTCTGTGGTCATGTGGCCGGCATGACTAAATACCGAAGGCGCACGGAACGCTGTTACCTTCTCACCATTGGTGTTTCCTATTTATCTACTTGCATTTTTTTACGTGCTTTCGAGCTGCTAGATTGGTAGAAGCTGGGACAAGTAATGGGAGCTCACTCCGTTACATGGTGCTAGGGATTCAAACTGCCAAACTGCCAACCTTTCTGATCGATAAGCTCAGCGTCTTAGCCACTGAGCCAACGTGTCTCTTACCTGTATATACTAAACCATATATATTAACCATATTCCCTTTTATCCTTCTCAATACCCAGCGAAACAGAGAGCAAAAGAAAAAAAAAACATACAGAGAAGATGAGGCACTAACAGAGAGAAAGCACGATCAATCCTTGGACAATTAGACAATATTGGACAACAGTTTGGAATAAAATGCAAATTTCTTTCCTTGATTTCTGCCACCAACGTGTTTTGTGGCAGGATGGCTCTGGCCCATCAGTCACACAAAAGCTGATCGGCAATGGCTGCCACCTCAATGCTCAACATTCTCTGCATGTATGTGCTGTACCACAAGCTGCTCTGTCTATATGCCTCTGCCATAAACTGAAGCCCAGGGTGTCTGGACATTTTCTGCAGGAATTTGATGAAGATTAAGTAGAGAGCAATTCCAATGAGATGATGAACTGCAGAAGAGGCAATTAAATGTTCCACTGATTATGGTTAATGGGGCTAATTAGAGGATGTATTTTGAAATCGAAATGTCCATGACAGTTGGAGGAAGGAGAAGAACAGAGGAAACGCAGGGAATAAATAAAGTGTGTCAGTTGTTCAAGGCCTTTTCAACTTCTGCATCCCCTGTTGATCGCCCTTTATCCTGTTTTATGCAAGGCCAACATTCCTTCCTGTCACAACTTTGCTACTCTCTCCAACCCTTGGATGCTTAAAATTGTTTCTGTATAATTGTTAGGTCAAAGGCTTTAGATCGGTCCCTGCTTTTCAGTCTTAAATTTCCTGCACTGGGTTCTTTTATGGATATTGTGTACATGGGCGCATGTGTGTGGAGGAAGATGTACACAAGCTGAGTCAGAAATACAAAAATAAACAAATACAGGTAGTCCTCAGCTTACACCAATTCATTCAGTGACCGTTCAAAGTTACAAGGGCACTGAAAAAAGTGACTTACGATCGTTCTTCACAGTTCTGACTTTTGCAGCATCCCCATTGCCATGTGATCAAAATTCAGATGCTTCAGATTTATGACTGTTCCTCTGTCCCAAGATCACTTTTTGTAACCTTCTGACAAGCAAAATCAACGGAGAAGCCAAATTCACTTAACAATTGGGTTACTAACCTATCAACTGCAGTGATTCACTTAACAACGGTGGCAAGAAAAGTGGTAAAATGGGGCAAAACTCGCTTCACAAATGTTTCACCTAACAACAGAATTTTAGGGCTCAATTGTGGTCGTAAGTTGAGGACTACCTGTATGTTACAGTGTAACATCTATCGTTTTGTAATTATTTCACCACCCTGTGCTCTTTCAGATCATATAAACTGGAAAAAAAGAAAAATTAGTGGTAAGAAGAGGGAAGATACACTTCTCACTCTGGACCCTAAAGAGAGGTAGAAAGTACTAAAGGAGAGCTAAGAGGGAAAAATATCTCAATTTTAATTTTATTTCGGAGGTGGGAAAAACCCTCCATATTATTTTTTAAAGTATTTTATACATATTTCTCCAAATATATAAATATGTAATTTTGCCCAATGGCACATTTTGACCAGTTTGCTGCCAAATTATTTTACCCACATACCCACTTTGCTACTTATCGTTAATTTCCCTAACAAGAAAAATTTCTACATTTGCAAAAGTATACGAACTCCTTGCCTCTGGGCAGTATGATTCAAAGGTTTAAACAGATCTAATTTGGGAGGAATTTGACTGCATGGGATTATTGCATTGATTCAAATGTTAATATATTTTATATGTCCAATGAAAGATGATCCAGAATTTAAGATGCTGCTTTCCAAATAAAAAAATATTTTTTTAAAAAAAATGAGTAAAAATGTCTGTACAATGCATAGCTTTCCTTATTTTGACAACCCAGAGTTATGTTACCAACTGTAGCTGAAATCAACCCTAATGATTTTCTGAAATCACCCAACCAATGTGCATGTGATACACCTGTACAGTATATGTATGGTGGCTCAGTGGCTAAGATGGTGAGCTTGTCAATCAGAAAGGTTTGGCGGTTTGAATCCCTAGCACTGCATAACAGAGTGAACTCCCGTTACTTGTTCCAGCCTCTGCCAATCTAGCAGTTTGAAAGCATGTAAAATGCAAATGGAAAAATAGGAACCACCTTTGGTGGGAAGAAAACAGCGTTACATGCGCCTTCGGCATCTACTCATGCCGGCCATATGACCACGGAGACGTCTTTGGACAGCACTGGCTCTTCGGCTTTGAAACAGAAATGAGCACCGCTCTCCTAGAGTCAGGAACGACTAGCGCATATGTGCCAAGGGAACCTTTATACGTGCTGAAAGCTTCACTCACACTTTGAGGGCTAGTACAATGTGATGCACAGAGCCATACAATAACACATTTGATTTATAAAATTAATTGACACCTACATCTCTTTCATATCAACTACTATTGAATGGGGTGTAATGCTAGTTCGCCTCCTCGTGGTGCACTCTGGATAGCATGGTAATGTGAACCAAACGACTAACAACAAGTGGCAGCCAGTCTACATTGAAGAATTGGCAGTTAAAGACAGTTGGAAATCTTTGTAGAACTCCTGACTCTCTACGGATAAACAACTATAAGTCCCATGTATTTGCCACGCGCTAAATAAATAAATAAATATTATTGGAAGTTGAAATAAACACGTAGCAATCTCTCTGGTGGAAAGAGCAAGGGGGAAGAAAAAACAGAAGATGGGGGAAGAGGTTTGTTGGGTGAACAGGTAGTCCTCGACTTACAACAGTTCACTTAGTGACCGTTCAAAGTTACAACATCACTGCAAAAAGTGATTTATGAAAGTTTTTTGCACTCATGACCATTGCGGCATTCTTTATGGTCACATGATCAACATTTCGGATGCTGAGCAATTGGTTCATTTTTATGACAGTTGCAGTGTCCTGAGGTCATGTGATCCCCTTTTGCGACCTTTTGACAGGCAAAGTCAATGGGGAAGCCAGATTCACTTAACAACCCTCTAACTAGTTGAGCAACTGTAGTGGTTCACTTAACGACTTTGGCAAGAAAAGTAGTAAAACAGGGCAAAATTCACTTAACTGTCTCACTTAGCAACATAAATTTTGGGCTCAGTTGCAGTCATAAGTCGAGGACTGCCTGTATTACTCTTTTATAAACTTTTCACATCTGTTTTGCTTTTTCTTTTTTTAAAGTACATAAAAACACATTTTTATTCCCAGGCATACGTATATACCATACATTTTATAGACCTCTCTTCTAGTTCATGAAATTTTCTATGCAGCCCTGCTAATCGTATACATCACTGTTTGCAATACATAAGCAATTTCCAGGGCAAGAAATTGGATTCTCTGTCCCTATTAATGCTACAATGGATTCTTGAAATGAAATGCAATCCTTCAACATTTCTACCGTGAGTTGTCCTCACTGAATAGATTATTGCTTCTGGGGAACTGTACAAAGGATTACATTATAAATATATAAACGGCACAGGTATTTTTACCACATTCTTTTGCATTTGGACAAAAGCTATATTTTGCATAAAAGCCACCACTTTAGCTATATGCATTGTCACTCCTCCTCTCATTTTAACACACTGCAGACAAATCAGGAAAGTAGCAAGGCGGTCTTTTAACATTTCAACAGTGCTGCATTCCTCATCTGGCTACAATTAAGCCAGTGAGATTCTCTTTCAGAGCAAACAAAAGAATAGGGTGCTTGCTTTTTTTCCTCCTAAATTTGGTATTCTCGCCATGAGAAATAATTTTGTGTAATTTCTGCTGTCATTTGGCTGTTCCAATTAGAGCTCAATATTTAGAGGCTCTCATGAGGAAATATTCTTTTTATCTACCATAAATTGAAAGTGGCTTCTGTTTGTAACCTAATTATCTCAGAAATGAAGCGCTGAGTAGCAATGTCTGCACTCTGAGATTTGCTAAATGTCAACTTTAAGGTATAGGTGGACTTTATACGAGAGACATTTCACCAGGCATCAAATTTACTTTGACTTCTCAGCATATTTTATTTGAGGCCTTCAACTCAAATAAAGAAGAAGAATGGCAAATGTTCCTTGCGTGATCTCTGTTGTAAGGAAGCTGTGCTTCATTATTTAAGGAATATGAAATACGTGAGAGCCCAAGAATTTTTAGCAACCGCTTGCTCTATCTCCTTATTCTTACCTATTAGCAATTTTTAACATAAAACAGAAGGAAAGCAGTAACGTATTTGAAATTTAAACAACTAGAATTGTTTTATGCACAGGAGGCAGCAGAATATTCTAGTATGATAATTCTCAGTTGATTTCAGGATCTCATCAACTTTCCTAACCAATAGTGCCAATGTTATTTTGAATCAGTGGTGGGTTGCAGATTCCGTTCCAACCGTACTTGCCTGCGACACTTCCGCAAGCCTGCGCGGTGCTCCAGCTGCTCGGCGGAGTGTCGCACAGGTGGCGTACGTGCCATGCATGTGTGCAGAAGCGCCAAAGGCTTAAAGCACAGGTAAGGAGCTCGGGCAGGCAGGTGGGCCCTCCGGAGCACCGTACCGGAATGGTATCCGGGCAGGCTCAGGTATGCCTGTACCGGGGCGTACTGCGTGCAACCCACCACTGTTTTGAATGTTCTCTGCTATTTATAAACTGTTCCAATCTTCAGATAATCTTGCCTACTATTACACCTTCAATGTATAGTACAGCGATGGCGAACCTTTTTTGGCTTGCGTGCCACAAGTGGGGGGAGCGCGGGGGGGTCGTGTGCGGGAGTGCCGCACCCATAATACAACGCGCGATTCCCCCAGTGTGCATGCGCGCACAACGCGCCCCCCCCTTTTGCATGCTTTTTTCGCCCTCCCCAGGCTCCAGAGGCTTTATAGGAGCCTGGGGAGGGCGAAAAGAGCCCCCCCCGAGGCCCTCCGGAGGCTTCAGGGACCGTCCGGAGACTTCCCTGAAGCCTTCGGAACGCTTAAAACCACCCTCCGAGCAAACCGGAAGTGACTTCCGGGTTGCTCGGAGGGTCGTTTTAAGCGTTCCGAAGGCTTCAGGGACCGTCCGGAGGCTTCCCTGATGCCTTCGGAGCACTTAAAACCACCCTCTGAGCAAACCGGAAGTGACTTCCGGGTTGCTCGGAGGGTCGTTTTAAGGGTTCCGAAGGCTTCAGGGACCGTCCGGAGGCTTCCCTGACACCTTCGGAGCGCTTAAAATGACCCTCCGAGTTCTGAAGGCTTCAGGGAAGCCTCCGGACGGTCCCTGAAGCCTCCGGGGGGCGGGGGGGCTCTTTTCGCCCTCCCCAGGCTCCTATAAAGCCTCTGGAGCCTGGGGAAGGTGAAAAATAGCTTTTAAAAAGGTGAACTCAGCTGACAGGGCAGCGCCTCACGTGCTCTGACAAATGGCTCCACGTGCCACTTGTGGCACGCATGCCATAGGTTCGCCATCACTGGTATAGTAGCTAATACAGGTTAAAGTCCATCTCAGCCATGCACCCTGGCTGGTGACTTGTACCAATCATAGTTACTCAGCGCAACATTCTTCCCATGCTTGGTATGTGGAAAAATGGAGTTGAGCACTATGTTTGCTCCCTAGGAAGCAATAATAATAATAATAATAATAATAATAATAATAATAATAATAATAATAATAATAATAATAATAATAATAATAATAATAATAATAATAATAATAATAATAATTCGAAATCCAATGATTATGGCACAAACCAGCAGTGGTAATTCCCGTGGTAATTGGCACACTGGGTGCTATTCCAAAAGCACTGGAATTACATTTAAAACAGTTAAAAATTGACAAAATCACCATCAGTCAAATGCAAAAGGCTGCACTGCTTGGATCTGCACACATATTACGAAAATACGTTACGACGTCCTAGGCCCCTGGGTGGGGCCCGACTAGTAATTAATGCCAAATCCGGCGAAACAACTGGCCGCTGTGATACACTTCTGTTGATGCAATAATAATAATAATAATAATAATAATAATAATAATAATAATAATAATAATAATAATAATAATAATAATAAACAAACAGCCAAAGAAGCCGAAAAAAATTCGCATTTATTATATATGGATGATTTGAAACTCTATGGAAAGTCAGAAATAGAAATCCAATCATTGACAAACACAGTCCGAGTATTCAGCACCGATATTTCAATGAAGTTTGGCATGGAAAAATGTGCCACTGTATCCATAAAAAGAGGCAAAATCACTGCGTGTGAGGGAATTGAAATGCCCAATGGCCAACTAATTAAATGCAACGAAAATGAAGCCTACAAATACTTAGGCATTCTGCAGTTGGATAACATCAAGCATGGAGAAGTAAAAAATATTGTCAGGAGAGAGTACACCAACAGAGTTAGGAAAATTTTGAAATCTAAATTGAATGGTGGAAATACAATCAAGGCCATAAACACCTGGGCAATACCAGTTATAAGATACACAGCTGGTATAGTTAACTGGACACAAGCTGATTTGGACATTTTAGACCGAAAAACCAGGAAACTAATGACAATGCACTACAGTTTACATCCACGTGGTGATATTGATAGACTATACCTACCCCGGAAATCAGGTGGCAGAGGATTATTACAAGTGAAGCAAATAGTTTAAGAAGAAAAACATGCACTGGCTGATTATTTAAAAGAAAGTCAAGAACATCTATTAAACGAAGTAAAGAACAAAAATCTATTGAAGGCCCAACAGACGAAACAAGAATACAAAAAAGATGTGATAAAATTAAGAATGGAGAGTTGGCAGAACAAAGCATTGCATGGCCAATTTCTGGAAAAAATAAAAGATAAAGTGGACAGTGAAAAAACTTGGTTATGGTTAACAGCAGGTACATTAAAGAAAGAAACAGAGTCACTAATCCTGGCTGCGCAAGAACAAGCTATCCGCACAAATGCCATTAAGACCAAAATCGAAAAATCCTCTGATGATGCCAAATGTAGACTTTGCAAAGAGGCTGATGAAACTGTTGACCACATACTCAGCTGCTGTAAAAAAATCGCGCAGACTGACTATAAAATGCGGCACAATTCAGTGGCACAAATGATCCACTGGAATTTGTGCAAAAATTATAACATTAAAAC
Organism: Natrix helvetica; assembly: GCF_964273705.1. Taxonomy (NCBI): domain Eukaryota; kingdom Metazoa; phylum Chordata; class Lepidosauria; order Squamata; family Natricidae; genus Natrix; species Natrix helvetica. The sequence goes on from NC_138552.1 coordinate 148,034,162, forward strand.
AGCAACAAACTGGTGGGAACATAAGCCTGAAAAAGTCGTCGAGGGTCAGATGGTCAAGATCTTGTGGGATTTTCACATACAAACGGATAAAATACTGGCGCATAATACACCAGACATCACACTGGTTGAGAAAAATAAGGTTACAATCATAGACATCGCAATACCAGGTGATAGCAGGGTCGCCGAGAAGGAATATGAAAAAATCGCAAAATACCAGGACTTAAAAATTGAAATTCAACGATTATGGCACAAACCAGCAGTGGTAATTCCAGTGGTAATTGGCACACTGGGTGATATTCCAAAAGCACTGGAATTACATTTAAAACAGTTAAAAATTGACAAAATCACCATCAGTCAAATGCAAAAGGCCGCACTGCTTGGATCCGCACACATATTACGAAAATACGTTACGACGTCCTAGGCCCCTGGGTGGGGCCCGACTAGTAATCAATGCCAAATCCGGCGAAACAACTGGCCGCTGTGATACAATTCTGTTGATGCAATAATAATAATAATAATAATAATAATAATAATAATAATAATAATAATAATAATAATAATAATAATAATAATAATAATAATAATAATAATAATGAGAAGGAGAAGGAGAAGGAGAAGAAGGCAGGCAAGGTCCTAGAAGTTGATGGAATACAACTTGAGAATGAAGAAATGATAAAGGCAGTAAAACCAGAAGAAGGCTACAAGTACTTGGGGATTTTAGAGGCCTCTGACTTAATGCATAATAAAGTCAAGGAATTAACCTCAGTGAGGTTAATTCAACGAATTCGCAAGATATTAAAGTCCAAACTGAGTGGAGGAAACATCATAAAAGCCATAAATACCTGGGCTAAACCTGTAATTCGAAACTCTGCAGTAATAATTGACTGGACCCAGATGGAGTTGGATAATTTGGACAGAAAAACAAGGAAGCTTATGACAATGAATCATGCTTTACACCCTAAAAGTGATGTTGACCGATTGTATCTACCAAGAGCAGAGGGTGGTCGAGGACTCCTACAAGTAAAGCAGACTGTGGAAGAAGAAAGACACAGCTTGAATGATTACATCCAGAAAAGTGAAGAACCAATGATTAAGGAAGTAAATAAAGGAGGCCTTTTGAAGACAAGTAAGTTAAAAGCTGAATATAAGAAAGAAGTATTGAGAAGCGAGCTGAAAATTGGAAAAGCAAAGCAATGCATAGCCAATACTTGAAAAGTATTGAAGGCAAAGCGGACCAAAAGCTAACTTGGAACTGGTTAAGATCAGGAGTACTGAAAAAAGAAACAGAAGGCTTTATTTTGCCAGCTCAAGAACAAGCCTTGGCCACAAACTGCATGAAGGCAAAAATTCAACATGTTACCACCAACAGCAAATGTCGCCTCTGTAATGAGAAAGCTGAGACAGTCAACCACTTGATCAGCGGGTGCAGCAAAATTTCTCAAACTGGCTACCTACAACACCATGACCACGTTGCTAAGATTATTCACTGGAAATTGTGTCAAAAGTTTGGATTTGAGTACAGCAAAAACCACTGGGACCATCAGATTGAGAAGGTTTTAGAGAATGAGAAAGGCAAGATCTTGTGGGACTTCAGAATCCAGACTGACAGGCACTTGGCCTACAACACACCTGACATAACAATAATTGAAAAGAAAAAAGTATGGTTCATTGACATTGCAATACCTGGTGATGCACGAATTGAAGATAAACAGCAAGAAAAAAATCACAAAATACCGGGACTTGCAAATTGAGGTTGAGCAACTGTGGAAAAAGAAATCATGTGTTGTCCCAATTGTAATTGGAGGCCTTGGAGCAATACCTAAACGGCTACCTCGCTATTTGAAAATTCTAAATTTACCTGACTTGAACATTCTGACTCTACAAAAAACCACCCTACTTGGAACAACTTATATCCTCTGATGTTACCTTAACAGTTCCTAGGTCCTTGGTTAGGACTCGAGCTGTTGAGCTACCAACCAGCCCCAAAGGCTGTGAATCTCACCAAAGATTAACATAATAATAATAATAATAATAATAATAATAATAATAATAATAATAATAATAATAATAATAATAATAATAATAATAATAACAACAACAACAACAACAACAACAACAACAACAATAACAATATAGAAGAATAAAAATGAAGTTTGAATGATTATGTGAACCAAAGTACAGAAAAATTGCTGCAGGCTGTGAGAAAACAGAACAGCATAAAAACAACAGAAACAAAGGCAGAATATAAGGAAAAACAGTTGGATGACAGATTAAATAGATGGAAAACCAAAGCTTTGCATGGACAGCACTTGAAAAACATTGAAGGAAAATGTGATGACAACTTGACATGGACATGGCTTAAGATGGGAACTATCAAGAAAGAAACGGAAGGTTTAATACTGGCTGCTCAAGAACAAGCATTACAAACTAATGCCATGAAAGCAAAGATACAAAAATCCACTGACAACCCAAACTGCCGACTTTGCAATAACAAAGTAGAAACTGTTTCAAGATCTACTGATTATCACAAATGATGACAACAGAATAGAATAGAATAATGTATTGGCCAAATGTGATTGGACACACAAGGAATGTGTCTTTGGTGCATATGCTCTCAGTGTACCTAAAAGAAAAGATACATTAACCATGAATCATAAGTACAACACTTAATGATAGTCATAGAGTACAAATAAGCGATCAAATCATACTAGGAAACAATATAAATCGTAAGGATACAAGCAACAAAGTTACAGTCAAAGAGTCATACAGAGCATGTTCAACCCGGGATTTGGAGGGCGAACACTTTTAACCAAGCCTGTGAGACATGGTCAGGGACCTTTCTTTGAAAAGTAGAATAGTGCAATAGAATTTAACTTCATGGATCATCCATCCCAGACTATAATGCAATTTATTTAACCTGACTTTCAGAGGGTTGAATGGGAATTCTATGTGCTCAGCAAAAGGAATCTCTATAAACAAGGAAGCTTAGATGAAATTATACTATTTTTTTTAAAACAGCAAGCCAAAACATGGAACTTGTTTCCGTGACATATGTTTGCTACTAGCTGATCTGACGTTGGGTGCCAGCAATGAGCAAGATCTATTTTGCAGAACTGGAGTTGCTGAGATTTTCTGGGAGCCTGACAGGAACTAGAGCACAGAAACCAGACACTAGCTGTGAGGCCTGGCGAACTTCAGTGGCAACTGTAGGGCAGGCAATCTGCAGTCCCCAGTCTGCAAATGACCCTTCAGAGCTTTAAATTTAGCCCTGCTGCTTCCTCCCATGTTTGCCCTCCCTTGAGTTACCCCCATGGCAGCTGCTGCTGTACACTTTTTGACTCTGCAATACCAGGTGACCCTGGAGTCCTTTCTGGGCAGAGGGCAGATGGGTTGGTTTCTGAACTGCAGGGAATCCACAATTGCAGGGTTTGGCAAAGAACAGCAAAACTCAGGAATTGCAACAAGGATGAATAAGGAAGAGGAGACAGGTGAGTGGAGATCGAACTTTAACCTTCTCCCTATAGCAAAATTCTGCTGCATTGAGATCACAGGTGAAGAAGCTGTGATAAACAGTTCCATCAGTAGTCATGCCATCAATCGTGACATCATTTTCTTCTTCCTTTCAGAATTAAGTGGGTGACGGAGTCTGGTAGATCACCTTGTCTTTCAATCAATCTACCATGTTTTTCCCCAAAATAAGACCCTGTCTTTCGACCCGAAATAAATGCTTGGCCTTATTTTCAGGGAGGCTTTATTATTTTTGAGGTGCAGGAGGCCCCTTAACCTTGGTCTGCAGCCCACGGATCAGCGGATCTAGAGAGGGCCGGAAGTTCTGTCTCTGTTTCTGACACACTCTTGCCAGTCCTAGCGTCTCTGGGCCTGCCACACTTTTTGTGGCCGCCACTAAGAGAAGGCACGGTAGCTAGGGTTTGCTAAGGCGTAGATGGCAGGGGCATGTGAGGCATGTTTCACTCCCCCAGGAAATGGTGGGGACCAGCTGTGCATGCCTTTAAATATTTTAGGGGAGGTCTTATTTTGGGGGATGAATTATTTTAGCGCATGCACTCAAAAGCCCGATTGGCCTTATTATCCGAGGAAGTCTTATTTTAGGGGGAAAATGGTAGTGCACAGGTGTCAAACTCACAGTCAAACTTACTGTGACGTATTGTGACTTTTTTCCTCTTTGCTAACTGGGGTGGGCGTGACCAGAGCATGATGCATCCCCTGATCTAGTTTGTTAGAATTACATCCCAAATTTGTATCTGTAATTCTGCATTTGAATAAATAACTTGTCACTTAGCAAGGGAATTTATACATCATCCAATTAAAAAAAACCTTGGTCCATAGCTATAAGTAACTGAACTTCGTGATTATTTAATTCATCCATTGATTAGGAGCTTGATGCTTCTCTCTGTGAGAACCCAGCAATAATGGCATTTTCTAGGAGGGCACATACTTTATTTTTATCCCTACAGAGACATGAACAGATTGTGAAATAGCTTTTTTGGTACCCTCATTACTTGAATCTCAGTTTTGTCAGAATTGGGAAGCAAGTTTTGGCATTCCCAACCAAGATAACAGAAGGCCCTTCAGATAAAAGTGCAGTCTTGATAGAAAGGCTCATGAAAGAGAATTGGATAATTTTGACATTCCTTGGATCAATGATGCCATACTTACAGTACTTATGAAGGGGAAATGTCATTTCATGGAAGCAAATGCAGACTGTAAAACACCCTGCTTCTTATTCCTAAGATTCTTGAATAGTGGTATGTTGCTTTGACTAAGTGAAGTAGAAGTGAAGTAGAAGTGAAGTAGAAGTCTCCCTTGACTCTTAGTAAATAACCCAAACTTGTCTATATTTCTTTCATGGCAACAGTATGGGAGTGGTTTGATGTTGTCATCTTTATTTCCCAGACTACTTTATCATCCTGAGACTTTCTGATAGTTTCTCCATCTAAGTGTAGGAAGTTATCACCCAGCCCTCTCCCAGGAAAATGAAATATCTAGGAAATATTGATAAGGCAGAATATTAAATTTTCCTGGATGTGAAAAAGGGAGAAACACATTTTAAAAAAACTAATTTCCTGCAGCTTCCTGCCCATCCCCACTTTGTCAATGGGCCATTAAGAAGGCCAAGCTAGTCCACTTTACATAATAAAGAGTTCTCCTCTTCAGCTGTGATGGGATTAAGGCAGGATAATATTGCCTTTTACTCAACTGACCACATGGCATCTAAACTCAATCAAACCTGAATTCAAAACTCACCCTAGAGGGTTGCCCTTGCATGGGCCCATGGGAGTCTGGCAACCAATCAGAATACATTTCTTACACAGGAACAGGAAACAGATAGGTGGGACAGAACAGATTATAAAAAGCCCTGCAAGCCCTTTTTCTCCCTGCTCCTCTCCTCTGCTCTTCTCTCCCCTTCTCTTCTTCTCCACCAACATTGAAGCATGTGATCACCTTTTCTGTTCAGGACTCAAGCCATGTGGTCCTGTCCACCATTAAAACCATCTTTCCAAGCAGCCTCCATGTCTCCAGTGTCTTTTTCCCCACTTGGAACCGAACCCAGAAGGACATTTCTTCCAACATAAGTATTAATCAATATTGACCCTGTTTTAAAGAAGCTTAGTGTTGATCTTGGAGAAGGCATGAATAAACTGTTAAGGAAGGATTTGAACTGAGTTGAAATTCAGCAGGTTCTGGCAGGTTCTGGAGAACTGGTAATTGAAATTTTGATTAGTTTGGAGAACCAGCGAATACCACTCTGGCTGGCCCCAGAGTGAGGAGGAAATGGGGATTTTGCAGTATCCTTCCCCCAGGAGTGGGGAGGGAATGGAGATTTTGCAGTATCCTTCCCCCAGGAGTGAGAAGGGAATGAAGATTTTGTAGTATCCTTCCCCTGGAGTGGAGTGGGAATGGAGATTTTGCAGTATCCTTCCCCTGGAGTGGAGTGGGAATGGAGATTTTGCAGTATCCTTCCCGCTGAGTGGGGTGGGAATGGAGATTTTGCAGTATCCTTCTCCTGCCACACCCACCAAGCCACACTCACAGAACCGTAATTAAAAAAATTGAATTTCATCACTGATTTGAACAAGAGATTGCACATTCAAAAGACTGAAGGAAATGGGAGAAAGAAACTCAAAATAACCCCACTTTGATGTTGTTTACTGCACGATGGGGCCGAAAGAAATATGGAAACATTTTTCTTAAAGATTTTATTTATTTTCAATAAAATAGTGTTCCTAGAATCTCTGCAGAATCTTTCTTGAGCTAGTCTATCTCTAAGGAAGAAGCAAAAGATGTGCCCTTCCTGACACCAAGGAATGTGCTTAAAATAGGAGAAGATTTTTGTTGAGCATGTTGAGGATTGTACTTGTATCTTATCTTTGTCGTGAAAAAAATGCAAGTCCCATTGGTATGCACTTCTACAATGTGTGTTTGGTATAAAGAAATGTTTTTGCACTCCTATGTGTGTTTCACTAAAGGCAGATTTTTTTTGCCTGCAGAACAATAAATGGGATTTCCTTCCAAGAAAACATGCATAGAATAGGGGCTTATTGGGACACAGCAGTAGACTGCAAAACTCATGTTTTCTAATGAAAATCTCAGGGGGAAAAAACGATGTGGAAATTTTGCAATTCCGTGCACCCGCTGCAATTTAAATCAAGAACAATATTACAAATTCAAAACTACAGCCCATGTGGTTGCTGATATACAAGTTGGAAGAATCACAACTGGCTATATTGAAAAAACAAACAAACCAGATTCCAGATATTTAAGAAAATTTTGTTTTGTACTTGCACTTCATACATTTATATTTACATTTAAGTGGTTAGGCACACTGTTATCAAACTTAAATCAATTGCCTCCATGGGCAGATATTCAGAAATGGCTAAGCCAATCTCTTTGTCCCAAAGCTAAAGCTAGACCTGATTTTGCTTGGTGCCCTTCCATGTGGTAGTGCTGGACCCTTTCCTTTTGCCAAGTGACTTTTTTTAAAAAATTACTGTCCCAGACCACTTTTTGCTAAAAATAAACTATGATTCAATGGCCATCTCCGATAGATTTTTATATGGCCTGGAGACAGGACTCCACCTTTTGCCTTGGGCCTGATCATGACAAACCTGTCACCATACAGATTGATCAATAATTCTTTAAACAGACACATTAGTACAAATTTCAACATATTCTGGCTCAAGGATTTATCCAAGAAGCAATTTGTTCCAGGGGTACATGCAGCGGTGAAATCCTCTGAAGTCTGCTACTGGTTTGGAGAGTCTGCTATTGAGTGTGCACTTTCCGCGCATGCGTGCCTGAGGCATGCCCACGCAGCGCTAAAAAAGGAACCCTTTGAAGCCTTCTGAGTCTGCAAAGGTAAGTAGAACAGCGGGGGGGGATCTTCTATGCTACGCGATTTAGAGTAGCTAGAAAGCAGGAAATCTGACGATTCTAGCTAATATAAATTACGTGTCACAGCTGATCATTGCACAGCTGATCGTCAGAAATATTGGTTTGCCCGAACCAGTAGCATTTTTTACTGCCAGTTTGGGTGAACCGGTCCAAACTGGTAGCATTTCACCCCTGGGTACATGAGAGAGAGAGAAACTGAGCTAGTTGCTAGCTTGAACTTCCCAGTATTATACTTTCCTGGAAACCATTGATGGTTACTTTGGTTATAGGCACTCCCCAAAATTTAAAACAAAATCCACCATATTTTCAAAAAAATAATGTTAACATCAATTAATATCTAAATATTATTTCTGACATATCACAAATGAGATGGAACAAACCGATTTCAGATTTTGATTTGAACTGAACAGCTTTGATCCATTTCACCTGAAATCTTTTTTTTTTTTTTTTGAAAAAAAGTTTTATTGGTTTTACAAAATTTTAAGGAAAGGGGTAATGGGCATGGGTACAAATTTTGACAGCTACATCGTGCAGGAAATAGTATTCCCCCCAAGTCTCATAACCTTTACAAAATGATAAACAAGATGTTATTGCTTCACTAAATCTTGACAGCTTAGGTTTACATTGTATCTTTCAATAATTTCAATCATTTACTTTGTGTCTAACAAAAAGGTTCATTATATCAGCAATTGCACTATTTTTCACCTGGAATCTTAATCCAAATTATAAATAAATAAATAAATTAGCAGAATTCCATTTTGAAATACTGGAATTTTTTTTTTCCATTGACGTTTATGAGGAATTTTTTTTTTTAAATGACAACAGCAGAACAGGGTGTCATGTAAGGATCTGGCAGCTTTTTCTGAGTGGATGATGACTGCAGGATCAGGGAGACGATTATTGTTTTAGATGCCAAAATTGTACACAATCCTTTCATTTTAAAGAGGTGGTACTAAAGCTACAGACTTACACAAAATTACCCGAGGATCTTTTAACCCAGCGGAGATTATTGCAATATAAAGCAGTACAGGACTGCCGATTGGATTGTAATTCTATGCACACCTTTCTGCTAGTATGCCTAGTTGAACTCAGTGGAGCTTTTTTTCCAAATAAACTTATTACAGCACTGCCAATTCACATTTTAATCTTTGGACTATTGGCTCCGGGCATAGGAAAAACATGTTTTCTCCCTTTAATTGGACTGAGACAAGAATATGTGTCCCTGAGTAAGTATCAAAGTATGGAGCACACAGTTTTTAATGCCAACTTCAACCTGTCCTTTCCCATTAGCTCCCTGAAACAAACAAGAGTGGCAAAAAATAAAGGTGCTAAGAAGCCCACAGGGAAATAATTATCAGTATCTCCTTAATTTGCACTCTGTGATACTCAGAAACAGCTCCTGGGTCCATTTAGCTTAATTTATTTATAATAAATCTTCCTTTTCCTCCTTTGATATCTCTTCAGTGCCTGCCGAACAGATCTGCACAACAGCTGACAATAGTAATTTATTATTTCTTTTTTTAAGACCACAGACCGCATATACATGGCAATTAAAGATAATTCAGCACTCAAACTGGAACAAAGGAAATGCTAATATGTCTGTCAGTAATGGCTGCTCAGAGTAATAAAAGGAAGAAGCATCAAATAATTAAGTCGTTTTCCCAACTGATTTTTTCCCATTATTATTTAAATATACTTCCAAACTTGTAGCAGCAGCATTCATGACGGCATGTCAAGCCAGCCTTCCCATTACTTATTTCCACCTTCTTTCATTTGTACCTCTTCCCCTTTTAAAAAATTTCTTCCTTGACTGTATGAATTCCACCATGGCTTTGGCATTGTGTATTAAAAAAAATCTAAGCTCAGAAAGGTTTTCATATTTCTTTCAATGCCCTCCCCCCTCCATGTATTAATTGTTTAAAGTTTTCACCCAATATCTTGGGATGAAGACTTGAGAGTGTTATTTGAAAAACAAATGAGTGGATCCATTTCAAAAGCAAGAAACTTTGCATATGAACTACGGTAATTCTTCTGAATTCACTGAATGTAGCTACACTGCAGGAAAATGTGCTTCATTGTTGATTGGTTCTCCACAGGAAGCATTGGCAAATTCCCAAGGGACCTTGGATTTAATGGAAAATTCTAGCACCTGCAGCAAAGTGCATCACACAGGCTTTCATTGCTTTTGCAACAACAGACCATAAGAGATACAGATACAGAGTTGAAAGGGACCTTGTAGGTCATCTAGTCCAACCCCCTGCCTAAGCAGGAAACCCTACATCATTTGTAACAAATGGCAGTTCAATCTCTTCTTGAAAGCCTCCAGTGATGAAGCTCTCACAACTCCCAGAGGCAAGCTGTTCCATTGGTTGATTGTTTTCACTAATGAGAAAATTTCTCATTATTTCTAGGTTGAATAAGTTTCCATCCATTATTCCTTGTCTCGCCTTTGGGTGCCTTGGAAAATAGCGTAATCCCCTCCTCTCTGTGGCAGCCCCTCAGATATTGGAACACTGCTATCACGTCTCCCCTGGTCCTTCTCTTCACTAGACTAGCCATGCCCAGTTACTACATGGTTTCATCTCCAGTCTCCTAATCATCCTTGTTGCTCTTCTCTGCACTTTTTCTAGAGTCTCAACATCTTTTTCATAATGTGGTGGACCAAAACTGGATGCAGCGTTCTAGGTGTGGACTGGATGGAGGGATGGGTCACCAATATATTTAACAGATGGTCTAAATTTGGTGCCTTGTGTGTGTTAAACATGCCTTGTCCATTGAAATGTTTGGCACTGTGCTACGTTCTTATTTTTAAAGATGGTTCTGCAATGAAATTCTCACTTCAGATTCAGCCTCTGGGTGAGATCTTGAAAATTTGATTCCCCGTCTCATACTGCCTTAGTTGAAGCTTCTCTTCTTCCATTTGTTTCCAGGGTCCACTCTTTGCTGCTATGGATCAAAGCTAATATAACTGGGCTACCTAGGATGTGACAAGATGAAATGTGGAAAACCTCTGGTCCCAGTTGGAACATTGTACCAGGTACACTGCAAGCATCTTATGGTGTTGTCAGTTTGGATTGTTGGGAGAAATGTCCTTCTGGGTTCGGCTCCAAGTGGGGAAAAAGACACTGGAGTCATGGAGGCTGCTTGGAAAGATGGTTTTAATGGTGGACAGGACCACATGGCCTGAGCCCTGAACAGCAAAGGTGATCACATGCTTCAATGTTGGTGGAGAAGAGAAGAGAAGGGAAGAGAAGGGAAGGGAAGGGCTGAAGAAGGGCTTGCAGGGATTTTTATAATCTGTTCTGCCCCACCTATCTGTTTCCTGTTCCTGTGTAAGAAATGTATTCTGATTGGTTGCCAGACTCACATGGGCCCATGCAGGGGCAACCCTCTAGGCTGTTTTGAATTCAGGTTTGATTTGAGTTCAGATGCCATGTGGTCAGTTGAGTAAAGGCTTATTATCCTGCCTTAATCCCATCACAGCTGAAGAGGAAAACTCTTTATTATGTAAAGTGGACTAGCTTGGCCTTCTTAATGGCCCATTGACAAAGTGGAGATGGGCAGGAAGCTGCAGGAATTTAGTGTTTAAAATGTGTTTCTCCCTTTTTCACATCCAGGAAAATATAATATTCTGCCTTATCAATATTTCCTAGGATATTTCATTTTTCTGGGAGAGGGCTAGGTGATAACTTCCTACAATCCCTCCTTTTTTTTTCAAAAAAATGTGAGTGGAACGCACATGTTTTTGACAAAAGATAAAATTGGTCAGATCAGGGAAACTTAATTTTTCTGATGGAAAAGCATTGAAAGAGACAGCAGAAGGATCCCTTCAGTGGCTCCCAGAGAGCTTTCAACCATGAAGGTCTTAGCAACCAGGGCACAATTTCTGGAAAGAAATTTACAATATCCAATTTACCATGCCAATTATTTTCAGATGTTTGATATCACTTTCTGTGAGCTTCCAGGTTACAAGCAAGCAGAAGTCCCAAAAAAAAAAAACTTCACAGCCATGGTTCTGCCTTTTAAAGAAGTACAGGCTGCCCATTTCCAAGGGATTTCTTTAACTTGCCCTGGCTCCTATTTTAGTGAGGCTAAATTGAGTTTAGCTAGTGTGCAATACAAGCTATTTAGTATTTTTTTTAAAGTTACACACAATGAGCCCAGGGACTCCTATCAGAGACCACCAGTGCAACATGTCCTGCTTTACTGGGCCACATCATTTTTTTTGGGGGGGGGGAGTCACTGTCAGGGTTTGAGTTTTGAAGATCCTTTCTGCTAGCTCTTCAAGTGGGGGAATTGCCTGAGGGGAACTGACCCTCCCACATGGGATTAAAAGGGAGATATCTGCTTTTGTGCAAGGGCAAAATCAACCTAGGAAAAGCTTTGTGGAGTTAAGTCAAGGAGATAGTTTCAATCTAATTCTGAATGGAGCCTCTCTCTCTCCCTCTCTCTTTGTGTGTGTGTGTGTGTGTGTGTGTGTGTGTGTGTAGCTGCTTCTACAATACAGAAAATACAGACATTTTGGACAAAATTTCCCTCCCACCAGCCAGAAATCTAAGGTGTTCAGAACTTGCTGTGCTAGCCATTCTCAAATACAATTCTTACATGAATACATTAAACTGATTACAATATAAATGAGGCAAGGAAGAAAGCATAATAAATTTCTGTGAATGAAACAGAGAAAGAAAACTTATCAAATTCCACCCTCCCCATAATCTTTTCAGCTGTCTTCTGGGAATTGAAAAGAGTCTTTTGGTCTTTACTTCTTCATCTCCTTCAGGGTTCTTTCATGTCTGCTAGGGTGGCATGCTTGGTTTGGTGGTAAGGCTGGTCAGTCAGTCTTGGCAGTCTGTCCCAGGCTTGGCTAAGTTTTTTTTCCTCATGTCAGGTTTTATCAGGAGGCAATCACCAGCAGCAAATTGGAGAGTTATGGTTTGAGCTAGCAGTCCTTTGTTTCTGAAGAGTACAATCTTCTAGGGCTGAAAGACATGAGAACAAGGTTCCCTCCCCCACAGAAAAGGCATTGTTGGAGGATTAGAGGTAAGGGAGGGGCGGGGGGGGGTAGATAGCTTGCAGGCAGAGTTTGAAAAATAAAAGCATCAGTTACTCAGCAGATAAACAGATATTATGGGGATATCACAGATGAGAAATGGGGTATGGATTCACATGCTCCAGGAAAGAAATGAACAGGTAAAATCATTTAGTCACACAATAAATGCAAGGATGAAACTTTTCTTGCAAACATTTCCTGGGTTGTTACTTTAAGGTATAGGCAAGGAAGGAAGGAAGGAAAAAAATATATATCTTTACTCTGTTTCTGCTGGCCAAAACAGACACAAAGTGAAGACCCTTCCCAGTTTCAGTTAGTTTTCTAGGCCCAACAAACTGAGCGAAGGCAATTTCTGCCAGTTTACTCCTTTCTTTCTTTGAACACTTTAAAATTCTTGTCTTTTGGATTGGAGACATCTTAGTTACAATTACCTTGAGGGTGCACAAAGACTTAGACATACACACACACAGACAAAGAGGGAAAAACAAAATCATTCCCACCATGAATTTCAGTTAAATTGGGGAAGGCACAAATCTTAAGAAACAAAAACCACGTGGTTACATAGAAGACAGAGAAAGAGACAGACAAGAGAAAAAAAAAAAGAAATCCCACCATTTCCTTTTAAGTACCTTTTCAGCCAAATTAGTTTTTCCTGTATCATCTTTCAGCAAAGCCCATTTTCTACAATCTGCTCTTTTTTTTCTTCATTCCGGCCAGGACGGGCATTTGCTTTTCGTCCCAGGCCCCCAACAACTCCCCTAGGGGGGTTTCCATGGCTACCCTCGAGCTACCGCTTCCCATGATCCCGTTTAGATGTGGGTTCACTTCGTCCTAGCCGGGTTTGCCACTTCGTATTTCCCCACTTTACTTTCGCGTCCTTAGAGGACCTTTCGCGCCCTTTTGAAGGGACTTTCTCTGTTTGCCCTTCGGAGGGTCTTATTGGTGCCCTTCGGAGGGACTTTTCTGGGGGTGCCCTTCGGAGGGACTTTTGACGCATTCCTCACCGCGGGAACCTTCTCTCGATTCGCGCCCTTTCACGCAGGGACTTTTCTTACAGTTTCAAGTCTTGGGGAAAGAGACCCGGAGGACCAGCCGCACAGTGACCCAGGAGGGGTGCTGTCGGAGCGGGTATGCGTACCTCCCTTTTTCTCACTAACTTTCTTATGGGCTTTAGCTTTTTTCTCTCACAGGACAAAAACAGCAGCAACAACAAAAAATAAAAAAATCCATTCACTTTTCCATCCATTTTCACACACACTAGTCACACACAGGCAGGCATACACACATTTCCCATGCTTTAAAATTAAATTTTAGAGAATTAAAATTTAGAGGTACTCACCTTCTTTCCAGGCAGCCTTTGAGCTCAAACTCAAAACCCCTTTAAAGCCTAGATCCAAATGGCTAAGGCCAAGATAAAGTCCACCCACAGACTCAATCGGGTCTGTGCCGGCATGGGAGGCTTACCTGGGCCATATCCATTTGTTAGGCTAGCTTGGAGTCCCATCTGGGGGGTGCCAATTGTTGGGAGAAATGTCCTTCTGGGTTCGGCTCCAAGTGGGGAAAAAGACACTGGAGTCATGGAGGCTGCTTGGAAAGATGGTTTTAATGGTGGACAGGACCACATGGCCTGAGCCCTGAACAGCAAAGGTGATCACATGCTTCAATGTTGGTGGAGAAGAGAAGAGAAGAGAAGGGAAGGGAAGAGAAGGGAAGGGAAGGGCTGAAGAAGGGCTTGCAGGGATTTTTATAATCTGTTCTGCCCCACCTATCTGTTTCCTGTTCCTGTGTAAGAAATGTATTCTGATTGGTTGCCAGACTCACATGGGCCCATGCAGGGGCAACCCTCTAGGCTGTTTTGAATTCAGGTTTGATTTGAGTTCAGATGCCATGTGGTCAGTTGAGTAAAGGCTTATTATCCTGCCTTAATCCCATCACAGCTGAAGAGGAAAACTCTTTATTATGTAAAGTGGACTAGCTTGGCCTTCTTAATGGCCCATTGACAAAGTGGAGATGGGCAGGAAGCTGCAGGAATTTAGTGTTTAAAATGTGTTTCTCCCTTTTTCACATCCAGGAAAATATAATATTCTGCCTTATCAATATTTCCTAGGATATTTCATTTTTCTGGGAGAGGGCTAGGTGATAACTTCCTACAGGATGATGAACCAATATAAATGAACTTGGCGGTTGAAATATCAAAGAAATAGAGACACGACAACATTACTTCTGCCCCCAATTCTATTGTTATCCAACCATTTTTTCTCCAGTTTCTGCCTTACAATGAGTGAAAAAAATATAATGATATGTACCATTTTGTTGATTCAAAAAATACAAAAGGAAGGGGACAGATTCATAGAATTTTGAGATGAAATCTTTACGCGGTATCTGAATGGTTCTTTTGAAAAGAGTACCTAAGAAACTTAAGAATCCCTTTCTGAAGTAGGTTTGCCTTGATGAGGACCGTAACAAAGGAATAACAATGAAGCTCTTTAGAGAGGGGACAATTTACAGCTGACAATTTACAGCTCACCATCACACGAGTGGTTTGGATTCCCAAACAGTGGTTCAATTCATTAAAAAAAAACCTGTAAGAATACCTTGTTATTTCTGTTAAAGCTTTGTACCCTGTCTCTGTAAGCAAAAGAGCAATTTCTAAGGGCTCTACTTCAAATTCAGTTTTATACCTGTGATGAAAACACCATTGGCCTCCTAGTGTTGGGAACAACTAGCACCTATCTGCGAGGGGAACCTGTACCTTTACCTTTAATGAGTAAAGGATAGGTAAGTATCATAATATCAACTAACTGAACTGTACACACTTTAAAAAACGATTCCAAAGTGCTTAGGAAACTTGGTGTGCATGGCCCAATAGTTTTTAGGATGCTGTGGAAACCTGAAGAAAAGCAGCCACAGATTTCATGGTTATTGCAGCTAATGACACTTTCAAAGCAGCAGCACTCCCTCTCCCCACCAAAAAAAAACACCTCACATGGAAATCTAAAAAAGGTTGGACTGCTTTAAGAAGTAGCAGAGGTGAAACATTTTACTAAATCATTTTAAAGGACTGTACGTTCCAGAATCCAATTGTATCACCCTAGATGTATGAGTCTAGTAATATTGGGGAAACAATGTTTCTATCTGGAAACCACATCCGGATTTTGTGCTTAAGATAGAAAATAAATAAAACATTGACTTTGGGATTTACTGATAAGGATTTTTTTTTTGCTATAGAAATGGCTATTATACAGTATACTGCTTATGCAAAGTAAAAAGTTGAGGCTGTAACATCATGCTAATTTTATTGCGCTGAAAAGAATCAAAAGTTGTTACTTTTCTTTTTTCCCTCTCTTCATCCTACACTTCTTTTTTTCCCCTTCTCCCCTTTCCCCACAATTTTCATTTTCATGTTATACTCTTAACAAGTTTAATACAATTGTATTTAAAATTTAGTACCGGAGAAAGGGTAGAGGAAATGGAAATGGAAGCCCAGTATAAATCACAGCAATATTCTATGCATCGTGATGTCACAATGCAACTGGTGTAAATTTTACCATTGGTGCAATTCATACGATAACACCAGGAAGCGCGTGACCTTACCTGCCCTTCCCTTTCCCATTGTGGTAGACAACTAAGAGAAGGAAGGTTGATGTATTCAGAAGAGCTAAGAAAACCCTGAAAATTAATTTCACCAGTTTTAAACAAAGAATCTGTGTACTAAATCAATGACAGCCATGTGGTGCTGACTCTATATCTTTGAAAAGACAATGCCCGCAGATTGTGATGTACAGGTAGTCCTCAACGTACAACCACAATTGGGCCCAAATTTTTTGTTCGGTCAGAAAAGGGGATCAAATGACTCCAGGACACTGCAGTGGTCATAAATATGAGACAATTGCCAAGCATCTGAACTTTGATCACAGGGTTGCTTCACAAGTCGTTACAGTTTTTTCAGTGTTGTTGTAATTTTGAACAGTCACTAAATGACCTTTTGTAATGTCTATGTGTTACTGTACTGTGCACTATGTCTATGTGTTACTTGTAAGTAAACCATTTGGTACCCACCCAGCAATGATGGGTTGCTAACCAGTTTACTACGGGTTTGTTCGTGCTGGTGCAGCGCTCGTGCGGGCGTGCAACACACCTGCGCATGTGCAGAAGAGAAGCGTCTGGGTGGGTGGGCAGAGCCTCCCTCCGCCACCACTACCGGTTCAACCCAGGGAAGCTTATTCCATAGTATGTTCAGGTTTGCAGCCTGAGTGGATTAGAAAAAGCAGCAGAAGCAGGATTTAAAGGGAAATAAGCCTAATTCAGATAACTGGAATTTACTCCTAAAAAGGCATAAAATGGGACTTGATAAATTTAGCAGTATTTGTAAACTGCCCAATGTCACAGTTCTCCCTGTATCTCACACCAGAAATATAATATTATTTTGGTAGGGTTTCTGGACCCAAACTGGGCTGATTCCATTGTACCATAGAACACAGCATATGTCCATGAATTCCAATGTAGCCAATTTAATGTCAACGAAGTATCCTCTTTGCAACATCATCAAAACTGTTTTTTCATAGGTAGCTGTTTTATCATCTCCTGATACAGCCTAGAAAAGGGTGTCTAACCTTGGCAACCTTTAAGACTTGCCTTGCTGGCTGGGGAATTCTGGGAGTTGAAGTTCACAAGTCTTAGAAGTTTCCAAGGTTGGACACCCCTGGCTTAGAATTTAAGAGCTTTCATTTAGATGGCTCTTTCCACTCCAAAGGCAGCCACCTGTGGCAGGGAAGTCTTGCTGTATGGGCAGGTACCGTCTCACAAGACTTAAGTTAATTGAAAGTAGGAGTGGTCACAGTAGCATTCTCTATAGCAGCGATGGTGAACCTTTTTTGGCTCGCATGCCATAAGTGGGACCTCAGGGGGGTCGTGTGTGAGCCACTTCCAGTTTGCTCGTAGGGTCAGTTTAAGCCCTCCGGAGGCTTCAGGGACCTTCAGGAGGCTTCAGGGACCTTCCAGTTTGCTTGTAGGGTTGTTTTTAGTCCTCTGGAGCCTTCAGGGAAGCCTCCTGAAGGTCCCTGAAGCCTCCGGAGGGCTTAAACCGACCCTACAAGCAAACCGGAAGTCCGTTCCCTAACTTCCAGTTTGCCCATAGGGGCATTTTTTGCATTCCAAAGGCTTCAGGGAAGCTCCTGAAGCCTCCGGAGAGCCTCCAAAGGGGGGGGGGAGGTTCTTTTCACTCTCCCCAGGTTCCTATAAAGCCTCTGGAGCCTGGGGAGGGCGAAAAATGGCTTTAAAAAAGGCTGAACTCAACTGACCATGTGCGCTTGCCAGCTAACAGGGCAACGCCTCGCGTGCCCTGACAAATGGCTCTGCATGCCACCTGTGGCACCCATGCCATAGGTTCACCATTCCGGCTCTATAGGCTTGAGAAAGCTTCCTGAGAATGAATGCCATTTAGACATTTGTCAAAGGAGCTGCACTCCAGCTTACCAGCCAGAGGTGGTATTCAGCTGGTTCGGACCGGTTCACCCAAACCGGTAGTGGAAATCGCTGACCCGCCCCGGCTCTATGCCATCCTATTTAGGCACGTTTTCAAGCCACGCACATGGATGCAAGCTGCACGCACAATTAAGGTGCATGCGCAGAAGGCCAAGCAAATGCGTGGACATACACATGCTTACTTTGCAAACTGGTAGGGAAAGTAAGTGAATACCACCCCTGTTACCAACCATAATGCTGTGGCATCAAAACCAAACTTGACTGCCAGTTTTCCATGAAAGCCATGGCTGGAAAATAGGCCTGGTTTTGTTAATTATTCACAAGTCCTATGCATATCTCATGCAGGTTACTGATAACAAATAACAAATAACAAAGCTTTAATCTAGGCATAAAACACAGATAAACAGAAGTCCTGGAAGCATCCAGCTGGCTTAAGCCCGATTCAACAGGTGCAAAATACTTGGGATACATCCCCATTGTGATACTCTAAAGATGGTTTTCCCAGCTACCTCTGCATGCAGGGAGCACTTTTGCAAGTAGGGGCCCCAATACATTAATATTATAGGGCCACATAAGCCCCAACCTCAAATCAGGAAGAGGTGCCACAGAGAGAATGTGTTCAACCTTTTCCTCCACCCCACCCCCCCAAAATATACTCAGTGGGTCAAGAATAGGCATATATTGCTGGGGGATTATATGAAATGTAAGCCATAGAATGTATAAATTGATGTGGCATTAAAACTTGCTAATTGCTGTAGTGTGGATTATTGCCTTGTTTTACTCCCTGGGCATACTTAGGATTCTTCCTGTCAAGTTTTCATTAAAGAGGTATTGTTTTTTTTCTGTTCTCTAATGAACTTTGTCTCCTGACATTTTCCTCTGTGTTGCCATTAACCAGCCCATATATTGAAGCCAGAAGAAACCAAAGTCCACTAGATGCCACAGGAAGCTTTTACCCTGGACATATTATCTACTGTGTGAGTTATCAACAGACTACTCGGTCTTGGTAGCTATTCCACAATGGGACTGAGGTATAAGTAATGTGGCAAACTGGTACAATCTGGAAGTAGTCATTGTTGCCTCTGACAAGTATGGAATTGCTAGCAGCTTAAGGGCTAAGAAACAATGGGTTCTATTCACCTTCCTTTACTGAATTTTGCTGTGTCTTGTGTTGTTGACTTGTCTAGGAATTCACTAAGGAATCTACCATATCTTGTAACAGAATTGAGCAGAAACTCCTCCTGTTTCTCTACTGTTCCCACCAATCTTATTACTAGAATAAAACATGTGTGATGATCATTACCTTTGGCCCATGGTTTCAAGTTGCAATAAGTAAGACTAGGCTAAATAGAGATCACTAGTTTTTTTGTCTTCTTTCTAAGAGTTTTAAAAAAAATATCAAGATCCCCCCCCTTTTTTTTTTTGGATATCCTCTTTTAATTGAAATCCACAGGGGAGTTTTTAAAAAAACTGCCTTTGAACCAGATATTTGCCAAATGAGCCAATGTTGATAAGAAACGTGTAACACAATTTAACTATGTTGCCTGTGTTTAAGCAAACCTCAGCAAACTTTAGATTCTCAAAACAACCAGTGTAGTGTTGGCATTAGCACCAAAGCTTTATTCTTCCTTAGAAATCAGATTTTCATAATCATAATAAATAGAGCTATGAGCATCAATAAGCATCCATGTTTATATACAAGTACATTTCACCATAAGGCTGAATCCCAGATAAGAGAACACATGACTGTAAGGTTTATGATTGCACTATATATGGATGTGTAGCTTATATTTGGGTTTTTTCAATACTGATTTTTTTTTCAAATGTTGCCTTAGAATAAATGAAGACTCAAACTAGCTACAAAATTGTGACGTGTGTGTGAGTGTGTGTGCGAATGTCTGTCTGGATCTGTTGCTACTCGATCAACCACTTCCGCTGTACTGTAAACTGATGTATATAAGAGAGGGGGGAGGGAGGGACACAGAGGGAGACAGAGATTATCTGGGAGCCTCTTACAGTATTGTGACCAATTATTGGTCCCATTGTGTGTGAAAAAACCCAAATCCTATTTCTCATTATTGCAGTCATTCAAAAATTACAGATCATAGCACTAACCTAACCTAAAATGCTATCAGAGGATGGATGAGTGAATCTGACCATTTCAGTTTGACATTTTTCCAATCTTAAATTTTATTTGTCTCATTCTTATTTAAACTTTCATTATTGATCTATCTTTTCAAAAGCACCTGCATGAAAATGTGCACTTTTTTGGGGGTGGTGTTCTTTTAGTAAGCCTCTTTACAGGCAATTAATTTTTGCAATTATCTTTGCCCTAAGATTGTATATTTTAAATGTTACTTTCATGATACAAAACATGCATTAAAATAATAATAATAATAATAATAATAATAATAATAATAATAATAATAATAATAATAATAATAATAATAATAATAATAATAATAATAATAATAATAATAATAATAATAATAATAATACTTTTTGCATTGCAAAATTTAGAGACATGATAATGTTAATATCTAATAAATCTTTACCTTTTCAAACTGTAATTCACTTTAAAGTAACAATTTTGAATTCTCTAATTTCTCTAGATATAGTGATAAGGGACTAATTAATATTTTTCAAACTTGAGAGAACTTTTTGAAAGTTGTATACAGCAGGTTGGAACACACTAAAAATGATGGAAAAGTCCAGGATTTGGGAAAAATGGTGGCAGCATACATTTTCAGCAAGCAAAAAGCAGCAAAACACTGTAATTTATGTTACTTAGATAATTATGAATGTGCAGAAGTAGATTTCTTTCTTAGCATTTAACAATTGGTTTTACTGAATTGCATACACATGCATTATAGTTTTAGAATGTGAAACTTTCTCCAAAGGTCACTGAGAGGCAAAATAAGAGTAGATTTTGCATAATTAGCAAGCATTTTGCATATTATGCAAATAAGATCCCTCAACCATTTGTTTGTTTGTTTGTTTGTTTGTTTGTTTGTTTGTTTTGAGAATAATATACTGGGAAACATACATTCAAAATGGTTGAAGGGAGCCAGATACCATCTTCTCTAAAAGTTTTCATTGATGTTACTTCTTAAATATTTTCTATTAAAGTCTCTAAGTCAGCTCTAGGATGAAATTCACTAAATATTTAAATGTTGAAAACTATTGTGAGGAAAATCCTTTGTCAGTTACTTCCTTGAAAATATAATAACATCAGAAAAACTGAACAGTAGAAAGTGGAACATCTCATTAAAATTCTACTAGCTAATTCAGACTAGCATATTATTAAAAATTTAAACACTTTATGTAAGTACTATTTTCCTTATATTAAATTACCTAATCAGAAAAGATTCAAATTGATTAATAGAGCATGAAATTTATGGTTCCAGCAAATAGAAAAGGACCAACTGATTTGAAAGACTGCTTTATTACAGGAATTGGCTGTTATACTAGCTTCTCATCATCTTCAAAACAGTTTACAGCGCTTAGCAGGATATAAATTGCCCATTTTATGTTAAAAACATTAAAAACTGAACTCGTTAAGCATGATAAAGAGGGAAAAAAGGAACCCGCTTTTAAATGCTGCAATGCAAATTATGAACAATCTCTGTTTTGGCCTTAAAATATTTATAAAGGTTCTAGAGCGGTTTTCTTGTTATTATTTTAGTTCTTCCCGACACCATTTCCTCCCTCCATTTTAAAAAATCTTTTCTTGTCTTTCTCATCTTCCTTTTTTAATATTGATTTTCCTGTAAATTGAATAACTTTGGCATGAATATGAAGAAATAAATAAGGGGTAAATATATTTTTTAAAAAACTTTAATTTTCTTTTTAATTGGATAAACTCTTACTGAGGAGTTTGACTATTAAGACTTGTGATTGTAACAGGAAATGGGAGGTTTGAAGAATTAAATGGGGGTGGAATATAAATACTATATATGTGATTAGTCATTCAATTGTACTGATTAACAAGGATTTCCCAGTTTGACTAAGCAAGTAAATTAACTACCAACCCTCTTCATGAGATTTATTTCTGGCTTGAGGCTCTAAAAAAAGCTGAAAATGAAGGTTTTAATTATTTTCCCCAATGCTACTTGGTTGGTTATGGATGAATATTTTCCATCCCCCCCAATACTGAAATAATTCCAAGTTAAGGAAAATATGCATCAAAATTTGTCAAGGAATATACTGTAATCCAGGTACATTGAAGTTACGTATATAAAATGTAATATGTTGTTATCATTATCCATATAAAAGCTCATTCACTTCCATTTTTTTGGTAAATATTTATTTGCAATCCCACCTTTATTATTTTGACTAAATAAATATCTCAAGGCAGCGAAATATCCAGCACACCCTTTCCCTCCTATTTTCCCCCCAACAACAATCCTGTGAGGTAGATTAGGCTGAGAGAGGCTCAAGGTCACTCAGCTGGCTTTCATGCCTTAGGCTGGACTAGGTTTCATGGTCTCCTGGTTTTTAGCCTGATGCCTTAACAACCAGACCAAAGTGGTTCTCTTAACTAATTATTAATAATTATTAATACAATTAATAATACTTTTCTGCAAATTCTTCTACTTCCTAGATAATCTTCTTAGCCCTATAAGTGGAAATGGTATCTTCCAATGTACACCTCCTTCATCCATTCACTTCCTATGTCAGGGTTCCAAGTAGCATCCTCAAACAAATAACACTCCAAGGCTAGCAGTTCCTCAAAGTTGCAATTTATTAAGAGTCATGTTGGCATATCTGGGAAAACCTGAATCTGAAAGCTTCCAGATTTTCCCACCCAGTTGAAAGTTCAAGATCTTGTCCAACACCCACAATTCCATCACATAGTCCAATCTTCCACTGCCACAAAAACAGAGTCCACCCATCCAGTTCCGGCCAGGTGCAGAGACAAAGGATGACCTTGGCTTCCTAAGAAGAATGCTGTTATGGCTACATGTCACCCAACTCCACATAATCCCCCTTCCCAGTTTCCCACAGTAGAAAGTGTGGAAGGCCTAAAGTCCAAAAAGAAAAAATGGCTTGCAGGCATGACATCCTACTTATCTTCTGCTTTTTTCATTCCTGGATGCTTTGGATATAATAATTTGCACCATTTCAACTCTGGGCAAAGTACCCACTGAAAGAGCAATTCAGCGTTCTTTCATTAGGATTTTTGTAAAATGAATTTACTAAAATCTCCCATATTATCCCAATGATATAGGCTGCATCAACAGAGGGATAGAATCAAGATCACGTGAAGTGTTAATACCACTTTATAATGCCTTGGTAAGGCCACACTTGGAATACTGCATTCAGTTCTGGTCGTCACGATGTAAAAAAGATGTGGAGACTCTAGAAAGAGTGCAGAGAAGAGCAACAAAGATGATTAGGGGACTGGAGACTAAAACATATGAAGAACGGTTGCAGGAACTAGGTATGTCTAGCTTAAGAGAAAGAAGGACTAGGGGAGACATGATAGCAGTGTTCCAATATCTCAGGGGTTGCCACAAAGAAGAGGGAGTCAAGCTATTCTCCAAGGCACCTGAGGACAGAACAAGAAGGAATGGGTGGAAACTAATCAAGGAGAGAAGCAACTTAGAACTGAGGAGAAACTTCCTGACAGTTAGAACAATTAATCAGTGGAACAGCTTGCCTCCAGAAGTTGTGAATGCCCCAACACTGGAAGTCTTTAAGAAGATGTTGGCTAGCCATTTGTCTGGAACGGTATAGGGTTTCTTGCCTAGGCAGGGGGTTGGACTAGAAGACCTCCAAGGTCCCTTCCAACTCTACTATTGTATTATTGTATTATTATTGTATATAGTTTTTGGATTTTTTCAAATGAATATTTTATTATCTTACACTATTGGAAGCATTTGCATGTATGATCGGCAGTTCACAGTAAGTAAAATATTTAGCAGAAACTCTCTGAAAAGAAGCAGTGGATGGCTGTACAGTAGTAGGGTTTGCTGTCCATAAACAGGTAGAGCGCAAGCCTATCAGATCTCCTTCTAAAATCAAAGGATCAAGGCCAACACATACATACCACCTGACTGATTTACCTTTCCACTTACAATTAGCCAGAATGTTGCAACCACCCATGACTTCCACAAACTCCACCTGGGCAGGTATCAAAACTGCTACCACCTGTTCTTGAATAGAAAGCTTCCTGTCTTCCTCTTTCTGGAATATGGATGGGGCAGAATAAGAGACTCCTGCCCCCCCTTTTAATTGACCCCATTTCCATCACACACACACACACACACACACACGCCAGGTGAGCAGGTTCAAACATTTTTTTGAATGGGTAGTGTTTGTACAAAGCCAATGGAAGAATTGGAAATTAATTCAAGAAATCAACAAAGTAAGTTCATGGGGAATAAGATACATGAATCAAGATACAGAGGTCACAATCATTGATCAAGAGACAAACGAAGTAATAGAGGGATAGAAAATGTAAGGAAAGGTAAATTATATAATTGAGCATAGCAGCACTGAAAATACCCAATGCTCATGCCTATAGTTTTTCTTGTCAACTTTAACTTAGTACTGGTTATAGTCCTTTCAGGGTTGAGAACCTGGCCCCTAAGCCAGGTCAGGTAAAATCCCAACTTCATACTACTATGAAAATCCTGAAACCAATAGTGACAGTAGAAAAAGAAAATTAGAGTTGTTTCTCCCAACCTGAATTCTACTTTGTCCCCCTTATTGGAAGAAGAGAGAGGCCTTATGGAGGTACACATGACACCAGCTACTATACAGCCTCCTAAATTCATTAAGGTGAATTATTCTAATAAACAGACATTGATTTAGAGAAGAAGTCTTCAATCTTTCTGACTCCGCAGATCGGCAGTGGTGGGTGGCAGCAGTGGTTGCAGGGAGGAGGGGATGGTTTTGCGTGGCAACCTAACCCCTGCACATGCACAAATGGAGCTTTGCGAGCTCACTCTCTGCTTGTATAGATCCGTTTTCAACAGACTGCGGATCGGTAGCAGTCTATGGATCAGGGGTTGGTGAGCCCTGATTGAGAGAATGCATTGTATGTTACAAATATCAGCATCATTGTATTAACCTCCAGCATATTCAGGTTTTTGTTTCAACACAAGCAATATGGTATTTAATTCAAAACAGCTTCTTCTACTAACCTGGAGACAAAATTGTTCCAGTTTGTAGTATTCACTTACATTGTGGAGAGGGTGGGGGAAGGAGAGAGAAGATTTTAAAAAATGAACTGTTGCACTGTGACATCTTCGATGTCAAAGAAGTGATTGCAGTGTCCAAGAACAGAGAGCAATTTGTAAGATATGGGAAATTTTGCCTCTGCCTACCTGAATGTCCACATCCTTTACTTAAGTTCTATCAAGGTTTTAGTCTAGACCTAAAGCAAGTTGGGCTGATATTGACAGTCCACATTGTTTCAAATCTTGGTCCTCTTGGTTTTTTTCTTTTCTTTTCCAGATTGCACTGATATGAAATATCAGTCAGTTAGTAGTTAGTTGGACCATGGCTGACTTAGTATATTTGCTTCTTATTGATTCTCGGCATTGATTAATGTTGGGCTTAATCCTTTGATTCAGTACCCAATTAAGAGACAATACATCAAGGAGTCGCTAGAACTCTGAGTTACTGCTTACACTTCTACTGGAAATGTAACATTGTTTAAATATTGTCTACAACAAACGTATCAAACAAGGATACAGAAAGTGTAACTCATGGACAATGTGCAGTATACCAGAATCTAATTTTTTGGTGGTCTTAGGAGCTGCTCCCCAGAAGGAGCAGGTTCAAATAGTTCTGCCTCTTTTTTGTATTTTGGAGTAATATGGAACAAAATTCAGCTAGTCCTTGATCTACAACAGTTCATTGTAGATCAAGATCAAGTGACCGTTCAAAATTACAATGTACTGGGGGAAAAAATGACTTACCACTATTTTTCACTTACAACTATTGCAGCATCCCCAAAGTCACATGATCAAAATTCAGAGGCTTGGCCATTGACTCATGACAGTTGCAGGGCCCAGGGGTGAGGTGTGATCCCCTTTTATAAACTTCTGACAAGCAAAGTCAAACAGAGAAGCCAGATTCATTTATCAACTGTGTTACTAACTTAAGAGCTGCAAGGATTCATTTACCAACCTTGGCAAGAAAGGTTGTAAAATGGGAGAAAACTCACTTCACATCTCATGGATACATCTCGCTTAGAAATTCCGGGCTCAATTGTGGTTGAGGGCTACCTACATATGCCTTAAGCCTCACCAACGTTGTAGCATTCTACTTACTGCTTAAAATGGCTTCCGTCCCCCTCCATTGTGGAAATGCCATCTTAAGATGTTATGAAAATCCTACATTCAACACAACAGCAAGTCTAAGTCTCTGGTTTTAGCTTGACTGCTAAGTTAACAAATATTACCATTTAAATCTGAGTTTATGGTTACTTGTCCCTAGAATTGGACACAGACTGATTTTCCAGAAGCAAGAAAGTTTAGATCACTATGAAACTGTGCAGGATTTTTCCTCAAACAGAAAGTTGTTTGTTATTCCCTTGAAACTGTCCATCAGATCACAATTTAAAACAAAGAATCAATCATTTTTTAAAAAAAATTCTATTTGTCAATGTATATGTATCGCTAATGTAATCTTCATATCATTATTCATTTTATTCAGTTTGCTCTCAAGACCATAATCTTTCCAAAACAACTTACAAGTTAAATCAATACCATTCAACACTGCCGATTTTTTTTATGAGATCACATCAAATGAGCTTTTATCTTTAATGAGATACACAATGAAAATACCATTTAAAATAAACAATACAAACTATTGTTCTAAGCCAGTGATGGTGAACCTTTTTCTTATGGCTTGCCAAAATTTTGCACACACTATTGTGCACACGCACATCCCCACTCAAACCTGTCCACCCATCTGCATATGTGCGCACGCTCCCCGCACATGCGCATATGACCCCTCCCCAAGCTCCGGAGGCTTTCCTAAAGCCTGGGGAGGGTAAAAACACCCCCCTGCCCCCCGGAGGCCCTCTGGAAGGTCCCAGCGGGCCAACCGGAAGTTCAGAAAGATCCATTTCTGGGGTGGGTGAAAAATGGCCCCAACGCCCCAACCGGAAGTTTGTTTCCACTCCCCTGGCCCTCTGGAGTGGGCAAAAAATCAACTGGCCAGTGCGCACATGCACTTGCGCACCGGAGTTGATGGCACACATGTCATAGATTCGCCATCATGGTTTTAAGCAAAGCAGAATTACCTTGCTCTTAGATAATTCCTAAGCAATGACATTTTTTTACTAACATGTTTTTATTATTTTTATTCTTCAGCTATTTGAAAGGGTTGCCTGACCTTTCAGTATTGCAAATTTAAATAAATTAGCCAATTTAAAAAAAAAGCCCATTGGAGAGAGATGGGGGCTAATGTAAGGGGGAGGGAGGAGAAAAAAAGCTATTTTTGACAATTGCTTGGAAAAATTATCCTTGGAGTCCAAGAGAAACAAATTATATACAAAGACATGTATAACAGAGGTAAGAATGTTAATTGTCAGCATCAGTGTTAAGTTCAGCCATCCTCTTTCTCTGAGAATGCGTTTGCTTAAGTTTATGTACATGTAGGGTAGGGCCGACTATATCTGGGCTGCAAAAATCTAGATGGCCACTAGATTGGAGCAAAGAGTTATAATTTTGTACCTCTTTGCTGACATCAAATAATTATTTAGATTTGTTAAGCCCCGGATATGCAATTCTAATAAAAATGTGTGCAAGACTTTCATGCTTGCCAATATTCAAACCTATGTGTAATTGTGCTTCTGTGCTCTTAAGGTAAAGGTTCCCCTCACACATAAGTGGTAGTCGTTCCTGACTCTAGGGAGCGGTGCTCCTCTCCGTTTCAAAGCCAAAGAGCGAGCCCTGTCCGAAGACGTTTCCGTGGTCATGTGGCTGGCATGACTAAATGCCGAAGTTTCATGGAATGCTGTTATCTTCCCACCAAAGGTGGTTCCTATTTTTCTACTTGCATTTTTACATGATTTTGAACTGTTAGGTTAGCAGAAGCTGGGACAAGTGATGGGAGCTCACTCCGTTATGCAGTGCTAGGGATTTGAACCGCCATACTACCGACCTTTCTGATCGACAAGCTCAGCATCTTATCCACTGAGCCACTGCGTCCCATCTTCCCTCTTAGCAGATGTCAAAATAATAATATATTTTAAAAGAAAATGAACAGTTCTGCAATTCAGGAAGAATCTTCTCTAAGTGAAGAGCCAAAACTCCATCTCTTAATTGGTGGGCATTGTAAATGGTTAAAATGCTTCATTTAGAAACTGGAGGCCAAGGGTCATATTGTTTTGATATGGCAAGTAAAACCTGTTAAATCAGCAAAGCAAAGCAAAGCAATAAAGGCAAATTAAGATCTCTGTTGTTCCTCCAAAACTACCTCTGCTCACCAGTGTTCACGCACTGGCCCTGGAGGGACACAACCTATCTCACAAAATTGCTTTCGTGGGGAAACCTGAAAATAAAAAGAAGCCATTTAGCTAACCAATGGTGGAAACTGAAGCTGATTATGTGCTGGTTTTCCTGAGAGCAATGATTGGTAAATTAGGTTTTATAAGTATAACTGAAAAGGCATTTATTTACAAGAAATAGATTATTGGGATAAGCAAAGCCTAGAATTCAGCTAGCTACATCCTATTCTGAGGAGTTTCACAGAGCTGGCAGGGAAACACACAGATGTGATCTCAGGTCAGCATTTTCTAAGACAAAGAGGAGAGACAGAGTGAATACTTAGCCGTCTACACCAATTGCACCCTTGTGGCAAGTCCTTTGAATCACCAACAAGAAGAAACATCAATGAATAGGCAAAAAGGCAGAGCTTCTGTTCAGAGCAGCTTCCAGACCTTGGCACTTCTATTAGTAGCAACCATCCAATTACATACTTATAGTCGTGTCCTTTTTGGCCTATAGTTGGACACGAGGCTTGATGTTTGAATCAAATTTCTGGCATCTGAATTTTGAATCCTAGTCTGGTAAATCTACTTCTCTCATGACAGCAGATGGCTCAAGTTATAAAGCAAGTCATGGACTATGCAAAGTTTTCAGGTCACTCACCTGATTCTTATTACAATAAGGAAGCTTATAACATGGCAATAACACCATTCAACAATTTGTATTTGCTTGACTTTCTTTTTTGTGTGGCCTGACAGAGGACATTCAGCTTGACAACTTACATAACTACCCTTTTAAGGAAAAGGAAAGACCAAAACCACTCCACTATATAAGCCTGGGTGATTTTATTATTAAATAAGAACAATGGAATTATATTTGCAGTGCTCATTTTAGCAATCCAAATGGCAAACAGAAGATAAATATTTAGCGTAATATTGTTTGCTGCAAAACAAGTTTCCAGCCCTTCTGATATTTTTCTATTGCTTACTCTTCACAACCTGTTTCTCTGTTCTTGCTTTTGTTCCTCTTTTCCTATAATAATTATATAATTACTGCTGCTTATAAACTTGCAGTACTTAAGAATGCTGAAAGCACATCTGATCTATTAATGCTTAACTAATCCTTGGGTGAGTCTCCTTCCCCCACGTCAGCTTGGAAACAGCTACCTGATGAATTTCAAATGACAAAGAGGCCAGCACCTTAGATAAGCTCCTGATCGATCAGGTGTTTAATATGCATGGATTTGCATGGCATTATGGCCAACCTTTTGATTTAAGGGGGAAAACTGCAAATTACAGGGCCCAGAGAGAGCCAAGTGTATATGCCTTATAAGACTGTCAAGAAACAAGACTGTACTTTTAGTCCCCATCTCACCCTCATTTATAAAATTCTATCATCATCTCATTAAATTCAGGGAAACAAAATTGCAGCATTGAAATGGTAATCCTTGCTGCCTGTTTCAGTGTAGAGCTGTGCTGCTTGCTACTTCTTAAAGATTATGCTCTTAGGCTGCAACCAAGTGTTAAAAGTTAACAGTTTTTACATATATCAACATTTTAATGTATATTTTGCTGTTTAATGTATATTTTGCTGTTTAATGTATATTTTGCTGTTATTTTAAGCTATATTCTGTATCATGTATGGATTGTAATCTTGGTAAATGCTCCTAGATGAAGATTTTATTGTAAAATCACTCGCGTACCTTCACAGCATAATATACAGATTATGATGTTTTTCTACTGTGTCCCTACAACTTTTTTTGCTTTTCTCAGAAAATGCTTTGAAGAAAAGACAGAATAGTTGCATGATGTCATGAGACTAGTAGTACCCTATATTGGGATATGGTGGCTCAGTGGCTAAGACACTGAGCTTGTCGATCAGAAAGGTCGGCAGTTTGATGGTTCGAATCCCTAAGTACAGCGTAATGGAGTGAGCTGCTGTTATTTGTCTCAGCTTCTGCCAACCTAGCAGTTTGAAAGCATATAAACAAAATGCAAGTAGAAAAATAGGGGCCACCTTTGGTGGGAAGGTAATAGCCTTCTGTCCACCTTCAGCGTTTAGTCATGCCAGCCACATGACCACGGAGACATCTCTGGACAGCACTGGCTCTTTGGCTTTGAAACGGAGATGAGCACCGTCCCCTAGAGTTCGGAATGACTAGCACATATGTGCGAGGGGAACTTTATATTGTCTGTCTTTTGTGGAAGCTATAGATACATTTTCAAATTATATATTATCCCCCATGCAACTAACTACGCAGAGTATTACGCATAAAAGAGCTTCCAAATGAACCTTTTTATAATAATTTGTTTCCCGTCTTCCATTGCTACTCCATTTGGACAACACATAAAAAAACCAGAAATGTGTTGATGATAAAGATAGAAATCCTTACATCTGGGACAAACTGCTTGGCTTCACTTGGGAGGAGGGAACATTTGTATATCTGCATTTTAAACAAAAGTGATGCAATTCAATGTATGTTCCGACTGATGTCCACTTAGCAAAGGCAGGTTTAAACTTTTGCATGTGATTTCTCTACCTAATAGAAAAATTATTTTTAGCTGTTGTAAAATTGTACTGTGTGGTAACAAACTTAAGTGTGTTTATTGAGAGTGAGGAGCAATTTAACTGAAGGATTTTGAAGTTCTAGACTGGGGTTGTCATATCAGTGCTTAACATTGAAAATGGCAGGGAAGGTGAGGGGTGGTGGTGAATTGACCAGCCTTACCCAGAGATGTTGTAAATCATTTATACATTTCTCCAACGTTGGATCCAAATCATTTTCCTCTCAGAGCTCATCTGAAGTTCAGAAACTTTCTCCTCGAGTTCGCATGGCATGATTTATTGTTTGCCAAATGACTCAGTGCAATAAAAGGCTTATCACAAGCTGTCTTTTTGGCACTGACATACCAAATAAGCTGTGGCATACTTCAGTCAATAAAAGCAGAATGTGATGTGCCTAACAACTCCCTGACAACCTTTCTTAAAATTCTGCACCATTCAATCTTCCAAAAGTTTGCTTACTGTTTTTTCTCTCTTGGATGATAACTGAAAGGTATTAAATTCTCTGTCACATAAAAAGGGCTAGTCAAGGGCTTACCTTAGAGCCAATGTAGTGGATAGAGAATTGGACTTTTGACCAGGAAGATCAGAGTTGAAATCTTCAACCACCCTGTTCATAGGAAGACACACACACACCCCGAGTCAACCAGCTTCCCAACCAGTTGTGAGAATACATTGAGAAGACGTTGTATGTCATAGTGAGATCCCTAGGGGATCAGGGCAATACAAATATTGCAATATATAAACATTGGACTTTTGACCAGGAAGATCAGAGTTGAAATCTTCAACTACCCTGTTCATAGGAAGACACACACCCCCCCGAGTCAACCAGCTTCCCAACCAGTTGTGAGAATACATTGAGAAGACGTTGTATGTCATACTGAGATCCCTAGGGGATCAGGGCAATACAAATATTGCAATATATAAACATTGACCCAAATAATCTCAAAGAGTCACTGAGTTCAGTAAACAAGATTTTGTCTTATGTACTGGTGGTTTGTGTGCTGTTTGTTCAATGTTAGGTGGGTTTTTTTGGTCAATCTTCACATTACCCAGAAAACTGGTTGTTAGGATATCTAAAGCTGCAATGTACAAATAAGCTTTGTTGAAATGATTGTGAATATCACTTGTGCTGAGTATCATGCAGTGAATACAAGGAGCTTAATGCCACGAAAATTACAGTTTAAGGACTCTAGTTCAGCAGATACGTAAAGCTTTCCCACTAAAACCAGTAAAGCTTCAGAGTTGGCTACATCATGCACTCTGACAGGCATAATCCACCTGAAAGTTTCAATCATATGCATCTCAAGGACACTTCCTAAGAAGGCAACTTTACACACTTCAGGGGTTCTCCTATTATACAATTTAAGGTTTTACATCAAATAACATAAATAACATTGACTACTAGATTACTCCTTCATTACATTTACATTTCACTTTTCAGCAGGAAGTTCAGAGTAGCATCCATATTTTATTTGCAACAAATATTAAGATCAGCAAGTAGCAACCCCTGGCTGGCTGATTATGAAAAAGCTAAAGTGATTAATATAAAGTGAGCTGTGATGGTGCAGTGGTTAGAGTGCAGTACTGCAAGTTACTTCTGCTGACTGACTGCAATTTGGCAAATCAAATCTCACCAGGCTCAAGGTTGCCTCAGCCTTCTATCCTTCTGAAGTGGGTAAAATGAGGAGCAGACTGTTGGAGGGCAATATGCTGACTCTGCAAACCGCTTAGAGAGAGCTGTAAAGCACTGTGAAGCGGTATATAAGTCTAAGTGCTATTGCTATTTGGATGGGAGATTCCTTGGTAAGCTACAGTGGGAAATTGGGGGGGGGAGTGAAGAAGCAAGCAATGGTAAGTGTTATTTGTACAACAGCTCAGGAACAAAAACATTCTATGTTTTCATGCATCATCAGAATCAAGTATGATTCAATGGATTTGATTATTTGTGAGCAAAAATGACATCAACAGATGACCCAGAAGGAATATAATAGAATTCACCAAGACTACTACTTTTCTTACTTTCTAAGAAATAATTTATCATAGTGTGTGGCAGCGTAAATACATAACATGGCTCAATTATATACTTTTGGATTTTTTTTTCTACAAGAGAATGTCAAAAAAAGGGCTTAGGAATAGATTTTTTTTATTCCTGCTATGAAAAAGCTCTCCCTAAATAACTTTGAGAATGTATCTAACACATTTTTCTTATAAATATTTCACGTTTACAACTATTTTCAAAACTGGAAAGTCCAGCTGCTAGTTTTGAAATCAAATAATCAGATATTGACTCTGAAAAACCAAGCTTACTAAAAGATGAAAAAAAAAAAAAGAAGCTCTACTACTACAAAAAATAGCACCATTTGACAACTTCACCATATGAAAGAAAGGCGCTACCAGAGGTGGGATGCTGCTGATTCGCCCCAGATCGGGTGAACCGGTAGTGGTGGTGGTGTGAGGCTCAGGCCATCCACCTGGACGCTTCTGCGTATGCACAGAAGCATCATGCAATTGCACGATCACACACGCGCACGAGCGAACTGGTAGTAAAATAAATTGCTACTCACCACTGGGCATTACGTCCTACCCTTCAGAAGCACACAGTTCCAGCCATTCAGGAAATACTCATGTGTACGATACCACAAGAGAACTGCATATTCACAGCACCATAATATAAGGATCTGTTAGTGCTTGAATGGTTTCAACTCTGAATTGTTGATGGAAGGTGACAGACGTCTCTAACAAGACATTCTATTTCCGCATCAGTGAACAGGACAAGGTACACCCCTACCCCCTCCAGCCTATTTCAGAAAGGGAGTATTTAAAAAAAAAAGGTATTTGATAGTATTGCCCTTTCAGGAACTGTTTAAATATTTGAAAACATTTGAAGAGACTTAATTCCAATAACATTTCCATTTGCAGTACATCTGACCGATTGATTCCCCCCCCTTTATTTACATAAATCCTCTACAATTGTACAGTGATTGCAAACAGTTTTTTTTTAAAAAAACAATTCTGTCTTTTAACACCAATATTTACTTCAAAAATTTCAGCAATGGGTTCTCTGCCCAGTTGCTGAGTGGGCGTGACCTAGTTGGCTTTCTGCATC
The DNA here is from genome assembly GCF_964273705.1 of Natrix helvetica. Taxonomy (NCBI): domain Eukaryota; kingdom Metazoa; phylum Chordata; class Lepidosauria; order Squamata; family Natricidae; genus Natrix; species Natrix helvetica. The sequence continues at coordinate 148,068,231 of NC_138552.1, forward strand.
ACGGTGGAGTGGCCATTTTCGCCTTCCTCAAGCTCTGGAGGCTTTCCTTGAGCCTCTGAGTGGGTGAAAACTGCCTCGCCCAGGCTCTGGAGGCATTCTGGGAGGCCCATTTCCCAACCCCCCCCCCCAAGCCTCAGCGTGAGCCCTGCACTTACCTCACATCCACGTGGAGACTCCTGGGAGGAGGGCCAGGGCAGGAGTGGCGGGGTGGGTGGGGCCAGCCAAGAGTCGAATTTGGAGGTTCTCTGAACCGGCCATAACATTACCTATGGTTTTCCCAAGCCCGGGCAAACCCATAGCAGCCCACCTTTGTCAATATTGCTGTGGTAGTTATTATATGGACCCTATTCCTGCTATTTTATTGCTTCAAATTATACCTTTTATTTAGCTTTGTGTGTGTGTGGAGGGAAGTAGATCAAAATTTTCCACATCCTAAACATATCTAATAAAGAGGGTTGAACCCTCTTTATCTTACTAAGAATAATGTAGAAGAATTATTCTTCATAGGAAAAAGTTACTGTGCTGGGAAAAAAAAACCCTGAGAATTACTGATTCAGAAGACTGAGCTAATCAAAACAAAGTGAGGTAGAGATTCATATTATAATGGCAATGTATCTATCCCATACCAAGAAATTATTAAAGGTTTGACTGAAAATCGCATCCATTTTTTGCAGCACATGGAGACAGGCAAGAGGCAAGAGAGCTGCCAAGTAGAGCAAGGGGAAAATCAAGTGTGAAATTGGAAATTTTTTTGAGTCGTACGCTAAGAATTGAGTTTTACTGTTAGACACGAAACAACGTGAATGAAGGTTTTGAGGTTGTGCTTTTCATGCAATGATTATATATCATGTCTGGGTAAATGAGTTAACCCAACTTGGCAAAACATTCCAAAGATTATGATGTAACTGACAAGAGACAAACTATGGCAAAGAAATCGTTACTGGCTAGGTCAGTGGTTCAAGAATATTACTGAGTACAATCAAATGCTATTTTTCTTCTCTCTGATGACTCCTTGTAAAGTAAGTAGAGAGTGTGAACACTCCAGAAGGAGAATAATAGAATTGGGCACTTTTTTTTAAGGTACCAATCAAAACACAAAAAACAACCTTTTTTAAAAAAAGATAGATCATCACTCTGCTTTCCTGAGTCCTAACTTCACTGAATATAGTAGACTTTTTGTAGTCCTGCTTATGGACTGACCCAAGGTTATTTTGCAAGCTTAGCATGTAATCGATCCTAGCCATAAACATACTTTGAGGCATTTTTTTAAAGAGGGGAGGGAAGAACAGAAAAGAATGCCAAAAGTCCCTTAAAGCCTATATTTAAAAAAGTAATGAGGAAGCCAGCACAATTGGTGGTGGAACACAACCTTTTGATTTCCTCTGAGACATTGCTGTGAAATGCACCATTGCATCCTGACATTGATACAAACGACAGTGGTAATACCATTAAGATCTTTAACAGATTGCACAAAGATGGATACCAAGAGTAAAGGGAGAATAGATACTGAACACCTAACAATCCTTCATAACCTGTGCTGTTGTCAAGTTAGGATTTGAGGATTAAAGTCGCACTTTGCAAATTAAAGATGAGGAGTCTATGGTGATTCTCAGTCATCCTGGTCATGGTTGTCCCAAAGGTGCTTTTTTCAAGAGGCAGCTGGACTTGTTGCCTCTTGAAAAAAAATCACCTTTGGGATAAAGAAGAGGAGGGAAGAGCAAAACACAACAAGGGCCACTCTTACAGCAACTAGAAACAAATGGTGTGCATTGTTACTTGAGAGGCATCTTCCTAAATCCCGATTCTAATTGGGCTCTAAACTAGTGGTCTTCTCAAAGCTGCAATAAACTTTGATGACAGTTCAAGCAGGAAGTCTTGCTAGCAAGTTAAAATTTCATTTTATTTACAAATGGGGAGTCATATTATAACTCATAGTTGCACATTATAACCTGTTGTAATTTCTGTACTATTGTCATTATTTTTTTATTAAGATTTTATTCACTGCCCAGAGTCACTTGGTTAGATGGGTAGCAGCATGAATGAATGAATGAATGAATGAATGAATGAATGAGTAAGGGACTGTTAGGAAGAGAGTGTATTGGATTTCAGCAAGTTTCTTTGCATGATAAATAGAGATAAGTATGCTGATTAAGGGCTGTGCCTTATAGCCTGGGCTGAAAAGCTATTCTACACTGCTATGTTTCGGGGTTTGTAGCCAGACAAGGAATAATAGATGGAAACTGACCATGGAGAGATTCAACCTAGAAATAAGGAGGAACTTTCTGACAGTGAGAACAATCAACCAATGGAACAGCTAGCCCTTAGAAGTTGTGGGAGCTTCATCCCTTGAAACGTTCAAGAAGAGATTGAACTGTCATTTGTCAGAATTAGTGTAGCACCTCCTGATTGAGTGGGGGAGGAGGGTTGGACTGGATGACCTATAACGTCCCTTCCAACTCTGTTAATCTGTTATCTGTTACCTTCCTGAAGAATCATATTCTTCAGGGGAAGACATAACAATGCTAAAAGCAAGATGTTGGGAACTGCAGTAAGCCGGAAAGATAAGACAATGTTTAATCCTCTATCATTTCTTTTTAATCTTTGAAATGACACTTGGGCAAATTGCTTTAGTGTTGATTTAAAGGGACAGCCAACCGTCTTCTTCTATTTTATCGTTTTAGCTTCAGCTAAGATCACTGCATCAGCTACTGAAAAGGGAAAACAACAACAGAAAACCCTGGGGCCTATTTTCAGTATTAAGCACTGAAGTAACTTGTATGCAAAGGATTCCTTCATTCTTAAGATCAGAGTCTAAAATTATCTGGCCATATCATCAGATACACCTACAGGTTACCCAAAAGTCTGGAGTTATAGGTAGTCCTCGACTTATAAACATAATTGAGCCCAAAATTTCAGTTGCTAAGTGAGACATTGATTACCGTATTTTTCGGTCTTCTCAAAGCTGTAATAAACTTTGATGACAGTTCAAGCAGGAAGTCTTGCTAGCAAGTTAAAATTTCATTTTATTTACAAATGGGGAGTCATATTATAACTCATAGTTGCACATTATAACCTGTTGTAATTTCTGTACTATTGTCATTATTTTTTTATTAAGATTTTATTCACTGCCCAGAGTCACTTGGTTAGATGGGTAGCAGCACGAATGAATGAATGAATGAATGAATGAATGAATGAATGAATGAATATGTAAGGGGCTGTTAGGAAGAGAGTGTATTGGATTTCAGCAAGTTTCTTTGCATGATAAATAGAGATAAGTGTGCTGATTAAGGGCTGTGCCTTATAACCTGGGCTGAAAAGCTATTCTACACTGCTATGTTTCGGGGTTTGTAGCTAGACAAGGAATAATAGAGTGAGACATTGATTACCGTATTTTTTGGAGTATAAGATGCACCGGAGTATAAGACGCACCAAGGTTTTGAAGAGGCAATTTTTTTAAAAAAAGGTTTTTGCACTCTGCAAACCTCCCAAAAATGGCCCGTTTTTCGAGAAAATGGGCCCATTTTTTTTTCAAAAAAAGGTCATGGATAGCCTTTAAGAGACTTATAGAGTGCTCCTGGGGGCTGTGGGGGGGGAGGCAAAATTGAGCAAAAACACCCTGGCCTGTTTTTTGTTCATTTCTGCCCTCCCCAGCCCCCAGGAGCTCTCTGAAAGCCTTCTAAAAGCTATGCACGGTCATTTTGGTGAAGGGGGTGGGGTTTCAGGAGGCCAAAAATGCTGTATTCAGTGTATAAGACGCACCCAGATTTTTAGCCTCTTTTTTGAGGGAAAAAGGTGCATCTTATACTCCAAAAAATATGGTCAGTGAATTTTGCCCCGTTTTACAACCTTTCTTGCCACAATTGTTAAGCAAATCACAGCAGTTGTTAAGTCAATAATACTGTTGTTAAGTGAATCTGGCTTCTTCATTGACTTTGCTTGTCAGAAGGTCAACAAAAGTGATTGCATGACCTCAGGACACTGCAACAGTCATAAATATGAACCAGTTACCAAGCACCTGAATTTCGATCATATGATCATGGGGATGCTGCAATGATCATAAAGTGTGAAAAACGGTCATAAATCACTTTTTTCCAGTGCTTTTGTAACATTGAACGATCATTAAAGGATTACCTATACTAAAAAGATGGGGACTACTCAGATGCAATAGTCTTAATTTGCAAACACATCCACTTTTATTAAATCAGTATTTTTTGTAGCTGTACTGTAGTTTACGCTCATTAACTGCACTTTTGTAGCTGCAGAGGGTTTTTGTAATTACATGGAATTCTCTTGTACCAGTTAACGAAGAAGGTAAAACATTAACGAAAGCAGAATCAATGTACTACAGTAAACAGGCTTATTATCCAGTATGCATGATGATTGGGTGGCTTTCTAGATAACTGTGACTTGTACAGTATTATGGCTCATCAATTATTCCAAGCAACAGAGCCTACATTTTTAAATAAAATATCTTCTGGTTAAATTTGGCAGTCAAAATAACTCAATCATTCCATTCCAGAGGTGGTATTCAGCAGGTTCTGACCAGTTCTAGAGAACCAGTAGCAGAAATTTTGAGTAGTTCAGAGAACCGGTAAATACTACTTAGGCCTCCATCTATTCTCTGCCTCCCGAGTCCCAGCTGATTGGGAGGGAATGGGGATTTTGCAGTAACCTTCACCTGGAGTGGGGAGGGAATGGAGATTTTACAGTATCCTTCACATGCCATGCCTACCAAGCCTCGCCCACAGAACCAGTAGTAAAAAAATTTGAATCCCACCAATGTTCCATTCCATCAGTCATAACACAAGTCTTCTAGATTTCAGTGCTGCATAATTCAGAACAGGAGTGTTCAAATCTAATGCTTTAGAAATACCTTTATCATAATTTAGAAGGACAAAGACAGCTTTATGTGTATAATTCACAGGGGACATTGATGTTAAATGAGAACATTCAATTTTTATCATTGTACATGGAATTAACATAGCCCCAATCAAAAGTCTGGCCTTATAAAATGCAAATCCATACTTTGTGAGAAACACCAGTGAGTGTTTGTTTTTGATACATAAAGGATTTAGCCAATTGTAAGTTCTATGCTTACCTTTCCCTCTTTTTTTAATATAATTATCAAGGCCATGTGTTAAAATTTCAGTCCTGACTGGATTACCCACCCAGCAGACTATAACAAAACACTCAAATAAGGTGTGTTTTCCTCAGCTGCCCAGGTTTAATTTATTAAACCACATAAAAATCCAACACTCTACCTTGCCTCCGAAGTATACAATTGATGTAAGATGATCTTAAAATGCTCCTTTTCTAAATAATGTATTTTATCTTTTAGCTTTTTACTGCTCCAGCCCACAACTGATTTACTGATATTGAAAAAAACACTTGGCTTTTCTTTTCTCTACCCACCTGAAACAAAATAAAACTCCCCATCCCTCTTTGCAAAATACCTAAGTGGTCATTTACCTCAAAGCACTTCCTGCTGGGCCTTCACCCCTATTTTTCTCCTTCCTCTGGTCAACAAATAAAGCGGCACAGCAGTTAAAATTATAAAGCCAGGAACTCACCCTTGAGTTGAAATCAAGTATGTTAGATCTGGGCAGCGAGAGGACAGACTGCGGACACGAAGTGACTTATCAGCTCTTTATTAATAGTAGTAGTGATCCAGCTTGCTCTGTGGTCGGAGGGTTCCCCTTTTATAGGGATCGGGTACGCCCCTCGACCAATCAGAACGATACCTGTTTCCCGCTGTAGCAGCGGACCAGAGGGGAGACTTGCCACGATATATGCTAATATCTAACAAAGTAGCTCTCAGGCAAGGGGGGTCTCTCTCAAATGGGATTAGCCATTATAAAACCCAGTTTGCATGAGAGAGGAGAGGTGGGAATTTCCTGACTTCAGCTACCAATCACCGCCCCCCCCCCGACAGCTGTCAGCAATTTCAGCTTTCTCTGAGCAAGCCTGAACTGTAGCATTTCACCAGGAAACATTGGGATGGTGGTGGTGGCAGGGCAGGGGTGGGTTCCGGCAGCCACTATTGCCGGTTTGCTTATGGGTGCAAAGGGCACGTGTGTGCAGTGCAATAAAAATGTTCTGCGCATGTGCAGAAGCCAAGAACCGGTTCGGGGGCCTGGCAAGCCTCAGTCGCTGCCGGTTCCAGTGACCCAGGCCACCAAACCACCACCAGTTTGGCGGAACCGGGCTGAACCAATAGGAACCCCTCTACTGTGGTGGGGGTGAGATTTCCCCTAAGTTAAGGCTTACTGCTGATCTACCTCCATGGCAAGATAGGTAGCAAATAAATTTCACAAATAAATAAAATAAACACTTATAAGTTATATGGCCAGTGGTGGGATTTAATTTTTTTTACTACCAGTTCTGTGGGTGTGGCTTGGTGGGCAGATGCAGAGAATAGATGGGGCGGGGCCAGTCAGAGGTGGTATTTACTGGTTCTCCGAACTACTCAAAATGTCCACTACTGGTTCTCCAGAACTGGTCAGAACTTGCTGAATACCACCTCTGTATATGACCCTCCTTCAGGAATTCAGCTTTTTGGCTTCCTGTTAGGTTTAATTTAATTGGATCTGGATCAGTGTTTGTCAACCTTGGCCACTTTAAGGCATGTGGACTTGTACTCTTAGAATTCTGGGAACTGAAGTCCACGTGTCTTAAAGTGGCCAAGGTTGACAAACACCAATCTAGAAGAAACTGAAGTGTAGGTTTAGCATCTTCCTATTGATTCTCCCTATGAGTGTCAGTTGTAAACAAGTCCAGTAACCTGTCTTTATGGACTTTATTTCAATCATACAACAATATTTATTTGTGTACATGAATCTCTTTCTGTATCCTTTTAGACCCATGAAGTATATTACAATATATCCCAAATTAGGAGCAGGTAACATTTCCACTTCATGACTGTATCTAAAATGAGTAATATTTTCCCTCAAGATAGAATGTACATGAAAGCATGCTATAATTGCCCTACAGCTATGATGTAGAGGTAGATGTTTCATATTTTCCATTTGATTGTACCAACAGCCCACATGAGCAGAGAGTAATAAGATATTTTGAGGTAGGTCAACTAGGAAGTGAATAAATTGATACCAACTCTCCCCCCCCCATTTTCCATTTCCAGTATAGCTTCCTGGGGAACAGAAAATATTGGGGTGGGTGTAAGAAACTTTTCATTTGTGCTTATGTCCTATCACATCAAAACATTTATTTTGGGCCAGAATGTATAAATATTGAAATCTGCTTCTTGTGTGAGCAAGCAATTAAGTATTAAGCAGCAGGAGGTGAGATGCAATTTAAGGGTAATTTTAGCATAAAATTTAAAATACATACTCAATGATTATCTTCATATGAGGGAAGAAGGGAATGTGTACAAAACATCTAACATTAAATTGCAGCCTTCCAATATTCCAGTTGAAGAGAGCAAGTAGAAATATCCATATACAGTATTGTGAAAATAATCAACATAAAGCACTGAAAGAAATGAAGGCTTGGAAAAACCAGTCAACCTCCATCCTAATAGAAGGGGAAGGTTCCCACTGACAAACCCATACTATTTTAAAATTATAGAGGCTTCCCCCAAACATCTGGAATTAAATCTTAGAGGACTGCAAGGGGAAAGTCTTACTTCTTACTCCAGTTGAAATATCATATGAGCAGCATTACACCAATGGGAGCCTTGTATCCAAGCTAAGAAATCATCAGAAAATAGCTGTGGGATTTCAGTAATTAATATTGTTATGATTAAACCTTGACACTGTATCATGATGGGCTTCTTCCATGTGGCATTTAGAAATGGAAATATAAGGTCCACCTGGAAAATTGGAGAAGCCCTTTCGAACACTAAATCAATGGGGCTGGCTACAGATGAAAAAAGTCTTCAGAAAATGGGTTGTACAATTGTTGTGGAACAGTAAACCTGCTTTTAGTGCCATAGCCAGCTCTGGGGTGGTGAAATGTGTTATTATAACACTGCGGCTCCAATATGTTGAGTAAAAGCATGTACTGTGATAATGTGCAAAGGACACTTGGTATGGACTAGTAAGATGTGCAATATTCAGGCTCTTTAATTATTAGTCTGAGCAGTGATTGTATTGTAACAGGAAAAGAACATTTGTTTTCTTTGCATGTTTGTGGCTTTATTAGCCAAGCAAGGAGTTTTTGCTTAGTAAAGGGAATGAATAATTGCTTTGGGGAAGTAGGGATTATTCAAGAAAGTTGGATAATTTAGAACCAGCAGTCCTCTGCTATCCACACTGACTAGGTTTAGCCCTTAGGTCTGAGTGTAGAGGTGGGATGGAAATTACAGCCGACTTACAATTTCTTTGTTGTTGTTGTTGTTGTTGTAGCAATCATCTGACACAGTGTAAGTGACATTAACCTACAAGAAGATTTTACTTCTTGGAAATGCTTCTTTTCTTGGTGCCAAGTACAGATTTTCTTTGCCTCTTGCTTGGAAATGTGAGGTTTCAAACACAGCCTGAGTTTGATTAGGAAACTGAGCATTCATGCTGAAACAACAGACCCGTTGTTTTACATAACAAATATATTTTGGCAAGATGTGAGATCTATTTGTGTTTGTATATGCAATTTGTTTATTAGATTTGTGGGCTATCCAAACTTCCCATCTATGAAACTAAAAATAGGATGCTATCAAGTTTTAATACAAGTCCTCATGTGATACATTTGATAGGAAGCATTAATATGGCATTGTAAGCTTATTACAGTCAAGAGGCGTAACATGAAACAAAACAGAATACGAATATGGCAGAATGGGTTACATTAAGCCACATAGATAATTAAAGTATAAATATTCATGGTTGAAAATGTGAACATTATTTATGCTTGCGCCAAAAGGTCTTCCGTTTCTTGCCAGCAACTATACAACAACATATTTCTGAATGGCTGATTTTTGTATTATTCTTTTAGATCTCTTCATGGGGAGGGTGAATCATATCAAGTTCATTTAAAGCTGAGCCAGAACTGGTTGCGATTTGTGAAATATGTGACTACCATTTTAGAGTCCTTGTTTGCCATGGAACAAAGTTTGGCCCATCAAAACTGATTAGAATTCCTAAAAACCACGATTGCCTCATGGGACTTCATAGATACAGTCAGAAGACATGTAGGGATTCAGACCGATTAGTGGTATGTTCAATTTACCTTTCCGTTCCCAGGTCGCATTTTCCCCTTTAGTTTTCTCATCTGCCAAAGGTTGTGCTAATATCTTTCCCTGTGGAAAGCTGGCACCTGAAAAACCTAGTTTCTCTTTTCCAATGGAGGAAGAGATCGGCTTTTTTCTGTCAGAATCTGACTCATCTCCTAAGCCAGTGTTTCCCAACCTTGGCAACTTTAAGATATGTGGACTTCAACTTCAATAATTCCCCAGCCAGCATGTGGACTGGGAGTTACCAAGTTGAAAAACACTATCCGGAACCATTTTGATATACCGTATTTTTCAGACTATAAAATGCACTGGAGTATAAGACACACCATGATTTGAAGAGATAAGTTTTTAAAAAAGTTTTGGCACTCTGCAGGCCTCCCAAACCCTCCCAAACCCTCCCAAACCCTCTGCACACCGCATTTTTTTGCAAAAAAAAAGGGGGGGGCATGCAAAGCTTAGAGTGCTCCTGGGGGCTGGGGGTCAAAAATTTTTGCCCTCCCCAGACCCCAGGAGCACTTTGCAAGCCTCCCAAATCCTCAGCACATCCATTTTTGCAAAGTGGGCAGGGTTTCAGTAGGCCAGAAGTGCTGTATTCTATAAGACACACCCAGATTTTCACCCTCTTTTTTGAGGGGAAAAAGGTGCATCTTATACTCCAAAAAATATAGTACCATAATTCTTGGTACCTTGCTGTGAGCAGCAACACATCCCTGTTCCTGCTCCGAATCAGCAATAGGGACAGTGTAGTAATTCTGAGAATTCTACAATGCCCTCATATAGAACTGAGTAGCATGGATATTTTTGCTTAGGTCATTAGCATCTTCCCTTCGGTATATTCCATCTTCCAATTATAGGAAGGCCCTATCGAATATAGTGGTATCTTGGCACTCAATTGCTTTGAAACTCATCAAATTTGGTACTCAACATATTTTGGCATTAACATTTTGTCCTGGTACTCAGCGTTTGTTCAGTACTCAATGCTCAAGTTAATACTTGTTGGTGTCAGCTATCTTGTGACTCACTGCATTATTCCTTATGGGAAGAATTTGCTTGGTATACTTCATTCCTTGCATTTATTGCACTGCCTGGAACCAATTAATGATGAGTACCAAGGTACCATTGTTTGTTAAGCATGAATTAGCTAAGTGAAATGATTTGTATGCCGAATAAAAACAAAATTCTCTTTCTCCTCAGGTTAGACAAAAAATGGCACTGGGCATGTATCCCCTGGAAGGAATGAACTGCAAGGAAAGTGAAGGAGCATTGCTACTGGGTGGTTGCTCAGTTCATAAGAGGGATATTCAAGCTGGACTGGAGAGGACTACATTTCCAATGAAAGTTCCAAAGAATTAATTTTTAACTGAACTCTGGTTAATTGGAGTGGCTTCTCTGTATCTAGAGGTTCACCTTTTTTTCATTTTGGATAGAGTAGCATTGCCCCAGATGAGCCCAGTGCATAATCTGGGGTCCTTCTGGACTCATGATTCTTGCTTAAAGAGCAGATGGTAGTAGTGATTAGGAGGACCTTTGCTCAGCTTTTGTGTCAGTTGCACTCCTTCCCGAATGGAGAAGCTCTCCTCACAGTCCTAGTTATCTCCCATTACTGCAATACTCTCTACGTAGAGCTACCCTTGTAGATATCCAGAAGCTGCAACTGATGTAGAATTCAGCAGTGTGAGCAGTTTGAGGCTTTACTAAGAGGTGGCACATGTAACACCTCTGCTTCGTTGAGCTGAACTGGGTGCCAGGTTGCTTCCAGGTCCAATTCAAGGTATTGGTTATCATCTTTAAAGCCATTCATGGCATGGGACAGAGCTATGTGTACATTGGCCCATCTCACATGGTCAAACTGGGAGGACATGCTGCATATTCTATCGGTCAGGAAGTTTCAACTGGCAGAATCTAGGAGGAGGGCCTTCTCAGTGGCTGCCCCTGCCTTATGAAACATCTTACCGCAAGAGCAGAGGTGAGTTCCTACCAGTTTGGTCCAGTTTGGCTGAACTGGTATTGGTTTGGCAGCTTGGGTTGCTGGAACCAGCAGCGACAAAGGCCTGCCAAGCCCCCCAACAGGTTCTCTTACGGGGCCGCCATCTTGATTTTCAATTCTGCGCATGTGCAGAAACATTGTAATTACACAAATGTATTTTTTCTTTTTTTAACATTTTGCGCATGCGCAGATTGATTTTTGTGCAAATGCGTAGCGCATTTACACACACTGAATCAGCAGTAATGCCAGGAGCAACGCACCCCTGCTCCAGAGGTTATGGCAAGCCCTCATTCCTCTGATTTTTCTGGGGGAGTGTTCAAACCTGCCTTTGTCACTTAGCATGGGGGGTTGATGGCCTGAAAATACCCTCACTGTGTTATTAACCTTCTAGCTTTGAATTTTAAACTGATTGATTTTTATTTGTAAGTTTTAACTTCTTTTTTAAACTTGGTTTTTAAAGCTATGCTTTTATTCATGTATAGTATTTATATGGTTTTCTTTTTCTGTTGTAAACCGCCCAAAATCACTTAGATGAGACGGCGGTGTAGATATTTTATAAATACATAAATACATGAATCTTAAATGTTTTTAACAGCATGGGGTGCTTTGTACCAGGTGTGGTTGATATCTCAGCTGCCATCCTATCTGGAAATGCAAAGTTTAGTTGCATAATCTCATAAACTCCCATTTGGATAATTGTGATACATTATACATGGGACTGCTGCTGAAGCAGATTCAGTTAATGCAAAATATAATTGCAACAAAGCTGACTCAGACTAGGTGTTTACAACCTTCTGTTGCCTTTGCAGACTTTGAATTTGTTCCTTAGGTCAAGTTGAAGTATTGAGCGCGCAGGCAGATAAACAGCTATTCTGTTTGTAAAAGGTTATTTATTTTTTTCTAGTAGGGAGACAGAATATAGCAACCAGTGGGAAAACAAGAGAAAATTACACATAGAAGATAACATCTTCTAGATAACCATTTCCCTTAAATCCATGAATGAGACAAAAGACAAAAGCCTGAATTGGAAGCACAGCTGGAAAAAAGTACTACATGACTTGATACCATAAGTGTAGGAGAAGGAATGGCAGAACCTGGGGGCAGAGTCAAAAGAGGAATCAGTCTCGAGCTATGATGGTGACACCTATGGCACATGTGTCACAGGTGGCATGCAGAGCCATATCTGAGGGCACATGAGGTGTTGCCCTATGTCAGCTCCACAGGCATGCGCGCACTGGCCAGCTGATTTTTAGACTTTCGGAGGGTGGGGGAAGCCATTTTTGCCTTCCCCAAGCTTCAGGAAAGCCTCTGGAGCCTGTGGATGGCAAAAAATGGGCCCAAGGGGCCTACTGGAACAAACCTCCAGTAGGCCTGTTGGGTGATTTTTTTTGCCATCCACAGGCTCCAGAGGCTTTACTGAAGCCTGGGGAGGGTGAAAAACAGCCCAATGGAAGTCCGGGGGCTTCATTGAGGCCTGCGTGCATATGCGGGGGGTAGCATGGGGGCATGCAGCAGGGGAGAGGGCATTGCATTATGGGTGTGGGCGTGCACATGTGTGCTATCGCATGTGCGTGTGCCCTTTGGCACCCGAGCAGAAAACGTTCGCCATCACTGGCCAAAAGTCTCTACATAGCCACAAACAGACTAAGTCCAACCCCTTGAAATTAAATGACCCTTATCCAGCATCAACTGGAATTTCATAAGTGGTCCTGGTCTTTTCTGCCTGATAATAGCTTATGATGTACGTAACTCTTCCTTCCATCATATCAAACTCAACTTCTGGTTGCATCCCATGCAGTCTTCTTGACAATAGTACAGAAGTTGCTTTCCATTGCCTTCCTCATTGTCTAAGCCGGAAAATTTGGGTAGCATTTGGTTAGATTTTGCAACCTATTGCAACCTTTTCTATACGTACTTAACCTTTAAAAACTAAATATGCACATGGCTTCCATAAGTATCTCATTCATTATCTGAAGTGAGGGACATATGAAAAAAGTTTTTTCAATGGTAGTCTCCTAAAAGAGGGTCTTTGTTCTGATTTTTTACAGAAACATACACTATATTGCAATTGGTGTCTGTTGTAGAGTTGCACAATTTTACGATATTTTGAGGTTTCACTATAATGTATAATGCCTAAAAAGCCAACGCAGCTCTAGGCTGCATAAACAGAGGGATAGAATCAAGATCACGTGAAGTGTTAATACCACTCTATAATGCCTTGGTAAGGCCACACTTGGAATACTGCATCCAGTTTTGGTCGCCATGATGTAAAAAAGATGTGGAGACTCTAGAAAGAATACAGAGAAGAGCAACAAAGATGATTAGGGGACTGGAGACTAAACATATGAATAACAGTTGCAGGAACTGGGTATGTCTACTTTAATGAAAAGAAGGACTAGGGGAGGCAGTGTTCCAATATCTCAGGGGCTGCCACAAAGAAGAGGGAGTCAAGCCATTCTCCCAAGCACCTGCGGGTAGAACAAAAAGCAATGGTTGGAAACTAATCAAAGAGAGAAGCAACTTAGAACTGAGGAGAAATTTCCTGACAGTTATAACAATTAATCAGTGGAACAACTTGCCTCAGGAAGTTGTGAATGCTCTAACACTGGAAGTTTTTAAGAAGATATTGGATAGCTATTTGTCTGAAGTGGTGTAGGGTTTCCTGCCTGAGCGGGGTGGGGGTGGGGGTGTTGGACTAGAAGACCTCCAAGGTCCCTTCCAACTCTTATTTTATTGTATTCTGTTTAATTTTATTGAATTTCAGACATTTTGTGTGCTTTTTATTTTGTGTTGGTGGTGAAGAAGAGCATGGTGAAAACCGGTGTGCTTTTAACTACTGAAAATATGTTTTGGGATGTTTAATAGAGGCATTTATTTACAGCTGATTCTTTTCTATCCTACAAAGTAGCTCTTTTGTCTACCAAAAGAGAATTTGAGAGTAGATTTGTTCATCAGTTTGCTTTTATAAATCCGGTATGGTTCTCTAATAAAAACCCTCTCCGGCTTGCAAAATATGTTTTGCCAGGAAATGAGATGATGAATTTGGGGTTATGATCTAACTTTTGGTAGATGCTTGAAATGGGAAGTGGCAATGACATTTATTCATCTTTATTTTTTAAAGGCCTTTACTTTAACTTGACATTTTGACCACATTCTTGAATGATGAATATGTCTAGCTACTCTGCTATATATTTTTTGAAATTCAGATACATGTCAAATGCATTAGAGACATGTCTACTAAATGAAGTATCTTGTTCCTACAGCATGCTAGACAAAATGCTGAAGAAGATAAAAAAAAAATATTGAGAAGGGTCATTGGTTTCATCCTGGAAGAAATTGCATTTTTCACCCAGTTTGATTTAATACCCAGATTGATTTTTTTTTGCCGCTGAAAATCATAAGACAAACTATGTCTCCCATTACTACTGAAATAATGCTGTGATGCTTCAGTCATTCTAAATCGTTTTTCCTAAATCAACTATTATCCAGATATGCATCTTTTATTAATTGTTATTAATTTTTCCCTGCAAAGGCAAGTTAACTTTATGGGCCAAATTTCTGCATATACAACTTCGTACAACAGCCTCTCCCTTGTACTCCAATCCTTTTTGAAAAATCTCCTTAGGTTTATACCCAACTGAAAATAATTGGAGAAAAGTTGAGAAATATGCATCATTCCGATTGCATTAAAATGCTTATTGTTTCAGGTCATGAGACGTTAATGAAAATATTGGTAGTGCCTATAAGTTCAATATATTACAATAATTTTTAAACCGCTAGGATTGAAAAAGAGTCAGAAATGTAACAATATAATTCATCACTCTTCACCTTATTTTGAGCCTCTAAAGTAAACTGTTTTCATTACATTCTGCAAAACAATTATGGATTCTGTTCATTTAGCTATACATAAAAACTAGTAATGGACACATTTCTTAGAGCACAGAAATATGCCTAAACTGACAAATCAAACTATTGGTACTTCAAGCTCAGAATTGACTACATTGGTTGGGACAAGTTCTCCAAGGTCTGCCCAGCTTTTCATTGCATGGCCTTGAAATATCAGGATCTTCTCAAGCTGCAAATGGCTCACATAAATTCCTAGCCTCCCTTCCAGTTCCCAATACATTCCAAGCATTCTCCTCCACCTCCCTTTATTTCTGTTGTCAAGTTGTGAGTAGAGGTGTGCTACGAGTCAGCCTTCACATACAAACACAGAGAGTGGTGGGGAGAGAGAGAGGGAATTAGCAGCTTTAATTGCTGCCTTCTTTTCAGCTGGAGGTTTTTAGCACTGAATTATTTGTATAATGTGAGTTGCTATAAGAACGTTTCATCAATTCAATCAGAGTGAGTGTTTTTTTCTGTAGTAATTACCAATAAATTACAAGATAGACAATATTTATCTTTACAGTGGCTTTTTTTGAAGAAATACAAAACAGCAGCCAGTCTAAGTTTATTGTCCTCTCGAAGTTTAGTTCACTTCCAAAACAAAACTGAATGAAAATGGGGATCATTTTTTTTTTGTACAATTTCACCCAATATTTTTTAAAGTCGTTTCTGGTTATTTTTATTTTTACTCCATTAATCTCCTCTGGAACATACACAAGATGGCTAACAAAATCTAGAAACAAACAACTAGATCAATGTTAACTTCTACTTTTCAAATCAGTTTTCAAACTCTGAAAGATATAGCAGTATAAACCTCAAAAACCCAACACAGATATAACAATGCAAATACAATTTGAAAATGCAAGGAAGACAGGTGTGAAATAGGCAATTCCCCATTTCATTTCTCCCTGCAGTTTCTAAAGGCACACATGGCAAACAATGCACAATAGAAAAAGCTGCTAAACAATTCCATACTTTCACATCCACATAAACTGTGTGAATATTTATAAACTTTTTTCTTTTTAGGTCCAATGACGGGGATGAGAGATAAAAGATTTGTTAATAGCTATGGATGCAATTCTTGGCCCAATGGCATCATTCATCAATAATTATTTTCTGCACTTCATTGAAATTGGTTGTGTACTTACGCAGGGTTTCACACTGATTCTAAACAAGCTGGTCCTTGTCTCAGTAGAATTTGCCTTTAATCCAGTCATTTAAAAGTAGTTTCAGAGCAGAAATATCTTGCTTTTTAATTAAGACAGTTCAAATCTTGGGAGCCATGCATTCAAAACTAATTATCATCATTAAAAATGTATGGTGTAAAGCAGTGGTGGGATTAAAAAAAATTACTACTGGTTCTGTGTGGGTGGCTTGGTGGGTATGGTGTGGCTTGGTGGGCGTGGCTTGGCAGGCGTAGCTGGAGAAGGATACTGTAAAATCTCCATTCCCTCCCCACTCCAGGGGAAGGTTACTGCAAAATCCCCATTCCCTTCCAATCAGCTGGGACTCAAGAGGCAGAGAATAGATGGGACCAGACAGAGGTGGTATTTACCAGTTCTCCGAACTACTCAAAATTTCTGCTACCGGTTTATTTATTTATTTTATTATTAGCGTTTATATACTGCCCCCTCTCCCAAAAGGGACTCGGGGCGGTGTACAGTCTGTATTAAAATACAACAGATTAAAACATAGAAATAACTACAGAAATACATGTATATGAGGAGGATAAAATATGCCAAACTGTACTGCTAATAAATAAATCAATACAAAAGTTTAAAATATCAGATTAAATTTAAAACACTATCCCTCTAAAAACCAGCAAGAATGTGTATGCCAGGAGGTAGACGTTATAAATTATGCCAAACCAGCCAGTCGGAACAGGTGTGTCTTAAGTTTCTGTCGGAAGGAGCGGAGGTCAGTAGTGGTTCTAATGTCGGGGGGGAGGTCATTCCAGAGGGTTGGGCCCATCACAGAGAAGGCCCTACTCCTCGGTGTCGCCCGTTGGCATTGCCTCGTGGACGGCACCAGGAGAAGGCCCTCCCTGTGAGAGCGGATTGGCCGCAGGGATGTATGTGGGAGGATGTGATCCCGCAGGTAACTAGGCCCTATGCCATGGAGTGCTTTAAAAATGGTGATCAGAACCGTGAAACGCACCCGAAAGACCACAGGTAGCCAGTGCAGCTCGCGCAGGAGAGGTGTTACGTGGGAGTACCTAGTACTCCCCATGACTACCCGCGCGGCTGCGTTCTGGACTAGCTGCAGTCTTCGGGCGCGTCCCAAGGGAAGCCCCATGTAGAGAGCGTTACAGTAGTCCAGGCGAGACGTCACCAGTGCGTGAGTGACTGTGCGTAGGGCATCACGGTCCAGAAGGGGGCGCAATTGGCGCACCAGGCGAACCTGGTGGAACGCCCCCCTTGCCACGGCTGCCACATGATCATCCATTGACAGCCGGGCGTCTAGGAGGACGCCCAAATTGCGCGCCCGTTCCACAGGGGGCAATTGTTCGCCCCCTATGGCCAGTGATGGAATCAGCTGGCTGAACCGAGGTGCCGGTAGCCACAGCCACTCAGTCTTGGAGGGGTTGAGCTTGAGTCTGTTGTCCCCCATCCAGACCCCGACGACTTCCAAACACCGGGACATCACTTCGACAGCCTCGTTGGGGTGGCTTGGTTTTTTTTTTTTTAATTTGTGCTTCTAGACCGCCCCCTCTCCCAGAAGGGACTCGGGGCAGTGTACAGTCCATAGAGAATATCACAAAAATACAATAAAAAATTAAATATGTACAGTTTGGAGGAGGTTAAAATGCAATTAAAAGAACTGTACAAAGCTGAATAAATATAATTTTTTAAAATCCCTAAAACAGACACAACAGATTAAAAAACCCTAAAATAACCAGATAATAATACATTTGCCAGGAGGGACAGTTGTAATTATGCCAGGCCTGCTAATCGGAACAGGTGAGTCTTCAATTTTTGCCGGAAGGAGCGGAGGTCAGAAGTGGTTCTAATGTCGGGGGGGAGGTCATTCCAGAGGGTTGGGCCCATCACAGAGAAGGCCCTACTCCTTGGTGTCGCCCGTTGGCATTGCCTAGTGGACGGCACCAGGAGAAGTCCCTCCCTGTGTGAGCGAATTGGCCGCAGGGATGTATGTGGGAGGATGCGATCCCGCAAGTAACTAGGTCCCGTGCCATGGAGCGCTTTAAAGATGGTAATCAGCACCTTGAAACGCACCCGAAAAACCACAGGTAGCCAGTGCAGCTCGCGCAGGAGGGGTGTTACGTGGGAGTACCTCGTACTCCCCATCACAGCCCACGCGGCTGCGTTCTGAACCAACTGCAGTCTCCGGGCGCGTCCCAAGGGCAGCCCCATGTAGAGAGCGTTGCAGTAATCCAGGCGGGACGTCACCAGCACATGAGTGACCATGCGTAGGGCATCCCGGTCCAGTAGGGGGCACAATTGGCGCACCAGGCGAACCTGGTGGAACGCCCCCCTCGCCACTCGGGTTGAGATGTACAACTGAGTATCATCAGCATACAGATGGTACTCAACCCCAAAACCACGGATGATCTCACCCAGCGGCTTCACATATGCGTTGAACAAAAGGGGCGAGAGGACCGACCCCTGTGGCACCCCACAAGAGAGTGGCCTCGGGGTCGACCTCTGCCCCCCAGTCAACACATATTGCATCTGGCCAGAGAGGTTCTCCAGAACTGGTCAGAACCTGCTGAATACCACCTCTGGTGTAAAAGCCAGTCAACATCTGAATATTCACATGGGTAAGATCTAGTTTTGGCTATATGGGCCCCAAGAGATCCCTCCAACTCTTCCCTTTCCACAATAGGGAAAGAAAGTTGCTCTTTGGAAGACAAGAGTCAGAATTCCAGGGAATTGGAGCAAGAGTTCGCTGTGCCTGAGCTGAGAAACTAGTGGGTGTGTCTATTTTCTGGGTGGCCTTATACCAATTGGAATTACCCAAAGAAGCCATGGATCCTCAACAGATGCAGACTTTTTGTTGCAAGAGGATTCTGTTTAGAAAATAAGAGACAACCACATTTAGTCAGGATACTGTGTTTTGATCTTTATTGTGTGTACTACTGAAATCATCACGTCTAGCATCGAATGTTGACTTAAATAATCATATGATGATACATGACATCAGAGATGGTTTGCTCCCGGTTTGGCTGAACTGGTAGTGGTGGTACCAGGAGGCTCTGCCTACCTGCCTGAATGCTTCTGCACATGCATTGCACAGAAGAAGTGTCATGCACATGCACAAGCATGAGCGAACTAGTAGTAAACTGGTTAGCAACCCACTACTGCATGACATCATGTCTTGTGATCTTATTTTCTTGAACAGGTAGGATTTTCTGTGAAATATCAAGAACATTTCTTAACTTCTTATAAGATGTAGTCTAATTTAGAAGCAGAGGTCCTCCGATTAGAAGAAATCAACCCCACAATGTAATCTGTCAAGAACACTGCATGTATTTTTTGTAAACCAGGATTCCTACATCATATCTTTTGCAGGGGGAGCAGGGGTGGGTTCTGGCTGGCATTACTGCCGATTCGCTCGTGTGCACATTTTGCACGTGGGCATGTGCTTGATTGTGCACATGCGCAATGCAATTAAAATTGCTCTGCGCATGACAAGATGTGGCGTCAATGGCGTGGACCTGGGAACCTGTTTGGGGGCGTGGCAGGCCTGGGTCGCTGCCGGCTTCAGCGACTCAGGCCACCAAACCACTAGGAACCCACCACTGAGGGGGAGGGTTGTAAATAAACATTGTTTTTGTTTAGTTCTTGTGAGATTGGCTTCTCTCAAGCAAGGGAAGAAGGGTGGAACCTCCAATCACACATTGCTATATTGTGCAAATAGGAGGTTTTGTTGTAAAAATTATTCCATGTTTACCTTTTATGGGAACACAGATTATGGGAGTTCTGTTCCACACATTGGGGTTAAAGGAAGGAGACCCTTCAAGCACAGTTGGTGGTAGTAGTAGTAATTACTAAGTACCTACACTAGAGTGTGAATGCTAATTTTCTTTTGGGGGGAAGGAGGTTTGAAATATCCAGCCTTTGACCCTATGGCTTAGACTGGCCTTAAGCAATTTTCCCTATCTTAAGCATTATTTCATTTCCATAAAGCCAATCAGTGTGGAAGAAAACTTAGCATTTCTCCCCCTCCCCTCCTCCCCCATTCCACATATAAAAGTCCCAATGGAATCTTATTTGACATTGATAAAGGAACATTATTCTCCGTAAACAGTAGACCAAGTTAGGGCAGAGGAAGGGAACCATTTTGTCAAAAGCTGCATTTGGTTGGCAGTAGTCAGTGGGGGAACTGCATGCCAGTGATGAATAGAGCTAGGCGAAATTGTAGGAAAGAAGGATGAGATGAAACCAAGGGGAGAGGGAAGCTTATTTTTCTTGCAGCTGAGAAGGCAAGATGCCATACAAAACTGAGTCATTGCTGGAAAGCAACTGCTAAATCCAGCCCTCTTATTTTGAGCTGACACAGCTTTGAAAAGAAAACACACTTCATGAAAAAGTTCAAAGAGTTTGTAAGTTGTGAGCCTTTTGGGGCCGTTCTGGAGGGAAGTGGCACCCAAGTTGAATAGATAAAATGGAAAGATGAAATGTGTTAGAAACGGGTGAGGAAAATCCCTAAAAGGTTTGCCAACTTTCCTCTGAATAAGATGGAAAGTGCCCAAAAGGATTTAAAACCTACGGTACTTTGCAGTAGGATAATCAGTAGAGGGGCTGCTCTCAAAGGATGTAATCAGCTTGAAAAGAATGGTTAAATCGGCTCTCCTTTTTCGACTTTATGGAAGGAGAAAGAGTGTAATAATGATGGGCAAAGATGCAAAGATCATTGATGTAGCCTATCCTGAGCTTGGGTTCTAAAAATGAAAGATGGATGTATTTTCTATATGGTCTAATTACAATCTAAATATATATAGATTGTATAAAGAAAGAAATAGAGAAGAGAAAGATTTAAAAGAAACAACTTCTGATCTTTTTATAGCAGTTACATTTATATTTTACCCTCTCTTTCTAAGGTCACAAAATAACTTCCTTCATTCTACAGTATATCCCTTCTAATCAACAAATCCATAAATAGTAAGTTTCATTTTTTTTTCAACAAAAAGTCCATAAAGGGTTTCCAATCAACTGTAGTTAACTATATTTCTGTAGATTTCTTTTAAACCCACCTTTACTATAATAGGTGGGGAGCATACCTAATACCCTCTCTCCTCCTATTTTCCCCACCACAACAACCCTGTGAGGAGGGTTGGGCTGAGAGAGAGTGACTGGCTCAAGGTCATCCAGATGCCTTTCATGCTTAAGGTAGGACTAGAACTAACATTCTCTTGCTTTCTAGCCTTGGTGCCTTAACTATACCAAACTGGCTCTTACTGTACTTTCTCTAAGCAAACAATTTTGTCAGCTCTGCTAATTCTGTGGGTATTTTAGTTTTTTCCACTTTTGAGCATAATAATAATAATCTTGTAGCAGTTATATATAAAGGCAGTCTCCAATGGAACACTGTTTTATCAAAGTTTTCTTTTCAATTATAACTGAACCATGTGCTTTGATATGGCCTATAGGCTAATCAATAAAGCTAGCGGCTTTTATCTCATTGATACCTAAAGACAAAGAGGGCCCTAAGAAACCAGAGGATTACAGGCCGATATCTCTTCTGAACACAGATTATAAAATATTTGCTAAGGTACTAGCCAACAGATTGATGCCGGTTATTCAAGAGATTATTCATCATGATCAAGCAGGATTTATTGAAGGCAGATATATGAAGGTGAATGTAAGGCAACTCATAGATTTAATTGACTATCTTGATAAGAATAAGCAGATCTCTGCAGTGCTGGTTTTCTTGGATTTAGAGAAGGCCTTCGATCGAGTGAATTGGAATTTTCTAACCAAGACTTTGGAAAAGATGGATATGGGACCACGATTTCAGCAGGCGATTGGAGCAATTTATCAGCAACAAAATGCACAACTTATTATTAATGGAAATTTGTCAACAACTTTCGAGATACAAAAAGGCACAAGACAAGGTTGCCCATTATCCCCATTGTTATTTATTTTAACTTTGGAAGTCTTGTTGAACGCAATTCGGGACTCAAAATCCTTAGATGGCATAGCTATCAGGCAAAAGGAATACAGAACTAGAGCATTCGCCGATGATCTGGTTGTTACCCTTTCACATCCTTTGAAATCAATAATCCAGATGAAAAATATCATAGTAGAATTTGGCATGGTGTCTGGGTTTAGACTAAATCAAAACAAAACGAAAATGATGGTCAAAAATATGACGGAGATTCAAAGAAAGAGACTTGTAAGTTTAGCAGGTTTTGAAATAGTTTCTAAAGTCAAATATTTAGGAATACAAATATCAGAATCAAATACAAAACTTTTCTTAAATAACTATGAAGTGTTGTGGCAAAAGATACAGAAAGATCTTGAAGCGTGGAAAAAGTTACAATTGTCTTTGCTTGGAAGGATCTCAGCAATTAAAATGAACATTCTACCTAGATTTATCTTTCTATTCCAGATGATACCGGTGCTTAAATCAGATAAAACCTTGTTAAATTGGCAAACAACATTAAATAAATTTGTTTGGAAGGAGAAAAAACCGAGAGTAAAGATGAAGATTATGCAAGATACTCATGAAAGAGGTGGCCTCAGACTCCCAAACCTCCGATTGTACTATGAAGCTGCGGTACTAACGCATGTAGCAGATTGGTTTGGGAAAACAAAAATGGATTTGCTGAATATAGAAGGCCATGATCTTGTTCTGGGATGGCATGCATACCTTTTTTATGAAGATAGGGTGGATAAAGTGTTTAACAATCATGTTCTCCGAAGTGCCTTGATGAGAATATGGAAGAAGCACCGGCCCAATTGGGATTATAAAATACCGCTTTGGCTGGATCTTGCAGACACCATGGGGATTATGCATACTAAGTCACTCGGGGGTTGTTTATATAAAGATGTGCTTATTGCTGATGGGGACGAATGGAAGTTAAAAACTTTGGAACACCTGTTGGAAGAAGGAATTACTTTAAATTGGTTACATTACATACAGCTACAGAAGAGATGGGAAGAAGATCGTAGGGTCGGTTTTATGGATAAAGAAGTGGAACTGATTAAGCAGATAAAAGAGACTGGCCCAAAACAAGTTAAAAGAATATATAATGTATTGTTAGAAAGAGACTCAGAAAGTGAATTGGTTAAGGATTGTATGATTAAATGGGCTCAGAATTTTGGTGAAGTGGTTATGTTGGAAACGTGGGAAAAAATATGGGTTCAGAATGTTAAATTTACACAGTCACAGAATTTAAGGGAGAACTTTTATAAAATGTTTTACAGATGGTATTTAGATCCTAAAAAATTATCATGCATGTACCCAAATGTTCAACCAAAATGTTGGAGATGCGGGTGTCTAGATGCTACCTTTTTTCATGTATGGTGGACTTGAAACAAGGTTAAAGCTTTTTGGATAAAAATATGGTGGGTTATGCAGAATGTATTTAAGAAAAGAATACAATTCACTCCGCAAATGTTTTTATTGGGTATAGCTAAGGATTTCTCCAAAGGGGAAATAAAATTGGCTTTGCATATGGTCACAGCAGCTAGGTTGTTGATTGCGCAACATTGGAAAAAAGATTTTTTACCGACAATTGATCAATGGATTCAGAAGGTGGTGGGGTTCGCCAAAATGGCAAAAATTTCAGCTTTCTTAAAAGCTCAGAAACAGGAGGATTATACACAGGAATGGGTAAAATGGATTGATTATATAGAGAATAAATACCAGACTAGGAGTTATTATGTAGCCTTTAGGTAAGAATGTTTAGATTGATAGATGATCAGAGTAAATAATATATGGGATGTTTGGAATTGTTAGAGTGGTATACAGCGGAAGTCAGGGGGGTGGGTTTGTGTGGGAGGTGGGGGAGGGTTAGGGTGGAGGGCAGGGCATTATATTTGTATGAATAAATTAGAAGATGGGATTAATGAAACAATGTTATTTTAGGAGAAATTTATATTAAGAGTTATATATGTTAAATTAGCTTAGAAGATGGGATTAATGTGCTATTATTAATCTAAGAGAAATTTATATTGTGTTTGTTGGGAGGAGAGGGGATACAATATGAGTAATTTACTTTAAGACGGGGGGAGGGGAGGGGGCAAAGTATTTGGTATAATATTTGAATGTGAATTTTTGCGGGGGGGTTGGGGGGGTATAGCATTTGTATGAGATTTACATTGTATGGCGGGGGTGTGTGTGAAAAGGGGGAAAATCTGTTTGTACAAAACTCTTTTAATAAAATAAACCACCTTGTGACAGCCTGAAAAAAAATAAAAATAAAGCTATCATATCATATCAATTATAATAATGTAAATGATAGCCTTTCCCCATCTAAAGTTCTTAGTCCATTTTAACTTACACTCTTTCACTTCTTTTTCTTCCATGTGAAATTTCAACAAAAGTGTATATATTTTAGTAGTTACCTGTTCATCCTTCTGTTCATCACCAAATTCTGTTTGGTGCTGCTGAAATGTTTTTAAGTACCTATAGTTTTGACCTTGAATGGAATTCACTGGAGATGATACAGAGCTGCCACTGGGGGCTTATGAATGCTGCCACATCCTGGCTTCTTGTTGCAATCTTGAGATTTTCATTAAAAATAGGACAGTCTTCCAATATTTGAGGGGAGAAGAGGGACTCAACCTATTCTACAAAGCATCCAATGGCAGGACAAGATGCAATGTATGGAAGCTTATGAAAGAGAGATCCAACCTAGGAGAAATATCCTGACAGCGAGAACAATTAGCCCGGGGGACACCTTGTCTCTGGAACTTGTGGATACTCCATCACCAGAATATTTAAGAAGACGTTGGACAGCTACTTGTTCAGAATAATATAGAGCCATGATGGAAAACCTATTTTCAGCTGGCCCGCCCACAATGCCCTTCCCTTTCCAGGAGTCTCCACACGATGCCAGGTAAGTATACGGCTCGCACTGAGGCTCTGGGATGGCATTTTCAGCTTCCAGAGGGCCTCTAGGGAGGCAGGGGAAGCTGTTTTCGCCCTCCCCAGGCTCCAAGAAAGCTTCTGGGGCCTGAGGAGGCGAAAAACAGACCTATGGGCCCCACTGGAAGTCAGGAAATGAGCTGTTTCTGGCCTTCTGGGAGGGGGGGGTAGGAAGGCAATTTTTCATCCTCCCCAGGCTCCAAGAAAGCAGTGCGCAGTGTGTGTGTCACGCACACATTTGCAGGGGACACAGGGGGGCATTAAATTATGGGTGAGGGCATGTGAGTGTGTGCGATAGCATGCGTGCGTGCTTTTGGCACCTGCGCAAAAAAGGTACGCCATCACTGATATAAGGTCTCTGCTCAGACTAGGAGACCTCTATAGTCCTATGCTATTTTGTTATACTGTTACTGTTACTGTGGGTGTTCTCCCTGCAAGTATGGGGTATCAATGGTAAAATACTATGTTACCATTGATACGGTATGATACCCCTTACCGTATCAAGGGTAACATAGTATTTTGAAGTGTTGTGATGTGCTGAGCATTTCTTAGACACTGAAGGAGTTGATGATGGTCCTACCCTTCAACTTCTGGATTCCTGATATAGTAGTCCAATGTTAGGCGTAGAAAAAAGGATAGTGGGTAGCAGCCTTGCTATTAACACACACACAATTATCACAACTAATTTTTAATAGTATTTTGTTCATTGCAAAACTGAGCTGCCTGGAAGACAACATTAAAACTCTGCTGTGCTCATCTTGTTTAAAAACAACAAAGAGAACATGAGTGGAATTTAGATCCATTAACAGGAACAGTTAATGCAGTTTTCTCTGTTGCAGAGCTGCATAATACATATGGTTTGTCAAAAGAACTGATTAGCTATATATCCAGTTAAAGCATCTTTTATTTAGAGATAGGCCTGTGGTCTGAAGTGCTTCGGATCTTCTTTTACTTACAGGGAATTTAGCAGACTGTGCCAAATAAACAGCTATCAATTATTATTTATAAGTGGTTAATTTATGCCAAGCTATTCAAGAGTTTAGGCATGTATGCACAGCTACGGAAGATTATTTTGGCAGCTTTAACTAACCTTTTTTTTTGCAAGTTTCTATATAGTTAATTCAACAAAGGTTATTTTACGAAAAGGCATATTTTCAGGAAGAAAATTCTAATGAGATCAAACAGCTTCAAACTCAAGCCATTTTTTGCATGCAGAATATTTGCTTAGCTTGAAAGGACACCCATTCCCCATCAATTACACATTGGTTTAAAGATTTTATGTCTCTTTTTGTATTTGGGAATCTTGACTGGAAGTTGTGTAACAATGTAATCTGAATGTAATCCTAATTAAATGTTTGAAAAAGTAAATTTTCACTCTAAACAAATTATTTGCAAAGTATGATAAATGATGTAAGACTATTTGATGGTCTATGACTGATGCGTATTCAGGTAAATTAATTTTTGTCATTATTTTCCAAATAATACATTTTTTAAAATGAAAAGAGATGTGTCTTTAGAAAGGACATGTTTTGATTGGCTGTCAGCCGTTGACAATGCTGCAGGCTCACAAATGATTTTGTAACCTTCTATGATCATAAAATAGCTAAGCCTTCCTTTATTTTAATTGACATTATTGGACATTATCATTGGACATTATCAACTTGTCCAATGAAGAGGCAGGTCATCTGGAAGTTCTCCATAACTAGTAAACTAATAATAAAGCCCGGTGATATTGATGGGATAAATTATTGGGTCAATTAACACTTTTTAAATCTCTCTTGCTTCTCTAATTATTATGTTGAAATTTTTCAATTTTCTTCTTCACTTACTAAAATATAGGGTGCAAAGTTTTGTTATAGACATCACGAAAACTATATTATTATCAGACCTTGACAAATTTCGGATTTGTGGATAGTATGTACTATGCATCTATTACAAATTGGCGTGTCTACCTAATGTGCCATCAATTTCTCATCTCTCCAACCTTAAGTTGGTTTCATTCATTTCTGAATTATTTTTCAGTTCTGCTTTTTAAAGTCTTGATAAAAATTTGCTTTCGTTTCTCTTGCTATGAATGTGTTTGTACTTTATTGAAAGCATAGTTTCAAACTGATAATCCTAGAGGTTCACTTACCTTTGCCACATACAAATATATAGCTTTTGATCAATTTTCCTTGATAAATAAATAAACAAATATAATGTTTTTGACTCATTTGTTAAATTCTCTTTATCTAGTTTTAGGACCTGTGTGGAGAACAGGTCACACTTTATTGATGCAGAAATATTAAAAATTCAAAAGGAACCCCACCATATCTGGTCCCAAGCCCCGATGAGAAAACAGGAGGGTAAACATTAAAAAAAAAGTTGGCCAAGATTTCTACATTGCAACATTATGCATCAGACCAAAACAACACTTGACCTTTTTGACTTGAGATGCCAACATGAAAGATGCTGCAGACTGGATGAAGTGGCGGACAAAATGCAAAACTACATATCCTGTGATATGATGGGAATAATTCAAGGAACAACAACAAGAAGATTAAAAATTCAAAAGGATTCATAAACTTTCAAGTCCTGCTGTAAATGCAATATATTTCATGCATTTTCAGAAAGTGTTATCAAATTAATAGAAAATGCGAACCAAACAGTTGAAGTTACTATCTAATCACTGCTAATTATTTTTTCTTCATATTAAGATAGCTACTTTGTGTTTTAGACCTTTTTCTGTCTTAACTTTGACTCTTGGAAATCAACGCGCCCTTTCAAAAAAAAATTCTTTGCAGGACCCTTTTATGGTGCTGGAAGAACATCCTTTGCAATTAGTCAACATTGATTTATATTATAATTGTGCAGGTCTTAGAAAATATGCACTAAGTATTATTTATATCATTGATTTATTGCTTATGTTATAATTCATTGATTTACCTGTATTGTGCTTAGTAATAAGAACAAACCTATAACAATGGCTACTAATCTTCAGTTCAATGACATCTCCTTAATTGTTCCTGAGCTTCACAGTATGTGAACATCAATAACCAATTCCAGTTTCTGAAATCTCTTTTCTACTTGAGATAGCCAAGCAGCAGAGATTTTTTTTCTTGGGCCACACAGGAAAAAATAGACCCATGCACAGCATGTAGACCTATTTGAAATTCTCGGACACCTCCAAAACAATAAGAGCCTTGGTGGCGCAGTGGTTAGAGTATAGCACTGCAGGCTACTTCTGCTGACTGCCAGCTGACTGCAATTTGGCAGTTCAAATTCCACCAGGCTCAAGGTTGACTCAGCCTTCCATCCTTCCAAGGTGGCTAAAATGAGGAGCCAGATTGTTGGAGGCAATATGCTGATGCTGTAAACTGCTTAGAGAAGGCTGTAAAGCACTGTAAAGTGGTATATAAGTCTAAGTGCTATTGCTAATAAAATATTCAATTGCCCTATACATCCAAGACTTATTTTGACATTTGGAAATTACCCATGTGGAAGGACATTTTACCCTGTTTTGGATTTTTTGGGTGGTATTTTACAAAGAATAAGTTTTAGAAGCATAATTTCAGTTAGTGATATTTGATTGTATGTTACAGCTAAGGAAGAGAGAGAGAGAGAGAGGGTACAACAGACATGGTAAGTATTCAGTTGATATGAGAATGAATTTATGGTTAGAAGTAAAGCATCCTTTATGTCATAAATATAAGATTAGATTCAAGGTGAGTTTTTATGCTTAGGAGTAGACTTAGGGTGTTGTGATTGTTAGGGTGTAACCAACAAGTTGGGTAGACAATATATTGCACAAGGCATGTTATGTATCTTTAAGAGAGGAGCTCTGCTAATTAGTAGATTACAGCATTTAAATTGCAGCTGATGTTGTTGCTCTCTCTCTCTCTCTTGATTGATGTATGATAACTGCTGTCTAACTGTTACTATTGTTGCTACTACTTACTGTGTGTAAGTTATTTGCTACTTGTATCCAAGTTATCTTGGTAGTATTGGACTGTTTTTTTCTGTGTATGACTTTTTGGCTGTGTTTATGGATTTTGCTATATTCTTCAAAAAGTAAAGTTTATTTTGTTACTTTACTATCCATTATTCAGTGTGGTTGCTTTATCTATCGCACGCTGCGTATACTTTACAGGGTTGCTCTGTTATAACCTCGACCTGGGGTTCATTGCTAGTGCTTAATCGCACCAGTACCTAACATTGGTTATGGGCCCAGACGCCCTGCCTTAACCATAATTTTTTTTTTAAGCACCACTTTTTGGATAGTTTATTTTTGTGAATATGGCACAAGAACAGTCTGCTGCACTCGCCATGATTACCCGGTTTGATGGAACCAACTATGTTTCCTGGTCCTTGAAGTGTTCCCTACTTCTGCGTAAAGAAGGACTGTGGTTTGTGGTTCAGAACCCACCAGATGTTACAGATTGGGATCCTGCTGATAATGAGGATGCGAAGAAGATTGCGCAGTTTAACAGGGACAATGAGAGAGCTCTCTGCATTATTGGACTAACACTGAATGACCAGCAACTGGTCCATATTCGTGGCGAAGAGTCTGCTGCTAGGTGTTGGAACACATTGCGGAGAATTTATGTTCAGGACAGTGTGGGTGCTCATATTCATCTCACACGGAAACTGTTTAGAGCCCGTTTGCAAAAAGGTGGTGATATGTTGGCTCATTTAGACTTCATGAAGAAAACTTTGCAGGATTTGCAAGAAAAAGAGTTAATTTTTTCTGAGCTTCAACAGGTGTATATTATTCTATCATCGCTTGATGAAAGCTACGACTCTTTTGTTTCCTCATTGGAAGTTCTTTCACGAGATGAACTGACATTATCTGAGGTTACCGGGAGATTGCTTGAAGAGTCCAGACGAAGAGAGGATAGAGTTCAGTTCAGAGACAATCAATCACAAGAAGAAACACAGTTTTCAACTGTAAATTTTGTTAAGAAATGTTACTCTTGTGGTGGTAAGGGGCATATTGCTAAGAACTGTAAAAATAGCAAGAAAAGGAGTGTTGCTAATAGTAAAAGAAAAAGCAACAATGTTACTGTAACTGTAGCTAAGGTAGATAAGGCTGTAAACCATAGTTTCTGGGTGGTTGACAGTGGCGCATCCCATTCTATAACTAAGGTTAAAGAAAGGTTTGTTACTATGAAGGCTAGCAAACAGCACATTTCCTTAGCAAATGGTTGGAAAATTAAGGCTTCAGGTGAAGGTACAGCATATTGTCCATGTATTAATGAAAAATTGAAAATGTTATATGTACCTAAAATGAAATTTAACCTATTATCTGTAAAAGACCTTGTGAAATGTGGGTTTACAGTAACATTTAAGAATGATAGATGCATTATTGAAAAGGAAGGTAATAGTGTTATTGCCAGTTTGGAGAATAATTTATTTATTCTACATGAGAACTCTTTAAATATTGCGAGTTCTGAACCTGGTTATAAGAATAAACAGCCCCATGATAACTGTATACATCTACTTCATAGACGTTTAGGCCATGTAAATTTTAAAATGGTACGTCAAACTGTTATTCTATCTAATGGAATCAATTTGAAACCTTGTTCAAAATATCTTAACTGTAATGCCTGTAACCAGGCTAAAAGTAAGGTTACCCCTGCAAACCGGTTTCAAGGATTCAAGACATCTAAACCACTGGATGTAGTGTTTGCAGACCTAATTGGCCCTAAGAAACCTAGCTTAGGAGGTGCCTGCTATATACTCAGCATTATGGACCATTATTCTAGGTATGGTTTCTGTTATGTAATGAAATCAAAGGCAGAAACTTTCCAACATTTTACTAAATGGTTAAAGTTTGTTGAACGTAAGATGGATAAAAAAGTACTTTGCCTAGTCACTGATAATGGATCTGAATTCACTAATCATAGGTTTACATCAATGTTGGAGAATGCTGGTATAGAACATAGGCGTTCTGCCCCCTACAGGCCAGAACATAATTCATTTATTGAAAGACGTGGTCAATCATTGCAGGCAATGACCAGAACTATGCTGGTTGATTCTGGTTTGTCAGAAAAACTTTGGGGTGGGGCTATAATGTGTGCAAACCATATTCTGAACATAGTAGTTAACTCAACTACAGGTAAGATTCCTTATACTCTTTGGCATGGTAGGAAGCCTGATTTGAGTTATTTACACACATTTGGTGTCCCTGCTTGGGTGCATATTCCCTCACAGACTAGACGGAAGGATCAAAGCAGAGCTAGGAAGATGGTTTTTGTTGGGTACAATTCCAATCATAGATCGTTTAGGTTCTGGGAACCTGGAACTCGGAGAATTATGCACAGTGCTAGTGCTAAATTTTCAGAACATGTTGGTTGGGAGAAGCTAGAACAAGAGTTTCACAAGGTTTGTGATGATATAGATGTTGATCGTTTGGTTAATCATGATACACCAAATGAGCAGTTAGAGAATCAGGATGGTCCATCTATTACTCTGAAAAGGGAGGAAGATGTAGATGTAGAATCTACTCGTGAGGTGGAACAGGATGATTCTATAAGTCCTGTATTGCCTAGGAGGTCTACTAGGGACAGGCATCCACCCGACAGATACCAAGCCAGTGTAGTATTGCAAGTTAGCATAGAACCTTCTAGTTTTGCAGAGTTAAGGCTGTATCCTGAAAAGGAAAAGAAATTGTGGAAAACAGCTATGGAGAAGGAGTTGAAATCCTTACAGGAATTGAAGGTTTATGAAGAAGCTAGGCTCCCTTCAGGGGAGAGTGCAATTGGCTGTAGATGGGTGTTTAAAATTAAAAACAATGCTGCTGGCAATGCTATTTATAAGGCTTGTTTAGTTGCTCAAGGGTTTTCCCAAACCGAGAGGGATTACGATGAGGTTTTTGCTCCGAGCTTGAAAGCCTCTACGTTGAGGGCAGCATTGGTGTGGGCTGCTAAGTATCGGTGTAATGTTACCCATATTGATGTTGAAACAGCGTATCTGCATGCTCCATTGCAGCATACCATTTATATGAAGATGCCACCAGGTGTGGATTCTAATGGCCAGACTGGTTGTTGGAGACTTAAAAAGAGCCTTTATGGTTTAAAACAGTCCGGTTTTGAGTGGAACAGATGCATAGTAAATGAACTAAAAGCTATGGGATTTATTCCAGGTTTGGCTGATCCTTGTTTATTTAGACGGGTGAAAAATGGTTTGATCTCGTTGTTGCTTTTGTTCACGGACGATATAGCTATTATTACTAGGTCTGAGCAGGAAGCTATTGACATTGTTTCACAATTAGAGAGTAAATTTAAAATCCGGAATTTGGGTGAAATTAAGCATTATCTGGGCTTAGACGTGGTTAGAACCAGTAAAGGTTTTAAGCTGTCGCAGGCTGGTAAAATTAATCATTTACTTAAGAAATATAGCATGGAGCTATGTAAGACTGCAAAGACACCAATGGCATTGGAGTTTAAATCTGAGGTTACTGAGGGTACTGGTTTTGATAAGGGAATCTATCAATCTTTGATAGGTAGCCTAATGTACCTAAGTAATTGGTCTAGACCAGATATATCATTTAGTGTGAACCAACTGGCTAGATTCAATGATAGTCCTTCAGAGAGGCATTGGCAAGCAGCAAAGCGTGTGCTGCGTTATTTGAAGAAAACTATCCACTATGCATTATATTTAGAACCGAATAGGGATTTAGTTTTGACTGTTTATTCTGATGCGAATTTTGCAGCTGCTATAGATAATAGGAAGTCAACTTCCGGCATAGCCTTTATGCTAGGTGGTGTACTGATTGGATGGAAGTCGATACGACAGAAACACATAAGCTTATCCACAATGGAAGCTGAGTTTTCATGTTTGTCGTTGACATGTACTGAGCTGATATATTATAAGCAGTTGCTTATAGATATGGGATTAAGTATCAATGAACCTTTTACTGTTTATGAAGATAATCAGGCAGCAATAAAAATGGCGACTAGTTTAGCTATTAAGACGAGATCGAAGTATACTGATTTGAGGTATCTTAATGTTCGACAAAGCATTAAGGATGGCCTGATAAAGTTGGAATATTGTTCAACTGAAGACAATTTAGCAGACAAGTTCACTAAGGCACAAAGTTCAGTGAAACATACCTCATCATGTGAAGGTTATCATCTTACATTGTGAGTGGATATATTGATCTACCCAAAGGGGAGAATGTTAGGGTGTAACCAACAAGTTGGGTAGACAATATATTGCACAAGGCATGTTATGTATCTTTAAGAGAGGAGCTCTGCTAATTAGTAGATTACAGCATTTAAATTGCAGCTGATGTTGTTGCTCGCTCTCTCTCTCTTGATTGATGTATGATAACTGCTGTCTAACTGTTACTACTGTTGCTACTACTTACTGTGTGTAAGTTATTTGCTACTTGTATCCAAGTTATCTTGGTAGTATTGGACTGTTTTTTTCTGTGTATGACTTTTTGGCTGTGTTTATGGATTTTGCTATATTCTTCAAAAAGTAAAGTTTATTTTGTTACTTTACTATCCATTATTCAGTGTGGTTGCTTTATCTATCGCACGCTGCGTATACTTTACAGGGTTGCTCTGTTATAACCTCGACCTGGGGTTCATTGCTAGTGCTTAATCGCACCAGTACCTAACAGTGATGGACAGAAATACATAATTATTTTCTGGCTTGGATAAATATTTATATTTCAAAGAGGGTGAAAATGGGGGTAGGGTTAGAAATTTCTAAGAATTTGGATTGTATTTAACATTTGTTTATATCTTGTTGTTAGTTGCAAAGTCGTGTCTGACCCATCACGACCCCAAGGACAACGTTCTCCCAGGCCTTCCTGTCCTCTACAATCCTCTGGAGTCCATTTAAGCTCATGCCTACTGCTTCTGTGACTCCATCCAGCCACTTCATTCTTTGTCATCCCCTTCTTCTTTTGCCCTCAATCTTTCCCAGCATTAGGCTCTTCTCCAGTGGTTATATCTGGGGTGAGTTTAATGACTAGTGATAGTCTTATATCCTGGTTGGAAATGTATAAAGATGTTCTGATTTGTACAGTTCTATTTACCTCAATTTTAGAGCTCCAGAAACTTACTTTTCCCCTAAGAAACATTATTAACAAGAACTCAAATACCATGATTTTAAAAGAATCAGACTGGCAAAAGATTGTTTCGTCTCTGTGATATGGAATGTTGTAGAAACTGCGGGCTATAAAATAGAAACCACAACCGATACCACTGTGCATTTAAAATAGGCTTAATCATGAATTCATCTGACAGTTGCCCTTGAAAGGTTGAAGATGCAACTTCCCATGTGTTGAAATCCTCTTGCTCCAGAGGTGGTATTCAGCAGGTTCTGATCGGTTCTGGAGAACCACTAGTGGAAATTTTGAGTAGTTTGGAGAACCAGTAAATGCCACCTCTGACTGGCCCCAACCCTCATATATTCTCTGCCTCCCTAGTCCCAGCTGATTGGGAGGAAATGGGGATTTTGCAGTAAACTTCTCCTGGAGTGGGGAGAGAATGGATATTTTACAGTATCCTTCCCCTGGAGTGGGGTGGGAATCAAGATTTTATAATATGGTTCCCCTTCCATGCTCACCAAGCCATGCCACGCCCACCAAGCCACACCCACAGAACCAGTATTAATTTTTTTTTTAAATCCCACCACTGTCTTGTCCGCTTCTTCACCAGTCAGTTCTGGTCTGGCCTCCCAAACATTCCAGCTGAAGACTGTAGGCCTGATAGTGACCTAAGACAAAATTACTTTGGCTTCAAAGGTTTGCAGGAAACAAGCAGGGCATTTCAGATGTCTTTCAGGAGAAAAGCCACGATGGTTCCTAAGACTTGTTAGCAACACTTTCTTTTTTATTCTTTGTTTTTCTCCCACCTCTCTTTTTCTGCTCTTTTAAAAATCATTACTTCATTTAATAGCACATTAATGGAATACAAGATAACAGCTGAACAACTCAATACCATGAAAAGTAACACCTTCAAGGTTAAATGTCCATGACCGGGCAGTTATTGTGTGCAGAAGCAGAGAAAGGAAAAGGCTCAGCTCAGCTCCATTGTGTGTCTGGGAATAAATTGAAAACCAGTCACATTTGGGAGGGAGGAACGAGCCACAAAGCTACCCAATTTGAGATGGAATAAAATCAAAATTGCAAATGTTATTATACACACGCTGTCGGTAATGTCCCACTGCAGACTTCATTGCACAAACTGGCCAGTCCCCATAGAAAGGAATAAATAGATTCCAAATCTGACAGCAAAAACCAATCTAGCCGAGGTCCTGGGAGGGGAGAAGGGAGAGCAGGTGGGGAGGAGCACACCAGTTCCTTGAAACATTGGAGCAGTGATTTCAATGTGTTTGTTCTTCAACAACACAATTAAAAAGACCAATTTCATTGTGGAATAACTGAGCTGGAATTTATGGGAATGTTTACGACTATTCATTCTGGAATTAAAGGGGGCTTTCTTAATCTGCTCACCAGTGCAAGAATCCTTGTGTCAGAATCTCAACAGTTTTACTGATGGCCACGCTCTCTTCAGTTTTTATGTCTACTTGACCTCTCCTTTTACTGTCTCCTTCCCTTCATCACAGACCATGGTAATTTCTTCAACAATCCTCCATTAGGTAGCGCTCTATGAATTTCATTGAGTGGATTGTGCTCTCTAAAAGCTAATGCCATACCAGCGGTCTCCATTTAGCAACAGCCTTGTTCAGTGACTATTTGCAGTTACCACGGTGATGAAAAAGTAACATTACACCCAATCCTAGCATTTACAGCTTTTTCAGTGAAGCAAAAGGAAGCTGAGGTAAGATCATAAACACAGTCATGGTTTGGCTTAGCAGCCACTTTGCTTAATGTCAGAGTTGCTGATCCCAATTGTAGTCACTAAATAAGGACTACCTATATCACTTTTGTCACACTTCAACACTTCAATAATTTTGTAACAGTTGATTAGCAAGCATCTCAAAATGAGCTCTGTTCAAATGTTCTAAACTTTATATTTAAGGGGGGAAATAGAGCTACATGCATCTCTCTGGCTTTGTTTACCTCTGACCTTTGTTTACCTCTGACCTTTGTTTACCTCTGACCTTTCTAGAGGAAAAGTTGTTTGAGTGAGCATATGGCCAAGGTCTGGAATTGTAGGGAGGTTGAATGCATTTAGGATCCAATTTCAGTTCTCTTTATCCATCTCAGTGGTCCAATGTACAGGAAGTACAGCTGACAAGGATGAGTATTTGAAGCTGGTGCAACATCCATGGCCCCATTCCCTCCTAGATTGTAATAATCATTGCTAATTTTATTTACTTTTGGGTAAAATGAGGACTCAGATTGTCAATATGCTGATGATATGCTCAAAAAGTGCTGTAAAGCACTATGAAGTTGTATATAAGTCTAAGTGGTATATACCATATTTTTTTGAAGTATAAGACGCATTGGAATATAAGACAGACCAAGATTTAGAAGAGGCAAATTAAAAAAAAGTTTTTGCACTCTGCAGACCTTCCAAAAACGTTTTTTTTGCAAAAACAGCCCCTTTTTGTCAAAAAAAGGGGGGGGCATGCATAGCCTTTAGGAGAATTGTAGAGTGCTCCTGGGGGCTGGGAGGCAAAAATGAGCAAAAAATAGCCTGTTTTTTTGCAAAAATGGGCCCGTTTTTTGTCAAAAAAAGAGGGCATGCATAGCCTTTAGGAGGCTTATAGAGTGCTCCTGGGGGCTGGGAGGCAAAAATGAGCAAAAAACAGCTAATTTTTTGCTCATTTGTACCCTCTCCAGCCCCCAGGAGCACTCTGGAAGCCTCCTAACGGCTCTGCACGGCCATTTTTGCAAAGGGGGCGGGGTTTCAGGAGGCAAAAAAATGCTGTATTCAGTGTATAAGACACACCCAGATTTTCACCCTCTTTTTTGAGGGAAAATGGTGTCTCTTACACTCCGAAAAATATGGTAAGTCTAAGTGCTCCTGTTACCGTGATGTATTGCTCCTCTTTGACTGGGTGGGTTGTCAATGCTCACTTCCTTGGAGCCTTGACCTAAACCCAAGTTCCTGTTGCCTTGCACTTTGCAGCTTGCCATTCCAGGCTCATGAACGCTACCACCTCAACATTGAATTTGGTGACTCTAATGGAAGGACTCCAGTTTTAAGGAAAAGAACAGTCCCTTCCCACAGCAAGTGGTGATACATTAAAAATAGTAGCACCAATCTCGGCAAAGATGTGTGTTTTATTATTCTAAGCTGCCTGCTGATCGCTATCTGTGTTGTTCCTTGCTTGCACTGCTGTAGATCATTTTGTTTCTCCTTCTTCTCTTTTGCAGGCTTGCAGCTGTCTCGGTATATCTCCGAAGGTGCCTGCGTTTCCGTTTACCTTCACGAGTCTTTTGTTTCTTTCTTTTTTATTATTGTAATATGGCTCTTCGTTCTGACACCTGAATTCCAGACAGCCATCCCGAAGCAGGCTACATTTCATCTCGAGCTATAAAGCATCTCTGATGCTTCAGGTGATAGTGCAGTTGAGTAATCCTTTTTGCACAAGCCAGATTTCTAGATTCCAGCTGAGGAAAATAACATAAGGTAAAAAAAAAAAAAAAAAACGAAGACATCCTGAATGTTAGGGCTTGCTGGTAATCGCAGACCAACGAATACGGCTTTGTTTTTCTTTTATTATCTCTTGCTTTAACTGTAGTTTAACTGTAACTGCGTTACAGATCAGCTGACAAGAAAAAAAATACTTCTTTTGGGGTGGGTTTTTTTTTCTCATCCCCCCTTTTGTATTTGATATGAATGCTTGCTTATCTCTAATGAAAACATTAAGCTTCTTAAATGCGCTACTGTCATCCAGTCAAGTATTGCAACAAATGGATTCTAAAAGTAAGGAATGAAATTGAAAAAAATGTCTTCCCTTTTCCTCCAATAGGAAATAGAAGTAAAGGTTCCTCTTGTACATACATGCTAGTCATTCCTGACTCATGGCCACATGCCTCAAAACTACTAGGGCAAGAGGTTACCCTGTAGAATTTCCTTCCTTCCTTCCTCCCTCCCTCCCTCCCTTCCTTCCTTCCTCCCTCCCTCCCTTCCTCCCTCCCTCCCTCCCTTCCTGTTATTATCATTATTATCCCAATTTAAGGTAAAGATAAGGGTTCCCCTCGCACATATGTGCTAGTCGTTCCCAACTCTAGGGGGAGGTGCTCATCTCCGTTTCAAAGCCGAAGAGCCAGTGCTGTCTGAAGATGTCTCCATGGTTATGTGGCCGGCATGACTAAATGCTGAAGGCACACAGAATACTCTTACCTTCCCATCAAATGTGGTTCCTATTTTTCTACTTGCATTTTTACATGCTTTCGAACTACTAGGTTGGCAGGAGCTGGGACAAGTATTGGGAGCTCACTTCGTTACTCGGTGCTAGGGATTCGAACCGCTGAACTGTTGACCTTTCTGATCAACAAACTGAGCATCTTAGCCACTGAGCTACCGCATCCCATAATAGGAAGTAAAAAGACCCAATAATAGATGAGATTTCTTGTTACTCTAGTATTATGACAAGAAACTGGAGGGAGCCCTGCTAACATTTCTTCAAAGCTAATACTCCCCAAATCCCACTTACTTAAATAGCCCTTCTTGGAGCACTTCAGGTTTCTGTGATAGATTTATTTTATCTTCTAAATATCCCCAGGAGCTAAAAGCAAGACGAGTATTATTTTAAAGCACAATTTGTTCCTTTCACAGAGAAACACTGCAGATTTATTTATTTAGCTAGGACAGCCTCTCAGTATCTCAAGTAATTGCTCGTAAATTACAGCATCATTTTCAAAAAAAGAGAGAAATGAGGGCTAAAACTCAGAGGGCCTTTGGTGAGGAACTCTGAACATTTTGCAAATGTCCTTTACTTAAATTAGAGGTCTGCCAACAGCAGAGAGGGAAGTTTGCACTTCAAGACTTCAAAGGGCTTGACTGCTGCTTGCCTCTGTTTAAAAAGAAAGAGATCCTTGTGTTATTTTGTGAACTCAGTTACACATTGCTTCACAAAGAACAGTGGCATGGACCCTAATTTGGCCTTCAATAATGCTGGGTGTTCAAAAAAGCTTTGGCCAAGTGGGCCAGGGTTTTCAGCAAGGCCCACCCTTGATGATATTGAATTATATATATATAGTTGC
Organism: Natrix helvetica; assembly: GCF_964273705.1. Lineage (NCBI taxonomy): Eukaryota > Metazoa > Chordata > Lepidosauria > Squamata > Natricidae > Natrix > Natrix helvetica. The sequence goes on from NC_138552.1 coordinate 148,107,459, forward strand.
CCTTTTATATTTGTGTTGTATTTGTGCTGATGAATAAATAAAGGGAGAGTAATATAGATCTATTTCAGAGCTAAATAGCTTGAAATAGATCTATACTAGTCTCCCTTTATTTATTTATAAGCACAGATACAACGTATGTATGTATGTATGTATGTATGTATGTATGTATGTATGTATGTATGTTTATTCTGCTGCCCAGTTCCCAGTGACTCTGGGCAGTTGCAGCAAGGACTAGTTTATACATTAATGTTCATGGTCTTTTTTTTAAAGCAAGCATTCTGTTTTATTATATGTATATCAGTATTATTAAGACCAGGAGCATGGCAGCGCACAATTCTGTTTTTGCAAGGACAATAACTATACCCCCAGGCACATGCAGGATGCCTTCCTCTTTTCCCTGAGCAAATATACTTTATTCTATCCTTTGTCCATTAAATGAAGAAGGAAATATTACACCAGGTGCTAAATCCAAAATCTAGCGTTGGGTTAGCCTGGAAAAGAAATTAAGGAATAGTGTTTTTTTTAAAAAAAAAACAGAATTTTATTGGTTTTTTAAAGAAAATAATCAGGGAAAGGGATAGTGGGTGAGGTTACAAATTTTGACAGTTACATTATGTAGGAGATGGCCCTCCCCCCCCATTCTCATAACTTTCATTTATTAATACATTAAGTTGTTACTACTTAGTGATATTTTGTCAGCATATAAACTTTTATCTTCAAACAATTTCAATCATTTTATATCCAACAGATTTTCTAGTTCATTTTTGTGATCTGAGTTTTCTCGATGTTGCTTCTTCTCCCCCCTCCAGCAGAGCTCCGGCACCTCCCGTGTCCTGTATATCCGGTGTAATGTCATCAGGTTTATCTAGGAGGATTTTGTTTTTTCCATGAAGGCCTCCGCCTCCATAGTTGTATTAATTCTAACTCTCGTGTCCTCCCAGAAAATTAGCATACCTTCTGGCATGAGCCATCTGAACCACACCCCTTTCTGGTATAATTTCTTCGCTAGAAGCGAATATTTTTTTCTTTTATCTCTAACTTTCTTAGGGATTTGTTTCAGGATGGCTATTTCTCTATCCTTGTATTTTAATGCTTGTCCCCTTTGTGCACTCATCTCTTGTAGTCTTTCTAAGAAATTTAATATGAACCTCCCTTGGAACATTGTGTGTTCTGGCGTATGCTGAGTTTACTCTATAGACCAGGTCCATGTCCCACCCCATCTGTTGTCTGTCTTTTTAAATATATTCAGCCAATAAATTTGTCATAATATCCCTCAGGTCTTCATCATCAGCCTCAATTACATTTTGAAATCTAAGAAAAAAAGACATTCTTTCAAATTCCATTTTTATCTGCTGGTTCTCAAGTTCTTGGTTTCCTCTCTGGACCCCCTTCACCTCCCCCCTCATCTCAGCCGTCCCCTCCTCCAAAAGTTCCAGTCTCTGTGAATTTTGATTCATTCAATCTTGATTCTCTCTGAGCTGCTCATTCATTTCCTTCAGTTGATTTTTTAAGTCCTCCTGCCCCTTTAAGAGTTGTTGAAACATCTGTTGAAAGTCCACCTCAGGGGGCTTAGGCTGGAACAAAGCTTTTAGCATCTGTTGTCCACTGGGGCTGGACGTTGATGATGCTGGGGCGGAGCCAGCAAAACCCATTTTCCCCGGTGGTGGTCTTTTAGGTGGCATTGTAATGAGCAAAGCTCAGAGATAACTGTTTCAATGCAGAGAAAAAACAATTGGAAAGGTGGATAGCCAAGAGAGATCGCGAGGCAGGGAGTCCAGACAAATGAAGACCTTTTAGTTCCAGGCAATAAAACAATAAAATCCTTTGTTCCAAGTCCAGGGTAGAGTGTAAAGAGATATATCTGAGTGTCACGGAGACAAAAACAAGATGCCAGCAGTTTCTGTGGGTGGAGTCAAATTTCAAAGTACATAAAGACAACGGAAGTGTGCCATCTTGCCCTGCCAGCTCCGGGATCAGAAGACAACAAGACAAAAGTTTTCAAAGTTTTCAGAAAGAAACAGATCATCACCTCATTTCCACAATTGCAGTAGAATAAATCTGCTGTTTGTTATGAGTGTGACTTCATTCCAAGGCTACCCCCCTCCTCCTTCTCTGGGGGCAGAGAGCAAAACAGTTTAAAGCCGCTTGTCCAAGGGGGGGGGAAATCCCCCTCCCTCCAGCCGCGCTTCCCAGGGGCAAGTTGAAAGTTTTTTTTCTAGGAAGCTGACAGTCCTTTTGTTTTTCTTTCAATCATAAAAGGGAATGGGAGAGATCCCCATCTCACCACATTGCAAGTGCGTCCTTCAAATCTTCATTTTCGTCCAGCTGCCTCCACACAAAGACGCAAAGCGCCTCCCCGTTTGCCTCCTGATGCCTAGGGCGATGTGGGGAGCCCCCCGGCCGCCGCCGACACAGGGGATCCCCCGCTACACCACCCCCTCTTCAGGAGCCCCTCCAAGGCTTCCTGTGCCCCCCCCGATCAAAGGGGAGCCCACCAGGAGCGCGGGGTTGAGCAAAGCATGCCCATCGCCATCCGCAGCCGGAACCGGAAGTCAAGGAATAGTGTTTTTATGAGCACATTCTCAGTTGTGGGGTCTTCATTTAGAACTGACTTTATAGGACACACAATTCATTCCCCTCTTGTGTCCTGCTCTCCACCCCCCCACCCCAATTCCCATAGCTTTTCTTCATTCCAGCAGTCTCAATGAAATAGATGGAGTTAGGTTTTGTTGCACACTTCACATTAAAATAATAATAATAATAATAATAATAATAATAATAATAATAATAATAATAATAATAATAATAATATACTGGTTTTAAATCTATTGAAGGTGGCTCAGTGGCTATGATGCTGAGCATGTCAATCAGAAAGGTTGGCAGTTTGAATCCCTAGCGCTGCGTAATAGAGTGAGCTCCCATTACTTGTCCCAGCTTCTGCCAACCTAGCAGTCGAAAGCACATAAAAATGTAAGTAGAAAAATAGGAACCACCTTTGGTGGGAAGGTAACAGAATTCTGCGCACCTCTGGCATTTAGTCATGTCGGCTTCATGACCACAGAGACTTCTTTGGACAGCACTGGCTCTTCGGCTTTGAAATGGAGATGAGCACTGCCACCTAAAGTCAGGAATGACTAGCACATACTGTATGTGTGAGGGGAGCCTTTACCTTTAAATCTATTGAAAATAACCATGAGACACTATCAGCCTGTGTTTTGCTCTGAAGTGTTATATGAAAGTTAAAGGTCATGTCTGAGGGTGATGGGCTCCTATGGCCTCTACTGAGGGGAGCAAATAAATTCAAAATGGCCGCCACAGTTTTTATGATCAAAGTTCTGCCTTTGATGTTGGTGCATGTGCAAAAAGGGACAGGACTTCAATCAATTGTATGGCTGTGATTTCCATCTTGTCTTGATGAATACTATGTCAAAAATCTTAGACTTGAAACTGTCACTTCATATACCTCATTCTCCTATTAACTATTGTGATTTTAAAAAAAACCAAACAAATACCATTCTGATGAATATGATATACTATTATTTTTAGATATGATAACTGACAGTGTGTACTTTCTCAGATTTTTGATACAGGAAATGAAGTTTCAGGGTATGAAACACAGAATTTAAATTACATGTATTTGTAAACTCCAATACTTTGGCCACCTAATGAGAATGAAGGACTAACTGGAGAAGAGCCTGTTGCTGAGAAAGATTGAAGGCAAAAGAAGAAGGGGACAACAGAGAATGAGGTGGCTGGATGGAGTCACCGAAGCAGTAGGCGTCAGCTTAAATAGACTCCAAAGGATGGTAGAGGACAGGAAGGCCTGGAGGAATGTTGTCCATGGGGTTGCAATGGGTGGAACACAACTTCGCAACTAACAACAACAACAAATTTGTATCTTTGTTACAGGCTGCTTATTACGTATCAGATGAAGATGGATTGCACCAATGGTGGCCTAAAGGAGTTAAAATCTTCCTGTCTTGCTAAGATATGTGTTTGCTTCCTTTGCACTTCTGTTTGTAAAGCTAAATTAGGCAGATCAATTAAATTGATAAAAGAAATTAAACTAATTAAAGCAAATAATAAAAAAGGAACTTAAGCAAGCAAAAAGTAAATCAAATGAAGCTTAATTAAAGTATTACAAATCAGAAGTTAATTTCTCAAAGGATAAAAAGCAATATTATTATATGAATATCGGTGAAGAGATCAGAACTTTTCGATGGTATCACTGAGTCGCAAAAGGCATGGTTAAAGCTAACTGTTTGTGGATTTCGTGTTTGTCCCACAAAAACAAATACGACCATTTCCAGCAACACTGACTGGGCAAGCCACTAGTATATCAAAATAAGAGCAAACCCCACTCCTTACTAGCATTGATGATGTCACCTAGTTTGGGTAATGAAATATCTTCAAGAAAACAACCATGCTCAGAGACCACCAAGCATCCCTCAAAATAAGGTCTTCCTCGTTGCCTTTTTTCTCTTGATTTTAAAAACTAAGAGATGAACCGGTGACCTTCCAAATGTTGTTGATCTACACTTTGAGTGGTTTGTCACTGTCAATCATTAAATTCCTGAGAGTTGTTCAGCAGCAGCTGGAGAGGTAACCACAGATTCCTCATTCCTGATTTTGAGTTGTAAATCTCCAAGTTGATATCATTGAATAAAGGGATTTTTCATCAACATTTAAAATGAGATATACATATTTCTTTAACCATTTGTGAACTTTGGATGAAATATAAATGTAATATCCATAGAGCTATGAAGTTAGTTAAGAGTATTACTACTCATGAATGTTTGAAGAAGCCAGGAACAGAAATTGGGTGAGGACCATACTGATTGCCAGTGGGTTAAAGATGTGCTTTCTGAATCTTCCTTCTTAGCCCCTGGAACAATTTTGTGGAAAAATACATGTGAAACTTTGGTGGTTTTTTGTTGAACATGATGCTACTGTTTGAACACCTCTGATCTGTGATCCCTATCACATTCTATCAGAAAACATAAGGCAAACATTTCTTATGAAAGATATAACATTTATGAAAAGCAACAATGATATTTTGACAGTCCATGGTGTTAGCTCCCCAATTGGATTTTAAAAACCAAAAGTACTCAGAAGGTGAGAGGGCTATATAGGAAAGCAATGATATTGCCTGAAATTAATTTAAAAATTGAATTAATTAAGGATAACATTCCAAACTAATCAGCTAGAAAGCAAATAATCTTTTCAAAGGGAGCATAGAGATGAAATTGTTTGATGAGAGAGGGATTGGGATCTATCAGTGAAATTATGTACACTTCCAACTCAACCTGAACATGCTGAATTAGTTCAAATTTCATCCCATTCCATTAAATATCAGTTCTTATTGTTTAAATCAACGCTGATTTCTACATCTTTGCACAGAATAAAATCTTTGTTCAATTAAATGTACTCTTAGTGATTAAGATGCTGGGCTTGTCCACTGGTAGGTTGGTTGTTCAAAACCCAAGTATGATGGGATGAGTTCCTGCCCCAGCTCCTGCCCACCTAGTAGTTCGAAAGCATGCAAATGCAAGTACATAAATAGGTACCACTTTGGGGGGAGGGGGGGAGGTAACAGCTTTCTGTGTGCCTCAAGTGTATAATCATGCCAGCCACATGACAACAGAAGAATCTTTGGGAAGTCACTGACTCCCTCAACTAAAAAACAGAGATGAACCCCACCCACTGGTGGTGGACATGACTGGTCAGGGGAAACCTTTACCTTTTTAGGCACTCATACCATGCAATTTAAAGGTTTTGAAGCAGCTATATTGCATTGGAAATTCAACCCATCTCCAATGGTTGGAATATATGCTAACAGAAAAAATGTACAAACTTAAAAAACCCCACGCTTCAGTTTGAAAGCCTCCCATCAGTCATACTTTTCTTATCTGCTGGAACACTGTCAAGTTTCTGTTTGAAGGGTGGGGAGAGATTTTTCACTCAAGGAATTTGCTATTCAATATCCATTTTAAGATTTAAGCAAACAGATGCTGAAGACTAAAGTCAAATTTCACCCTGATAGCAATTTTGGATTGACAATTATAGCTAAATATTAGACAGGAAGGCAGAAGAAGCCTCGTCAATCTTACTAAACTATTCCAGGTCCACTGAGCTCTCAGCTAATGAGCCAACTGGTTCAAAGCTTTATAATCATACTTGAACGTGTCTATTCTCTCAGCAGGCTCAGCAATTACTTTGGATAGGCTGAGTTGCTATGCTATCATTCCTCCTTGACTTGCGGGAGAAAAAAAAACCTCACATATCTGGCTGCCTAAAGCACAGGTCTCCAGCTAAATGCTTACACACATTTTGGGGGTGATGGTGGTGAAAAATGTTTGTTTTGCATCTCATCTTAGAACTCTTAACCACCTGCAAGAAGTATTATTGTTTTAATTATAGCAATCATCAATTACAATAATTATTAATCTATAAGATATTTATTCATTGGTTCATTCATTGCTTTTGTTCAGAGGTGTAAATCTGGAGAGACAAGAAGATTGGGAGCAGGATTCAAAGTAACATTAGGAAGCTTCAGTTAGGGACAGGCCCATGAAAGTGGCCTTCCTATGGCCTCAGAGTTACGCAGTGCTAGACAGAGGTGTATTCGGCCAGTTCTGACAGGTTCTGGAGAATCGGTAGCGGAAATTGTGAGTACTTCGGAGAGTACTTAGGCTGGCAAATAGGCTGGCTCAGCCTCTGCTGCCTCCCGGCTGATCTTCTTTTGTTGCCCTGAACAGGAGAACAGAGCTGGAAAGCAGGTTAGTGGGATGGGGAAGGAATGGGGATTTTGCAGTATCCTTCCCCTGCCATGCCCACAAAGCCATGCCACATCCACAAAGCCATGCCCGCAGAACTGGTAGTAGAAAATTTGAATCCCACCGCTGCTGCTAGATATCCTGCCTTACATTGTTCCTTATTATGAGACCCTCAGGCAATTGCTCAAAATATGATATATGTAAACTTGACAATTTGATTTTATGAGCCATTTCCCATGAGTCATGTATATAGGAGGGTGTTTAAAGAATATGATAGCTGTTTCTGTGCCTCTGCAAAAATAGCAGCCAGGTCCAATACAAGTGATGTTCCAGGTAAAGTTCCTTAAGTATTCCTGACTGGAATAGTTTCTTGCTTCAAAAAGTAAAAGAAGTTTAGCTGATTATAATGTATATCTTGCATACAATTAGGTGGGTGGGGCAAAGAATAGACAAAAATAGATTTGATTAAAATGTAATCAATTAATAGCAATAGCACTTAGACTTATATACCACTTCATAGTGCTTTACAGCCCTCTCTAAGTGGTTCACAGAGTCAGCCTATTGCCCCCAACAATCTGGGGTCTCATTTTACCCATCTCGGAAGGATAGAAGGCTGAGTCAACCTTGATCCAGTGAGATTTGAACTGCAGTTAGCAGTCAGCTGAAGTAGCCTGCAGTACTGCACTCTAACCACTGTGCCACTTCGGCTCTAAATAAACGCCCCCCACCCTTTAGGGCATCAGGGACCTGTTCCGTGGACAGAAACTCTTTCACGGACCAAAGGAGACATGGTTTCGTGTGCAGTCTGCATCTCCTAGATGGGGCTTCACTTGTTTGCGCAGTTTCTAGCATGCCACGGACGGATGCTGATCCATGGGCTGGGGGTTGGGGACCCCTGGATTAAATTCAGAACATTGGATTAATTAATCTCTAGTTAGCAAAGTTTTGGAGGATTTTCAACGTTTGCATCCAAAGCTTGAATGGTAAATTTATATTGTTCTAAATTTGCTGTTGGATGCCAGGAGAAAAACCCATTCTCCCAGAGAGATACCTTCTGCCAAAATGGCCATGTTCCTGTAGAAGGTAAGTATCTGCAAGATGGAGATTTTCCTTACACACAGCACCCATTAGTACTGGGAGTGCATTTTAGGAAACAGCAAGGACTACTTTTTTGGACATTAGAACAAACACTCCATTAACCAATATTGTGATACTGTAAGGATACTTTAGAGTTCATAATTTGGAGATCACAACAAGGTTGAGTTTGCTCTGATATGGTTTTTGATACAATAGCATCTGTCTGACATTCATGGAGAAATACCAGAAAATGATTTTCTGATTAAGTGGGCCCACTCACAATAGGTTCATTGGCTTCGCTTATATTATTGCCAACAGGATTATATATATAGGAGAGGGGATCAGTAATATCTGGAGAATTACAACTGCCTACAATTTATATTCAATAGTGATGTTCTGAAGATTTTCAGAAATTATAAGTTCTGAAATATATTGTCCATTTTACTGCTATAAGATTTTTTTAAAAAAATATTTTTTTATTTTTGGTTAAACAGACAAATGCAACACACACAAAAACATCTTTCGTTATATATTGTAGAAGTGTGTTGATTGGTTACAAATAACTTTCGTGCATCTCTTCCACAGTCATTACTTATAGTTCATATCACATTGTATATTTTAAATCAAAAATCTTTATATATCTTACTATCAACATCTCACAATTCTCATTTGACTATAATTGTTTTAACATCCTTTTGCATGAAATAATCCAAAATTAAAAACACAACCACATAATGACATTTCATTAATTATTTCTAATATCATCCAATAACATTACACCTTTATAACATGTTGTAAGAATTAATTATGATTGATAACAACATTTCTAATCCTCTTTTCCACGTCGCTGTTTACTATACTTAATATATATATATATATATATATATATATATATATATATATATATATATATATATATATATATATATATATATATATATATATATATATATATATATATATATATATATATATATATATATATATATATATATATATATTGTATTTGTACTGATAAATAAATAAAGGGAAACTAGTATAGATCTATTTCGAGCTAATTAGCTCTCATCAGCTAGCCATACCCTTACTGGGATTTGAACCTGTGCTGTTATATATCTCAGGCGAGCCTTAGCCACTAAGCCACAGGATCGCCTCCTTATCAGTTGAGCCAGGGAAATAAGTATATATTTGTGTTACAACCCCTGGTATGACTAAATATGGGAGGAAGGTCACTACTCCCTCTTTCTGTCCTTCGGCTTCATCACAGAAGACCATGCAGGCAGAAAACCATATTCTTATTTTTAATGTTGCCTTTTTTTTATATTTGTGTTGTATTTGTACTGATAAATAAATAAAGGGAGACTAGTATAGATCTATTTCGAGCTAATTAGCTCTCATCAGCTAGCCATACCCTTACTGGGATTTGAACCTGTGCTGTTATATATCTCAGGCAGGAGCCTTAGCCACTAAGCCACAGGATCGCCTCCTTATCAGTTGAGCCAGGGAAATAAGTATATATTTGTGTTACAACCCCTGGTATGACTAAATATGGGAGGAAGGTCACTACTCCCTCTTTCTGTCCTTCGGCTTCATCACAGAAGACCATGCAGGCAGAAAACCATATTCTTATTTTTAATTTTAAATACAACACAAATATAAAAAAAGGCAACATTAAAAATAAGAATATGGTTTTCTGCCTGCATGGTCTTCTGTGATGAAGCCGAAGGACAGAAAGAGGGAGTAGTGACCTTCCTCCCATATTTAGTCATACCAGGGGTTGTAACACAAATATATACTTATTTCCCTGGCTCAACTGATAAGGAAGTGAGCCCGTGGCTTAGTGGCTAACACTCCTGCCTAAGATATATACAGCCCGGGTTCAAATCCCAGTAAGGGTATGGCTAGCTGATGAGAGCTAATTAGCTCGAAATAGATCTATACTAGTCTCCCTTTATTTATTTATCAGTACAAATACAACACAAATATAAAAAAGGCAACATTAAAAATAAAAATATGGTTTTCTGCCTGCATGGTCTTCTGTGATGAAGCCGAAGGACAGAAAGAGGGAGTAGTGACCTTCCTCCCATATTTAGTCATACCAGGGGTTGTAACACAAATATATATATATATATATATATATATATATATATATATATATATATATATATATATATATATATATATATATATATATATATATATATATATATATATATATATATATATATATATATATATATATATATATATATATATATATATATATATATATATATATATATATATATATATATATATATATATATATATATATATATATTATATATATAGTGTCTTTGGTTGTTCGGGTTTTCTCCCGCGTAGAATTGGAAGTATCTTCATGACGTTTCGATGAAGTCTCATTCATCATCTTCAGGCTGCTGCTTCCGGCTTGGTGCTTCCGGCTTGGTGCTTCCAGGAGCATATATTGTTAAGTATATCCCTTGTCATTTCATTGTTATTATTATAATTGTTATTTATTAATAGAAATTCATTCACTAATTATATCAAGTTTTCTCTCTTCAAACCAACACATGTGTGTACCTTGTTATCATTATCAATTAACATATCACTCTAAAGATTACTAAATTACTAATCACTAATCATATTGTAGAAGTGTGTTAATTGGTTACAAATAACTTTCATGCATCTCTTCCACAGTCATTACTTATAATTCAAATCACATTATATATTTTAAATCAAAAATCTTTATATATCTTACTATCAACATACCACGCTTCTCATTTGACTGTGATTGTTTTAACATCCTTTTGAACGAAATAGTCCAAAATTAAAAACACAACCACATAGCAGCATTTCATTAATTATTTCTAATATCCTCCAATAACATTACCCCTTTAGAGCATGTTCTAAGTAAAAAATAATTATGTTTGATAACAGGGTTTCTAATCCTCCTTTCCAAATTGCTGTTTACAATTTATATCCCAATTCCTTTTATTAAACCAGTACATATATATATATATATATATATATATATATATATATATATATATATATATATATATATATATATATATATATATATATATATATATATATATATATATATATATATATATATATATATATATATATATATATATATATATATATATATATATTGTTAACTAAATCTCTTGTCATGTCATTGTTATTGTTATAGTTATTATTTATTAACAGAAATTCATTTGCTAATTATATCAAATTTCCTCTTATCAAACCAACGCATGTGTGTACTTTATTATCCTTATCAATTATTTATTTAACATAGTACTCTAGAAATTACTAAATTACTAATCACTAATTACTAAAATTAACTATTTTTTTATTATCAACTTTCATATATCAGCCTGTATCCTTCCAGTAATAATAGTCTCATTTCTTTTGTCATTTTTGGAATTGATCTATTTATTTCCTTAATAAATTTTTGTGGATTTCTCTCTGCAGCTTGTTGCTTGTAGCATCACTTAAGTAATCTCGATGCCCTCCATCAGTTATTTTAATCAGGTTATTTTGGGTTGTCAATCTTGCTTCTGAGAGATTCTCTCTCCTTAAATCCAATGTTTTTCCTCTTTCTTCTTCTTCCATGCCTTGAAATCCGGGGTATAGTTCCTGTCAATCTAATTCCCTTTTCCATACTCCCCCTTTCCCACTTTCAACCATGTTCACGCCACTGGTAAGGTAATCAGTTGTCTTGTCTTTATAATCATTTTCCCCATCATTTTTTGCTGTTATAAACTCTATTTTTTCCATCTTCTTCTCAATTCTCTCTGTTATTTCTAACAAATTTTGAATTTGAATTTTGATACTGTCACTCTGGTTTTCAAGGCTTCTTATATTAAAGTAGCTTAAACGCAAGTTCATTTATGATCTTCAAAAAAGAAGGTTCTGTTTCTTTTTCTCTCCCACTGCCAGTAACTCTCTCAAAGTGCACCTGCAAAAACAATTCGTGCCCTTGCTTCTTATTACTTTCTATAAACAAGTTGCAGAGCCTCAAGATACAAAGTCAGTGAGATCAAAACGGAAAACGGAAAGTGCATTGTTTCAAAAACTCAAGCCTCCAGCCTCCAAGTGGCAGTATTGCTTCCCACTCTCTAATGTTATTTCAAACTTAAAAGAAACAGAGTTCTTAAATGGAATTAATAGCAAGAAATAAAAGTCCTTGTTGAAATAAAGAAGAATACTTTAATCCATAGATTAACAAATAAAAATAAAAAATAGAAGAAGAAAAACTGATCCGTTCTCTTTAAAAAGAAAAAAAAGTTGTGAGCACTTCAATCCACAAAGTAGAATTACAAAGAAAAAGAAACACACTATCCAAAGCAATCCAATATAGGTTAATTTTGTCACTTGTTTTCTTCTGCTTTTGGATTTAATTTAACTTAAAAAAAATTGGGCAGTCTTTTCCAAAACAGTAAAGTTTCCTCACCAGATGGACACGCTTTCTCTTTTCGCTTCCCTTCCATTCTGGAGCTGTCCCAACTTTATCAGCCTGGGGCTGGACTTTTTGTCGCCAGCTTGAAGAACTTCTCTTGGATCGATCAGGGACTTTGCGGTGTCCCTGAGATCAGCAAGACATATTCTTCTTGTTCACCATCTCTACAGGACAGTTTAGGTCCAATTGGACCATCCAGCAGCCAAAGTATCGGCAGCGGTCTCGGGGCATCGAGACTGCACGTCCGTATCATTGCGACGTTGGCTCCTCCTTCACTGCTATAAGATATTGATCTACCTAAATTATTGAAATTTTGCAGAAAGTGTAAATCCTGAAATATATTGTCTATCTTATTACTCTAAGATAAATGGATGAGCTTGGGGAGATGTTAATGAAACCCTTCATTAATGAGAGCAACTAAAGAGACAGTTGGTTTAAAATACTGAATTTACTTTGAGTTTTCTATAGATCAGGAAAAAGAAAGCAAATCTATCTCATTTATTCCTATGAAAGTGTTATGGTCAGGTTTATCTAGCAATGGTAAAAGTTATTAAACACACACTGGTATCAGTCATTCCATATGTAGTGTGCACCTTATTTCTAGACTTACATTATTTTGCTCTGCACATCAGATTATTAAAGAAAGTGAATCAGTTGAAGACTCTCTTACAGTTCTTTGGGAACACCAAAAGCTTGCATCTTTATGCTCTTTATGCTGTTAAATAATACTTTATCATCTTTTCGACAATACTTTTAATTGGACCCATGTTTATAAGAAGCTGATCTGCTCAATCAGCCCCATTATAATAATTTGTATTTTTAAATATCTTTATTTATCAATAGGTTTTATTGTTTTTTCAGTTTAATATATTCAGGGACGTTGGTATGAAACATGTTAAAGCTATGGGAGCAATGAATTTCATTTTTCCCTGTAATGTAATTTCTACATAAATGCACTTAAGACTTTTATTGTAACATTTATAATCAGTACTATTTTTTCAGGTAAATGTAATAAAATATACAAAACATATTAAGACATGTGATGTATTTGTGTACATCCTTTCCTTCCTCGGCTTAATCAAATCCCTATTATAGTCATAGACCAATATGAGGAGGGCCAGGTGCAGCTTCCTAGACTAGTCTCTCCTTGCTGTCTTCTCTTCCTTTCTTTCTTTATCTCAGAGTCAACAGAATCCTTCCTCAAACACTTTCCAAACCCTCAGAACAAGCCTCAAAATTGCCCCAATACAGCAGTTGCAAGAATTCAAGATGAGCTAATCATAACTTACCACCATTCTCCCCAACTGTCCAACAAGGAAATACTGAGGTTGATCTCCACTCTAGTTTGCCAATGTGACTCTATGATAGTAAAAGAGTAGATGTGTTGCATCAGCTCATTCCCTGCTAACTCATTTTCATAAGCAGAGTTTATGATACAGCTTTTATCCTATCTTCCACTGAAAACAATACAGTTGGACATTAGCAACAGCAATAGCACTTAGACTTGTATACCACTTCACAGTGTTTTACAGTCCTCTCTAAGTGGTTTATAGAGTCAACATATTGCCCCCAACAATCTGGATCCTCATCTTACTGACCTTGGAAGGATGGAAGCATGAGTCAACCTTGAGCTGGTCAGAATCGAACTGCTGGCAGTGAGCAGTGAGTTAGCTTGCAATACTGCATTTAACCACGGCTCCACCACATCTCTTAGCTTATGTAGCTTACAATTATGTAGATATAACTGAGTGTTTGGAGGATCAAATCTGATTTTTTATCCAATATTTCCAAAGTCACTGATGCAATTCATCCCTATCCCCAGCATTCTCCTTTTCAGATCTTATATGGTACTTTCTGTCACATGTAGAAACACCACCACTGATAGCTTTCAGATGCACTTCATTTGCAGCAAGAGAGGTGCTTAGTGTTGTTAGAAGCATGGCATTTCTACTTTAACCCTCTTTGTCAAAGAGTGTATCTAAAGCAGTGGTGTCTTGGAGCTGGCTAAATTTTCCTAATTTTGTGAGCTAGTTTATAGCAGAGATGAACCTTTTGAATCTGTTGCACCATGGTTAGCAGCACAGTAATGGCAATGAAGCCAGCAGAGACATTTCTTAAACATTTAGCAACACACCACTAATTAGATCAGAATTTCTCAACCTTGACAACTTTTCAGATGCGTGGACCTCAACTCCCAGAACTCCCCAGCCAGCTGTTGTACAATTCCATCAAATGCAGAGTTAACCCTCTTGAGATTGGAAAGAAATTGATGCATCTCTGGATTGTCTTAAAGATTTCAAGTGAACAGCCAGTGAGCCAATTGCATAACAGTCATTTATTTAAAAAAAAACCCAAATACTGTGAATGTTAATAATACTTTTACTGAAGGACATTTTAATTTAGTTTTAGTTCATCATAGGTTTATTCCACTGCAGTTTGATTGACTTTAAAGCGGCTATCACAGGCTAAGTGCTATGTGGTGTACAGCTCATTTCTTCAATAGAATAACTCACTGTTTTAACCACAAAGTGAAGTATTTGCACTGGGACTATAAGATTGTGGAATAGCCATTAAAACCTGGAATCTCATCGCAAACAGAGGAACATAAATTACAGTACCTGTTAGCTTAAAATGTGATTATGGTTATTACTATTTAATCAATCAGGGATTTATTGCTTCTCTCACATTCTATTCCATACACAGGCACACAGACATACTTGGAAATCAAGAGACAAGATTAAGTAACAAAATTTGACATGCCTTTTTAGCATTTGCTTTCGCAGAATTGAATGAATTTTTGATTATGAGTAGGTCTAATGCATGTTTTTTTCTTTTAATGACCTTTTAACCCCTTACATCGGGTTGAAGTCAGGGCAA
This sequence comes from Natrix helvetica, assembly GCF_964273705.1. NCBI lineage: Eukaryota > Metazoa > Chordata > Lepidosauria > Squamata > Natricidae > Natrix > Natrix helvetica. Next base: position 148,122,663 of record NC_138552.1, read on the forward strand.
TGGATTGGAGGCAGTGGTGGGATTCATTTTTTTTTACTACCGGTTCTGTGGGCGTGGCATGGCTTGGTGGACATGGCTTGGTGGGCATGGCAGGGGAAGGATATTGTAAAATCTCCATTCCCTCCCCACTCCAGGGGAAGGTTACTGAAAAATCCCCATTTCCTCCCAATCAGCTGGGACTTGGGAGACAGAGAATAGATGGGGGCAGGGCCAGTCAGAGGTGGCATTTACTGGTTCTCCAAACTACTCAAAATTTCCGCTACCGGTTCTTCAGAACTGGTTAGAACCTGCTGAATACCACCTCTGATTGGAGGTGAGTGTTTTCTGGCCAGATATCTTTCCTGATGGCTATATGAAGTTCATAGCAGATATTTTATCTTTGTGCCCAAAGAGAGAAATACCGTATCTGCTGCTACCTAGGATCAAACTCACAGCCTCCTGATTGTGAGGTGAGAGCTCCACCTCTAGGCCATCACTCTGCTCTGAGTAGGTCTAATGCATAAGAGCAGAATTTTTGTAGAGGTAATCATCTTAGGTAACCTCCACTGTCCATGAGAGTGAACATGCAGGAAGGTCCTTAGAACCAATAGTAGCTAGCATCACACCCAGAAGATGCTTTCATTCAATTTTGATGGTAACTCCATTTTCTATGCATCTTCCAATGAAGAATTTTGCAAAGTAATATTTTGAAAGAGCTATTTGGGTGAGTGATGAAAACTGCTTCTACCTGCCACCTAGATTCATGTCTTAATAAAGAGAGAGAAAATGCCCTTTCAAAATCCTGTAGCAAGTTTGAGTAAACAATTCCTCTGAAGTTGCTCCACAGGAGTGAAAAATTCTTCAACCGTTTCACAAGAGCAGATCTCTCCTTTAACAGAAACTGTTTATTTATCCATTGATCAAGCGTTCAGACACTAAAATAAGCATCGTTTTTGCCTGGGCACCCAGGGTTGAGATGTAAATCTGTGTATCATCCACTTATTGGTTATTATGACCTCATGTCAGTGGGGTCTTATGGAGTTGTTAAATAGGGAATTTTGATTTCTCCTATGAATGCTAACTTGAACTGACCTTGGAAAAAGAATGGGGGAGGGGGGCAAACAATCCACTTTCCCCAGTGTTGTGTGGAATTGCAGCCCTACCACATTTTCTATCACTTCTGAACAAAGAAGCAGCAGTGCTGAAAAAAAAACTCTTCACAGTTTGTATTTCCTCATGCTCTCCTCCCTTGATCACAGTAGACTTCAGATTGCTGAATAAATGTTTGCACAACGAAAGGTAGGCTATTGCACGTCCCATTCTCTAGCTACCTCATAACAAAATTAATTTACCTGTGAGACTTTTTTCTCTCCTTTGAAAAAATGTCTAAGGATAGAAATAAGAGAAGGGAGAATATTAGTGCATATATTTTATAATAATAAAAGTAATCAGAGTTAGACATAATTAGGAAAATTTTGGCATGTACGGAAGCAGATAAGCTCACCCTCGAATTAAAAAATACAGGGGAATTGGAATACTATGAAGTTTGGAATAGATTTTATTATTGGTATAAGACAAGGTGTCAAGACTGGAACAAATTGTAAATAACGTGATTGGATAGAAGGATAGATAATGTATTAAGTAGGCTAATAGTTATTGGATGAGATTATTTATATATAATGTGATTGTATGGTCATTATGACTTCGCTGTGCTGCACTGTTTTAAATGTAAAAACAATAAAAATATATTTTAAAAAAGTAATAAGATATAACATGGAATAATTAAATAAGGATGGACTATAACCTAATATAAATGTGTATTATTATTAGAAATACATAAGTTGACTGAGTGTAATAATTATGATTAGTTTTATTTGTAATAGAATGTATGGCACTCAAGTGCCACACTGTTCATGCATTGATTTGATATATTTTTTAAAAAACAAATAAATAAAATTTAAAAAAAGAAAAAAAGAGTGTCTAAGGCAAATTCTTGTTAAACTGAATGAGAATTATAGAAAAAAATTAGGAATATTTTTCTGCCTGGTCCTAGGCTTTAATAACAATAATATTATAATTGTGAAATGCATAAGATGACTGGTTTTCCTTAACACACATTTCTTTATCCTTCTTTATATATGTACATGGAACTTGGACAGCAATTTTCATGTGCCCGGATATTCTTATGGATTTAAGTGAGGCTTCAGTGGTACAGAATTTTGAGAATTGGACCTTAGTTTAGAAGATTGGAGTTGAGGCCTGCACACTGAAGCAAGGAGAGAGGACAGTGGGAGCCCAAATCTTACATGACATCATTGAAGTATTCACTTTGTTGGGTAGAATTGAGAATTCTTGTTCTGAACCAGAAGCCACAAGGCAAAAATTGGGATTAAAGGTTACAACTTTTTAAACTCAACAACAACCTTATGCAATGAGTCAAAAGCTTAGCTTAATTGCTGCCCTGCTGGCACCCCTGACTTGCAGGGATTTTTTTGGGGGTGGTTTGGGGGATAGCCAGGGCTGGATTTTCCTATAGGCTAACTAGGCTTCAGCCTAGGGCCTCAAGATCAAGAGGGGCCTTTTATTTTTATTTATTATCCGTGCCACATTTTTTATAAAGGTTAGTACCAATTACAACATGTTTCATTTAATATATTGATATATATCACAGTAATGATGTATTTTATTATCTCTCATGTAATTTACAAACTTAAAAATGGGAGGTGAAAGGGCCCCATAAGTGGAATAGCCTAGGGCCTCTTTTTATCTAAACCCGGCCCTCGGGATAGCACTTGTTGCTTCTGATATTTAATCCCTACTACTATGAATTGTTTGTTAGTAGCTGCTTTTAATTTGAAATTTAATTGGGTTTTATAGTATTTATTCTATTGCGCTTTGGTTATGTAGAGTGGCATGAATTAAAATGTGGATGCCACCTGGAGCATTATAAATTGAAAGATGTGGTTGATGTGGCCTTAGATTTTTTAAAAATTTGAGTGGACCTTACTTTACATTAAAGCGGGGTTAAGGATTTTGACTATAAAATGAATATCCTAATCGACTGTTAAATGAAAAGCATTCTGCTGAAAAGTGCAGTGACATTTGTTCAGTAATAAAATATGCTTTGAAATGGCTGTAAGTCATATTATGCAATCTTCTATTTTTCCTAGTTTTTATGATTGCTTCCTCAAAAAATTTGGGTTGCTTCTTCAGAAAATTCAGAGAATATATACTAAGGTGACCAACTTTTTTACAATGAAAAGGAGGACAAATAAATTGGAAAAAATATATCGTAAATAAAAGAAATATTTTATTCATTGCAACAATAATACACTAAAATATGATATATGCATAATAAAAACATTTGCAACATTTTATATTGTAATTATGCTTACATGCCTGTTAATTATTATTTGAATGAGTACTTTTCCATTGAATTAATATTTTTTGTCAATGTATCATCTTCTAACAATATATTGGAAATATCTGAACAAGAAATATCCTTCATATTGAATTTTACGGCAAATGCTGCAGCTAGAGTATCAACATTCAATCTCGATTTCTCACTTGTCGAAAAATCATTGGCAATTGAAAAAAACTCTTTCAACTGCTGCATTAGTTCCAGGGCAGCACAACGTAAATTGAACAAGTATAAATAAATGTTCACATGGAATATGTTCATTTTTGAAATGGCTGAAGATATCCACCCATCTTTTATCAATTTCAACATGTTGATTTTCCCATTGTATTAATTTTTCAGAATTTAAATATACATTCAGTCTTCTAATTTCTTCAAAGAGACAATTGTTGTCTATTTTAATGTCTAGCATTTCTTTAGATAAAAATTCAACACAAGATTCAATATCTGTTCAATATACTTGCGATGAAGTAAAAAAAAACCACCATTAAAAACTGTTTAATAAAATGCGTCACATAACGCGCAACAGATTAGCCTTCAAATATCAAAAAGGAGGACATGTAGGAGGACACTTTACAAGGGAGGACAGAACTTACAAAAAAAGGACTGTCCTCCCTAAAGGAGGATGGTTGGTCACCTTATATATACTAAATCAATTGTTCGCTATCTGGATCAGTGTTGTCTGCATTGAGTAGAAATGACGGGTCTCTCTCAAACCTGACTAGAAAATGGATATATCTGCCATCTTACTGGTGTTATTTCTTTACTAAAGTTTATATGCCACTCCAGTAAAAATGAGTTTGATTATAATTCAGGATTAAGGTGTTAAAATATAGTTAAATGAATATTATCCTACCAAACAACACAACCAAGGGTGGGCTCTTGATCCGGTTAGTAGTGGTTCGCTGTGCACGCACCCGCCACACACTGCGCATGTGCATTTGACTAAAAATTGCTCTGTGCATGCACAGAACCATGCCGGCAATGGCAAAAGACACCAGAGAACCAGTTCGTGTGTGTCTGTGTGTGTCAGGCCTGGGTCACTGCCGGTTCTGCAACCCAGGCCTGAATTCTACTATCAGTTGGGCCAAATCAGGCCGAACCAGCAGCAACCCCCTCTGAACAATACATTAATATTCGAGAACATTTGTAGCTCAGAGTTGACATGAGGGGTCCTTGGTCTAGGTGCTGATTGCTGGGAAATTTCAATTGTGACCATCCTAGACCAAGCCAAGTCCCAAAATGCCAGGGAATTTCTAGAAGCCTGGCACTCTGACAAATCAGCCATCAATAGCATATAGATATTAACAACATCCATAGTCTAGGCAAAAGAGACTATCACCCAGCCCAAAAAGGAATAAAAAGACCCAAGCACCTCTCTACCAGCACTCAGCACTCAGTATAGATTAACTCCAGATTAACCCACCACCAGATCAGTGGTGGGTTGCCAATTCTTTTTACTACCGGTTCGGGTGCACTCCTGCACGCAGTTGCACGTGATGCTTCTGCACATGTGCAGAAGCATCTGGGCGGGTGGGAGGAGCCTCCTACCGTCACTACTACCGGCCAAACTGGCAGAAACCCACCTCTGCATCAGACCAATCATCAAGTAACATCAGACCAATAAGCAAGAAACTGCCAAAGAAGCCAATAGCAAGAATCTGCAAGACCACCCACCACCAACACTGACAGGCAAACCACTAGATCTAGAATGGAAACTGAAAGCAAACAGCACTCCTTACTAACACTGAAGATGTTACCTAGTTTGGGTAATGAAAAGCCTGAAAGAAAACAAGGAAGCTCAGAGAGCACCAAAGACCCCTCACATTAGTATTCTCATATGACTGTGTCCACTCTGGGGAAGACTCACAATAGGGCCTCAGACAGCAACCCTCAGATGAGGCCTGCACTGATCCTTCTACACTGGATATCATCAGTTATGTACCATTCACTCAAAAAGAGAGGCTGTTCTGGATACTTAGGTCAATTTAATTTTAAAAGAATCTGTTAGAGGTGTTTTGTATTTTTTTCTGGAAAAAAATGTTTACATATTTACACTACAATATAATGGGGATACTTATTTCAAAGATTATTTGACTCATTGTACAAAGATTTTTTTTTAAAAAATAGACCATTTTGATTATAAACAGTCATAAATACACATCACAGTCAACTTGCGGAATGTCAGTATGAATTAATGAGCTTACAAATACTCAAGCTGATGTTTAACCCTCCCCTGATTTGATTTCAGGACTGCTGAAATACATTAAAAGGCACCCATGAAAGTCACTGTAGTTTCTGTTTTATTGTGATAGTGTGTGTGTGTGTGTGTTGTGCTGCATTTTTGCAGATAAATACATGAAGGCAGACTAGTATAGATCTTTTTCAAGCTATTTACCTCCCATCAGCTAGCCATACCCTTACTGGGATTCAAACTTGGGCTGTTTTTACATCTTAGGCAGTTATATTAACCTCTAAACCACAAGCTCTCCTCCTTTATCAGCTGAGCCAGAAGAATGATTAAGTGTCTTGTCAAAGCATCTGGTATGGCTAAATATGGGAGGGAGCATACTGCTTCCCTTTTGCCTTTCAGCCCCACTTTATATACTATATATACTATATACCAGGGTTTTTTGGAATATAAGATGCACTGGAGTATAAGATGCACCTTAGTTTTGGGGGAGGAAAATGTGGGGGGAGGATTCTGCCTACTATCTGGCAAATCCTTAGCCTAGCCAGCTTCAGCACATTTGTTTGCTCACTGGTTTTGAGGTTGGGGAAGATAGGGGCTGTGCTTCTAAAGCAAAGCTGATTGTCGGAGCAGCAATTAGAAAAGATCGCTTAGCTCTTGTTTGGGCTGAAAAACAGTTTCCAAAGCACAGCTGATCCTCAGAGGGAGTGCCAGTGACTAAATCAGGCAAAGCAGGGAAGGGATAAGAGAAGGCAGCAGCTGTTCCAGGTAACCATTTTGGGCACCAAACGTTGAGCATTTGGAGCTGAAAATGCAATGTGCGAAGCACAAAAACACAAGTCATTGTCGGTGGCAATCTCTGCAGCCAGGAAGCAGACACATGGAGGCCAGTGGGTAGGGGCTGGCAGGTGGGTGGAGCTACATTTGGAGTATAAGACACACCCAAATTTTCAGCCTCTTTTAGGAGGGAAAAAAGTGTGTCTTATACACCAAAAAAATATGGCATTAGATGGAAAATGAGAATGGCTGCTTAAAACCAATTTGACTCTCTCAAACAGAGTCCATGAATAAAAATAGCATGTATAAAATATTTAAATAAAGATGTAGCCAAGATGAGAATTACAGGGAACTTCAGTTTCAGATTTTGGCCACAGATAGGTCTAGGAATACTTCCAGCTCAGTAGAGCCACTGCTATGTATGTCTCATAAAGTCGCCTTGCAAATAATATCATGGCAATTGTCTTTGGAAACGGCTGAGACAATTTACGCTAAGGAATAGTTTCAAAAATTCAAATGCTTCAAAAATTCAAGAGCTGAGAGGCTAGCATAATAACGCTTATGATCCTCCAATGCAGATCAGACCCCTGCATGGAAAAAGGAATGCCAGATGTTCAAGCTGGTTATAGAAAAAGCAGAGGAACACAAGACATTGTAGATAGATGTTGGGTAGCAAAAAGAAGTCAGAATGTGTTTCGTTGATTATGAAAAGACCTTGAATTGTGTCAATGCATCAGGTTGTGGGAAATGTTGAGAAAGATGGGACTCTCAGAACATCTCATTGTTCTTATGAGAAACTTATATACATGTCAGGAAGCCACATAAGATGAAATTGGCTGGCAGATGGGGGCATGTGACTGAGTGGGCATGGCCAACTTGACATAACTCACACACACTCAGTCACATGACCCCCTCACCAAGCAATGCCCACCAAACAGTGGCAAAAAGTTTTGACTGGGGGGAGGGGCTCCAGCCTCGCTGAAGCTAAGGGAGCGCTTACAAACTACCCAGTAAGAAAAAAAGTTTTTATCCTCCCCCCCAGGAACACTCTACAAGCTCCAGCAGGGCTGGGGGAGGGCAAAAACGGGTGGAAAATGGGCCGTTTTTCACAAAAATGGAGGCATTTTTCCCCTCCACCAGCCCCGCTGAAGCCTGCATAGTACTTCTGGAGGCTGGGGGACGTCCAAAACACCTCCATTTTTGCACAAAATGGCCCATCTCTGGGACCTCTCTGGGACTGGCATGTGCACACCATTAAAAAAGGGGAAAAGTATATTTTTTCAATGATGATTGTTCTGAGCATGTGCAGAACAGAAAATAAAGATGGCAACGCCCAGAATAGAACTGGTACGGTTACATGTCCGGTTGAGTTACTACCTATTTGGCCGAACCGGGACAAACCAGTAGGAACCCACCTCTGCAACAGTTGCAAGCCTTACAATTGACAATGAAGATATTAAAGTGGTGGACAGTTTCTGCCTTTTGAGATCAACCATCAACAGTAAAGGAGAAAGCAGACTGGCACTTGTTAGAGCAGTCTTGAACGCCTTGGGAAAGATATTTCAATGTTATGATGGGTTTATATTGTACCTACAAGGATCAGAATTGTGTAAGCCATGGTATAACCCTTTATGGAAGCAAAAGTGGGATTTTGAAGAAGCAAGATAGGAGAAGTATTCACACCTTTGCACTTTAGTGCTGGAAAGACTCTTAAGAATACTATAGACAGCTCAAAAAACAAACTGACCATTCATTGAACAAATTAACCCCAAGTTGTCACTCAAGGCCCAAATATCCAGGCTCCAATTATTGTACTTAGTTTCCATTTTGCATAAACTTAGCTTTGCATAAACTTAGCTTTTCCCACAAACGATGGGAAAAGAAAGAGAAGAAACGACTAGCAACAAAGTAGATGGACACAATTACAGTGCTGAGGATTACACCATTGGGAATGCTGAAAGAACAGGTTAGAGATGGACCGCTGTAGAGAAAATCTATCTCTGTGGTCATGAGGAGCTGAAAACGACTTGATGACATATAATCAACCAGTAATGAATCTGTTGGAGCAGAATGGAGAACCCCAAGCTCCAAACCACAGCAGGAGACTGGATTGTAACATTGATGGAAATCACTGAAGTGGGAAAGCTGACCAGTGTGGTCAGGAAGAACAAACAAACAATAAAGATGCTTTTGTTAAAAACTGCAAGTTTTATATGGTTCTTATATGGACTTTTTGCTGAAAAAAGAAAAGACTGAGCTCATTATTTATAGATTGGGGTTAGTGGGTTAAAAAGGTTTAAATAGGAAGAGAAAAGAGTAAGATGGCAGTTCGAAAGAAAGAAGGATGGAAGTGAAAATTCTACATTTTCTTTTTTCTTTCTTTACTTCAGGTTTTATTTTTCTTATTTTCTTTTCATTTCTTTCCATTTTTATGCTTTTATTATAGTGTAAAATTCAAAAAAAAAATATTTTCTTTTTTTTTTAAAAAAAGCACCCATCTCCAGTCAAGATCAGCAGTACCCAAGGTCAACCAGATTATAAAGAAAAAAATGGAAAACATACCTCTCCCTTACTATAATAACACAATACTAAATTAAAAATTAAGAAGTAAATTGTTATCCTGTCTTGATTGTTCCAAATTATCTGCAGTTCCATTGCCCGGCTAAAAGACAGGGTTGGCCTTGTTATAACTTCAGTTATATTGTTCCACGTGTATCATTGGTAATCTTTCTTCTTCCTTTCTACCAGACACCTATTTAATTCTGCTAGCATCATATAGTATAGTTGTTCTTCATATTACAACCCAGTGATGGGTTGCAGGCTGTACGCCCCGGTACCGTTCTGTTCTGGTGCTCCAGAAGGCCCACCCGCCAGCCCGCACACCTTACCTGTGTTTAAACCCTTTGGCGCTTCCGCACACGTGCATGGCGCATACACCTGCCGATACTCCGCCAACCAGCTGGAGTGTTGCGGAGGCTTGCAGAGGCGTCGCTGGATGGTAAGACGCATGCCCGTGCCGCACATGTTCATGTGGAGGAGGGCGGACCCCGTTGCAATCGTATTGGTTGCAACGGGATCCGGAACCCACCAATGTTACAACCTATATGTAAAGTGACAAATTAAACATTAAATTAAAGAATCTTAGAATAATGTCAGAACCTATTAGGGGTTGGATGGGGGATAACTTTTGAGTAAGCATTAATTACCGGAGACAAGTTTCCATAGTTTTATTGGCAAGATTTAGAAGTGCTTTGTGATTGCCTCCATTCAAGGGTTAAGCTTGAATGAGTGGCCCAAGGTCACCCAGTTGGCTTTGTGCCTGAGATAGGACTGGAGTTCTAGTTTCCATTAGACCAAACTAGCATTTTGAGTTTGTCAGTGCAACATAACAAACTGTCTATGTAAAGTTGCAAAAGGTTCATGGAAGAATATAGAGTGTTTCGAAATCAGTTGCAGTGTTCTTGGCAATTGCATGGAAGTATTTTGCTCTTGATTTTACTAAGATATATATATTTGAATTTCAAGTCTAACTTCCCACTTTTGAATTCTGTGGTAATTTTCCATCCCAATAATCACCATCCCTGACCCTGTTTAACTTCTAAGATTAGACAAAATTCCCAAGATTAATTCTTTGAAGCCCACACCTGCAATCCAGTGTTTCTGCTGCTGGCTGGGGAATTCTGGGAGTTGAAGTTCACAGAGCTTAAAGTGCCCAAATCTGAGAAACTAATGTGTTCTCTTGGGCAATTTCTGATTCTCTATTCTGAATAAGATATTAATCAGCAGCTGATTTTCTTTAGAGGCCATACTTTTTTATTTTAAATAGTTAAAGTTAGAATTTCAACTAACAATTGGCATGGAATCCATTTCTATGCCTGAATGTATGTTGGTTTTGTCTCCCTTGATAATAGCTTGTAATGCTTCATTTGAATTATGGATTAACTAGGCTATCAGCACATTACTGTTCATACTTTTTCTTTACAAAATTTCTCTTCTGAATTACTTCTGAAGCATCGATGCACATTTCAAATCTTTGAGAACTGAAACACTTCTATGACCACAATTAACTCCAATTTATTTAACCCTAATGCCAAAAACTCCAGAGAAATATTAGACAAATTCAAACTTGTCACTCTGGGAAATGTTATGCTGAATGACCGATCTGTTTATCTCTGGAATCTATTTTGTATACAGATGGCTCCACAGCTAAACTGCCACATTTCCAATTAATATTTTTTGCCAAAACTTTATTATTATTTTTAGAAAAGTATAAAATACAAACAAGCAAAGAAAAAAGTTTTGAAAAAGGGAGATGTTTGGGGAAAAGCAAAATTGGGAGGGCAGACAAGAAGGGGGGAAAGCCATAGGGGGGGGGGGATATAACTTCTGACTTTCTTCAATAGATAAAAAAATCTAAAAATCAATGACCCACTGAACTAGAATGAACCACAACAAACAGTACTTCTATCACAGTTAATAAAGAAATTCTTGATTTAGGGATGAAGTTCATTTATTGGGCTGCAAAGTAAGTTTTTAAAAGTTTGTACATTATTTATTTTGGTGTTACAAGAAACTTGAGAACTTTCTGACGCACGTGCTTTGTTCATGTTATTGGGCTTCAAAGTAAGTTTTTAAAAGTTTGTACATTATTTATTTTGGTGTTACAAGAAACTTGAGAACTTTCTGACGCACGTGCTTTGTTCATGTTATTGGGCTTCAAAGTAAGTTTTTAAAAGTTTGTACATTATTTATTTTGGTGTTACAAGAAACTTGAGAACTTTCTGACACACGTGATTTGTTCATGTTCATCTGTGGTTTTGTTGAGAGGTGGTATCAGATAGAGACTTCAAATAATTAAATTTGCTTATGTAACTTTTTGGAAAAAAACATAGAGGTTAAACAGGAATATGTGATGTTGGCTGGCATTTAAGATATTGCAAAGAACTCTGATTGTATCAAGTTTGAAATTTGGAAAAGATAATTATTCTACAAAGGCTAAAAAGTATTTACACACCAGTTTTATTGTCTTTGTTACATTATATCATTTTTTAATTAGAAGATAAAGAAATTATGTTAGCCTCATTAGAAAAACCCTTCAATTTACTAAAGGGTGATAAGTTACATAGATCAGAGTTCACTGAGAAAAAAAAAACCCATACTGGAGCCTTGATTTGGTGAGCCCCCTTCACAAAACAATTCATTTCAACACGCTGAAAGGCCTCGTACAACTGCTTTCTTCAACCTCAACAATAATTCCAGAGAGGTCTCGTTTGCCTTGACCTGGTTGCCATGAATAGCTGAAAGCAGAAAGTCCTGCTTTGTGGGAATAATTTTGATCTTCTTCACCAGGCGTTTCAAACCATGCTTCCCTGCCTGGCTTGGCACAGTGTGGTTATGGTTTATGTAGTACTCCTCACTCCTACCACTCAGATCCCTTGAGTAAGGAAAACTTTGAACTGTCTCTTCCCCCTTAACACCAGCTGGTGAGAGACTGGCCTCAGAGCTTGAATATTTATTTGTCAGTAAATTGGGACGGGGTGGCTCAGTGGCTAAGATACTGAGCTTGTCGATCAGAAAGGTCGGCAGTTCAGCAGTTCGAATCCATAGCGCTGTGTAATGGAGCGAACTCCCGTTACTTGTCCTAGCTTCTGCCAACGTAACAGTTCGAAAGCATGTAAAAATGCAAGTAGAGAAATAGGAACCACCTTTGGTGGGAAGGTAACAGTGTTCCGTGTGCCTTCGGCATTTAGTCATGCCGGCCACATGACCACCGAGAACGTCTTCAGATAGTGCTGGCCCATTGGCTTTGAAACAGAGATGAGCACTGTCCCCTAGAGTCTGGAACGACTAGCGAGGAGAACCTTTACCTTAAATTGGGATAATAATGATAATTACAGGAAGGAAGGAAGGAAGGAAGGAAGGAAGGAAGGAAGGAAGGAAGGAAGGAAGGAAGGAAGGAAGGAAGGAAGGAAGGAAATGAATTTACAATTGCCCTACTAGTTTTGAGGCATGTGGCCATATGAAAAATCATATTTATTAAAAATAAGAAAAAGGAAAAAGTAAAACTTTCTTTTAACTTCAGGTAATCGAATGCCCAAAACAATCACAGTTATATGATAAAATATTCAGTACTGATAAAATCATATACAATGGCTCAGTGTCCCATAGCACACCATGGATAGACTGAGGCAGAGATGGATGGGATCTGAGGCTCAAGTAGCTTAAGATGGTCCAAAACACACACAAATGAGATGTGCACAAAAATGAACTTTGCAAAAATCAGAGCAGATTACCAAACAATGAACAAAGTCTAACTATCAGAATCCATAGCACAAAGAAATTGGATTGCAAATCATTTTCTACAACTTCTACTTTACTTCAGTTTAGAGACGTTTTCCTTAGCTCACTGGTCCTAATCTCTGACTCCCATAAAAAGCAAGCTTTAATGAAACTCTAAAGAGCTTTTCTTCTTGTTAGCCCTTGTTGACTTCTTAGCCACCATGATTAAACACCTTTTCTCGCTTTCAATCCAGAGACACATAACTGTGCTATGACCATGCTAGCAAGTCTCCTGGTTTTAGTTAGAATTTTTGCCTCCTTTCGCTCTATCAGTTTCTTTTTCCATTCCACCTTTATTATTTTAGATGGCAAGCATGCCTGATATTCATTCTCTCTCTCTCTCTCTCTCTCTCTCTCTCTCTCTCTCTCTCTCTCTCCCTGCCTCCCTCCCTCCCTCCCTCCCTCCCCCCTCTCTCTTTCTTTCTTTCTTTCTTTCTTTCTTTCTTTCTTTCTTTCTTTCTTTCTTTCTTTCTTTCTGGTTTGTCAAACATGTACAAGATAGCAGGTATAAATATGAACATGGACATGAAGAAGGAAATGAATACAAATAAATGGGGACAGTAGGACAGGAACGGTAGGCACCAGGGACGTGCGGTCAGGGGAGGCAGGTGGGGGCAGAGCCTCACCGCTCTCATCATGAAAAGAAAAAAAAAGGAAAAGGGAAAAGGCACATGTGGTACGATTCCCTGCCTTCCTGAGTCAACATGAAGGGTACCGTGGAGCGCGCTCAGCCAGTTCGCGCTCCACGGTCCCCTTCATGTTGACTCAGGAAGGCGGGGAATGGGACCATGTGTGCAGGAGGCTGAGGCTGCCTCAGCCTCCTGCACACGTGTTCCCATTCCCCGCCTTCCTGATGACGTCACCAGCCTCACCAGCCATAAACCTCACCGCACATCACTGGTAGGCACGCTGGTGCGCTTATGCACGCCCTCTTTACGGACCTCTTAGGGTCCACGCTAGACAGTTTAAGGTTGAAGCTGTGAGGGTTTGAGGGTGTAACAACACAGTCAGGTAGAGCATTCCAGGCGTCGAACACTCTGTTGCTGAAGTTGTATTTTCTGCAATCGAGTTTGGAGCGATTTACCTGGAGTTTGTATCTATTTTTTCCCCATATATTATTGAGGTTGAAGCTGAAGAAATCACTGACAGGTAAGACATTGTAGCAGACAATTTTGTGTACTATGCTTAGATCAGACAACAGGAGGCACAGTTCCAGATTGTCCAAGCCCAAATTTCAAGCCTGGTGGCCTAAGGGATTCTACTGTGAGCAGAGGAGTGGAGTACTCGTGAAATACCTCTGGACCCGCTCGATCATATTAATGTCTGATATACAGTGTGGATTCCAGGCAGATGAGTTGTATTCAAGAATTGGTCTGGCAAAGGTTTTGTATGGCCTAGTGTTACGGGAGAAGAAGCTTTGCAAAATTAGGTTAACAATTCTTAATGCCTTTTTGGCAATGCTGTTACAGTGAGGTTTGTGGTTTAGTCGTTAGAGATGAGTACTCCTAGGTCCTTTACGGAGTCCTTCCCCCCCCCCCACCCCAATAATAACTCTGTGAGGTGGGTTGGGCCAAGAAAGAGTGACTGGGCCAAAATCACCCATCTGGTTTTCATTTCTGAGACAGGACTAGAACTCATCATTTCCTGATTTGTAGCCTGGTACCTCAAATATCTTTTTAGCTCTGCTTCAGCAGCCTTCCTCACTTAAAGCTCTAGAGAAGACCAGCTTTGCTCTTACTAGAATTCCTTCTCTCTGGAGTACCGCTTAATTCTCTGCTTCTTTGAAAAACTAACTCATCAAAATCACACGACTGCTTCCAGGCTCCATCTTTCCTCGTTCTTACAGCCATCTCTCAATCATCCAGGCCTCCTTTCTCTTTGGTCCATCGCTGGTGATCTGTTTCCTTTTGCATCTCTGGGCCACCTTCCAGAAATCTTGTTCCTTTGTCTTACCCACTAAAGGGCTACCTAAACAAATTTGAACTTGTTCTGTTCCTGATTGTGCCATCCAAGTCCTTGCTGTTAACCCGGCCTTCTGATAGCTGGGTGGAATAAAGCTAGTGAAAGGGGGTGACAGTGGGTCACCTAACTATGTCTGTGCCTGCTTTCCTACTCACTATAAGAGTGCTTCTTTTATTATTTTGGTGGAACTTCTGCCTGTGTGTTATGCATGCACAGAAATCCCTAAGTGACTTTTGCCACTTTGCTTAGCAATTTGCCTTTGAAGGATTGTGTTGCTCAAGCTGTCAAAGGGCTGCTTAAACTGCACAGCCCAAATCTCATGTGGTCATATATTTGCATATTCATCCAATTTTCTCACAAGCAGATTAGGAGGATTATGTATCTATTACTCCCTTGTTCTTTACCTACCGGCTATCACAGAGTTGAAAAATACAAAGGTTAGAGGTAATCTACAGAAATGGGTATCAGCAAGGAAAAAATGATTTTTTTTTTAAACAGACATCAGGAAGACCCTTGACTAATGTCATGTTTAAAGAGCAACTACTAATTTCAAAATGTGAAAACAGGAAAGAGGAAAGGCTGTAGTTAAACAATAGGAAACATGAGCTGTTTAAGTTCAAGGACCAACTGCAGACCTTTTTAGGCAGGACCAGAAAACTCATTGGCCATATGTCTTCATAGGCTAAAGTTGGAATTACTGTAAAAAAAAGGGGGAGCAATTCTTTTTATAATTGGAGATAGAAATCCTATGCAGATATATATAGGATTGTATGATACATCAGAGCTGTGGTGGTGCAGTGGTTAGAATGCAGTATTGCAGGCTAACTCTGCCCACTGCCAGGAGTTCGATCCTGACTGACTCAAGGTTTACTCAGCCTTCCATCCTTCCGAGGTCGATAGAATGAGGACCCAGATTGTTGGGGGGCAATATACTGACATTAGTAAACTACTCAGAGAGTGCTGAAAAGCACTACAGAGCGGTATATATGTCTATTGTACTATTGCCATTGCTACATTTGATACCTTCTGAACAGCTTTATTGCTACTACGGAAGGGGCATCATTGAGTATCGGACAAGTATTTATATCTTCCAGGTAGGGGAAATAGCAGGTCCCGGCTCTTCCTCCTCTCTTTTGCATGCATATATTTAAAGAGTGAGAAGGTTTGTAGAAATACTCCTCAAATACTTATCTGTTTTGAATATCCATTTGTCTGCCTGCCTGCCTGCCTGCCTGCCAGCCTCTCTCTCTCTCCTACAAAGGAAAGAAAAATCAAAGTGATCAACAATGAACCCTTCCCCCTTTTCTCAGTAAAAGAAAAGCTAGCAACAGCACAAGATCATTAAATGCAGGGACGTGAGGTCAGGGGAGGTCGGGGAGGCAGAGCCTCACCACTCTCATCATGAAAAGAAAAAAAAAAGGGAAAAGGGAAAAGGCACATGTGGTCCAATTCCCTGCCTTCCTGAGTCAACATGAAGGGGACCACGGAGCGTGCTCTGCCGGCTCGCGCTCCGTGGTCCCCTTCATGTTGACTCAGGAAGGCGGGGAATGGGACCATGTGTGCAGGAGGCTGAGGCTGCCTCAGCCTCCTGCACACGAGGTCCCATTCTCCGCCTTCCTGATGACGTCACCAGCCTCAGCAGCCATAAACCTCACCGCACGTCATTGATTAAATGAGCATTCTTGCTATTCAATTTAGTTTGGTTCTATATTTTCACATGAAAGAATGGTTTCCTAATTCAAGGATCTTTGGAACCTAAATGGAGAAAAATAAGAGGTATGTAGAACACAGGTGTTCCAGGCAGAAAGTCCTCAATTCCACCCCTGGCTCTTCCAGGTACTAAGAGATAAAGCCTTCACATTTTTCCAAGTGAAATAAGCCTCTGCCCTTTGATCTAGTGGTGTCATACATTCAACTCTCTTCATTCTTTCTGACAAGAAAAGTCAAAAGGACTCCACAGAACTGGCTGCTCTTGAAAATCTGGGCTATAGACCTTCATTTTAGGAGCAATTTTGTGCTCCTCTGCCTTGCCCTCCTGTCCCCCAGCCATTATCCCAGCTTTCTAGCATTTTTAAGAGAAAAGAGGATTAATATCATGCCAGGCTCAAAGCTTTTTCTTTTTCCGTATTTTTAACTTAGAAAAAAGTCTACATTAGAAGAGGTGGGTCAATTTTTGACTGCGCTTCTGTACTGTCCCAAAAGGACAACTGCCGAACTGACTGGCAATTGCCTAAACTTGCAAAAATTAATGTGCCAGTTGTTGCAGGATACTTTCTTACAAAGATTAAACCAGGTAATGTAGACTTTTCCTAGTCTCAGATGAGTTTTAAAGTAGATTCAGAATGGTTTATTTGGATTAAAAAACCCTGTGGTCTGAAAGGCCCCATGAAATCTCAAAAAGAAATTGTGATCTGTAAACAATTATGAAAACTACACAAACAAGTGTAGTTTGTTTGTGAGTGCTGTTGTCTAGGTCTTTATAATCTTGTAACATAAAGGATTAATAAAATAAAACATTGGGCCTTTAATGGGCTAAAATGCCTGCTAATCTGTTTATTCATTTCTTTCTTATATTTCCATTAAATGGGAAGAAAATGGAAAGTAGTGAGATCAGTTTAATAATTTCAAGATAAAATGGATTTCAATAGCGGCAATATTAGCAATATGGGCAGCCTGGAATATAAAATGATTAGAATGAGTTGTATGAGGAGAGATTAAATCCATTTCACAAAGTGGGTATCTAGTTCAAAGCAGCCACCCGTGAGTATCTTAGTGCCCCCTTTTACTCACTATCAATGGACAAGCTGTTGTGGTCCTCCTGCGGAGCTCGCAGCAGAGTCGGACAGCAAGGAGGTTGGGGAGGAACATGGGCCAGTCCTGGAGTCTGGGGAAGGCTCAGAAGAGGGCTCTGCATCGGAGGCAGAGAGGGGGACAGGCCCATCTGAGACTTATGTGCTGTCTCTGGAGCAGTGGTGGGTTTCAATTTTTTTAAGAATCTATTCTGTAGGTGTGGCCTGTTTTGTGAGAGTGGCTCAGCGGTCATGTGATGAGGTGGGCGTGGCCAACTTGGAAAACTCACTTAATAATGCTCTTGCTTAGTAACCAACATTTTGTGCTCAAAATGTTCCTCCTTTCTCCATCCACCTGAATTAGCAAAGAAGGTGGGCCACTAAACTGCCCGCTTGCCTGCATTCAAACCAGCCCACCTCCTCTCTTTCAGCATGGGCTCTCTAGAGGGGGACGGAAGGTCTCTCCCAAGACCTGCTTCCCTTACCTCGTGGCGCAGTTCCGGGACATGTTCGAGCAATGGGGGGGGGGACTTTCTTGCATGCCTTTGGAGAAAGAAAGTGTGCAAGAAAGCCCCCCCCCCCACTGCCCAAATGTTTGAATGAAGGAGGCTGCAGGCTCCTTTGCCCTCAGCTATGCAATCTCCTTTCATTCTCTGCTGCCTGAACAAGTGAATGAGGCAGATGGAGAATGAAAGGAGATCGTGTTGGGCGGGGGGAGTGAGCCAAGCGTTCCAACCGGTTCTAAATGGCACGGTAAATTTGTGGAACCTCTTCTACCGAACCTGTTAGAACCGGCAAGAACCCACCCCTGCTCTGGAGCCTCCAGAGTCAGACAGCAGCGAGGCAGAAGAACAGGTTCCCCCTATTCCCAGTGCACGCATGTGCAGAGCTGCCAGAAGGCAAGAACAGTTAAGACAGAAGGGACAACTCTGTATTAAGGTTTGGAGGTGATTGGCTCCTCCCATAGGACATAAAGGAGTCGCAAAGGGACATGAGCCTTTGCAGGAAGCAACTTGGTTCATGTTGGTTAGTTTACCTTCTGAAAATACATTTGGACTCTTTGCTCCATGTGGCCTTGCCAAGCTAATTGCCAATTAAGTCTTTGGCAGCATTTTCAAAGAAGATAAAGGTGGGTGCTTATCAGCCTTATCCCGAAGGACTTTGGCAGCTGACTGTAGAACTCTTTACTACTATTTGGGACTCATTACGGGTGGTGAATGGATATAATTCACTGCCTTTGAAATAAAAAGAGGGTTTTTGGGCTTAATCGTGTGCATTTTATGGTATCAGAAAGCCTAGGTCAGAACACAAGCCCCTGAGAAGATATGCAAAAGAATGCCTTTTTGTGAGAGGTATAAAAACAAAAAGATCTGTTTATAATGTGTTCCTAAATGGGGTTTTCTTTAAAATATTAGGAAAGGGCATATAAACAATTGCTTTACCTGAATCAAACAAAGAGAAAGAAAAATAGGAAACATACGGAATCATAGAGAAAGAAAAGAAGCTTACAGGGCATATCTTCACAGATATGTGTTACCTAAGCATTTCAAAGAATGATAGCCATTTGTCCTTATTGCTATAACTAATCTACCTCGTTTAGTGGTTATTTTATAATTTACTAATAATATCAGCTCTGCAGGACTATTGAATACTTGAGATCATATCTTCCCTATTCCAAAGAATGAGTTTGGTTGTTTAAAAAAGCCTCCGCTTAAAGGAAATGTTACAGACAACTTTACATCTGAAGTAAGTTATAATGTCCATCGGTTCTACTGATGTGTATGTGTGCTTGTGTGTATGCATATAGTTTGGTCTAGTGGTTAAGGCACCAGGCTGGAAAACAAGAGATCATGAGTTCAAGTGCTGCCTTAACCATAAAAGCCGGTTGGGCGACTTTGAGCCGGCCACCCTCTTTCAGCCCAACCAACCTCAAAGGATTGTTGTTGTGGGGAAAATAGGAGGGGGAAGGTGTGTTGGATATGTTCATCACCTTTAGTTATTTGTATTATCAAATACATTTGAGAGAACGGAGAAGAAGTTGGAAAACCTAGAGCATCTAACAGTTAAATATGATGAAGAAGTTGGAGATGTTTATCAAGCGAAAAGTGGAGGTTAGAGTCCTAAAAACCAAAGAGGAAAATGACCAAAAAGAATCTAAATCCGCTGATATCTATGGTGATTGCTTTGTGTCTGGAAATGGAAAGAGGGGAACACTGAAAGAGGAATTAAATGGAGGGGAACTCTACCCTAGATGGCAAGGCACAGAAGAAGAAAAAACAAAATAATTTATGGATTTAAAGAGAGAAATTTTAATAGCAACATCATTGATAACACTACTGACAATTAAAGATAAGCTGATTAAGAAAACAGAAGTTTTACATGAGAGACTCAATAAGCAATGAGTTGCAAACGGACATGACATGACATGACATTCCATATGTGACTTGTCTCTGCCAGTTAAATCTCCAAGCTCAGGTGCAGTAATAGTCATTTATTCAACCCACTCAGTCTGTTGCTCTTGTAAGGCTCCCTTCCTTTCTACCTGGGTTTTCCAGATAGGTGCTACTACAGTAGACAAGACACATGGCTTTGTTCTACAGCTGAGAAATAATTAAGGACACCCACACATCACTTTGAACAGGCACAACATGTTCTTTGGGACACAAGGAGATCAAGACAATTTATAATAAAATTCAAACTTAAATGGGTACAATGCACCTTTGAATGACACACACAGACACACACACACACACTTCATTCATAACCTAGTAAGGGATGATGGGTGCCAAGTATGGATCCAAAGATGACTCAAGGGGTGGGGGGTGGGGGCTTCAGGATCCCTTTTCATCCCCCAGAGTTTATATTTTGTTGGTTAGTATGTACTCAGGTCCAATTTCCTTTGTCTGATTCAGGTTACATTTTCCCCTTTGTTCCTTAATGATTTGTTTCCTTCTTATCTGTCTTCCTGAAGGGACATTTTACACAAGATTCCTGGCTTTTTGTCTTCTCCGCTTATGTTTCTGCTTCATCTTTAGTTACGGCAGCTCCAGCAGTGCCACACAAAGTCATTTTACCTGTTTAACCCAACAAATGGGAACACTTCCTTTGAATTATATTTCCGTGTGCTTTCTACTATATGACACTAAACTGTATCCACAAAGGGCTGTAATTTTACGAGGGGATAAGCAACTGAAGGTATGGTAGATGCTATTATTTATTTATTTATTTGGAAATTTATATTGCTGTCTATTCACATATGGCGACTCAAAGCGGCTTACAAGAATATAAAAATATATGTTTATATGTATATTAAATATAAAAAAACAATATAAAAACAATAAAACTAATAAAAGAGAGAATCATATAATAAATAAATAAATAAATAAATAAATTTATTTATTAATAAATTAATAAAATAACATAATAAAATAGCCTCCCACATCCCCCACACCCCAGCAGCAACATATCACATGAGCCATTTAATGGGCTCCATCCTGCTCTGCGTTCCTCAGGCCTGCTGGCAGGATCAGGTCTTCAGCGTCTTCCAGAAGAGCGTTCTAATGTTGGGGGGGGGGGGAGGATGATGTTCCAGAGAGAGGGAGCCACCACAGAGAAGATAAAGATTAGATAAAGTAAATATTGGGTGTATAAGTCTTTTAAAAACAGTTTTATCATGTCTCTCAGAATATTGTGAGAAGGAAGAAATAAAAAAATGCTTAATTTTTAAAAAGAGAGATATGGGACTCAGCAGCACTTCCCCAGGAATCTATGTGGCTCGCAGCAATATACTATTTTCAATGATAAAGGAAAGAAATCCTGTATAAACTCAGCATATTTTTAACATGTATTATTCTTTTAGAGGTAAATGTATTTAAATATGACCATAGATGAAAAGCTAAATGTACTTTGTTAATCGAAAGAGGAATGGACTATAACAGTGATGGCGAACCTATGGCATGCGTGCCACAGGTGGGACGCGGAGCCATTTGTCAGGGCACATGAGGCACTGCCATGTCAGCTGGCCAGCATGCATGTGCGCGCTGGCCAGCTGAGTTCACCCTTTTTTAAAGCCATTTTTCGCCCTCCCCAGGCTCCAGAGCCTTTATAGGAGCCTGGGGAGGGCAAAAAGAGCCTCCCCCGCCCGCCCGAAGGCCCTCTGGAGGCTTCATGAGCTTCCCTGAAGCCTCTGGAGCGCAAAAAAAAACGGCCTTACGGGCAAACCGGAAGTTCGTTTTGACTGCTATAGTCACTATAACAGGAAACAACAACATAATCACCGAGTGAGAAAATGTTGTGACCATATGTATATTTGCTGCAAAGGAAATTGGGAACGTCTTTGTTTCTTTTTTCTTTCAACAACTTTCCTTTGTTTTCTTTAATTCTGTATTAGTTTCTGTTGGTTTTCATTTGCTCTTTATTAAATTTTAATAAAATTTATGTAAAACAATAAGAAACAACTACCCAAAATGTAATGAAAAAGAAATTAAAGAGACCATTTGTTTAATAAAAACTGTAACAAATATGGCTGTCAGAAATAAAACTCTATGAACAAAAAAACACCTCCCAAACATTTAATAGTTTAACGAAGTACTATAGAAGTGAAGGTAGTCCAAGTTGAAGAACTAGATCAGTGTTTCTCAAACTTGGCGACTTTAAGTCCTGTGGACTTCAACTCCCAGAATTCCCCAGCCAGCTATGCTGGCTGGGGGATTCTGGGAGTTGAAGTCCACAGGACTTAAAGTCGCCAAGTTTGAGAAACACTGAACTAGATGATAGTGGTTGTTTGATAGTGAAGAACAAGCAGATGTGGCCAAATATTATATCATCTGGTAGAGAGACTGGAGTAATCAGGGAGTAGTAAAACGTGGCCTTTTTCCTGCTGGCTACCTGGGAAGGAAAATGCAGCACTGCAGGGTGTATGTTGGCTTGTCCAAGGCTGAAATGCAAGGCCTTGGCTTTGAGGTTTATGAATCTTGGATAAGATGGTGGGCCTACTCTGTGGCAGCTACTGAATTATGGAATATGTTATTCTTCACAGAATCTTGGACGCATCTTTTTTGTATAAAGAAGTATGGTGAAAAATCTATCTGATAGGTACATGGACATCTCTCTCCCATGTTTACCACCCAGTGTCATTTGGGTATATAAATTTGAAAAATAAATCAACCTGTCGATATATGTTATATTTTTAATTGATTAATATTTAATGTTTATGTCACTTCTGATTTGTTTGTTGTATGTGCCCAGAGTGATAAAATTTGAGCTGTTAATAAATATAGTAAATTAATAAATAACTAATATTGGTTTTCTTTCTGGAATACTTTATATAGCAATATTGTCCTGAAACAATAAATCTGAGGGCTCTTTAGCCTAATTTGCTATCCAGATAACCCAGAAGAAATTATCACCATACTCTTCTTTTCTTTTCACTTATTTTATGTGGTTACATTTCTTAATTTATTTCAAAGTAAAAAAACAACAACCAAATATGTAACAATTCTCAGATAATTTTAGTTCAATTTCTAAAAAAGTCATGCATATATCACAACTGGGGTGTATTAACTTATTTGTATTAACTTATTTATGTGTTTTATTTATATTGTTCTAATTTTGTATTAGTTTAAGTTATACTTCAGCTTCATTTCTTCAAAGGTTAGCGACAATGAAACAATAATGCCAATTTATATTAGTATCTGCAAAATATTGGGCTCTATTGGGATCGGGATAGAAGTAAGCTGATAGAATGCCAGTTAGTTGTTTCTCTGTAAGGTCTTTGAGAAAGCATATTTCTTTATGCATTGGAAGTCCACAATATGGATGTTTGGGCATGTACTTAGCATATTGGAAAATCTATGTTTATGGTCCAAACTTGGCCTTGATAGTGTATTTCATTCTGGATAATCTAGCCGAATCTCCACACACCATAACCTGGTCACTTATCTTGGCCAAGCTGTATATTAAATCTAGCTCATGTTTCTGTTGAACTGATTATCAGGGCCTTAAAGGGAATAATTTGATAGCAATATTCTCAATATTTCCATAAAAGTTCAATATTTTTATGGAATTCTTCAGTTCATGTATGTCTATCTGTAGCAAGTTTCACATTAGTTTTGTTCATATTTGTTTGGCTTTCCTTGCCTAACAAGACTCTGGCTGGAAAATTAGTCATAAAAATAAATCCTGGTACTATCGTGCTTGGTGTAAAGCTATGAATCAATCCTCAGACTTTCACTGGAGTTGCAAGGGCCAGGAAGTAGCAATGTTCATTTCAGATTGAATGTCAAAGTTCCAGCAAGCCATCCACATCCAGCATCAAGATATAAAGAGTTTGATCTAGAGATCAAGGAATTTACAGAGGCAAGTACAAGATACATAGCTTCCAGTAAAGGTGCTGCTGAATTTATTCCAACAAGAAATTTATCTTCTGAGGCATCCTTAAACACTCAAGTCTTCTGTACGATGCAATGGGTGCCATTAAAGCTCAACAGTGTTTTATTTCCCAGTGTTCGATTCTGCAAAACTTCAGCTATTATTGGGAACATTCTCTTGCCTCCAATTTTAAACCAGTATCTTTTGCTATGGTATCCAATTGGTTATTCACTCCCATAGTCTGGCTGTTGTGTCTGGGTTGCAAATTTCTCAAGCTAATCCTTTTGAAAAGAAAAGAATCTATTTATCTGCACTCTGATGGTGGCTTTACCTTTATAGCCCCCACAGGCATTTATTTTCACCTTAAGTTTTCATATTTACATTGGTTTCAGAAATGTTATCTTCAAAAAAATGTACCTTATTTTTCGGAGTATAAAATGCTCCGGATTATAAAATGCAACTACCTTTTTTGGGGAGGAAAACAAGAAAAAAAATTCTGCCTCTGCCTACCAGCATCCACTGGTATTCACCTGGCTAGAATCCTTGCAGCAAACAGCAAACAGCCTGGTCAGCTTCAGCACATTATTGCAGCCTGATTTAGCATGAATAGCTGATTGGCGGTTAGATCGGCATCCCGGAATACCACCAATTAGCTGTTCCAGGCTGTGGGGATCACAAGAGCCCACCGCCACCTCAACACGTCGCGTTTTTGGCCTCTATGCATCGCATTTTTGGCCAGTAAACGGGTGTGCAGAGGTCAAAAACTCAATGCACTGAGGCCAAAAATGTGATATGCAGAGGTGGTGATTGGTGGCAATGTGCTGTGACGATCCCCACAGGCTGGAACAAGTCTAAAACTGCGTGTGCGGAGGCCAAAAACAAGATGCATGGAGGCTAAAAATGGCTGTAGGATGGGACCTGGTGGGTGGGCAGAGCTTCGGCAACATTCAGTTTATAAGATGCACTGCAATTTCCACCCACTTTTAGGGGGGAAATGCATCTTATACTTCAAAAAGTATGGTAAAGAGTGAAATGCAAAAATACTACAGCGGCACCACCAAAAGTACACAATTAAACAGTGAATAAATGAAATTATTACAATGAAATAACATTGCAATTATTAAAATAAGCTACAAGTGACAAAAATACAAGCACTGTAATTGAGAAGATACAAAAATCCATATAATAATGGCAAATAGTGGGATAACGTTAGAAAACTGAAATCATTAAATTTGGACCGTAGAGAAATATGACCTACGTTCTGCCTGCTTCAGGGCGAGAAATGACAAATTGCTGCTACATTGGCTAAGCAATTGTAAAAAAAAAATGGCAAAAACCTATAATTTGCTTTCGGTGGTAGCCCATCTTTTTATTATATTTTCAAGCTTGCTTATTTTGTCTTTATAAATAGAACAATATGGTCATGCATTTTGTGGTAATATTTCTGACAGGCTGAACAAACAGTATACATTTTTAGAAAAATACCCAAGTAGAGCAGCATAACTTTACTGCTAAAATCCTGAAGCAAGTAAAATTGCTGAGGTGAGTAGGTCCCCAATAAATGTAAATACTTTACATCCCCCTCACCTTACATGCAAAGGCTCAGGAGCAGTGATGAGTTTCAATTTATTTTGCTACTGGTGTCCGTGTGAAACCCAGTGGTGGGTTTCAATTTATTTTACTACCGGTGTATGCTCACTTGCGCGATGTGCAGAAGCATCCAGGTGGGTGGGCGGTGCCTCCCGCCCCCGCCACTACTGGTTTGCCTGATCTGGGGCGAACCAGCAGAAACCCATCTCTGCTCAGGAGTAGACAGCGGATTAACAAATATCAAATTCTTGATAGTTTCTTAAGATACTGAAGTTAATGTTCTTTTGCTTTAGCCTGGGGAGATGGCATATAAAAGCTCCCCTTGAGCTTTCTATAAAACATTGTAGGAATGTATCCATTTGAAACATCATGAGAAATTGGCATGAGAAACAAAGAAAGAAAATGAATGAATAATTCCATTTTCACTTCTCAGTTAGTTTAAGTGTTCTCATTAGCTTGAGGCTGAAAAAATATCCATTTCCATTTTTCCCCCAACGTTCTTTCCACACAGTCTGTTGGTTGAGCAGGCATCATCATCTGGGGCTTATTTTATGTAATCACAACTATAGCCTGTTGCAAGTCATTGCTTTTAGAATGACGGAACTCTGAATCCAAGGCTTTGTTATAAACTACAGAAGTGAATGGATTTAACAACCCGTCCACATAAAAGTTCGCCAAACCTTTCATTTCAGCAGTATGAATTGAGAAGGAGATGTTATGTTGTTGCTATGAATGGGAGACTCAAAAATCCCTTTAGCAAATCAAACAGGGATGGACCAGCAGATCTAGTTACATTCTGCTAACTCTGATATTGAACGGAAGTAGAGAAATGCTCCTGTTTGAAATATCATATCTGAATATGATACAACATAGCATCACAGCAGTAGGACAACATAAACATGGCACCCTAAAACAACTAATGGGGGCTCAGCATGTCTGCCCTGGCCTCATCCACACCATATGATGAGTGCCTGTAAGGTACTATTTATGGTGCTATTTTAAAGGGAGAGTATGTTGGAATTAGGAGATTTAAAATAATGTTTTAGAGTTGCCTGTCATTATCGTGGCCATGCAGGAACTTCAATTCTGCAAATCTAAGACTCATTTGGCAGTGAAGAATGGAATGGAATCAGGGGTGAAATTCAGCAGGTTCCGACAGGTTCTGGAGAACTAGTAGCGGAAATTTTGAGTAGTTCAGAGAACCGGCAAATACCATCTCTGACTGGCTCCAGAGTGGGGTAGGAATGGAGATTTTGCAGTATCCTTCCCCTGGAGTGGGGTGAGAATGGAGATTTTGCAATATCATTTCCTTGCCATGCCCACCAAGCCACGCCCACAGAACCGGTAGTAAAAAAAATGAGTTTTATCACTGAATGGAATGGACAGGGCAGACTCAATTTTGAATATGACTTGTTCTTTAACCAGTTCAGTTATTATACACGCAGTATATAGGAACAGTTTTGCAACAATCAATGAAACTAGTCACAGGAGAACACTGGAAATGAATACCAGCTTGTCTTAAGTAACATTTAACTACTCTGCAGCATTTTCAGACTCACATTTCTATGCAGTGAAGATAAATTAAATCAAGATCAATAAGATAAATTAAAATACACCCATAACATAAATTAAATCACCATAGAAGGTAGACTTATATGAGGGTGGAATAAAAAATGGTGCCTCTATAGCTTTAGCTTAAATGCGGATATTTTAATAAATGAAATGAGAAAATCCCTGAGATTTTTTCAATTAATGGCATTTACTTCTCCACATACTCACTGTCATCCACTGAATGACAGACTGATGACAAACTGTTTTTTTAAAGCTGTCCTGAAAGAAGTCCACACTTTTTCTTTCCAACCGACACTTTTCATCTCTTTATTTGGGTTAAACAAATAAAGCAATAATTTCAATTTTGGGAAATGGTGGAACTTACATGACGTCAATCAGGACTATATGGTGGATGGGGTAAGGCAGTGTGATACAGCTCTTGAGTGGCTTATGTTGTGTGAGACCTAATGTTGCAGCAAAATTTTCTTCTTATGGTTCTGAACTCTGCTTAGAGTTGGTTTTGAAGTTTCTTATGTGAAATTTGTCAGTTGCTGTCATAGGTCATCTACTTTGTTCTAGATCACCCAAAAGCTCTTTCCAGCTTTCACTTTTTACATTTGGGTCCAACAACCCCTAGTGCTCATGTTATAGATTCATCACTATAAATCACTTGCATTTGCTGATGATTTTTAGTTGGAGGGACTCCATCAGCAGTCAAAAATTCAACCATATGAGCATTCACTCAGGCTTCCATTTTTCAAATAATAGCAACACAGTCTTTTCAATGTCTTGCCAACTGAAATTTTAAAAAAAGATACTAAAGAAGGCCTTGGAGCTGATAGTTCATTGGTAGAGATGATGAACTATCAATTAGTAGTATTGATGAACTACAAAATTAGAGGCATTATTTTCCTTTTAACATTCTTCTTTAAATTCGTCTCTAAACATGCTTTAAACTTATATATTCCATTTATTTCAGTTTAAAGGAAACAGAATGCCAAGATCACAATGTAATTGTACCACATATATTGAAATACAACAGTTGATGCACTATATCACTGTTTTTAAAACCACACTGTACAAAACAGTGTTTTTTGTGTGCTCATATTTTTTAAAAGAGATATACAGCAAAATAGTTGTAGGATTTTTTTCCCCCTCCTAAGTAGGTTAGTCTTTAATTCCTAATCCATTTTGCATTGTAGAAATCCATCATTTTCAAAACTCCAGAGTGCTTCATAAATTTTAACCCATTTCTTTAGATAGATGTGTAATTGTAAAATGAAATCTGGTTTTGTTAAGACGTTACATTCAGAATATTTAAAAGATCATTAAAGCAAAGAACCTGTTCCACATTTTGCAGTGACTTATTCATTTTGTATCATTATTTCCAATGGTTGGAATTATAGTCCATTTTACAATATTGTAATTGCTCGATGAGAATGTTATTGCAGGAAAGTTTTAATAATTAAAACTTTAGGCTTAATATGTATCCTCTTTTTCAAGTAAATCCCAAATTCAGTTGATCCCAACATTTTTGTATCCCAATGGGCATCATTTTACTAGAACTGTCTGTCCGTGGTTGCTTCTTTGAGTTCTTTTAAGCACCTGCTTCTACCATTGGGGATAGTATTTATCTACTCTACCGTATCTGCTTCTTTTTTCGTCTGCCTTTGATTTTGAACTCAATGGAGTATATCTCTGCTGACAGCCTGTAAAGCTAACATAAGAGCTTATCTCAAAAAGGATACCCGATAATTAGGGGAAGGCCCAGAGATGGGAAGGATACAAACAGGTGGGCAAATAATTAAAGCATCATTGTAGCATCGCCATGCATGCTCTGTCTCTTTCTTACATGACATTGCACACGTATACAAATGAGGTGGCGCTTGTCTTGTAATGCTGGGATGTTGCTTTTGATGAAAAGCTTTGATTCTGTGATGCCTCTGATACTACAGCATTAAACACATACTTATTCAGAAGCAACATCCTAGAAATTTGATAAATCTCCATACAGACTGAGAAAATGCATCAACCTCTGCTGTTTATTATTTCCTCCTCCACTCATATCTGACTTAAAAAAACGCCACCACCAATGAATGAAAATCAAAGTCTTGCTGCAGCATAAACCTTGTGGATATGTCAACGGATATGATAAAAGTGGAAATGGACAAAGTCCAGATTTTCTTAAAATCCATCCTTTTTTTTTTTTTGCTATAAGATGATTGCCACCCCCTTTTCTACCTTATGTAGTCCTGAAACCTCTGCACTGAAATTCCAGCTAAGGTGGAGTCTGAATATCACAGGGGGGGGGGGGAATAGATGATACATCCAATCAACCTTCTCTGTTACTGCACTTACATTATGGAGCTGCACTCCCTGGAGTTACAGATGGCCCCCAACCCTGTTGCCTTTTCACAAGATGTTAAAGATCTAGAATTCCTACATTTTGGTATTTGGGCTACAGGATTTAATGAGGCATATTGGTTGGTTGTTAGTTGTTTCAGTGACTAAAATATTTGATTTTTTTTCATTTGATGTGCTTGTGTGTGTGTGTGTTTATGAACTGTATTTTGTTCTTAGGTTTTCATTGATCATTAACTGCCTAGAGTCACTAGAGTCTGATGGGCAATTATAAACGTCGTAGAACGAATTAGCGGAAAAAATTAATGGCATGCCACAGAATCATAGAGTTGGAAAAATAATCCAGCAAATCGCTCAGTGCAGGGCATCTGATAGATGACCATACAGCCTCATCTCTGATCTCACAGATATGCCATATTTTAAAACCAGTTTCAATGTCGAGGCTTAGAAATAAGAGAGCTAACTTACTGTTACAATGCATCTAAAAAATGGTAAAAACAGTAAGGGACTGTAAAGAGCTTTAAAGTGGGGAGTGACTTTCAAAATGGCAAATGTCACTTGACATGAGCAAGTGTAAAGTGAGGCAGTTTGATGCCAAAAATTGTAACAACTCACACAAACTAATGGGATCACAGCTAGCAATAACTGAAAAGGCAAAAGATCTTGGAGCAAAGGTAAACAGTTCAATGAAGGTGTTGTCACTGTGTTTATCCACTGTAAAAAAAAAGCCAACAGCATATTAGGGATAATAAGAAATGATATTGAAAATAGAGATGTCAATATCTTCGTGCCCTTATATAAATCAATGGTGCAATGGAATTTTGGGTGCAGCTTTGGTCACTACCCATCAAAAAGGATATAGTGTACTTTATTATGTTTCAGGTTGTTATATTTCACCCATGAAATGTATGTTTTTAAAAAAGGGCATAGGGGAGCTAGAGAAAGTTTAAAAAAAGAAAAAAGAAAGGAGGCAACTAAGATGATCAAAAGGTTACAGCAGCTTCCCTATGAAGAAAGGTTGCTAGACTTGGGGGTTTTTAATCTAGGAAAAAATGTGATTGAGATGTTATCGGGGTGTAGAACAATATAGCTAGTGTGTATAAAGTGAACAAGAAGAAGCTTTTTTTTTCGTTTCTAATTTACTGGAACTGGAGGTCACGTAATGAAATTGATTCCTGAAAGAATCAGGACAGATAAAAGGGTTGTTTTTTTAAAACATAACATGTAATTAAATTTTGGAATTCACTATCACAAGATGTGGTGCTGACTATTAACTTGGGTGCTTTGAAAAAAAAGTTGGACTAATCGATGAAAACCATGGGAATTCATGGCTATTCTCACCCTTGATGGGGAGTGTAATTGCTTCTGAAGCCATCAGCTGAGAGACTAGAGGGCTTCTTTATGAAGTTGGCTGGACAGTAGGAGGACAGACTGCTGGATGAGTTGGGCCAGGGATCTGATCCAGCAGGGCATTGCTTGTAGATTTACATTCTTAATTAATATTGCAGTACTGTTGCCTACACTGGTGATAATAGTTTCAAACAGAAGTCTCTTCTTGAATGCTGTAAATCAAAACTTACTAGAGATAAATCACTGGTTCTGGTTCTGAATTACAGCTCAAATTGTTTGAGCTGTATTATTTGGTGAGAGAACTTCTCTTAACATGCATAATGCCCATTTCTCTTGTAGGAAGTTAACATCCACCCACTCTTCTTAGAAGATTGAAATATTCTGGGAAATATTAAAAAGGCAGAATATTATATTTCCCTGGAGGAGAAAAGGAGAAACGTGTTTTTAAAAAACAAAGTAGCTCCCTGAAGCTTCCTGCCCCTGCCCCCCTTCAGCTCCAGGGTGATGGGATTAAGACATGGCTCTCAGGACATGATACGATTAGCCCTCTACCCATCTCACCACAGGGCACCTGGGAAGATTACATCACCCAGCAAATCTCAACCAAGGCTGGGACTCAGGACAGCCTACAGAGTTGCCCCTGCATGGTCCCATGGGAGTCTGACAACCAATCAGAACACAAGCTCAAATTCAAAAGCTGAGAGAAGGTATAAAACTCAGGCACTCTCGGCATCTCTCCCCATTGTTTTTCTTCACCTAACATCTTCAAGGCATGTGATCCTGTCCACCATTCAAACCATCTTTCCAAACAGCCATCATGTTTCCAGTGCCTTTCTCCCCATTTGGAACTAAACCCAGAAGGACATTTCTTCCAACACTCTCTCATAAAGCCACAGTTTCTCATTCTTCCCAAGAAAAGGAAAATATCAGTGTCGAACTTTGCTTGTGCATTTGCTAGGTACTTTTTTCTTGCTTTACATCTCCCCTCCCCCCCCACAATTTTCCTGAGCTTTTCTTGTCCGATATGAACCTGTCTGGTTTTCCTCACTAACCTCTTCCTCTTCTTACTTATCTGTCATTTCACCCAGCAGCTACCACTGCAGTTGCTTCTGAAGTAAAGCTCTAAAGTAAGTCCTGATGAAGTGTCACTCCTAGGACTGCTGCTCAACTCACATGAGTCATAGACAAGATCTATTGGCTGCAGATGAAACAAAGTGGTAGGATAGACTGGTGTATTTTTTTTTCCCAGAGAAAAATTCCCATTAACTGACAAGCAGAGAGAGGAATGGCTTGTCAGATAGGATTGCAACATTCATGCTTATCAACTTCACCTTGAGAAAGAGCTATTCTGTTCTAGATTGCTTTATTTGCCAAAGTTTTCCTGGCTAGGATTCAAAATCTATATGCCACTACTCAAAAAAAAAAAAAAAACCGAAACAAAGCAAAAGGACTTGAAAATTAAGTAACAACAAGAACTCTTTTGTTCGATCAGTCAATTCAGTCAATCAGTCTTGTTTGTCATTTGTTTTCCTTTCACGGGGAGTTTCTGTACCTTTGTCATATAGCTGGAACCGTGTTTTCTGATACCATCTTAAAGTGGAACACTTCCCAGTCTCCTTTTTGCTCTATCTATGGAGCTCTTAGAAAAGGGCTACTGAAGTTCGTGATCAGGATGGTGCGAAAGATTCATGGAAAATATAACCCGAAGCCAGGATCTGTTGGTTCTATAAGTAATGCAGGTTCATCCCTTTTACCCCTTTATTCCTTGATCTATGATATATGGAATAGCAATATGTTTCAGCAAGACACTTGAAGGATCTGATCTTGCAAATCTGATATTGCAAATTCTAAAGAACTTGATGTGATTTTTTTTCCAGATGATTGAAGACATCAACCCTCTCTGACTTTTTATCTTTTCAGACATTCTAATGCATTTTATATTACATTTTATAATAAATTAATATTTTCTAATACTGCTGACCTTGGCATTCTTATGCATTGACTGCCTAAGTTGAATGCTAGGGATCTACTATACAATTATGCTTGTAATTATTATTGATGCAGTTTGCCTTCCTTTTGTGGAAATATGTGAACCATATTTTTAGCCCATTTTCATAACTGAAAGCATGGTGTGTAGTTATAGCCCAAGGTAAGAGTTACTTTGCTAAGACAAGCTCAAAATAAATTTCAACGGCTAGTTCATTTGCTGTACACCTCAAAACCTTAGCAATGAAGGTATGTTTTTATGCAGGAGAAAAACTGTATGTATTTATTAATTACATTTATTTGTCTCCCATCTCATTTTAGAACAACTCTGGGCAGCATACAGCATTAAAAATCTCATGAGCAGAAAAGGCTGCCTTACTCCTGCTCAGGCCATTGCTCCTGATCTACTCAATATTGCCAGAGCTACTTCAGGTTCAAGTCTTTCCCAGGCTTCCCTGCAGGTAAGAGGAATCCGACAATGCACCCTTCTGCCTTTCTCCACTGGGGCTTCTGCTTTAGTCACAGTGTGATAAATCACCATTTGCTCCATGGAACAAGTATTAAGAGATCACATTAAGACATGAACTCTGGTTTTGCATAAGACGACACAAATCATGGCTTCCAAGGATATACAATTTTCAGCCTTGTGAAATTCTATTACTATATAGACTTACAATAAAGTAATTTTGTGCATGTTTGGTCTACTTGGGAGGCTGATGTGTAGGAAGTTAGCACTCACCCTCTCTCATAGAAAAATGAAATATTTAGGAAATATTAAAAAGGCAGAATATTGTATTTCCTTGGATGAGAAAAAGAGAAATATGTTTTAAAGACAAAGCAGCTCCCCTAACCCTAACCCTAACCCCCCTTCAGCTCCAGGATGATGGGATTAAGACATAGCCCTCAGGACATCATAGGACTAGCCCTCTACCCATCTCACTACATAGCACCTGGGAAGATTACATCATCACCCAGCAAGACTCAACCAAGCCTGGTACACAGACAGCCTACAAAGTTAGCTAAGACGCACCCCCCCCGCCACCGAGAGTCTGACAGCCAATAGGATACATATCTCATACAGGAACAGGAAGCTCTAAGGTGGAGCCCAACAGAGGGTATAAATCTCTCTCTCTCACACACACACACACACCCATGTGCTTTCCCCCCCCCCCAGGACCTAAAACCATGTGGTCTCCACATGGAGCTGAACCCAGATGGACATTTCTTCCAACAATTGCAAGTCCAAAAGTACAAATCACCTGCTGTCTCTTGTTATCACTTGATTAGTTAGAGTGGATCCTTCCTAACTTTCTTTCTCTGCCCATTACTCAGTTGCAGCCTCTGTCCTGTTTTATCTGATTGTTCTGTAGGAAAATCTCTCCCCCCACCATTTTCCAGGTCACTCTCACATCCCATTATAGTAATATAAGTGTTATGACCCAGGCAGTCAAGGCAAGGCAGACCTTTATATCTCTCAACATATGGTCCAACAAATGGCCCTCTGATAAGGCTCCACCCCCATGCTAACCTGAAGGCAGCCAAGCTTAGTCCCCCAAACAACAGCCTCTAGAGTACAAATAAAGTCCACAGAGTAGGAGCATGCTCATTAAGGCTTCTTCTTAAGTTACTCCACTCCAGGTATTTCTTCTGAGGAGGGATGGGGCGGCCTTCTCCAGAGTAGTCTTGCAGTCCTTCTCTGAGATTGCCTATCCACTGCTCTTTGTGGTCTTGGATCAACAGCTGGAGGAGACAGCTGTTCTTTGAGGAGGTCTGCTGCCTATCCAGCACCTCTCCCTGTCAGCAGCTGATCCTTATCTGAGGCTGTGAAGGCAGGTAGTTCTCCATCTGGTCAACCCACTCTCCCAATGCCTGAGGGGGCCTGGGACAGCATCATCCTCAGCCCCTGGCCTCTCCAAACATGCCAAAGGAGATGTGCCATCCCTGTCGGACGGTCCTAATTCCAACTCCTCCTCCTCCTCTGAACCGGTCTCTGTTGGGGCCATGACAATAAGCCAAGTCAACTCCCTCATCTACAATCAAATCGTGGATGAGGTGGGCTCTATTGAAAATCAAACTAGCATTAAGCAGCAGCAGACAGAGACCAGAGCCACTTCAGAAAACCAGGCAGGTTGAGGTCAAGCACAGGAGGCTAATACTAAACACAAGCTACATCTTCCCGGAGAGCAGCCTGCTCCCTGTCTACCACAATTCCTCCCCATGCCCACTACCACCACAATGCCCTCCTATACCATCTCTCCCCCTCTCTATCTGGCTCCTCTCCCCACAAGCCTTCCATCCCCAGGGGACTGGGAACTACCTGCACCCAATCAAGGCAGACAGGCTCTGTGCTGCTTCTGGCAAACATTCAGCATCTCCATTATATTTTTCTAACATTTGCTTTATGTGTATAAAAATAGTAAAGTGTTATGGTTCCTCTTACATATGGAGAAGTTCACTGTGTGTGAGTTGGGTGGGACTGTATAAATTTGTTTAATAAATAAATATTATAGAATCTATTACTTTACTTTACTTTTATTCACATTTCTAGACCGCCCCCTCTCCCAAAAGGGACTCGGGGCGGTGTACAGTCGATGGAATACATAAAAAATACATAAATAAACAAATACTTAAATATTTAAATACTTAAATAATTAAATGCTTACATGGAGGAGGTTATAAAGACTGTACATTCAAGTAAAGCATTTAAAATACAATATTTAAAAAAAACGGCCCCTAAAAATACCCCAAAGAATTAAATTTAAAATAGTTCCCCAGAAATTCCAATTAAAAATATCTGCCAGGAGGTAAAATAAAACTATGAATGTGCCAAGCCAGCTAATCGAAACAGGTGAGTCTTTAGTTTTTGTCGGAAGGAGCGGAAGTCGGTAGTAGTTCTGATATCTGATAAATAGCATAGCATAGCATAGCATAGCATAGCAGAGCAGAGCAGAGCAGAGCAGAGCAGAGCAGAGCATAGTGCAACATAAAAAAATATAAATAAAATCCCTGAAATTAAAAAAATCCTGCCCTGTCAATTAGGGGATTTTTAGGAACAGAATTAGGGGATGCGGGGGCTCAGTGACTAAGACATTGAGCTTGTCGATCAGAAAGGTTGGCAGTTCGGCGGTTCGAATTCCTAGTATCAAATATCACAAAAGGTTTTAACCTTCAGCAGCATTCATTTTTAATGGCATGCATGAAAGAGAGTGACATTACACTTCAAAGATGTAAAGATGATGATTTGCAATCCTAGTGTCATAGGGATTTCTATAAACAGCAGTGAGGAGACTTAAAGCGCTTCTGTGTTCCCCCCTCCCGCGTGTTTAAATCATAGTTCCGCTTTCAGTAATAGCCAATCCTGGGAACATCCATCATTGGGATACCATGGCAACTTTACGCCATAATATTAACGGAGGGTTAAATTCAGTATTTGCATTTGCCTATCTTCCTTCAACAACAACTACTCCCCAAATAATGAGATGAACATTATACTGAGATCAAAGCAAGACCCTGCATACAATTACGTGGAGGTAATTCTCACTGAAATCAATAGATAAAGTTTCTGAATAAATATAAACATTATGCAATCTAAATATCTATGGAGATTCTCAGTCATGGTTGTCCCAAAGGTGCTTTTTCAAAAGGCAACTGGACTTTGTTTTTCCTTGAAGATGTTTCACTTCTCATCCGAGAAGCTTCTTCAGTTCTGACTGGATGGTGGAAGATGGGAGGATTTATATTCCTTGCTGTCATCTGGTCGTTAGCACTCTTTCTGAGAATCATTGAGACCACTTGGAGGTTTATTATGCAATCTAGGATCAAGTTGCAGACAAGCAGTTGCCTTTAACCTAAGTCAATGTAGCTCATTTGGAGAAGCGAATCAAGTATGTGTTTCATCTTTCCTGCTCACACCAACAGAATGCTAAAATTTAGCCCAAGATACCAATTAAGAAGTGAGCTCTGATGGAATGTCACCTGATGACATTCCATCACAGTTCAGGAGGGGATTTTTGGTGACACAGAATTTTTCCAGAAAAAAAAAAACCTGGATTAAAAGACTATACAATCAATCCCAAGTAGATGCTGGAAAGGGGAAAAGATTCAGGATAGCCACACTCTAGAACCCCTCAGAATATATTTAGTAAGTTTAAAAGTTTAGATTTAGTCTGGCAAGATTTTGTCCATTAGGCATAAGCTAATAAAGGATTGAACTCGATTGAATCTCACTGTCATATCTCAGGTTTGGACCTTCATAAACAATTACCTTTATTTTGAAGATTCTCCTTTGAAGAAAAACATGTGATGGAGTGTACTAAATCAGACAGAAGGTTTGTGCTGACTTTCTTTCTATTAGAAAGTATTCAACGGCTACTTCTTGCCCTTGAAGATGCTGTTATATCAATGAAGCATGTGTGTTGACAAAGGGGAAAAAGGACAAATAACTAGCATGTGTTGTGACATCAACAGCACAGACTTGACATCCTTTGAATTTGCATCAGGACATCTCACACAAGGTGGTAAGAAGAGTAACTTGCATGCATTGTGATGTCACAATGTATGGTTCACTGTTTTGACAGTTCTTTGGGGTATAAAAAAACTGAGGGAGCAGAAAATTCAGTGGTGCAATTCAGCCGATCCTATCCAGTTCAGGCAAACCGGTAGCAGTGGCAATGGAAGGCTCTACCCACCCACCCAGACATCATCACGTCCTGTTTTTGACATTCTGCGCATGCGCTCACATTCGCACACTCACATTTGTGAACTTATCAAGAAGGTAAGTTGATTTCACCCCTGAGAAAATTGCAAAGGGCTCGATAACAAGGAAGGGGTAAAGTTTGTCCATCACAATTCTGCCAAGATTGCTCCACTTTCTTTCCCTCTGTGTTTCAGGGTGACTAAGTAACTCTTCCATCTAGGGCAGTTGAACTCATCAGAGGTATATTTCACAGAGCAGATAAATTAATTTTGTAATAATGGTGTAATTCAGAAATTAACTTGCACTTTCATTTTAAATATGTCATTGTTAATCTATTTTTTAAAAGCTCATTTCAAGTTCGGGCATGATTAATTTGAAACTGTTTCTTGTTCTCTTTGATAACTTTTGAGTCTCAAGCTCTAAAGAACTGTCAAGAGAGCTAACTTCTCTGAGTCTTGAATTGAGCAATGCAGTAATACAGGGTTGGCGTAATCTTTTCTCAGAGTAATAGAGAACCAGTGTTATTACAACAGTTCCATACTCAGGCTGTTCTTGAATAGGTAGATGCCCCCATTCCTGAGATATGAATGGGAAAAATATGGGACAACACAAAGTATTAATTTGGCTCCACATAAAAATGTTCTATTTCAAATCAAGCTTTTGATGAACTGAACAGCTCTGTAAGTAATTACCTACTATACCGAATATCTGTTTTTCAATATTATGGTTAGAAGAGTTTGTTTTATTTGATCTTTTATTTTATCCTCCCAAAAAGTTTGATTTTGTTCAACTCTCATGAGATTGGTCTATTTTCCAAGCAAGAGCAGAATATGTCTTTATATTATATATTTAAAAAGTTGCATTACAGATATTATTTCATAGAATTCCCCTCCTCCATAATTGCGTCTCATAGTTCATTAATTTCTCATACAGCTTAGCTTAAGAGTGTTGCCACTGTCTTTTAACTACAAAGTCAATCAGGCAGAAAATTAGCAGAGTGCATCCATGAACACCAACTAGCAGTCAGAAGACATGATGAAAACTTCCTAATTTTACTACACATGAACAGACTTAACCATAGTTTCAGTTGGGGAACTGGAAGCATCCTAGACCAAGACAAATCCAAAAATGCTGGAGAATTCCTAGAAGCCTGAAACTCAGAAAAATCAGCCATCAGCAAACAGGCACATAGAGATAAATAGCATCTACATACCATTCAAAAGAGATAATCAAAAAAGTCAAAAAGGAAACAAAAAGACCAAAACACCTCCTCCCAACAATCAACACTCAGATAAGCAGAGATTAACAAGATTAGCATTAAACCAAAGATCAGGAAGAGGAACTACCTACTCAGATAAATAAGCTAACAGTAAACAACAGCCTAATTAAGGAAACACCTAGAGTGATCATACCCACCAAGCCTGATAGGGCAAGCCACTAGTATATAAAAGTAGAGCAAACCCCACTCCCTTTTAGCATTGATGATGTTATCTAGTTTGGTAATGAAACATCAGCAAGGAAAAAAAACCAAACTCTGAGAGACCAAGGACCCCACAGTCCTGTGGTTTCTGTCCAGAGGTGGTATTCAGCAGGTTCTGACCAGTTTTGGAGAACCGGTAGCGGAAATTTTAAGTAGTTCAGAGAACCGGTAAATACCATCTCTGACTGGCCCCACCCCCATCTATTCTCTGCCTCTCGAGTTCCAGCTGATCGGGAGGAAATGGGGTGGGGAGAGAATGGAGATTTTACAGTATCCTTCCCCTGCCATGCCCACCAAGCCATGCCACACCGACCAAGTGACGCCCACAGAACCAGTAGTAATTTTTTTTAATCCTACCACTGTTTCTGTCTCATGGCAAACCTTGAGCCCTGATTAAAAGGTATAGAGATAATTATCATTTAGTTCCTGTCACTGCCATGAACATCCAATATATACATATACAAGTTGGTATAAATTAGCATAAAATATATCTAAACGTAAAATGCAAAATGAAATTGATTTTACAGTTAAAATTGAGAAACTGCCTACTGCTTATCAAGGGACTGTGATACATTTTTTCTTCTCTGATCCTACAGATCATTCCACATTTCAACATTTCTCTCTCTCAGTCTTTCTTTTTGTCTCTTGGGATCTGAAACAAAAAAGTGGTTGGTCCACATCTTAGAAACCCTGGCAAGACTTCAGTACTAGAGTGTTGTATATCTTTACATATGTAATTGAGGAGGATGTGTGCTATCAATCAAGTTCCCAGACCCTCCAAGACAGTGGTGGGATTCAATTTTTTTTACTACTGGTTCTCTAGGCATGGCTTGGTGGGCATGGCAAGATACTGCAAAATCCCCATTCCCTCCTGATCAGCTGGGACTCGGGAGACAGAGAATAGATGTGGGCGGGGCCAGTTGGAGGTGGTATTCTCCAGAACTGGTCAGAACCAGCTGAATACCACCTGTGCTCCAAGATAAACTCTCTTTAACAGTTTCCCAAATAAACTGCTTTGGGTTAAGGCTTTGCACCTTGAAAATTCTTCTAAAATTGGGATGTGTTCTTCTATTGAACAGATAATCTGCTGACTTCAAGGAAGAATGGATTCTGTCCACATAATGACTAAGAACCAGTTACATATCTAATCCATGATTTTATTCATATACATTATCCTTTGTTTAATATTGACTCTGGCACTTTCTAACCTTAATGACAATTACTTGATCTAGAAATTATCTTACAAGGAAAGTGAGGCAGAGGGTTGCCTTCTAATTTTGAGGCAGACTCTAGAAGCTCCCTAAGTAATTTTATGGGAACAGGAATCTTTGAGAGTAATAATTATACATTATGTGCTATTGACCCTTCATCTTCTCGTTAAACTCTATGTATGTACCCACATAATCGTACAGTTTTAGGATGAACATACTGGTTCAATTTTGGGGTGAAAAGTGCACACAAATAATATGCACAGACCTGCATATAAAACCCATGCCAAATAACAATAGTACATAGCATCATGCTTCA
Source organism: Natrix helvetica (assembly GCF_964273705.1). Classification (NCBI taxonomy): domain Eukaryota; kingdom Metazoa; phylum Chordata; class Lepidosauria; order Squamata; family Natricidae; genus Natrix; species Natrix helvetica. The sequence goes on from NC_138552.1 coordinate 148,163,028, forward strand.
TTTACTTTGACTAGCATGTACTCAGTCTTTTGTATGAATCTGTGGAAATAAATACCACCAAACTCAGCAGATGGCATAAGTTCACTTGGAGAAGAATGCCAAACTTTAAAGAAAGATTTTCGTTCAGCCAGAATGCAGCCTTTCAACATTAGATAAGAAAGACCAACAATGATGTGTACTCTGTTTGAAAGTGTAAGCCATCTTTGGTGCCCAGCTCAAACAAAAATACAATACAGCATATTCATTAAATTACAAAAATACTATGGTTTCCACTGAATCTGGGTAACTGTTGGCATTTCTGAAATTACATAATTAGTAATGCCCATCTGACTGAACCATCAGATCTCTTGGAGTTACTCTGATCACAGCAATTTTTTTCTCACCCAGCAGGGAGTAGCCTGCAAGTAAGATCTTTTATCTAAAGAGTATTTAAGAAGTATGTATCCTGAAGCAAAGAAGAACCTCAATAATGGCAACCAGAAGCCTCTGGGAAAGGGGCTGGATTTTATCGAGGAGCTACCAAAAGAAAGCCTGTTTGTGGGAAATGGCAGCGAAGGGGAAAGAAGTGATCACTGGGGAAACAGCATGAATGGGGAATAGCCTTTAAAACAACTAATAGTGTTAAGGGAATAGCAATGAAAACAGGAAAAACATCCATAAAGCACTCAGTGGGGGAAATAGCAGCGGGGAGAAAATTGCTGTGAGGGGGAAAATAACAGTCACTGGAGAAATAATACCTGATGGAGAAAGAGCATTTAAGAGGAGGAAATAGCCATGAAGAATCCCTGGAGGCTAATGATGGAACACTGTGCACATTGCAGGGTTTAGGGATGAGGGCAAGTCTGAGGTCTGCTCTCTCCAAGCCTTTCTCTTGGATTCAGAGAGAGGTTTGGGCAAGCAGGAGAGAGGGATGCTGGTGCCCAAGGTTGGAAGTCAAAAATTCAACAGCAGCCGCAGCAGAAGAAGGCAAAAGGAAAAGGGGGACTGAACTGGGAACTTGTAAGTAAAAGAAAGGGAAAAGGAGAAGAAAGCTGAAAGATATGTAGATAAGGGGGAAGAAGGAGGACCAAAGCATCATTTGGTGGTGCTTTCTTACATGGTAAGCCCTTGAGTTAATGATGGTGGATAGAACCTCTAGCAGCTCACTGAAAGAATAAAAGGGAATGGGTTCCTATCAATATTGCTCACTGCAGAGGTTGCTGCCAGTATGGCCCGGATCGGCTGAACCAGTAGTAGCAGCAGCGGGAGGCTCCGCTCACTCGCCTGGATGCTTCTGCGCAAAAATGTTGCGCATACGAGCATCTGTGAAAGCATGCCCAAACAGGCAGTAAAAAAATTAGCAACTTACCACTCGCTCACTGGTGTTTTGGGATCAGATTAGCTTTGAAGCTGGGCATTCAAAGCAATTCAGTGGTGAACATTGACATAGTCCTACCCTGCAGCTGATTAAATAAGGTCATCTGTTTTTTCCCAGGTTTCCCATCAGCTCACCAGGGGCTGTTGCAGACTACACATTAGAGAGACCAAGCTGAGCTCCCAGAAGTCAAAGCAGCCTTTGATTAGATCTAATTAATTCACTTCTGTGTTCATTGATGGTAAATATCCCAAATTTCTCTTCCATGACTGATTTTTACATTGTGACTACCATACCATTGAGAAGTTGCAGATATCCTATTGCGTTCAGAGGTGGTAATCAGCCAGTTCAGACTGATTCACTGGAACCAGTAGTGGAAATCACGGGTGGGCCAGCCCACCTGCCCAGGCTCTATGCTGTCCCATTTAGACACATTTTCAAGCTAAGGCACATGCACGGAAGGCCGAGCACGTGTGTGGATGGCATGGACATTTGCGAACTGGTAGGGAAAGTGAGTGAATACCACCCCTGATTGCATTGCTTTGTTTCTGTTTGACCTTGCACAATGCCTTAATTTGGGATAACCACTGATATGTCTAGCAAATCATAAAGTCACTATTACCCATATATAGTCAAATTTTGTCTTGCTGCTCTCAAGATGAATGTCAGATCTTTGAGTTAAACCAGATTAGGAACCAAAGTTATTGATGCTCATTTTATTTATCTTGCAAATCTGAATGTGCCTCCCCCTACCTCCCCTCTTCCTAAAGACAAGCAGGGAGGAGGTGCTTTTTCAAATTTTATTTCCTGCTCACATATCTATATCTATATATATATCTATATATCATCTACATCTACATCTATATCTATATATCATCTATATCTATATCTATATCTATATCTATATCTATATCATCTATCTATCTATCTATCTATCTATCTATCTATCTATCTATCTATCTATCTATCTATCTATCTATCTATCTATGTGTGTGTATGTTCCAGCATGACTCTGGAACGCCTTGAGCAATTTCAACCAAACTTGGTACACAGATGACTTACTCTCTGGAAAAAAAAATATTGTGGGGGTAAGACACCCCTAACACTCCTTGGGCTCTGTGTTCTGTTAAGATACAGCCTGTTGTGCTTTAAAATGTCTTTTACTATACTGCCGTAAAATGGCTTCTACTATACAATGCAGTGGAGTTGCCATGGTAATGGCTTCACAGTATTCCACAAGAGGGCTCCCTCTGGTGAGGGGGAAGCTCCAACATTGAAAATTACATTTGGTCCGGACATTTTCCCCCTATAAATAAATACCCTGGCAATGCCGGGTTATCGACTCGTGTTTGATAAAGAAATCCTAACTAATAAAGTTTAATCAACTTTGACCAATTGACTAAATCAAACCAATTAAAAACTGATTTGAAAACCATGCACTTGAAGAAAAAAATCATACAATATCAGAATATAATATCAGAAGATGGCTCATTTGAAGTACAAGAAAACTGAATGAGAGAAAACAGGACTTCTATCTGCTAGGGCCACCCACCCACAGTTCATTTGAAACAATTACAAACTTGTGTAAAATTGTCTACTACTTGATCTTTATCAGTGGCTTTTTAACTGATTTTTTTAAGTCAAGCAAAATTACAAATTAATTGGTTAAAATGTAAACTTAACAGAAATCCTTTCTGGCAGCAGAGATACTTCCTGTAAGAAACATAGGGAGAAATCATCAAAAGAAACACAATAACCCCTTTAATTAACTACAATGGCCCAGGTTAAAGGAGCTCATCTATAGATTTAATTCAAATTTTGTGGTATCTTATTGCATACAATGAAATATCCATGAGCAAAAAAAATGTATCTGTACCACACAGGTTGCTGATTGGCATCTAGAATTGAAAGGAATTGATTTTCAGCAAAAGACCTTCATTGGGGTCTTAAAACATCATATATTTAGATTTCAGTACAGAGCAGCACAGTTAGTACAAAATAAACCCCAATGAAACTTCCTTTCCTGCCTGAGATTACATAGGGACCATCTTGGCCTTGCCCATCTTAGAGAGTTGCTATGCCAGCATCAACTGGTAGGGGATGTATGAGAATGTTTTAGGGTCGTGTTTTTGGGGAAAGATAAAGATGTCTTAAATTAAGCTCAAACTCATGGTGATTGCACCCATACAATTTTTTTGCTAGTGTTACAGAAATGATTGGCTATAGCCAGTGGTGGGATTCCAAAGACCGCCCTCAGTGTCAGCGCTGGTGAGCTGAGCTGTGTTTTAGCTCAGCTGAGGCGCGGCAATCTCCTCTGCTGCACGGATCAGCTGAACTAAAAAACAAGGGATTATAGAACAGGAAACAACGGTGGCGGGAGGATGGGACCAACCATAGGTGGCATTTGCTGTTTCTCCAAACTACTCAAAATTTCAGCTATTGGTTCTCCTGAACTGGTCTGAAACGGCTGAATACCACCTCTAGCGATAGCCTTCTTCTGTGTTTTTTTTTTAAATGAAAATTGGTTGATTTTCAAAATCAGGACAGAAAAAGCATTTTTTTAAATTTTCTTTTAAAAAGTTGGTCAGTTGTTCTGAGCTAGTTGAGGGCTTAAAATACTTCATTGTAAGTATTGTATTACACTTAACAAGCTTGACAAGTAAACATCTTGTTTTGTACCTCTGTATATTCAACCACACCAATACCACTAAGTCAGGATTTCTTTCTGACAGATTCCTCATTTTGAACTGTTACATTGTCAGGAGATTCAATGGAATTTTCTTGCTATTGAATGTAGGCTTACCCACTGAATTTGTTGAATGCAGTTTGTCAGTGCGAATGTCGTTCAGTTTGGTTTTGATAAGAATTTACCAATATCTGCATGTTTCTTCACACATGACTTGAAAAGAATTTATGATTATTTAAGTCAAGTGTTGAAGAAAATACAGCTGCAATATTTGTTCCTAATATTGGATTCTAAAATAAATTTCACTGTTTCAGATGCAAGAGAAATCTGTCTGGTTTGTGATTTAATGTGAAATTTCCAAATCTGTGAATTAGTACACAAAGCAAGTTAAGGATTTTTTTAAAAAGCCACCTTTCTTTTTGCAATGTGCTTTTGTTTTACAATCAAAATACACTGAAATACATGTGATTGTAAAAATGCAAAACTATATGGTATTACAGAAATTAACTTACAAGTGTTGTATGTATTAGATGAATGAATGAGTCCATCTAGTGCTCTCTGATAGCTTTATTATCTCAAGCAGAAATTGGCCTAAATCCAGGTGGCTGGTGCAGACCATGAAGATGTCATATACATCATGAGATCATTGTGCTAATGACATAAATTATGAATTTGTGTCACTTGCATCATGATGCAAATGACATGAACTAGCTAATTAATGTCATTTCTGCAATCATGTCAGGATAAATGGGAAGTTAGTTGCTACCCCCCCCTCCCACAGATTCTCATAGGTATATATGGAAGTGAAATGGATTCCTTGAAGAATCTATTTCGTTCCCATGGCTTTCTTATGCAGACAGTGAAAGCCAGCTACCTTCAGGTTTATTATTAAGACTACAGTGTCAGAGAATTTCTTCTTGTTTAATCAAAACATGAAAGAAACACCCCAGTATACAAACTGAGATACTGATTAAATGATTAAATTTGATTAGAAGAATGAAGAAAGAAATAACTACTCAGAATCATTGAGAGTTGGGCAGCAGTTATCAGGGTTTGTTGCACAGTCAGCCAAATGTATGGTTATTATTATGGTTCATTGCACAGTCACCCAGTTGTTCAAACAGGTTTGGCATTTTTGTCTACCTATTAAGTCTTTTCCAAGGACCTGGGATAGGCAAATCTGGATGTTTGCTGGTGTTACAGACATCATCGCAGGATGGAAGCTGTTCCAAGTAAAGCCACCTTTTGCAATTGACTGGTGGTAAACTTGTCAATGCCGATGGTGTTCAAGTTGTGTTCCCAGTTGTTTTGGGATTGAACCCAAAACAGGCCCCTATGAGTATTGATTGGTCACATAGCCAGATGGTTAGACTGGATTTTGTATTTTTATCTGCATATAGAGTCTTTTCCAAGGGCCTGAGATAGACAGATGTAGACGTTTGATGGTGTTAAAGAGATCATTTCAGGATGTAAGCTGTTCCAAGTAAAGTTTTCTTCTTGAATTGACTGATGAATATCTTTGTCAATGCTGAATGGTGCTCAAGTAGTGCTTCAGATGTTTTAGGATTGATCTTCTCTGATTCTTTGTCTCATTATTTTGGATGGGGAATGAGGAGAGAGAAAACTTTGCTTCTTGCTTACCTGCTTTTATGGGGAATATGCTTTTATGAAAATACAGAATAGTATGAATTCTATGTGAGAATAGAATCCTTTATGGAAGCTATTCTTCCATTTGTTTTTGTTTTCTTTTATATGCTGCTCTCTTCCTTGGTATGTATTGATATTAACTTTAATTTTATAGTAGAATACTAAATAATGACTGAAAAGAATTCACAGATACTTTACTGATATACTTTACTGCTTTACTGATATCCTTTGGAATGGGATCCCTAATCTGCCCTATTCTGAGATACTGAATAAAATAAAGTTAAGGCTTTACCTTTTCTACATTTCACAATGTAGACTTAATTGGTCTATAATAAAGTTAGTAGAAACAATCCAGGTTTATAACCCAGTGTTATATAAACCTTAGGAGAAACAAACAGAAAAAATAATAATGAAATGTTCTCTCATGGCCTTGCAAATAATGCTTTCCAGTAAGATGAAGAAGATAAATAACAATTGCAATAGCTCTTGGTCTTATATACTGCTTCATAGTGCTTTTACAGCCCTCTCTAAGTGGTTTATAGAGTTAGCCTATTGCCCCCAACAATCTGGGTCCTCATTTTACCCATCTCAGAAGGATAGAAGGCTGAGTCAACCTTTAGACTGGTGAGGATCAAAACCCAAAGACTAGGCTTTCAGCTTTAGATGATTGACATAACATTGCTAGCTAATGATTTGGCATCATGTGTCTGTTTCGGCACATCTGGGCCAGTATGCCACAAGCAGAACCAAAGACCAATTTTATCCCATTCATACTAATGTTGTTCTCTGAAAACTAGGACCTCTTATTTTTATACTAGCTTGCAAGCCAAGCTATTGTTGCTCACATACTATAACTCAACAATGTATGATATTTGGCTTTGAACACTTTGATTAAGCATAATATTCACAGGTGCACATGAAAAATGAATAAGTATGAACATGAAAGTATGACTAATTTGTTCAATTCTTGATCATCTACAGGTTTTAAACGCAAGGGTATATAAAATTAATTCCAAGAATAGGACATTAGAGGACATAGTAAGATTAGAGACTTGGCTGTTGATAGAAAATAATTTCTGTTGAATATATTCCAGCAATATATATTCTAGTTTGGTTTCCCAGAAGACAAAATGAAATCAGTTTTATAAGCTGACAAGATCTGACTCAATGAGAACATGAAGAATGAATAAGGAATGTATATACTTATCATTGAAAATAAAATAAAATATCAATGATCATTGTAACATTAAATACAATGTGTTGTCTTGAAAGTGGTTATGGTATACATTTTCTTTTAAATCTACTTTGCTAAGTCTTGTAATTGACTGTACAGTAAAAACAATTCACAGATGATATTACACTAGCTATAAATGGCAATATATTAATTCAAATCATTTAAGAATGATCTGGAAGAGGGACATCATTAGATTGATATTGTCCTTAGTTTTTAGTTGTTACAGAAGTTTAAATAGCAGACACAGAATGTTTCTTCAAATGGAAATAATATTCCAACTCTGAAATAGAGTGAATTCAAAACTGAAAACAAACTGCTTTCAACATTAAAATGTCTGCAAATAACTGTGTACTGCAAATAACTGGGTCATTTATTTTTCTCACTAAGAAATTACTTTATAACAATGTCAGGGGCTTTGAAAACTACTTTTTTATACTTCTAGCATATACTCTGATTGGAAAAAGAGAAACAAGTTTGGAGATGATAAAAATGAGACCATATATAGTAGGTTTGCCCAAGGTACTAGAATCCTAATTTAAACTGGATTTCTAGACTTCCAAGCAATTTTCCATATGAATGATGATGCTTTTCATCTCGGAAGTTTTTGATTAAATGGAAAGGATAGAAAAAGTGGAGATTTACTCTTGCAAAAACATATGCTTTTGCTTCTGGTAGTTATTTTAAATAATATATATATTTAAAGTAACTCTCTTGTTATGCAAGCTGCACTGGTTGCCAGTTTATTTTTGGGTCCCATTCAAGGTTGGTCATTATCTTTAAAATCCTTTATGGCATTCTCACCTAACGAGAAAGAAGAACTTGGTGGAGAAGAACCTAATGCTTGGAAAGACTGAGGGCAAAAGAAGAAGGGGACGACAGAGAATGAGGTGGCTGGATGGAGTCACTGAAGCAATCAGCGTGAACTTAAATGGGCTCCAGAGAATGGTAGAGAACAGGAGGGCCTAGACTAGAGGAACATTGTCCATGGAGTCATGATAGGTCGGACACAACTTTGCAACTAACAACAACAATGGCATATGGCCAGGGTATCTGAGGAGCTGCCTCATCCCAATGACATTTGACCTTCCCCACTTACCAGTCTCTATGCCCCCCACCCAGTCTCTATGCCATCCTATTTAGCTATGTTTTTGAGGCTGGGCACATGCACATAAGGCCATCCTATTTAGCCACCTTTTTTAGGCTGGGCGCATGAGCAGCAGGTGCATGCATGAGCAAAGCGCATGCACAGAAGGCTTAGCACGTGCATGGAAGGTGGGTGTGGGCTCAAAGCGAGTGTGCATGTGTGGGGCAAACTGGTGGTAAAAATAAGTGAAACCCATCACTGATCAGACCTGAGTCCAAGCTGATATTAATGAACAGCTAGTTCCTCCTTGTATTATTGCTCCTCCTAAATGAGCAACACGAGCAATACCAAAAATGTCTATCACCTGGGGAGCTGGGAAGACATGAACAATTTCTTCTATTAGAAACAGTTTTGTAATACCTATTACCATTAGATTAAATGGCTTTTTCTAGACAGGCCCTAAAGAACTGTTTAAGACACCTAACATTTTTCTCCCTTTTAAGAACTAAACTTGGTCAAAAATAGCCCAAAGACCGTTTGGGATTTCGTTGGAAGTTGTATTTCCTAAGGAAAATTGGAAAATGAGCAATATAACTTTGGTGAAAAGACAAGATGGCTTTCCAATGAAGAATGTACAGACAGTATTTCTAGGCCACCTATTGTTATATATAGACAGTGGAATCCTGTCTGTTGAGGAAAAATCTCCCGTAAATGCAATTAGATCTCTTTCTAGGTTAATGGGTGTAGATTTCAGTGTTAACATTCTTAGAAAAAAAATATCACTCCTTCGGTTCTTCTATATCTCTATAGCTCTGCCAGAATAACAGCTAAGCAAATGGAAGAGGACAGGCAGAGGTTTCAATGCTATTTCTCTTGCCCCTCATCTTGTGAAAAGTGTGACTACAAACATCTGGAAAACATTGCTGGAAAATAAAAAATGGAATTTATTGCTGGAAAACAAAAATGGTTGTATCAATGTCATTGTGAAGGTTCCAAGAGTTGCCCTAATTAATTTACGAGCCCAGGAACGAAATTCAAAGTAAAACCATTCATTCATTAGGACTAACATCTTAGCACGGACTTCTGCGTAGCTGAAAGTAAATCACATTTAATGCCATCTGACCTTTACCCCTGTGCCCCCTCCCCTCTGGCTGAGGTCATCAATCACATTCTCCAACAGGACGTTGTGGCAGGGTTCTGGACATGCACATTCACATCCCAGCACAGAAATATGAGACTTTTACTCTGGCCAAAACTATGCATGGAATTTCCCTCCCCTTCTCAAGGTGATAGTAGTCATGGAAACGCCTTAGGCGTTGACAGTCATATACATTTGTTCCAATGTCCATTCTATACTCTTTCCCTTCTGAATAGCTTAATTGACTGTCAGTTTGGTGTAAAAGTTATGCCATCAGGCTAGAACCTGGGAGATCATGAGTTCTAGTTCTGCCTGATCCACACAGCCAGATGGGTTACCTTGGTCCAGTCACTTTCTTTCAGCTCTAGGAAGGAGATAATGTCAAACCTAAAAATCCTTGCCAAGAAAACTGCAGGAGCTTGTCCAGGCAATCTCTGAGAATAGGACACAACTGAATAGAATAAACATACAACTTATTAGATTTATATCCTGCCTTTATCTTGTACAATCCAATGAGCTATATAAGATATTTCCTTGTTCCTTCTATTTTCCCCATAACAACAATCCTGGTATGTTTTGTGAACTGAGAACTGGATCAAAAAAATTCAGTGAAGAAAAACTCTTCAATTTATTAAATTAAGGTTATGTTACCTAAGACTTCATTCTTTTTATATTTATTGCAATTCTTCTGATCATTGCAGTCAGTTTCTTTAAATATCCTTTTCAGATAAAAAGGAGGGCACATATCAAATATATAATATTAATGACAATGCTAATGTTTGACCCTTACATTGCTCTGGGAGATGCTAATATTACTAAATAAAAAGTGCATGTCAGTAGGATTTCTTCCTTTGATTAAAGTTGCTTCAATATTTGGTCACTGTTCCCTTAGATGTTTTTGTTTATTATGTTATCAGAGCAAGACCAAACAATTAGTGGCCTTGGATAACCTAATGTTTATGTTTGATAAAGCAGTACCAATCAATTGCCTTCAAAAGATGCTGCCCTTTTTGCTAAGATAAATAAAATCTGTTCTATTACATTGTGCCTTTGAGGCCTGACTTTTTTAATGGTTTCTTCTCCCCTGTCTTCTTTTTGAGGAGTAGAGTTTAAAATTTGAAGGCCAAAAAAAATGATTGAGTTGCACTGTTCTTGCAATTAAGTTGAACTTATTTTATTGTATGATGCTGCAGAGACGGGGTCATTTCTATTAATGTTCTAAATCATGAAAGAACATATGGCTCTGCTAAGAACAACCCCTAGTCCAGGGGTGTCAAACTTGATTTCATTGAGGGCCACATCAGGGTTGTGTTTGACCTCGGGGGCCAGGGAGGTACGGCCAGGGGGCCTGGCCAGCTCAACATACATCTTTAGCCATGATGGCCTCTTGCAACCCTCTGCCAGTGAAAACAGAGCTCAGGGGGCTGCACAGGGCCCTCTTGAGCTCCATTTTCACCGACAGGAGGCTGTAGGAGGCTATCACAGTCACAAACAGGCCCTCCCGAGCTCTGTTTTCACTGGCAGAGACACCGCGGCCTGGTCCTTGGCTGTTTCCAGAGTGGCCCTGTGGGCCAGATCTATGCACTTCCTTGGGTTTGACACTCCTGCTCTAAATGAACAACTGAACACCAGCATGAGGGACCATTTGTTAACATTCTGTCTCTCACTGGATCAAGCACAATCACAGGATCAGCAGCATATAAATTTAATAAAAAATAATAATAGTAATCATCACCATCAGAGAGAATCTCCAGAAAAAAGGGGGGAGAAAACCAAATGAACATGAACAAGAGAGGCAACACTTGGCTTAGCAATAGTATTTGTGAGAAGAATCTGGGTGTTGTGGTAGACGACAGATGAAGCATGAATCGGCAATCTGCCACACTTGGCATAACAGTTAGAGCAATTTTGGATTGCATCAACAAAGGCAGAACATCAAAATCATGGGATAGCATGCTTCTGCTGCCCTAGTCAGCCCATACCCAGAATATTGTGTCCAGTTCTGCTGGTCACAGTACAAAAAGAATGTTGAAGATCTGAAAAAGATGCAGAGAAGAGCTACAAACATGGTGAAACAGCTAAAGACACTTTGGACGTTTAGCACAAAGAAGAGAGGACTAATGGGAAGAATTTGTAATACATGAAGCGATAGGGAAAACCTAAAGGTAAAATTAGAAATACTGGGTAGAAGCTTTACTATGAGAGATCCAATCTTGAAATAAGGAGGAATGTCCTGATTTGAGAAGTGGAACAGCATGTCTCCTGAGGTCATGAATGGTCCATTGCTCAATGCTTTCAAAGTAAAATTGGGAAGCCATTGGTCTGGGATGGTCTGGGGAATTCCTGCACCAGGCAGGGAGCTGAAGAACTCTACGTCCTTTCCAATCTATGGTTTTATCATTCTATGACTGCTTCACAGAGGGCCTCTCCCACTTGCACTTAATCAGAGCACATATATACTTCACACACACACACACACACACACACACACACACACACACACACAAACACACACACACACACACATGTGCTGGTTTTGTTGTATTCGGGTCTTTTCCCGTGTAAGATTGAGATTGTCTTTGCAACGTTTCAGCAAGATCTCACCTGCCATCTTCGGGCTTCGGCTTAAAATGGGAACGGAGCTGCCGTCGTTCTGTAAATCTTAGTGGGAGGGGATGGGGTGCTGGCTTTGTTTCAGTAAGTGGAATGATTGGTTGTGTAGTTCCACTTACTGAAACAAAGCCAGCACCCCATCCCCTCCCACCAAGATTTACAGAAAGACGGCAGCTCTGTTCCCATTTTAAGCCCAAGCCCGAAGATGGCAGGTGAGATCTTGCCGAAACGTTGCAAAGACAATCTCAATCTTACATGGGAAAAGACCCAAATACAACAAAACCAGCATACCTACACCCGTGAAAATCTACAAATATATATATAAAGCTTTGCCACAAAGAAGAGGGCATCAACTTATTTTCCAAAGCATCAGAATGCAAGAGAAGAAACAATGGATGGAAACTAATCAAGGAGAGAAGCAGCCTGAAATTAAGGAGAAACTTCCTAACAGTTTCAGAGAAACAGAGAACAATTAACCAGTGGAACGGCTTGCCTTCAGAAGTGGTGGGTGCTACCTTACTGGAGGTTTCTAAGAAAAGATTGGGCATGGGATACAGTCTCCTGCTTGAGCAGGGGCTGGACTAGAAGACCTCCAAAGTCTCTTCCAGCTCCATTCTGATCAGAATTCAGATGCTTGGTAAACTAATGAAGTAAAAATTGCTCGGATTTTGCTTGCACCTATGTGACCTTTTCTCCAGTTCATTAATAACTTTCTTTTTAAAAAGCTATAACTAACATTTTCAAAAGAAGCAGATATTTCTCCCCGTTCCGAAAGACCAAAGGAAATAATACACAATACATCCAATTATTATGATTTTTTTTGTAAAGGTAAATTATAGGCACATACCTAGCTTTAATATGTGGTCATGAGACAATTAGAAAATAAAGTACAGAGATGCAAAAAGCAAAATATAAATATTTTGAGTTCAAAGAACTATGTTTCACATATTTTTTTTGAAATATGTGAAATATGTTTCAACTGGCAGCTGATGCATAAAGATAACTTTCATTTATCTTTAGGGCTCCAGGCTCACTCCGAATTTTGGGTGAGAGGCCTTGAATTTAATTGTAAGTCAGAGTATCAAAACCATTTAAGACGTTTAACCTGTTTCATTATAAAGCGAATTTGGTGCAAAGGTTTTGAACTCAGTGGTTTTTAAAGTGCTTGCACAAGAAGTAGAACAAGGGGAAAAAAAACTATAAAAATTAGTAGAATGTCAATAAGGCACAGGGCCATTTTTTACTTTATACATACCTTGGCTGAGTTTTCAAAAGTTGTAAATTCTCAAATTGGCCCAATCTATACTTATACTTATGAAGTGAAAAGGATAGCTAGACTGCCAATAGGACTGATTTTTTCCTCCCCGTAACACATTAAGTATTTACAGCGAAGGGTGTTCACATCAATCAAATCTTGTTCCCTGTGAATTTTCTGCATTGTCTGCATGTTTTTCTATTCTCTCACATTAAAAAGCCAACTTTAAAAAAAAGCTTTAAAATCTACAACATTTGTTATAAATGTAAACACACATACACAATGTGCGGCTCCTTTTTGGCATATGCGATATTTATAAATCACAGGAAAGAAGGGTAAGAAGTAGAAAGTAAAATACATTAAAAACAGGAATTAAAAGCAAGTCAATGTTGGTGAAGGAGGGAGGTTGAGCCCATGCCCCTTTCTCTGTGGGGCTTGTTGCTCTCCCCACTCCTATTTAATATCTATATGAAGCTGCTGGCTGATATTATTGAATTGGGTAATGCAGGGGTGAAATTCAACAGGTTCTGACAGGTTCTCGAGAACCAGTAGCGGAAATTTTGAGTAATTAAGAGAACTGGCAAATACCACCTCTGGCTGGCCCCAGGAGTGGGGTGGGAATGGAAAGTTTGCAGGATCCTCCCCTGTCATGCCCACGGAACTGGTACTAAAAAAAAATTGAATTTCACCACTGGAGTAATGTATCATCATTATTTGGAGGCTACTGTACATTACTATCTCAGGCCCAATGAGTAATGCTGTGAAGGTTATGTGGCTGTGGGGATTTGAATGGGGAAAATCAGGCATCATTTCAGCCCTAGGAATGTGGAATGACTTTGAATGTTAGGGCCTCCTGGATCAGGTGATCTTTATTATGGTAGCTTTATTTCTAGAAGGGGCATGTAGAATTTGTATAGAATAGACTCACAGCTCTTTTTTGAGGTGTGACAGTTGTGGCCAGGAAGACTTTTGCCCAACTTCATTTTGTGTGCCAACTGTGCCCTTTCTTACATTAGGAGGTGCTGTGCACAGTGATGGGTTTCTACCGGTTCGTACTGGTTCTCCCGAACCGATAACTCTGCCGTCAAGCAGAGAGTGAACCGGTTTTTTTTTTGTTGCTTTGAAAGTAGGCCCATCCACCTGCCCCTGGGTTATACCTAGCTTTATTTCAGTTTCTGAAGTCCAGCTGATGGGGGTGGCAGATTGAATTGCCAGTCTTCAGCTGTTTTCCTTGCTTTCTGAGCAAGTTTCTTTCAAGTGTGCATGCGCACGCCCAGCGAACTGCTAGGAACACCAGTAGGAGTCCACTGTTAAGGATGTAACCCTAGTCTTGGCTTGGCAATGTATATAAGCCATGATTGTAACAAATGTATCTGTTACTTTAAATGCTAGAGAGATGTAATTGGATGCTAATTGCTTTAAGATGTAATTGGATGCTAACTGCTTTTAGCAGCAATATAAGGAGGAAGGAACTATTATGGTCTTCCCTGGATAGCTACTGATGTTCCTGACTGTTCCTGTATGAGCTTTGTATTGGAGAGAAGACCGTGTATTGGATGGTGGCTAGTCTGTAACTAAGTTACCTGTCTACATGGTGAATTGTGAGTTGAGCAACAGTAACTTCAACGAGTTGTAAATAGACTGTATATACTTCAAGACTGCTTATAGTCTGTTTGGAGACTATTTCTGTTACGCAAGTAAAGCTATTCTTTGTTTTACCTTTGGTGGCTGTGAGTGACTATTCAACGGCTTATTCGTTACTACATTCCGCTGCTGAACTCTACTGTCCTAACGGGGATAGACTTAACACCCACCACCGGCTCTGCATGGTCCCTTGTGTTTAGGCCAGCTGATGTCAACCCTATAGACTAGACCCAACTGACAAACCTGAATCTTATAGATCTTATACTACTTTTATCAGAACAGAAATAAATAATAGACTCTTGCAATTCTGAATATCCTTCCCTCTCCCCTTGCCTATTCCCAAATGAAAGGACTACATATTTCAGGTTTACATATGTGTGCAATAGCGCCTCTCATACGTGCATGTTTTTTTTGTAGAGTATTATTTATTTTCTTATTTTGAACCATGTGGTGGGCCCTCTTATGGAAAGGCCATTATATTAAATAATCAACTAATTAAAATGTATAACTCAGATAGCATTCTAAGTAGTAAGTAAGGAATCTTCCATAGTTACTTCTTCCTATACTAAGTTCAACAACACTGGTGGGGCACATAGTACATTTGCATTTCCACTGCCTTTCCCATTTTGAATCTTACAGATATGAACAGGTGCAAAACTAATATCAGCTGGATGTGCAGATAGTATGCCCCAATAAAAATGCCTGCCTAAGGGTTTTTTTCCCCTCCTTCGCAACAGTCATTTCCTATCACTCACCTGATGGAAAGGATTTTTTTTTTTATTACACACCAAGTCATATTTAAAGAATTAAGAAATATGTTTCCAAACAACATCGGGAGGAAGGGAACGGATTGTAAATAGAAACTGGATGACAAACAGGCAAGTAAAATCTAGAAAATTAAATGCAGAAACTGTACAATTCTTCAGTAATAGGTAATAGAATCCCCTATTCAGCTATGCCATTTCCTTGATACCTTTTTAAAAAAAATTATAATAATAAAATACGAAACATTGATCACTGACACCCATTTTCTTTTATCTTCCAAAAAGATAGAAAACTTATTAGATTGGTGTTATTATGGTTAAAATATGATTGGGAAGAAAAATTGATTCCTGCCCTTTGCTTTTTATTATAATTTACACTTTGAAACATTTCATTACCCTCCCAGAGAAGCAATTATTTACTATTCTTTTTGCTTCTATTTTATGCTACAAATCACTACAGTCTATACATAAGTGATGGGCCAATAAGCTTTCGTGAGTGTATTCATTTGTGTGGGCATATATGGATTTTTCAAGAGATGAAAAATTATCTAGTAATATTCTTGCTATACGCTTGGTGTGTACTGTTCATTTAACATTCTATATGAAACATTATAAGAATGTGTATTAATGAATCTCTTATTGATAATCCATATTAAAAAGTTTTTTAAATGAGAAATCTAATATAAATGAACAGAAAGCACTAAAACATTGGGGGGGGGGGAATTATCAATTGGATTAGAAAACTATTCCAAATTTGGAGGAGGAAATAAAATAGGTCAAAGTACTCCAGTTGCAAGGAATTATCCTTTCCGTTTAAAAAAAAAAACAATGTATACTTTTGACTTCCTAAATGTCAATTTTGTGGCTGGATTGTGGAGTTCTGTAATCAGATCTTGAAACATCCGACAGCACATAGAAGAATTTGTGAAGTGTTTCCATTGGAAAATATGGTGTTTTATGCTCCTCCATTGAGGCCTTTTCACAAATAGGTCATGAAGCTATAAATAAAAGCATAAGCACCCTTCCTTTATTTCTAGTTTATCTAATTAACTTATAACAGAATTCCACGCATCACGTTTTCACCCTCCCAGGCCGCCAGAAGCACTCTGCAGTGCTCCGCATGGCCCTTTTGGGGTAAAATTTGGTCCATTTTAGCTTAAAATGCATCCATTTTTGGCCTGCAGAGTGCTTCTGGGGGCCTGGGAGGGCAAAAACATGATGCACAGAGGGCTTGGGAACCCCAAAACCCCCATATTCGGTCTATAAGACACGCCTAAATTTTAAACCACTTTTAGGGGGAGGAGGTGAATCTTATATTATGAAAAATATGGTAGATATAAATATTTTGCACTGTCCTCTTTGAAATTCTGATCTGATTTTTAAAGGGCCTATATAACCTCTTTATTTGGGGACAGAATCAACTGAAATTTGTAGACAATAGATCTTTTGTGAGCATAAATCTTCCTATATTTCAGGCAAATAGATATAGCTATTATCATACAAGGGCAGCCTTTGGAGTTTGAGGATAAAACCTGGGGATATATTCTGTCGTTGACCCTGGTTATGCAAATATCTACAACATATACAGGTTGGGGCAAGATATCTTCAGGTCTTCCCCCTTTAACAGGAATTGATCTGTTCTACGTGAACCACACAGGACGAACTGCTGAGAGAATCCCACTACTAAAAAAAATCAAGGGACGAAGACTAGGAGGAGTGGTTTCTTCATTTTATCCTATATTTTTGCACAATAATCTTTTATAGAAATCTGACTTACCCTGACCCTGCTAGCAAAATGAAATTCTTGTGAAGGGCTTTTCATTAATTAACATAAACACCTTTGAACACTTGACCATTGTTGGAAATTTGTTTATTTTTAATTTTAAAATAGTTTCATATTTTAGTTTATGTTGCTGAATTGCAAGTGCTTTTTTGTCTGAAACCTCAAAGAGTCACACATTCAATTAATTAATTGAATTAATTAATGTAATCCCCTGGCAAGCATTCCCTGCTGTTACAAATGGAGAGTTCTAGGCATTTTGTGATAGACATCTCTAAAATATGCTTCCTCCCCTCTCTTCATGCCCCACTTAATATCCCAAAGGTACTTTTCCAAAAGACAGCTGGACTTTCTGGGGTTTTTTTCCCCCTTAAAAACATTTTGCTTCTCATCCAAGAAGCTTCTGAACTGAAGAAGCTTCTTGGATGAGAAACAAAATGTTTTCAAGGAAAAAACAAGGAAATCCAGTTGCCCTTTGGAAAAGCATCTTTGGGACAACCATGGCCTGAATGATTGAGAATCTCCATGCATAATTCCCCTCACTCAATGGATGACATCTATCCAACTTGCCTGACAATATTAACAGTAGAATTAGAATATTCATCAGTCTTTTAATAAGCCAAAATATTACATCCTCGTTCTAGCAGGGGGAAGAAAATTTTGAGGAAAACTATACGATCCTGATAGAATAAGAAAGAAAGAGAGTCATATATAGTATCACCTGCAAACAGGGAGGGAATTCAAACAAAATGTTGTATAAGTAAATTTCATATGAAGGGTTTGTGGAAATGTGATAGAAAGAATAAATCATTGGCCATTCCCAAAAGAGGAGGGGGGGGAGGAGGAGGAGGAGGCGGAGGAGGAGGAGGAGGAGGAGGAGAAGAAGAAGAAGAAGAAGAAGAAGAAGAAGAAGAAGAAGAAGAAGAAGAAGAAGAAGAAGAAGAAGAAGAAGAATTTCCATGGATTTTAAGTCTCTTTCCATCACAAAATTCCAGCTATTTTGTACACGAGTCTGTAGTTTTCCAGAATAAATCTTTCAGAACAGATTTCTATGTCCAAAACACCATCACCATTAATAAGCTATTGTTATTTCATTAAGAAAAGCTAGAGAGTAGAAAGAACATAATTGTGTGTTCCAAAAGAAAAATGAATGTTCCCTGAAAAAAAATACATTTTGCACATCAATACCCATAAGTATGAAAGTGGATGAAATTCAAAATCAGTTGGTTCACAGGTTGGATCCATTTGGCTGAAATAGAAATTGATTATGAATTAATTAATATGCCTTGTGTGCCTGCGCATCCACCTAAAGAACCATGTTTTTTCTCTCTTTTCTGAGGTAATATCACACATAAACCCACTCCTCTTGAGAACTACATGGCTGTGCTAAACTCAATTTCCAGAAGAACTGAAGTAGAAGGCCCAGAGAATTATATGTGGTTTTATGTAACCCAAATGCACTACAATTTGTAACCATCCAAATTTGTAACTTCAAAAATGTTTGACCAAAACAACAAGACTTGGCGAGTCCACATTGGGCCTTTTTTTTTTACACTTTTTGATAATTTTCTACTACCTTTCTTCCCCCAGTTTGTTAGTTTTGAAACAACATTTGTTGAGAGAACCATATCTTCTGTCTTGCTTATGGTTTTCATTCTTCAAGTGCAGCATATGCGAAACTTTTCCAGATCAATTTTTCCCTGGATTATATCAGACCTATGCAGATAATTCCTGACTTAGGATAACAACTGAGCCCAAAATTTCTGTTGTTAAATAAGTTTTGCCCCATTTTACGACTTTTCTTGCCACAACTGTTAAGTGAATCAGTGCAGTTGTTATATTAGTAACGTGGTTGTTAAGTGAATCTGGCTTTCCCATTTACTTTGCTTGTTAAAAGGTCATGACCCCGAGGCCCTGCAACCAACATAAAAATGAATCCGTTGCCAAGCATTTGAATTTTCATCATGTGACCATGGAGATGCTGCAACGGTCGTAAGTGTGAAAAATGATCATAAATCATTTTTTTCAGTGTCATTGTAACTTTGAATGGTCACTAGATGAGCTGTTATAAGTCGAGGACTACTTCTATTCGCTGGGTCTGATGTACCAAATCTACCTTACATCTCCTGTCAAAAACATGGTGGGAAGCTACATTTGATCCCTATAACATGGTGTTATTAGCAATGCACACTAATGGCAGTATATTAATTTTAATATGATTATACATATTTAATATACCTTCACAGATGCATCATTTTTTCATGTTCTATTTGCTGAAGGGAGTGTGACAAACTCCTTTCAACAGGTAATGCATGCAAAATTATTGGACTTTTAAGATGTTGTTATTTCTTGCTGAAAATGTACTGAGTTTTAAAGTTTGCATCAGAAACTGTACCACAGCTAACCGTATTTGTAAAAACATGTCTGAATGTTCCTTATTCAAGACTTATTTCTCATTTGCTATATAAGTTTGGTTCCATCTTTTTTCCCATAATTAATGCTTAGATCTGGTACTGGGGAAAATAAATGGAAGATCATATCTTTCTCTTCATCATCATTTTAGAGTCTTAATGAAGGTGAGCAGTGAGGAAACAGCTTGAGTAGTGAATATGGGAGTAAAAAGGAGAGAAGAGCATCATAGCAAGTAGACTTATATACCAGTTCAAAGTGCTTTTACAGAGGAGGGGAGGTTTCCACCCCCCCTCGGAAAAGCAGCATTCGGAATATCCCTCTCCCTCGGAGGAGAGAGAGAGAGTGTTAAAAGTTACTTTCACTTCCTCTAAGCAATGGGAGAATGACTTTTAGCTACAATTGCAAGAGATGACTGCTGAGTTGATTCTTTTAAACTACTTTATGAAAACCTTGGACATGTTGCTTTCTGATCTCCTGTGAAGGCGGTGCCAAGATGGCCAACTTCCTCCTTCTTCTTTGCTTTTATGAATGAAGTTTCCCTTTTGAAAGAATTTCTGGCTTTGTATTATTCCACACCTTAGAGATCTCCAGGAGCCTCTCCTTTCACGTGTCTCCCTTGGATTTGGAACATTTGATTTATATCACCTGGCGTGGAGCTGTATAGGAAGACTAACTTTCTCTTCTGGGCTTGCTTGCCTCACGATCTCTCCCAGCTGTGTTTCTACACAGATGCCATTTCTTTTGTAGAGACTATAGCTATCACGGAACTTAATATGGGTCCTAAAAAGCCACCACTTGGTAAGGCATCTTTGGCCCCGACATCTTCTACATCCAGCCCGATTACGCAACAGACACAATTGGCTTCATTTCTACAACCTAGAACAACTGAAGAGAGTTCAAAGGATTTATCTGTTGCCCAAATGTTTCAAACTATTATGAAGGGACAAGACAAACTGAAAAAACAACTGGCAGACTTAAACGACCAGCTCAGAGAAACGCAACAACAAGCAACACAAAATAAACAGAGAATAGGTGTGCTGGAGGAGGACGCGACTGGGATGAGGGAAGAGGTTAAGACAATTCAGAAGGGGAATATCTAATTTGAAAATCATATGATAAAGATGGAATTTGAAAGAATGTCCTTTTTTCTTAGATTTCAAAACTTGCCAGAGACAGAGAATGAAGACCTTAAGGAGATTATGACTACAATTTTAGCAGAATATATTAAAAGAGATAAACAACAGCTATGGTGGGATATTGATTTGATTTATAGGATCAACTCAGCATACACTAGAACACACAATGTTGGAAGGGAAATACATGTTAAATTTCTTAGAAAGACTACAAGAGATGAGGTCTTAGGAGCTCAAAGGGTGGGACCATTAAAATATAAAGACAAAGAAATAACCATTCTTAAACAAATTCCGAAGAAAGTAAGAGATAAGAGGAAGAAATATTCCTCTTTATCAAATAAATTATATAATAAATGAATTGGTTTAAATGGTTATTGCTTCTGAACTGAAGAAGCTTCTTGGATGAGAAACAAAATGTTTTCAAGGAAAAAGCAAGGAAATCCAGTTGCCCTTTGGAAAAGCATCTTTGGGACAACCATGGCCTGAATGATTGAGAATCTCCATGCATAATTCCCCTCACTCAATGGATGACATCTATCCAACTTGCTTGACAATATTAACAGTAGAATTAGAATATTCATCAGTCTTTTAATAAGCCAAAATATTGCTGATTTTCTGGGAGGGCAGCAGAATTAGAATCAATACAGCTGTGGAGGCGGAGGCCTTCATTAAAAAACACAGTGCCCTCCTAGACGAAACAGGGAACAGTACACAAGACATGAATGAGGGAGGGGCCATGGCTCTGGCAGTAGACGGGGGGGGATGCAACAGTGAAAAGACTCAGGTCACAAAAATGAGTTTGAAACATTATTGCAATTGTTGTTATAATGTAATTGTTGGAAGTGACATAAAAGATGATTGAATATATTGATGATATAATGTAAAACAAAAAGCTGCTAATGTCTATCTTTAAATTTTTGATTTTTTTCTGTAAAAGTTGTGAGATTTGGGGGGATTTCCACCTTTTGCATGATGTAGCTGTCAAAAATTTTTATACCTATTTACCCTTTTTCTATAAATATTTGTAAAAACCAATAAAATTCTTTTTTTTAAAAAAAGTGCTTTTACAGCCTTCTCTAAGTGGTTTACAGAGTCAGCATATTGCCCCCCAATAATCTGGGTCCTTATTTTACCACCTCAGAGGGATGGAAGGTTGAGTCAACGTTGAGCTGGTGAGATTTGAACTGACGAACTGCAGCTAGCAGTCAGCTGGAGTAGCCTGCAGTTGTACCACCTCAACTCTAGGGTAGCGATGGCAGAAAAAGGTATATTGCACATCTGTACAAAACTACAGCACCAGAGATGTTTCCTTTGTCAATAGAAAGATGTCCTACTAACTGAATATTTGGTTTATAAATCATTGACAAATCACAAATCGCAAAGAAACATTAATTATTAACTAGAACTGGACAGAAAAATATTCCTGATCATTTTCCCCCTTTGCTTGTTAGTCAGTTTGATGACAAAGAACTTGCTTTAGATATGTTTTGGGAGGAAAAGGTCATTCTGACATCATCATCAATAGATTATGATGTGTATTGTATCTTTTATTATACATCCTTCTTTTTGATGTTCTGTCTCCTTTCTGTCTTCCCATGCTTCCATTTCACCTCAAAGCTTTAATGAGGAATTTCCCCTCATTGAGCTGTTCCAGTAGCTATATTCTTGTCATTACTAAGAGAAAGAACATCTTTGAGAAATTATTAGATATTTTAAAAGTAATTCAAAGAAACTATTCACCTGATTTTCTTACCCACAGCTTTGATGGAGAACTTCCAAAAATCATTGGTGCCTCACAATATTATTATTCAACAAGAATTCAATAATTTAGCAATGTCCCAAATAAATAGACTTTTACTTCAACTTGTATGTACAACAATTTCCTTAGAGGTAGGCTTTATCTCATCTCTGTCCATGCTCTGAAGGAGCATTGTAAAATGACTATTTTTATGTTTTTTTCTTCTGAGGGATGCAGTGGCTCAGTGGCTAAGATGCTGAGCTTGTCAGTCAGAAAGGTTGGCAGTTCAGCAATTTGAATCCCTAACGCTGCGTAACGGACTGAACTCCCATGACTTGTCCCAGCTTCTGCCAACCTATCAGTTCGAAAGCACGTAAAAAATGCAAGTAAAAAAATAGGGACTACTTTGGTGGGAAGGTAACAGCGTTTTGTGCATCTTCGGTGTTTAGTCATACCAGCCACATGATCATGGATATGTCTTCGGACAGGGCTGGCTCTTTGGCTTTGAAACGGAGATGAGCATTGCCTCCTAGAGTCAGGAACAACTAACACATACAGTATGTGCAAGGGGAATCTTTACCTTATTCTCCATCTCCTTTCTAAAAATTTACCTACTTTGTCAAGAATAGGGAAAATCTAGTGTGATTAAGTTTAAGAACAGAAATGGTTAGAACAGTGTCAATCCAGGTCAAATCTACCTTGAATTTGCATTTAGTCAATATGTCTGTCCTGTTTCTGTGTGGGTGTTTTCCTTGGAAAATCCCCACATGAAGAAGCAAACAAAGACTACAAAAACTTACAAGTAGACTAAACACCTAGCTCCTTTTCTTTGAGTAGCTACTTCTGCATAGAAGATCTATGTACATTGCAAACTGAAATTGAAATAATCCTGGAAGTGAAATTACATGATGACATGCAATCATTTTGAGTT
Source organism: Natrix helvetica (assembly GCF_964273705.1). Classification (NCBI taxonomy): domain Eukaryota; kingdom Metazoa; phylum Chordata; class Lepidosauria; order Squamata; family Natricidae; genus Natrix; species Natrix helvetica. The sequence continues at coordinate 148,186,441 of NC_138552.1, forward strand.
CTTTATATGGGGAATACCAAATCTGTTTCCATAGATCCATGAAAGAAAGCATACTTTGGTTTCCATGTAGTAACCTATCATCCAGTGGTGGGATTCAAAAATTTTTTACTACCAGTTCTGTGGGCATGGCTTGGTGGGTGTGGCAGGGGAAGGATACTGTAAAATCCCCATTCCAGGGGAAGATTACTCCAAAATCCCCATTTCCTCCCAATCAGCTGGGACTCAGGAGGCAGAGAATAGATGGGGGCAGGGGCAGTCAGAGGTGGTATTTGCCGGTTCTCCGAACTACTCAAAATTTCCACTACCAGTTCTGAAGAACTAATCAGAACCTGCTGAATACCACCTCTGCCATCATCATATAAAAGAGAAATGTAGTCTCAATTGCAAAGTATACAGTGGGAAGCATATTCAACTGTTCCTGGCACGCAATAAGAGCATCAGTTAATGTACTTTTGGATTAACTCCCAAATAAGATGGATAATCTCGTGGATCCAAGTGGCCTTCCGATTATTGGCCCAAGAGCTGCAGATGGGGCATCTGCTTCAGAAATTCCTTCCATCCTAGAACATAGAAAAGTAATCATGTCTATTTTGAGGAGATGGTGATACATAAAGGATGTCAAACATCAAATGAAACACGCACTGTAGTTGAATTCTGAAAAATCTGATGTAAACCTTTACATTCCAAGAAGCTCATTTCAAGATTTATTTATGAACTCTGTTTAAGCGGATAGATTTAAAACTGTTTGATTCTCCTCATATTTTAGCATACTGCAACATGTTTTTAGCTGTTTAGTGCTATCTTTTGAGCACAGATGTGTGAATCAGATCTTGTAATCAAAACTAGTATATTTCAATAGAAAATTCAATATAGTAACAATCTGTGCAAACTACATATGGAGTAATGATTGGTGTACTCTTGAGTAATGGGTTAATAACATTTAATATATGTATAATGATTAAACCAAGTTGATGACACTTTTGTCATCAACAACAGCAGTGTGCCCATAGATGAATTAATGGAGACAGAGAGATTTCGCTGTTGTTGTCAACCCAAGAACAAAAGCTTTTCATATAATTCTTTGGATGCACCTTTTCAAAATGATTATCTAAAGAGCAAACATAGCGTCACATCAGAAGTGCTTAGAGTTGAGATAGATTAGCTGACACTTCCAGATAAGTTGGTGTTTGAACATAATTGCACAAAGGAAGAAGAAAAATTGGAAACAAAGATTTGAATGATCTATTTTGTGAAAAATAGACCATGCCAGACAAATCTGACTGCATTTTTTGACAAATATGACATTAATGGACCAACAAAATGCTGCCAACATAGTATATTTGAAGTTCAGTATGGCATTTGAACAAAATAGACCACAACTTACTTCTTGGTAAGACTGGAAAATTTGGCATATACAACATCATCAGCAAATGGTTTCATAACTGCCTGACCAACCTCACTCAATGTTTTGCCCTCAGTGGAACTACATCTACACAGAGGGAAGCATTCAGTGTAATAGCAGTAACTATGAGGGACATAAGAGTCCTAGTGGACAACCACTTAAATATGAGCCAGCAGTATGCTGTAGCTGCCAAAATGCAGTCCTAGGATGCATTGAGTCATATGAAGTGTTAGTACAGCTTTATACTACTTTGCTAGGACCACGTTTGGAATACTGCATCCAGTTGTGGTCACCATGATACAAACAAGATGTTGAGACTCTAGAAAGGGTGCAGAGATGAGCAACAAATATTATTAGGGGCTTGAGCTAAAACATATGATGAATGGTATTCCTAGTCTAACAAAGAGATGGACTAGGGGTGACATAATAGCAGTCTTCTAATATTTAAGGGGATGTCACAGAGATGAAGGGATCAACATATCTTCCAAAGTACCTGAAGGCAGGACAAGAAGTAATGGATGGAAGCTTATGAAAGAGAGATTCAACTTAAAAGTAGGAAGAAATTTCCTGATAGTGAGAACAGTTAATCAGTGGAATGGCTTGCCTTGAAAAGTTGTGGGTGATCACTGGAGGTTTTTAAGAAGAGAGTGGATAGCCATTTGTCTAGAATGGTATAGCTCTCCTAGTTGAGTAGGGAGTTATTATTATTCTCTATTATTCTGTATTCTGAATTACATTGTATGGGTAGTGCAGCTGGTAAAAAGGTTGAAAATTTTGACCAGAATTGTTCTGCATGTGGCTAGGGAGAAGCCACGGTGGTATTACACTCTTGACCTTCTAGTTTTATGACAAGCTATACAAATAAAAGCTACAGGTTTTGCTTGAGGCTTACTGTGCATCAAGAAAGAATGTTACTAATGAAGCATCATTATTTTTCATAATGGTACATCACAAAGGAGAAAATGCAACTCACTATATGATCAATTAAAAATCTGTGGAATTTAGAGAGTGCATTGTTTGCTAAAATAGAATAGAAAAGAATGAAGAATGTTACCAAGATATAATGATATGAATGGAAGAGTGGTAAATTAAGGTGAATGGTTGTATGGTGGTAAGGTTTAAAATAGATACTGAAGGGCAAATTAATGTGTCTCTATAAATATTTCCAAGACATGCAAGCTGTACAATTAAAAAAAAAACAAATTAAATGCCAGATTGGTTATTTGATGTGGGCAGAAATTAAGAGCATTTGAGAAATGTGATCATTGGGAACATAGGGATAAGTTTCATGTTGAAATGTCGAACAATGGATTTTGATGAAAAAACTGTCTAAAGCATAAAGTAAAAAAAAAACAGGAGTATAGAAGCCCCTTATTACGCTAAGTTTTTTTATTGTAATGTTTGGGCTTTGGCTCATGAAAGTTTCAGTGGTTAGATAATCATCACAAAACATTTGCGGAGTTTATTTTTTTCAAAATAAAGTGTCAATGTCGAGATAGTTATGATATGAAATATATGGTTACTATTTCTGTTGATGCCAGTGCTAATAGGCTTAGGAAGAACATTGTTTAAAGTTCACAAACTAATGGCATATGTTTCTAAAACCATAACAATTATATAGCAGAATTATTCAAACATTAGAAAGAATCGCTTGAACCAGAAAGAACTGGCTGAATCCCACCTCTGAAAAGGAACCCCCAACTGGGCATCCCTTGAGCTATGGTGATATCACCGACAAATCCTTTTGCCACAGAAGAACTTTAAGTGCTTCCAACAAGGGGGGAAAATCAATTAAGTTACCCAAATAATTAAAAATAAATAAAAACAAATCTTAAGTTCTTAGAAGCCATTTTTACAATAAATTTTCCCTCATAAAATTCAAAGATTGTTGTTAACATTGCCAAAATACCAGTTGCAAATTATTTATTGACCAAAGAAGGAATTAGTAATAGCTAACTTGATCCAGAGACAATTTAACACAGGAAAAATATTTCATTCTGGAGAAGCTAAATTAGCAATGTGTTTGATGCAATCATGTTCTCCCTTTTCTGATTCTATAATGAGAGACTTTGAGGATGGTGATTTACAACTTTTGAAAAATAGTTTGAAAGCCTGCTTGCAGAAAGTGTGTGTGTGTGGGGGGGGAGAGAATATTTTGGAAAAGTGAGATCTTAGTGGGATTATTGAAATATGTTGTTTATGAGAATATAATTTTAGAGGGTACTCCAGAGGTGGGTCCTACCAGTTCGGATCAGTTGGCCGAACTGGTAGTGATTTTGCGGCCTGGGTCGCTGGAACTGGCAATGACCCACCTGCCACACCTCGGAACCAGTTTTCTCGGTGGTGGCATAGGCACCGCCAACTTGTTTTTTGCTTCTGGGCATGCACAGAGCAACTTTTATTGCACTGCACCCATGGCCACGAGCGAACTGGCAGTAGTGACTGCCAGAACCCACCCCTGGGCTACTCAAAGAGTAGCGCCATAGAAACTAATAATTGAAATGTTGAAGTTCATGAGTTTAATTTAGGAATAGGAATATTGTAAAATAACATAGACCCAGGTAGATGTGTTCAGAGAACATAGATCAAATGTGTAATATGTCTGTAGGACTATAGCAGAAATGAAACTGATAATTTTATTTCAAAGTAAAGAATATATTGTACTGGCAGCGTGAAGCTCAGTAAATTGTTTTTTTTTTGCTGGACATAGTATACCAGGAAAAGTTGCCAGTTCTAATGTGCCTTAGTTTAATTCAAAAGAACTTGATAAATTTGCTTAAAAGGTGGAGGTAATATGTATAATATTTAAGACCTTATTATGCTCAGCCCAAGATTGTCAGAAAGGCTAATCTGCAAAAACAAAAAGGTTTTTTTTTTAACCCACTGATTATTGGGGCAAAGTCAGAAGTGTACTTGTATCACATTCATACATACAATTTAAAAATAACAAACTATTTCTGATCATGCATTATAGGAGCTATATTTAAATGGTATTTTTATAAATATATATTTTATTGAGACTTTTAAACAAAAGGTAAGAATGAATACAAAATAATAGAAATAAATAAATAAATAAATAAATAAATAAATAAATAAATAAAAGAAAAAAATGCAAGAAAAGTAAAAAAGTAAAAAAGATATAAAGATGTGGCTTCCAATATTATTCACAGAAGTTATAAGTATAAATATAGTTTAACCTGTTTCTCTACAAAGTTACATCATATTCTTCTTCTTTCTATAATCCGTCCTCTCTTTTCATGAAAGTCATAAATCACAAAAAATATTTTTTTCATTTTTATGCAAAAAGCCCATAAGAGGTTTCCAGTCACCAATAAATGTGGATAATACCTTTTTCAGTGGTGGGTTTCAATTTGTTTTACTACCGGTTCACTCATGCACTCACACATCCAGGCAGGTGGGCGGAGCTTCCCACTGCCACCATTATTGGTTCATCCAGTCTGGGATGAACTGGCAGAAATCGACCTCTGGACTTTTCCCTAACAAAAAAAAGAAGTAGTTAATCTGGCCAACTCAGCAAGGACTTTCAGAATTCTCAGAATTTTTTCCCCTGACAACTGGATGCAATCATAACTCACAAATTTCATTACTTTGATATAAAAAATTAAGATGTATTTATGTTTTAAATAAATACCCATATAAAACTTCAGCATGTTTTCCTTGCCTCCTGTGAGCCTCTTAATGTACAAATTCCTTTTTTTTTAAATATACTTGAATTTCTTTCATTGAGATTTCAGTAAATATATAGAGAGAATGCTACTCGATCAGTATGGGAACATATTCCAATTAGACTTGTAACCATAATGTTTATTGCTCTATTAGAATCTAACCAATCCATGAAAGGGTAATTGGGAAGTAGTGAACCCATGAACGAATAATCTAAGCTTCCCTTGGGGGGAAAAGGCAGGGGGTTTGTGTACAGTTAAAACAATAAGGTTTTGGCTATATTAGATGTCTGTGCCCTTGTGACACAGACAGTTTGATTTCACAAACACATTTCTCAAATGTTTTATATGCATTTCTAAAAAAAAAAATCAAAGTGTCTGATAAGTAAGGATGATTCATAAAAGGCATTTCTGTTTATTTCTTCAACTGGAGGTTTCCCCTTTACTCATTTTTTTATCAAAAAGTTAGACATTTCTAATTGATATGATATAGAGCCTCCCGCCCCTTAAAAATCTTCCCTTGTCTTTAGGAATGTGCAACTCCACTTCATTTGAAATATGACCTCTCCCTCGTTTAAATAAAGTCGGCGTATATTTCAACATAAACTCATTTTATCTTATGTTCTGCTTGGGGGCAGGTAGTTCCATGTAAGTGGTTTTTCATATTTTATTCACAATTATTCCAAATCTATTGTTTGATATAAACAATAGATTATGATCATGTGGTAAGGATACTACTTAAAATAAAGTTCCCCATATGGCGTAGGAAGCATATGTTTTGCGCAGTTTCAGATCCATCTAGGTTAAATCCAAGAAAGAAACAACAAGGACCATATTTTAGATATGACATTCAAAGCATGATAGCAGTGGTGGGATTTACTTACCATATTTTTCGGAATATAAGACGCACCGTAGTATAAGACGCACCCAGGTTTTGAAAAGGCATTTTTTTTTAAAAAAGTAGGTAGGTAGATAGAGGGATAGAGAGGGAGAGAAAGTGAGAGAAATACAGTAGGTAGGTAGGGAGAGAGAGAGAGAGTAGGTAGGTAGGTAGGTAGGTAGGTAGGTAGGTAGATAAAGAGAGAGAGAGAGAGAGAGAGAGAGAGAGAGAGAGAGAGAGAGAGAGAGAGAGAGAGAGAGAGAAATACAGTAGGTAGGGAGAGAGGGAGAGGGAGCATGTAGATAGGTAGGTAGAGGGATAGAGAGAGAGAAATACAGTAGATAAGTAGGGAGAGAGAGAGTAAGTAGGTTGGAAGCAGAGGTGGGTTCCTGCCGGTTTGCACCTCTTTGGGCGTACCGGTTCCAGAAATTTGCCATACATTTGAGTACCCGTTCCACAGAGGCGTGGTCATGCCCCCATACAGGTACTCTCCCCTGCCCTGCAGCCCATTTGCAAGGCACTTCTCAAAGAGAAGGAAGCGAGGGCAGGGCTTCTTCAGAGGACCCAAGGCAAGAGCAGAGTTGAAGCCCTCTCTGAAGCTGCTGGAAAAGGTACGTGTGGGTTGGAGGGAGGGGGAGAAATTCAAACTTCATCCTCCTGGTGATGAGCGGGGCTTTGGGCAAAGGCTGGAGGGAAGGACCCTGGTTCGCTTGTGCTCTCCCTCCCCAAGTGTAGTTTGATTGCAGGTGGAGCCAGGTTGCCTTTTCAAACCTGTAATCAGTGAAGCTGGGTGATTTTTTTTGTTCAAAAAAGTGCATGCATAGCCTTATGGAGGCTTATAGAGTGCTGCTGGGGAGTGGGGGGCAAAAATGGCATGTTTTTCACTAATTTCTGCCTTCCCCAGCCCCCAGGAGCTGTCTGAAAGCCTGCTGGACCATTTTGGTGAAGGGGGTGGGGCTTCAGGAGGCAAAAAATGCTGTATTTGATGTATAAGATGCATCCGGATTTTCAGCCTCTTTTTAGAGGAAAAAAGGTGCGCATTATACTCCAAAAAATACAATACCTTCCCTACCGGTTTACAAATATGAGTGCACAGAAGGTCACGCTTTATGTTGGGGTGGGTGTGCGAAGCCTTCCCCAGATGCCGCTATCAGTTTGCCTGAACCAGAGAGGACTGGCTGAATACCACCTCTGCGTGATGGCCATGATTGGGCTTGGGGTTGGTACTTTAAATATCACCAGTAGAGTGAGGCAGAGAGATATAAGGTTTGGTAGAATGCACAGACTGAGAAGTATTCATTCCATTGTTTCATGCTCTGCTCTTTCTTCTTTTTTTACTTCCTTGAATCTAGCATCTATATCTTCAAACCAGTTTTTATTGCTGGCAATTGCCTGGTCTTGTCCCTGCAATTTTCGGATTGCCCTTGTCTTCTTTCTAGGGATGAGAGAGAGAGAGAGACTGGCCCAAGGTCACCCAGCTGGCTTTGTGCCTAAAGCAGGAGCAGAATTCACATTGTTCCAATTTCTACCCTAGTGCCATAACCACTCCAACAATCCAGGTCCCAATTTTTTTGTGTCTAACATTATTTTTATTATTCTATTTTATTTGTGATTTTTTAAAATATTGTATTTTATGCTCGGTCACATTGTTATCACCTATGGTTGTCATAAACAATAAACTTTTTAGCTTATTTATTCCTAATGCAAAATTACTCCATTCTAACTCCAGGAGCTCTCATTAGCCCCATGGCTCATAGCTACAGACAGAAGGGAATCATTTGTACCTCCTCTTTATCCCACCATGCCTTTCCCTAACTAGATTCAAGCATGGCAAAATGCTTTTACAAAACCCTAATTTAAAACTTAACTGGGTCTTTACATTTTAATCTGCTACACACTAAAAGTCTGTCTGCATGTCTTTCTGTCTATCTATATCATCTATCTATCTATCTATCTATCTATCTATCTATCTATCTATCTATCTATCTATCTCTATCTATCTATCTATCTATCTATCTATCTATCATCTATCTATCTATCTATCTATCTATCTATCTATCTCTCTATCATCTATCTATCTATCATCTATCTCTATCATCTCTATCATCTCTCTCTCTCTCTCTCTCTCTCTCTCTCTCTCTCTCGCTCTCTCTGTCTCTGTCTCTGTCTCTGTCTCTCTCTCTTGCTGTCTCTCTCCAGAGGTGGGTGTCACATAATGCACCGGAAATGTGAACACCTGCATGCGCGTGGCCTTCCGTGCATGTGCACAGCTCCAAAAACAGAACAATATATGGCCAAAATAGCACCCGGGTGGGTGGGGTGATCCAGCCCCACCCACCGATAGGAACTACCAGTTTGCCTGAACTGGTCCGAAATGGCAGCAGTCCACCACTGATTCTATCTAACATCTATCTATCTATCTATCTATCTATCTATCTATCTATCTATCTATCTATCTATCTATCTATATATATATATATATATATATCTAATATATCATCTCATTCTTGCTTTCTCTGTATCTCCATCACATTGGTTTATTTCCCAGAAAATTATTATGTGTCATAGATTCAATATCATTTTGGCACCAATTAAAGAAAGCCAGGTTGTGAGGGGAGGAAGCTCTTGTTTAAATGTGAATGCTAGCAGAAGCAATCAGCAAGAGCCCCCGAGAAACTGATGAATACATATACAGGGAAGGAAATCGATTTTGAGATAAGGACTGATGTGACGTTCCATGCCGAACTTGAAATCACCTTCTCTTTCCCTCCCAGTCTAAAATTCTCATTTAACAGACTGAATAGCAGTTTGAATTTGTATATTTATCTATAATGGGAAATGAAGTCCACTGGGCTGGTAGGTTTTTTTTAATAGTCCCATTTGGCCATAAAAGATATTGGTATCAAACTCTTTCACGTTAGCAACATCTTTCTCCCCATTCTTCCCATAGCGGACCAGTCCATCCAGTAGTGGGATTTAAATAATTTAACAACTGGTTCTCTGCCCTAATGACCAGTTGGGTAGGCATGGCTCGGCGGTCATGTGACTGGGTGGGCATGGCCAACTCAACATCATTCAGGTCGATGGGTGCTTTGCCTTAGCTGTTACAATGTAATAAGGGTTAAGCGGAGAGGCAGTTTCTGTAAGCAGGGCAATAAAGGTTAGAAACAACACCAGAATGTTTCCTTCCTGCCTTTCTTACAGGATTAGCCCTGTAAAGTGGGGGGAAAAAAAGGAGATTACTTCCAACAATCGGTTCTCTGAACTACTTAGAAAGTCAACAACTGGTTCTCCTGAATAGGTGCAAACTGGCTGAATCTCACCACTGATTCCAGCTCCATCCTATGAAACCTGTACGGCTTCAGAAAGATTAAGATGCTGTAAGAGCTTCTCATTAGCTATGAACTATTTTTCAAAGGCAGCGTTGTAACTGCAATAATTGTGCATGTAATTATCGCTACAAGTATCAGAGACAATTACTTTAGGGTTGCAATACATTCACTTTAATGCTACCAGAATAGTGTCAGAGACAAGCCTTTGACAGGAAAATGGACAATGCAATGGAAGATATGTGGGGAAAAAGTCATCTCCAACCTAGGTATAACTCTGAGAATCCATCAGGCACATTCAATTCTCTGGAATGTTTTTTTTTTTTTTAGTGTTTTATGGCATCCCTTGATAGCATTAGCAATAGCATTTAGACTTATATACTGCTTTACAGTACTTTACAGCCCTCCCTAAACAGTTTACAGAGTCAGCCTATTGCCTCTCATTTTACCCACCTTGGAAGGATGGAAGGCTGAGTCAAACTTGAGCTAGTGAGATTTGAACTGCCAAATTGCAGGCAGCTGGTGATCAACTGAATTCTAACCACTGCGCCACCACAACTCTATGAGGGAGGTTCTCTTCTTATTTGCCAGTTTTGGTATACAAAGCTTCCCTCAGTTCTCTGCCACTTCCATGTTTATATCCATCACTTCTTATTAGAGAAATAGAAAATGGAGTACTCAGACAAAATAAACAGAAATGTGAGTGCTTGATCGCAGAATTGCCCACTAAAGAGAGCTGATGTGTAGTAGATTGAGGCCAAATATGACATTTAATAAACTTGAAAAAATATTTGTGGTATTAAAAAATGGACAGTGATAGCCATTAACTCAGATAGCTTTAAATTCATGTAAGAAAAGGAAACCAATTGCTACTATGTTGTTACTAATACCGTAGTAATTTGATTTATATCCAGCCTTTCTACTCCAGGGTGTCTTGCCAAGGTTAGAACTAAAAACAATTATATACTGTTATATATTAACTCTGTCTGCTATAGTTTTCAACAAGGTCCTCTGTTCAGGTGGGAACAGAGATTGAATCCTATTGGCTAAGAGGTCTGACAGCTCTCTATAAAAGGGCTGCTGTCAGACCAAGAAGTTGCTGGATTGTACAGACTTGTTCCACTACAATAAAGAGCTGTTGTTACGTTAAGCCTGTGTCTGCCTTCTCATTACCCGATCTAACATATACAATACTTATTTTTGGTATTGTCCATGAGGTTTTCATAGCAAAGATATTGGAGTGGTTGCCATTTCCTTCTCCAGTGGATCACGTGTTGTCAGAGCTCTTGTCTGGCCACCTGCCCATCTTGGTGGGCCCTGCACGACATAGCTCATACCTTCATTGAGTTACGCAAGCCCCTTCACCATGACAAGGCAATAATCCATGAAGGGGGAGGCTATGAATTGAGGCCTTTGAACTATGGTGCTGGAAAAGACTTCTGCGAGTCCCTTGGACTGCAAGGCGATCAAACCGGTCAGTCTTAGATCCTGTCTGCTCTTTAGAAGGCCAGATTCTGAAGATGAAACTCAAATACTTTGGCCACCTAATGAGAAGGAAGGATTCACTGGAGAAGAGCCTAATGCTGGAAACGATTGAGGGCAAAAGAAGAAGGGGATGACAGAGAATGAGGTGGCTAGAGGAGTAACCGAAATAATCAGCGTGAGCTTAAATGGACTACAGAGGATGGTAGAGGAAGGCCTGGAGGAATGTTATCCATGGGGTCGCAATGGGTCGGACATGACTTTGCAACTAACAACAACAATACTTACATACAAAATAATCTTTCTTCAAAAGTACTCTGCTTCATGTTAAATGGTGTGTCACTATTTAGTTGTGAAACTTACTCAGAATAAGCTGTGCATATTCTAACTTTAGGATAAAATGGGATGCTATGTTCCATATTATTTTGAGTATTCTAATGTCCCGCAAGTGTCTTATTATTCAGTAGGGAAAATAATCTTTCTACTTTTTAATATGTGTAATATTGTTATGCCCTCAATTTATAGAATTTATCTTTTTTCCTAAAGAAAAAAACATGCCAATATGATACCTTTTTTCTCTTAGGGAAGTTCTTCCAGATTATTTTTATTCAAATAAATAATATATTTATTCAACAAAATAAATTTTCCAAAATATTGAGTGATTCTATTGTCCTCTAATAGCTAAAGGCTCATTTCCCCAGGAAAAGTATAATGGCTTCTTATAAATATCTGCTTATGGCTTTGGCTTCTACTAAATTCTGATATCTTTCTACCTCCTAGTTATCTTGGTCAGGGGTGGGTTCCTGTACTGGTTGCTTTGCGTGTGCATAACTTGCGCATGTGCAGTTGACTGTTAATTGTTCTGCGCATTCACAGAAACATGCCGGCAATGACAGAAGAGACTGGGGAATTAGTTCGGGGGCATGGCCAGCCTGGGTTGCTGTAGGTTCTGTGACCCAGGCCGAATCACCACGACCGGTTCGGCCAAACCAGGCCAAACCGGGAGCAACCCCCCTCTGATCTTGGTGCTTTGTTTTGTTTTGTTTAATTTCTGCAAATGAGATTGCCCCCCCCCACTCCGCCTCAAGAAATGACATTGGATGGAGTCAAATAATCCAATCCCACTTTAGTTATCTGCCGTGCATCATTCTGTCTTCCTATGCATTGAAAGGAGAAGAAACTCTACTTTTTTTCCTAATTATTCTTGTCTTTGTGGTTAGTTTTGGCCATATCTTTCCTGGGCACAGGCAGGGAAAGCAAAGCATTGGGAGCTGGAGAAATGAAGAAGCAGTGAGAAAGAAGGTAGGTTCCACAGAGTCCTTGGTGCTCTCTGAGTTTGTTGATTGTTTTCTTGCAGATATTTCATTACCCAACTAGGAAATGAGACATCCGTAAGAAAACAACTAAGTTCAGAGAGTACCAAAGACTCCACAATTCAACCCTGAGCTACAGATATTCTATCTGTTAGAAGATAGGTTCCCTTTTGACTTCTTGAATCTGCCGATGTATTGACATGACACAAGCCAACTCTCCAAGTTGCAAATCTTCAAGCTCGGTTCTTGGAAGAAAGAATGCCAACTTTCAAGAGGTATGAGTGGAATTGCTAAATACAATGGTATACAATATAAGCTGCACTAAGAGCTAGAGAGCCAAGATAATTAAAAGATAACCAGACAATTAAAAGATAACATAGGGAAAGCTTAGTTGTGCTTACATTTGACTGTCGTGATTAAATTTAGTGTGCATTTCAATAAGAAGACGTTCCAATCTACTCCAGTATGCTTTCTTTTTGGCTTCCCTTGAAGGAAGTTAGCACCCACCCCTTTACAAGGAAAATAAACTATCCTAGGAAATATTAAAAAGGCAAAAGTATGTTTTAAAGACAAAGCAGCTCCCTGCAGCTCCCTGTTCCCCCCACTTCAGCTCCAGGGTGATGGGATTAAGACATAGCCCTCAAGACATGATAGGATTAGTCCTCTACCCTTCTAGCAACAGAACTCACCATATTCAACCAAGCATTGGAATCTGACAACCAATCAGAATATATTTCTTATACGGGGATAGAAAGCTCCAAGGTGGGGCCCCAGAGAGGGTATGAAACTCAGGCTCTCTCAGCATCTCTTCCCTTTTTTCCCCTTCAAAATCTTCAAGGCATGTGAGCCTTTTTCCCCAGGACCTCAAACCATGTGGTCCTGTCCACCATTAAAACCATCTTTCCAAACAGCCACCATGTTTCCAGTGTCTTTCTCCCCACTTGGAACTGAACCCAGAAGGACAATTCTTCCAACAGCTACTTTATGAAGGAACGTAGTGTCTGTAATTTTGAGGAGTGGGGCAAAGAGGCTTACTTCTTCCTTTCCTGGACATAGTACCTTAAGGGTCTTTTTTACAAGTCAGAAAAGGGATGCAGAATTAATTTGGGGGTTCTCAAAACCAGGAGTATGGCCCTCTGAATCCCACCCAGAATTGCTACTCTGTTATTATTTTTAATGTGACAGGCAAAAAAAAAGGCTAATCATACGAATCCTATTGGATTATTTTATTTACTTACATCATTTAAATTAAATTACGTCAAATCTTTAAACAGTTATTTGCCCAAACTCTATTTTCTTTTTGCAGTGTCATTCTGGCAATTGCAAGTTTCAGGCAATTCATTCACTCATCCCTCTTCAAAATTCTTGCCATTCTACATTCCTTCTTTTAGACTTGATCAGTCAGGTACTTTTCTTCTGAGTTCAAAGAAAAGAAAAGGAAATTTTATGTACTACTGGGTACAATGACTGTAGATTTTATATTTGTGGATTCAAATGTGAACTGACCTGAGCCATAGCTCCTGGACTGATGTGTGGGTAGAACTTAATTATCCATCTTCTTTCATTTTACTCAAATGGACTAATGCAGACCATCAATTAAAATAAATATGCAGTGAAAGAGAAAATGAATGTAGAATATGTTAACTATTTGATGGAAATGTCAAATGTAAAAGCATACTTAAACTTGCATTGAAGAAAAAATTTTTTTTAATGCTTGATCTATCAAATAATGTGGGAAATGGATGGCAGGGAGTTATGAGGAAACACATTTCAACAATGCCCTTCTTGGATTATGTGATGCCAACAATGGATACTTTAAAAAATCAAATCTGGCCTTAGGAAAGGAACAGTTAAGGAGGAGAAAGAACAAATTAGTCCTAAGGAAGTAGAATGCGTGAGAACGAAACTCAAAATAACCCTTGATTTTGATTAGTATAAAATATGAGAGGGGGTGGGGACATTCACAAGCTTTCAAGATTTTATTATTCTACCCTACAACAGAGAACATTCCTGAAATCCCTGCTGCTTCTGTTTCTTGACCTGGTCTACTTTGATGGACTGATAGTACTTTGTTTCTTCTAAAATAGCAGTTAAAGAGTTTTGGCTGACCTTGGAAAAAATAAGCTAGGTTAGACATGGTTATGTTTTGGTGAAAACAATCAGGTAATCCTAGAATTACAGAAAAGCTCTGGCCAGAAAAGTTCTAGCTACAAGCTATAGCTTATATTGGGAAAAGATAGTGACAAATGGATTTCATGCTACATCCTTCCAGTCAGAGGTGGGTTCCTACCGGTTCGGACTGGTTCAGTCAAACCGGTAGTTACTTGGCTGCCTGGGTTGCTGGAATTGGCAGTGACCCAGGCCTGCCATGCCCCCGAACCGGTTCTCTCAGTGGCGGCATAGGCACCGCCATCTTGTTTTTGTCTTCTGCGCATGTGCAGAACAATTTTTGTTGTACTATGCATGCACGCATAGCACGCATCAAACATGCATGCAATGCATCCCTGAGCGAACTGGCAGTAATGGCAGCCAGAGCCCACCCCTGCTTCCAATATCTGACATCCAGTGGAGGGGCTCGAGTCATCATAGCCCAAGTCTGGGGACAGAGCCAGGTCTTTGTGCTTCTCTCAAACACCAGTAGGGAAGGGGCCACATGGATTTCAGATGTGTGTCTAATTCCAGAGGAACAATCAAAAGCAATATAGATCCTGCCTCCTGAGACTTATGCAATGCAAGAGAGATGGCATGGAAGAACTGGGAAAAGAAAAAGGTTGAGTAAAAAACTTCGTTGTAATGTTTCCATGGTCATCCAACAACTAGATGTGATATCTGTGTGCTACTCAGAACTGCAGAGCAGAGCTCTGAAAAATAAGCTAGCACAGTTTCTCCAACCTGATGCCCTTGAGATATATTAAGCCAATGTAGAATACAGGTAACTGTATTCTATTGTGCTGTCTGTAATTGTGTAACTGTAACTGTGCTATCTGGAAGGCCTAGATCCAAATTCATCCTTAGCCATGGAATCTCACTGAATGATTTTGGACCAGTCCTGATCTTTGGACCAGTCCAAGTACAAAGAGTGAGGAGGGGAGTTTGCCTTTTGAACCTCTTCCCTTGTCTGGAAGACTTACTTAGCTTATCTCACATTAGTGGTTAGATTGATATTCCTGGGTTGTTGTTACTGTCTTCAGCTTGTCTTTCTTCTCCCGACTCTGACCCAGTTGGGTCAAGTTCTCACAGGACTTGCTCTCCATGGCTGAGAAGAGGGCACTCAAGCTTTCCTGTTACCATGTTATTTGATAATATGAAATGACTCATCTGCTACCCAGACTTCTCATCTTTAGGCCTTCATGGAACAACATACTTGACTCAAAAAGTCTTTTTAATAATTGGTATGGTATGGTATGGTGTAATATGTAATAATATGTGATAATATGTGATGATATGTGATGATATGTGATGATATGTAATGATATGTAATGATATGTAATGATATGTAATGATATGTAATGATATGTAATGATATGTAATGATATGTAATATATGTAATATATGTAATATATGTAAGATATAACAGATAACAGATAATATATAATATCCGAGGTGGCGCAGTGATTAGAGTGCAGTACTGCCGGTTACTTCAGCTGACTGCTAGCAAATCTCATCAGGCTCAAGGTTGACTCAGCCTTCCATCCTTCCAAGGTGGGTAAAATGAGGATCCAGATTGTTGGGGGCAATAAGCTGACTTTGTAAACTGCTTAGAAAGGGCTGTAAAAGCCCTGTGAAGTGGTATATAAGTTTAAGTGCTATTGCTATATATTTTATATTTATTATGCAGTCCAGGCTGTATAATAGCCTGGATAGAACAGTATATAACTGTATATAACAGACTGTTATTATACAGTCCAGGTTGTTTTAAACATTGCAACATTTTTCTTAATCCATTTTGAAATAGGTTTTGACCAGCATCTTAAGGAAATTTACTTCTATTAAGAATTGTTTTACTCTTTCCTTTTGCAAACAAAAAACAAACAAACAAACAAACACCAGAGCCTTATATTAAAAATAGGAAAAGTTCGTACCCAGGTGCTTAGGATATAAATAGGGGAGCAGGGGAAGAAATGAGGAAACAAGCTGACTCAGGTTCCAGGTTTGAAAATGAAATAGTAACCTGTCTAATGACCACACAGGACAAAAATTGTATTGTGGAGCCTTGGTTATATAGTGTAATATGCTTAAGAATGATGAGAGTTTATGTTGCTTAGGCAGGATTGCTGTACTTGTTTTTAAAAATATAACCTTTGAGAAATAAAACATGGTTCACAATAATAGTGAGGTAATCTCATAAAAATGCAGCATGCTGAATTTCTTTCCACCGAGGGGGTCTTGGCTCAGGGACATTTCTTTTCACTCCACAGCAACTCAGTTGAAAAATTCTCCTCCACTTCTAGAGAGCCGTAAGAAGGACAAAACTCCTGTCTCTTTAATGTCTACCTCACCTGGTGATTCAGGTGCAAAACAGGTGTGCTGCTTTTATTCTCTCAAAATCATATGAAAAATGATAGTCGCGGAAGCAGCGGTTGCCAAAGAACAAAATGAGCCTTTGTGGCCAACTATTTGTGGTCTAGACATCGATCTGTCACTTCGCAGAGAGCTAGCAAGAAGTTGAAAGGAAAAGATTATGTGGAGAACAAATGACGACAAAGTTACCAGTCCCTAAACCACAGAGGCAAGGCAGTTTCCTTTGTGGAACCTGCTTTCCATAAGCTCTGCCCTATTTTTTAGGGACCTTAGTCTCATGAAAAGGATCCTTTCACAGGAGAAAATAATGCAGGACTCATAATGGAGATGTCCCAATTAGTCTTACTCCTCAGCAGCCATTAGTTTATACAGAGTGTAAAAGGGAACTTTTGCATTCCAATGTATGTTTCCAGGCCAGAGGGGGGTTCCTACCAGTTCGGACCGGTTTAGCCGAACCAATAGTAACTTGGTGGCCTGGGTCACTGGAACTGGCAGCAACCCATGCCTGTCACAGCCCCTAACCGGTTCTCCTATAGGGCCACCATCTTGTTTTTTTGGTTCTGTGCATGCGCAGAACAATTTCCAGTGGAAAATGTTATTTTTTCCCATTTTTTAAAGGTTTTGTGTATGCCAGACCTTTTTATTTGCAAATGTGCAGTGAAGCAAGCATGCACGCGCAACATTTTTGAGGCACCGAACTGGCAGCAATGCCAGTAGCGACTCACCCCTGTTCCAGGGTATGGGAAGTGCACATGGCCCATGAAAGCCTTGACCACTGTCCTCCAGCCACAACCACTACTTCCATTGTCCCCAAATGATTGCTTTGGATGTGGAAAAAAAAGTGTGTGCAGAGGAGGAGTATGAAATACACTGGAAACAACACAATTAGTTCAGTGGTGGGATTTAAATAATTTAACAATCGGTTCACCCAGGGTCAGGTTGGCTGTCATGGGAGGCATGGCCCATTCCTGTCCTCCAGCTCCGACGCACATGTGGGACGAGCCTCTTGCAACGGCCAACCTGACCTTGGGTGAACCGGTTGTTAAATCCCCCCCCCCCATCAAAGTGGATCCTGGGCACTGCGCTGCAATGGAGAAATGGCAACGAAGTGGCTGAAACTAGAGGAGGAGGAGGAGGAGGAGGAGGAGGAGGAGGAGGAGGGAGAAAAGGGAAAGGGGCCTTCTTCTTCCCTCATGCCAGTCACTCAATTGCCTGTTTCTCCATTGCAGTGCAGCACCCAGGATCCACTTTGATAGCAGGGGTGAGGGGGTAACTTAGCAACCGGTTCACCCGAATTGGTTCAAACCAGCTGAATCCCACCACTGAATTAGTTGCATTTCATTAAAGGAAAATATTGCTAATTTCAATTAAATGGAGTTGCCTTTGGTTTTTGTCTTGGTTCTGCCTACCTCATTGTTCTGGCTCTGCCTGCATTTTAGACCGCTGTCACCCGGAGATCAGGTGTTGACCTCAGCCTAAAAATTGCTATGCTGATCTAAGACCACTCCTAGGCTTGGGGAAACCAAATACAGCTGCTATTGTATGTGACACCTTTCCTTAAGCAGGTAGCTGTATGGCAGATGGATTTATTGGGGACGTCATAGCAGGCAGAATCCCTTTTTATAGGTTCTCTGGATGCACGATGATGACCCAAGAGAGGATATTGGACTAAAATCTAGGCAAGGGGAAGTGGAATTGAACTGAGACCCCAACTTGCAATTGCATTTACAGCCACAGTTTACCACTTAGTTTTTTCCTAAATGATGAACACCCCGTCCTGCCAAATATAGTATTTGACCCAATTATCAATCACGGTCAAGGTGCTGGTTATGACCTTTGTTTGGATATTTATTTTAGTAGCTGGAACAGTAAAGTGGACAATGGCCAGCACACATGGCTGTAGGTGATTGGTTGGAGAGTGCTGGCGCTGCATGAGGAAACCTCCGCTATGATTTGTTGCTGTGAGTATAAAGGGGCCGTTTCCCATATTACACCTTTTTCTTCTATGTGCTCTGCATGCTGTTTAGATTTACCTGTTCCTGACTATCTTGTCTGTTGTAAATTTATATGTTAAATATATTTATTTATATAAAACTACAAGCTCGTGTCAGCGTCTCTGACTTCATTCGGACACTTGCTGCACAATTACCAGACAACTTTTAAAGCCCTAAATGGCAAGAGACCAGGTTATTTGAGGGACTGCCTCTCCCTGGTTGTATCTACTTGTCCCACCAGATGCTGCAGGAGGGGCATGCTGTGGCTCCCATCAGCCAGGAAGTTTTGTTGGGCAGGACATAGGAGGAAAACCTTTTCTGTCATGGCCTCTGCCTTGTGGAACATCATTCCTGCCAATTTGTTTTTACTCTTTTGATGTAGTCTTTACTTAAGGACCACTTGTTCAGTGATTGTTCAAACTTATGACAGCACTGAACAAGTGCTACTTATGACCAGTCCTTGAAATTATGGCCATTGTAGCATCCCTGTGGTCATGTGATTGTGATAAAGGCACTTGGTGACCAGCTCGTAATTAGGACATGGCAACACCCTGCTGTTGCATAATTACTATCGCAACCTTCACTGTCACCTCCCAACAAGCAAAGCCAGTGGGGAACCGGGCAGGAGATCACAAATGACAGCACACAATGTCATGCTTAGTAACTTTGCAAGATGCGCTTAACTTTGGCAAATAGAAGTGCCAGAACTGTGGTCACTAAGCAGGAGAGTCATGTGATATTCTGCTTTACAATCACAATTATCATCATCATTCAGTAAGGACAACCTGTAATTTGGTTACATCTTAATTTTGTATATATTTAGGAGAACCAGGTGCCATAGTGCTTAAGGCATCAGAGTAGAAACTGTGAGACTGTGAGTTCTAGACCCAGTTTAGGTGCAACACGAGTATGACTATGAACCAGTCAGTCATTCTCAGCTCTAAGAAATAGGCAATGGCAAGCCACTTCCAAATATTTTGTTAAGAAAACTTCAGGGATTTGTCCAAGCAGTTGCAGGAATTAACAGTGCCTGGCATATAAAAGGTGTTTGTACTTTTTTATTATGCAGGACACCAGACTACACAAGATGAACAGCAATATAAAGATAAATATAAATAAACATTGATTCCCAGTGTCTAATACAGTGGTTCTCAACCTGTGGGTCGGGACCCCTTTGGGGGTCAAATGACCCTTTCAAAGGGGTCACCTAAGACCATAGGAAAGCACAGATTTTTGAAAAAAATACGGAAAACATAAAGCAATTTTATGGTTGGGGAGTCACCACAACACGAGGAACTGTATTAAAGGGTCACGGCATTAGGAAGGTTGAGAACCACTGGTCTAATACTACTGCTAATAAAATCTTATTTAAAATAAAACTTTGAGTATGAAGCTCCATTAGTGTGAATGGAGGATGTGCGCATGTGCTCCACTCACATAAATGGAGTTGTGCACACCTGTGTGCCTGCCAAGCTGGAAAGGTTAGGGACCGCTGAAGTAGAGAATCTATTCAAAGTTCTTTTTAAAGTAAAATTCTATTAGCAGCAGTATTAGACACTGGGAATCAATATTTATTTATCACACATGCAGGCTTGCCCATTTCTCCTGTGGCCTGGGGGTTGGAGACCCCTGCTCTATGTGGCACTTTACATTCCAAGTTCCAATATTAGAAACTGATGTAGGGAAATGACGATGTGCTGAAAAAAATCTAGTATGTCAGGATGCAAAATTCTCAGAAAAGAGGAATAATTAAGAGTCAGCAGGAATCCAGCTTTAGCTTGCCAACGCCACAGGCAAAATCCAGCACTTCCAGAAATGTTCCATAAACCTTGAGAGGAAAAAAATGCTGAAATGGGATTGCATACAGACTTTATTTGATCTTCTGAACCTACTAAATTTCTTCTATCACTTACCTGCTACTACGTTAATTATTCATCTTCAGAAATAAGATCATGATTTCTATAGGTATATAATTCAAAGTCTTCTGTTCAAACTCATTAGCAAGTTGACTACATTAATTTTTGGGCATAACTAATGTTCCTTTAACTACGTTTTGTGCAGAATCTGGCTTAGAGATAGTTACCACTCAAACCTTGCTATATTCTCACAGGTTCACTTCCTGCCTGCAATGGAATGAAAAATAATTTGATTGAAAAAGGAGAATCAAATGGAAATGCTTGGTGTTTTCATTTTCTTTTTTTAGTTTTGCTTACTGGAGACATAAGAAAATGAATACAATTCTTATGATTTATACAAATACATTAACAATTCTGACATCTGTCTCACACATCCCAGATGCCGGCAAACATCTGTTAGTTGTGCCAATTGTGAGCAATCTATGCCTGTCATAACGTTCTTGTTCTACTCTGAAAAAGAGAGCTCTTAAGAGCCTTTAAAATTACACTAGTAAAGATAGAAATGCAGTGTTTCTAAAATTAGGACAACTATTGATAAAGGTAGTCCTTGCTTAATGACTGCCCTGCTTACAAGCTTGACGTTACAAAAATGCTAAAAATTGATCCTTGTTAGGAATGTAAGCTAACAGTTGGGTCAGCAATATATAAACCATGATGGTAGTACTGTAGCTTTAAGTACTGCTAAAATGTGATTGGTTGCTGTTACTCAAGCAGCCATAAGACAGAGCTAGAATGATTGTTAGCTCTCTGTTCGTTAGATGCTGATCTGTGGTTACTGCTTGATACTGTATCGTGAATTACTATGTTTTTTGCTACTGTTAGCGACTTTGTGTGCTGAACTGATTATATGATACTGGACTGTGTTCGAAGGATCACTCTTTAACTGAGAACATTGATAACTGACTGACTGAACCGTGTATGACTTGGACTGTTTAATGAACTCTGAATACCTCTATTTTCCGCATAAGTAAAATACTATTACTTTTACTATTCGGTGTCCCTGTATGCTGGTTTGTGCGTGTTCTTCCACACCACTCTCATTACGCTTCTCTGCACACTCGCTCTCCTAACGGGGAGCTTGCTTACCTAATAATCCTCACATTTATGGCCTTTGCAACAGCACCATGGACATGTGATCAAGATTTGGACACTTCACAATCGGTGGGTATTTATGACCATCACAGTATTCTGCGGTCCTCTGATGATCATTTGCATGTTTCAAAGTTGGCTTCTGACAACCAGCGATAGAATTGCAAGTCACGGTCACATGAAGCTTTGCTTAACAGTTCTGGCAAGTTCACTTAACTTCATCTCTTTCAATTAGAGAAGCAGACCTGTCATTTGAAAAGTGAGTGCAAAAGATAGTTGCAGTTATTCACTTTTATACATGTCCAGTGAGCCTTTGTGGTAGTTTTCCAATGAATAGCTACTAAAATATATATCTAAATTTTGATTTGTGGGTTACAGAAGTGGTATTCAGCTGATTTGGACCGGTTTGGCTGGGGATTGCAGGTGCTCACCCACCTGCCCCGACACTATGCTGTCCTATTTAGTTACGTTTTTGAGGCTGGATGCATGTGCAGAAAGCACCCACGCAAGCAAAGTGCATGGGTGGAGAGGTGGGTTCCTACTGGTTCAGACCAGTTCAGCTGAACCAGTAGTAACTCGGTGGCCTGGTTGCTGCCGGTTCCAGCGATGTCCCCGAATCAGTTCTCTCGGCAGTGGCATAAGCACCGTCATCTTATTGCATGCGCAGAAGCATTTTTAGCACTGCGCTTGCACACATGTACTGCACAACCACAATCAAACCAGCAGTAGTGGCTGCCGGAACCCACCCCTGGCTGGGTGCATGTGTGGAAGTTGCGTGTGAAGGGAGTGTGCATGCATGCGGTGAACCAGTGGTAAAAATAAATGAAACCCACCACTGGTGGGTTATTATACCATCTATATGGCTCCAAAACCATACAGACCTCTAGCAGCTTTCATAAAATCTGGCAAGCACATGTTTAAACATTTCAATAACATGCCTAATTAATATCATTAATACTCCTCTATCCATATGAGCTTAGCAACGTCAACCAGCAAATGCTCTCTGAAACAATTTTGTTTTGACTGCTGTTCTAAGAACTTTCTGGGGGGAAAAATCTCATCCAGGTTTCTGTAAATCAGATGTTTTACAGGGATGCAGTTTATACTGAAGAACATTATTTCCTTCTTCCTGCACCCCGATTTTCACATGAGGGTATGAACATCCTAATTGGGAAGTACATACCGGGATGACTTTGGAGTACAGTAAGTAAATACTCCTGAAAGTACCAGCAAGCCACATAGGTGCTAAGAGTTAATAACCAGCATTCTGAATGATACTCAGCTACCTATTGGCAAACAGTATAGCACTCTCAGCTCCTGTTTTATGTAAGTTTTATTTATTTCTTCCCCACATCCCTCTAATCACCACAGAAGGATATGCCATTGACCTTTTAAAATGATGTCTTTATTATACTGTCTCCATCTCATCACAAGAATGTGCTAATCCTGTAATGCTAGAAAAAAACTAGGAAAGAGAGCTAGGTTCTACATCCCATGAATACAGTACTAATCTTCTGCCAGTCAGAGAGTTTTACACGCCTGTAGTTTTTACTCCTTTAATTACTTCGGTAAGAATGTGGCATAATTTTACATACTTCTGTAATACTGGACCTTGCCAGCTCTGGTGCCATCCACATCTACTCCCAACAAAGAGAGTAGAGATGATACGTTTCTCTTTCTGAAATCAAGAGACAATTTGCTTCAATGAAGCACTTCACTTTGCCTTAAAGCTTCTCGGTGTCTTCTCTCTATGACTGCAGAACTACGCCGCCTTTGGTCTGACCTAAGTGTAGTACATAAAATTATCTTCTACAATGTCTTACCTGTCAATGACTACTTCAGCTTCAACCACAACAACACATGAGCGCACAATAGAGTCAAACTTAAGGTAAACTGCTCCAAACTCAATTGCAGAAAATACAACTTCAGCAACAGAGTGGTTAATGCTTGGAATACTCTACCTGACTCTGTGGTTTTTTTCCCAAACCCCCAAAACTTTAATCTTAGACTATCTACTGTTGACCTCACCCCATTCCTAAGAGGTCTGTAAGGGGTGTGCATAAGCGCACCCATGTGCCTACTGCCCCTCTCCTAATGTTCCCTTTTATTCATATCCATTTCATGTATTCATAATCATGTTTATACTTATATCTGTTATCTAACACATGCTTGACGGAACAAATAAATAGAACGGCCTTTTTGCAAGCTTGCCAAAGCTGGAAGAAATTTGAAGCATGTTCCAGTTTTGGGAAGTGCCAGAGGGCACTGAAGAAGAACTATGGAGCAGAACAAAGAGGAGCAACATTCTGCTTCTCACTTTTAGAAGTCTAGAGGTGACTTTGCATAATGGAACAGGTTTCCTTTGGTCTTTCACTGAAACAAGTCATCTTTTAAAACAGAGGTACCGCCAGGGGTAAAACCCAGCAGGTTTTGACAGGTTCTGGAGAACCGGTAGTGGAAATTTTGAGTAGTTCGAAGAACCAGCAAATGCCACCCTTGGCTGGCCCCAGAATGGGATGGGAATGGAGATTCTTCAACCTTCCCCTGGAGTGAGGTGGGAATGGAGATTTTGCAGAATCCTTCCCCTGCCACAGCCACCAAGCTACGCCCACCAAGTCACATCCACAGAACTATATTCACCACTGGATCCCACTCTGGTATTTAGCAAAGGAAAGTTAAGACTGTCCTGGTGGCTGGGAGTCTCTTGCCGATAAAACTCTTGCAGGGTTGAGGAAGTATCCAACAAGTAAAAGGCAAGGGAGAAAGAGATTGAAGCATTCAGAAAGGGAAAACATCAATAGACAGAACTTTTATTTCAGCTAAGTACTTGGAAAATAGATACTATGTGATGCGAGACAAGTTCGTCTTTTATCTTCCTTGGTTTCCTTGCTTTCAATATTCTTCGATGGTGAATTATTCAACTGCCATTTCCAGATGGATTCCAAATCTTAAAATATCAAGCGTAGACCTGCTAAATGAAACGGACAGGTAACAAATCAATTCAGCTGAAAGAATGACCGTTTTAAATTTAAGGCAACTTCCAGAGTTTTTAAGAATTTATGCCATCAGCTAATGGTCAGAATAATTAAAACAGCCAGATGTTTCTCTGTAGCCAAGAAATAAGACATAAAATATTTTTAAACAACATTTACTGAATCCTTGTGCTCATTCTTGGAGTCAAGGCAAGCAGTGCCAGTAAGTACCACAGAACTGTTCTGCATTTCGTCACAGAACACTTGATAGTCAGCATATCTGTGTTGTCTACGAAACTTTGTATTTTCTAAGAGATATATGCCTGTGGTATGATAATGTGTGAATGCTGTCCCAGAGGATCTAACATTCTGCACAGCTAGGAAGGGGGAGAAATTAATTTAGCTCAAATGTTAATGTGAATGGTTCCAACTGACTATTTTACTGTGCAAACTGAAATGGTTGCAGACCATTAAAATCAAACATTTACAGTTTTCCAAATGTTCTGATATAGCTCGCTAGTCCAAACATCCATTAAAACTGTAATTAAGTAAAAGTTCACACAAAGCTTATATTTATGAAAATAACGCACCCAAATAAACATCTGTTGTCTGTATGAATGAACAGTCCTGTGAAAAAGTAAGCACGCTCCATGTAAAAGATGATGTAATTGAACAAAAACACTATGAAAATTGACTTTGTAATCATTTATTAAACCCCTAAATTAACAGATAACACATTTTCCTTTATAAATAAACCCATGGCTCTTTGGTGGTGTGGCCCCTTTTGGCAGAAACAACATCAAGCAGGCTTTTTTTACAATACTCTATTGGTCTCTGATATCAACTGATATCCCCCCTCCCCTTCCTTCATGTAATAATCTTTTCTACCTGTAGATCAGGGGTAGCAAATTCAATCCCATGGTGGACCATATCAGGATTTTGTTTGTACTTGGGGTGGGCATGGCCTGATTGTCACAGGAGACTGGGTGGTTGGGGTTGGAGTGGGCCAGGGCTGGGGCAGCACTGACTGGTCCCTCGCCGTCTCCAGGACAGCCTAGGGGGACAACTCTGGGCCTACCATGGGCTGGATCTGGCCCGTGGGCTGTGTTTTTGACCTGCCTGCTGTAGATGATCTACTGGAGAGTGGAATGATTTATGTCCAATTATTTAGTGAGCTTTATAAACCTGCTGTAGATGATCTACTGGAGAGTGGAATGATTTATGTCCAATTATTTAGTGAGCTTTATAAACCTTTCCCAGACTCATAGGTGCCAACTGCCTCCTTTTTGAAGTCCTTGGAACTCTTTTGATCAAGGCATGACGATACCAAACTGTTCAGCGACAAATAACAAATCAAACTAAATGTCTTGAAATCAGATGGGTTCCTCCCAGATCCTTTCCAACAATATTCCAATGATCATTTGCATCTGATCTGATGCACCTGAATCTAATTTTAGATTCTTTGAGATAATGATAAATGTAAAGGTGTAGACATTTTTTCCACCTATTTTCATTGTGATTTCTTTAAATTATGAAATGTAAAGGAACCAAAATATGACCAGCGCGTGAAATTTGTTATACTACTGTATATCCCACTTAGCTATCAAGATTGTGGAATGAAGATCAAATATCTGTTTGGTGGGCTTTGTTCAAGAACATCAAACATTTAGTGGGGTGCTACTTATGTTTCATACGATTACAATACATGTATTAAAAATGCCAGGACAAAATTGTTTCCAATTGAGAGAAATTGGTTGAAAATGTCATGTGGATTTGCATTTCAACTTGGCTTTTTTTCTTTGTTTAAATAGGTTAAAAATGAGATATGTTAAATTTATATCCAGCCACAACCTTGAATGACTCTCCAAAGTTAAAACAGCAAGAAAATGAATCCTGTAAAGAGATGCTAGTTAGGCAGCCGTCCATGAGAGTACAGAAACCCCTGTAAGATCGCTGGCTCACAAATTCCACTAAAAATCATTGGGAATCTAAACGGAGTTTGACAAATGGGCAAAGAGGATTCCTCTGTGCAGACATTTAAAGTGAAGATGATGGGGTTTTTTAATGTTCTGAAAAATGAAGAGAGTTTTTTTTCACCCTCTTCTGAAGGATAGAAATAAAAGTTCCTAAATGTTTTTTTGGGAAACATCAGAATATATTGATGGAATTGTTTTATTCTCAGCAGACGATGAGCAGTAGAGAAGGATTTGAAGCATATGCTTTTTTTTTTCCAGAAGAAAAATCCAGGAAAGTTGGATATGAGATGCATGAAAATATAGCATCTTTTTAAAAGAAGTTCTTTTTTTTACTACTCTCTTTGAAACTTTGCAAGTTGATTTGTTTTCCTGTCCTCTCTGAATAAGATAGAAAAAGCAAGCCCTTTGTTTAAAACTAGGTGTTGTTATAGGAGGCTCCTTTTAGCCATGGAATTGCTAATAGGAAGTTAGCACCCACCCACCCTCCTAGGAAAATGAAATATACTAGGAAATGTTAAAAACACAGAATATTATATTTCCCTGGATGAGAAATGGAGAAACATGTTTTTAGGCAGAAAATAGACTCACTCTTAAGAGCCCCCACCATCCTCAATAGCCCACAGCAGATGTCCACACTTAAAGAAGAGATAAAGAGACAGTTAGGTCTATTCATAGGCAAATGCCCTCACCCAAGATCCAACAAAATTAGGATTAGCCCTCTACCCATCTCACCACATGGCACCTGGGAAGATTATAGCAAGACTCAACCAAGCTTGGGACTCAGGACAGCCTACAGAGTTGCCCCTGCATGGCCCCATGGGAATCTGACAACCAATCAGAGTAGGCACTCTCAGCATCTCTTCCTTTTTCTTCTTCACCCAATATCTTCAAAGCATGTCCCACTTCATTTCCCAATAAAGAGAAAAGTGAAAGACTTTATACTCTAAGATACCACTGATGATATCCAGTAAACTTTGCTTTGAACATGGTGTCTGCCCCACTCCCTCCCCATTTCAGCTATTTATTTGATTTATATGCTGCATCATTCTAGGTGAGATATTCATTTTATCACAGAAATACTCCCCAGCAATGACAATTGTAGTTTCTGCCATGTTAAGATATTTTTTCCAACTTTATTTCATGTCTTCTAGTTATTTTGAAACAAATTTTGAGTTGTCATAGTGGTACCTAGATCTTTTACTTTCTTTCAATCTTAAAACCCATTTTATTCATCAGTTCTGTTTGATCCTCTATTTTCATGTTTGTAACATCTTTGTCTTCTGTTTGTTGATCTTAAAACATGATAATGTATGAAACCCTTTTAGTTTCCCATTAATGTT
The DNA here is from genome assembly GCF_964273705.1 of Natrix helvetica. Classification (NCBI taxonomy): domain Eukaryota; kingdom Metazoa; phylum Chordata; class Lepidosauria; order Squamata; family Natricidae; genus Natrix; species Natrix helvetica. The sequence goes on from NC_138552.1 coordinate 148,214,338, forward strand.
TCAATTCCCTTTAAAGGATCTTCCAAAATCAATGCCAAGTCATTTGCAAAAGCCCTCAGCTTAGACATTTCTTTTTAAAATCTTTATTCCTGCTACCGTATGTGTGCTCTTTGTAAAGTATAGCTCAATCTTGCCCATGATATAAAGTTCTCTCCAAAGTTCTTATCATCCAAATCTTTGAATAAGAAAGCCCAGTTCAAATTTTCAAAGGCTTTCTCTGCATCTTAGAAAATTCATGTGGCATTATTATTATTATTATTATTATTATTATTATTATTATTATTATTATTATTATTATTATTATTATTATTATTATTATTTATTGCATGGTTAATCTTTGGTGAGATTCACAGCCTTTGGGGCTGGTTGGTAGCTCAACAGCTCGAGTACTAACCAAGGACCTAGGAACTGTTAAGGTAACATCGAAGGATATAAGCTGTTCCAAGTAGGGAGGTTTTTTTGTAGAATCAGAATGTTCAAATCTGATAAATTTAAAATTTCCAAATAGCGAAGTAGTCCTTTAGGTATTGCTCCAAGGGCTCCAATTACAATCGGGACAACACACGATTTCTTTTTCCACAGTCGCTCAACTTCAATTTGCAAGTCCCGGTACTTTGTGATTTTTTCTTGCTGTTTATCTTCAATTCGTGCATCACCAGGTATTGCAATGTCAATGAACCATACTTTTTTCTTTTCAACTATTGTTATGTCAGGTGTGTTGTGGGCCAAGTGCCTGTCAGTCTGGATTCTGAAGTCCCACAAGATCTTGACTTTCTCATTCTCTAAAACCTTCTCAACCTGATGGTCCCAGTGGTTTTTGCTGTACTCAAATCCAAACTTTTGGCACAATTTCCAGTGAATGATCTTAGCAACGCGGTCATGGCGTTGTAGGTAGTCAGTTTGTGAAATTTTGCTGCACCCACTGATCACGTGGTAGACTGTCTCGTCTTTCACATTACAGAGGCGACATTTGCTGTTGGTGGTAACATGTTGAATTTTTGCCTTCATGTAGTTTGTGGCTAAGGCTTGTTCTTGAGCTACCAAAATAAAGCCTTCTGTTTCTTTTTTCAGTGCTCCTGATCTTAACCAGTTCCAAGTTAGCTTTTGGTCAGCTTTGCCTTCAATACTTTTCAAGTATTGGCTATGCATAGCTTTGTTTTTCTAATTTTCAGTTCGCTTCTCAGTTACTTCTTTCTTATATTCAGCTTTTGACTTAGTTGTCTTTAAAAGGCCTCCTTTATTTACTTCCTTAATCATTGGTTGTTTACTTTTCTGGATGCAGTCATTCAAGCTGTGTTTTTCTTCTTCCACAGTCTGTTTTACTTGTAGGAGTCCTTGACCACTCTCTGCTCTTGGTAGATACAATCGGTCAACATCACTTTTAGGGTGCAAAGCATGATTCATTGTCATAAGCTTCCTTGTTTTTCTGTCCAAATTGTCCAACTCCAACTGGGTCCAGTCAATTATTCCTGCAGAGTATCAAATCACAGGTATAGCCCAGGTATTTATGGCTTTTATGATGTTTCCTTCATTCAATTTGGACTTTAAAATCTTGCGAATTCGTCGAATGTACTTGGCTGAAGTTAATTCCTTGACTTTATTATGCATTAAGTCAGAGGCCTCTAAAATCCCCAATTCTTCTGGTTTTACTGCCTTTATCATTTCTTCATTCTCAAGTTTTATTCCATCATCTTCTATGACCTTGCCTGCTTTGGTTGCCATTGTTGCACATTTGTCAATTCCAAACTGCATACCAATGTCTTGGCTAAATTATTTTGTGCTTTCAATTAATAAACTCAGTTCAGCTTTTGTTTTACCAAACAGCTTCAAATCATCCATGTACACCAAGTGCGAGATTTTCAGTCCTTTCTTTGCAAGTTCGTATCCACAGTTCATCTTCTTCAAAATGATTGTCAGTGGTATCATTGAGAGTATAAAAGTAGGGGTGAAAGGAATCGCCCTGGAAAATGCCTCGTTTAATTTCAACTTCACCCAGTTCTTCTTCATTAGCTATAAGCTTCGTTTTCCAGAGGTTCATTGAAGTTTCCATGAATTTTTGTATGTTGCTGCTGATACCAAAGATTTTCAGGCTTTTCTTGATCCAGCTATGGCAGTGCTTCTCAAATAGTGGGGCGGGCCCCCCAGGGGGGGCGCGAGGCTCCGTAAAGGGGGGCTCAGCTCAAATTATTTTATATATTTTTGTTTTGCAGGTTAAAGTTTTTTTTAATATTGTGTTCCTTTAAATCCTGTGCTCCTTTAAATCTTTTCTGCTACAGTTAATAAAGCTATTCTTTGTTGTAAATTGATCCACATTTCTTTCTTTTTTTATTCTCTTATACGTTAATAAGGATACAGTGTTATGCAGAGGTGTACTTATAACAATTTTATAGACAAATGATACTATTTACAGTCGCGCGGGGGGCGCGAAATGTTTTCTTCTTCCTAGGGGGGGGGCATGACAGAAAATAATTGAGAAGCACTGAGCTATGGGGAACTGAATCAAATGCTATTATTTAGCATTTAATAATTTAATATAGATTATTATTATTATTATTATTATTATTATTATTATTATTATTATTATTATTATTATTATTATTATTTTGCTCCAAATATTCCAAAAAACATCAAACACATTTTAATATTGTCCTTTAATTGTCTTTTAGGTTAAAACCCACACTGATCCTCATGAATAAATTTTTGCAAAATTATTTTCAGATTATCAGTCAGAATCATTGTGAATAACTTGTAATCACTATTCAGAAGCCATATAGTTTCTTGTTAAAGTCAAATATTGTTCCTCTTTAGGCATTAGTTCTATATTGATCTCTTTCAAACTCTCTGGCATCTTTCCTCCCTATAAAATAAAGTTCATTTGAGCATCGTATTTTTAAAAATTGTGAAGTTTGTAAAAGTTTATCCTTGAAACATTTATAATAAACACCTAGTAATTGGTGTGGTCCAAGTACTTTTCATGGTTTAATTTCTTTTTTATAGCTTCAGAAACCTCCATTATTGCTATAGGTCCATTCATAATTTGTTTCGGTTCCTCTGTAATCTTTGGTAAATTTTGTTTCTTTAGGTATTTATCTATTTTGTCCAGAGAGATATCACTTGCTTTAAACAAGTTGGAATAATATGGATGAGATGTTATTTGCATAGCCGTGCTATCTCTTAATACAATATCTTGTTCTTGTTTTTTTAATATCATTTCTTTTCATAATTTATATGCTCACTACTGCCTTGGTTTGTTTGCAAATTATTTTTTTTTTTTGCTTTACACAGTTATTTTTATTTACATTTTTTACTGGTAACATAGATAACTATTATAAAAACTTAATTTTGTTGAGAAATATTTATCTTCTCTGGAATTATTTTTTATCTTCTTCTTTTTCTCTTTATCTCATCCAACATAGCATATGTTTTCTCCTGTCTCCTCTTTCTGAATTCACCATTGTGTTGTATAAAATAATATCTTATTTTATCTACATTATTTTTAAAAAATCATTTAATTTATTTTTACAGTCCTTCATTATTGCTTCCCTCTATAACAACAGGCGGTGGTGAGACCCTTGCTCAAGAAGCCTTCCCTGGACCCTTTGGAGCTGGCCAATTATCGTCCTGTCTCCAACCTTCCCTTTTTGGCGAAGGTTGTAGAGAGTGTGGTGGCCTACCAGTTTCCACGACATCTGGAGGAAAATGATTATCTAGACCCGCGCCAGTCCGGCTTCCGCCCCGGTCACAGCACGGAGACGGCCTTGGTCGCGTTGGTGGATGATCTCTGGAGGGCCAGAGACAGAGGTTGTTCCTCTATCCTGGTCCTATTAGACCTCTTGGCGGCTTTTGATACCATCGACCATGGTATCCTGCTGCCCCGGCTGGAGGGGTTGGGGGTCCGGGGCACCGTTTTGCGGTGGTTCGGCTCCTACCTTTCTGACCGGATGCAGCGTGTGTTGGCAGGAGAAGAGAGGTCGACCCTACGCCCCCTTACTTGTGGGGTGCCACAGGGGTCGGTCCTCTCGCCACTCCTCTTCAACACATATATGAAGCCGCTGGGTGAGATCATCCGTGGTTTTGGGGTGGGATACCATCTGTACGCTGATGATACTCAGCTGTTACTTTTCCACCCCGAACCACCCCAACGAGGCCATCGAAGTGATGTCCCGGTGTGTGGAAGCCGTACGGATCTGGATGGATGACAACCGACTCAAGCTCAACCCCTCCAAGACGGAGTGGCTGTGGGTACCAGCTCCCCGGTTCAGCCAATTAATTCCATCATTGGCCATTGGGGGCATTCAACTTGCCCCCGTGGAGCGGGCGCGCAATTTGGGCGTCCTCCTGGATGCCCGGCTGTCCATGGATGACCATGTGACAGCCGTGGCAAGGGGGGCGTTCCACCAGGTTCGCCTGGTGCGCCAATTGCGCCCCCTACTGGACCGGGACGCTTTACGCACAGTCACTCATGCGCTGGTGACGTCCCGCTTGGACTACTGTAACGCTCTCTACATGGGGCTTCCCTTGAAATGCACCCGGAGGCTACAGTTGGTCCAGAACGCAGCCGCGCGGGTAATTATGGGGAGTACTAGGTACTCCCATGTGACACCGTTCCTGCGCGAGCTGCACTGGCTTCCTGTGGTCTATCGGGTGCGTTTCAAGGTTTTGATAATAATCTTTAAAGCGCTCCATGGCTCAGGACCTAGTTACTTGCGGGATCGTATTCTGCCCCATACATCCCTGCGACCAATCCGCTCGCACAGAGAGGGCCTCCTCCAGGTGCCGTCCACTAGACAGTGTCGGGGGGCGGCACCTAGGAATAGAGCCTTCTCTGTGGCGGGCCCAGCCCTGTGGAATGACCTCCCTCCGGATATTAGGAATACCTCTGACCTCCGCTCCTTTCGTATTAAGCTTAAGACCCACCTATTCCAAGCAGTTGGCCTGGCTCAACTTTGATCTAACCATATCGCTCCTGACGGGTTTTTACTGGGTATTTTAATTATATTTAATTATCTAGGGGTTTTTAAATACTGTATTTTAATTGTTTTATTTATCAGCCGACCTCCTCCTTGTGTATGTCTCGGTATATGTCTCTGCTATATGTTTGTTTTGTCCACATATTTATTTCATATGTTTCATTGTACGCCGCCCCGAGTCCTTCGGGAGAGGGTGCGGCTAAGAAATAAATATTTATTATTATTATTATTATTTCAATTAGTCTCCATCTAAAAGAACTGATGGCTCAATGGTTAAAGACACCAAGCTGGAAAATTGAAGCCCAGGTTCAAGACCTGAGCACTGCATGATGGGATGAGCTCCAGTTCCTACCCACATAAGCAGTTTGAAAGCATGCAACTGCAAGTAGATTAATAGATACCACTTCAGTGGGAAGATAACAGTGTTCCATTTGCCTCCGCATATAGTCATGCTGGCCACATGACCATGGAAGTATCTTCAGACAATGCTGGGTCCCTTGGCCAAGGAACTGAGATGAGCACCATGCCCTAGAGTCGGACATGACTGGACAGGAAAAACATTTACCTTTACCTTTAAAACTGGATTTCCTTTTATAAACCAAAGGTACCAAATTCGGATCCAAAAAGTGTTTAGTAGTATCTCTAGAAACTTTAGTAAAGTCTTTGAAATTCAAATCATATCTATTCTTGAAAAAGATCTAACTCTTTCAGAAAAGAAAGTGTATTCTCTTGAATTCCCATTTTTCCATCATCATATCAATAAGCCTTGAATTTTGCTTCAAATCAAAGAAAAAGTTTGGTAATTTGCCTTGAGGGATTTTAATGTTTTCCTGAAAAGTTGTATCCAGTTATGTGGAGATCACCTGTTTTATAGAATTTTTCAACTTCTTAACTCTTTTTCTTTTCTCTTTTCAAAAAAAGCCTCGATGAAACCTATTTACAAGAATTTCCTTGATTCTTTTTTTCAAAAGGTATAAATTTAGTATCAAATGATTAAATCAATTTAATACCAACTGATTTACCTAATTTATAACCCTATTCCTCAAACATTTTCTGAAGCAAATCCAGTGTACTTCTCTGCAAGATGCTCTAGTGAGCCCCCCTTTTTCTGTGTTTTTTTTTTTTGCACCACTTTTTGTAATTTTGTAATCCAATTGTCACATTCCGGCGTTCACGTTGCATACAAACAGAGATTCAGTTTGTTTGGTGAAAAACATTTATCGCTATCTAACAAACTACGTGATAACTGGCACTAAATGACAATGATACAAAGGTAATCAAATCCAAGTCAGTGCTAACCAAGTTAACACCATCACCCATATATATACCATTACCCCACTCAGCTCCACCCACAACTCCACCCAGATGACACCCACCCACCATCACCAATCACCATGACCCACACCTCCAGCCACACCCCCACTCAGTGGCATCACTGAGTAAAAGTGTCTCAGTTGCAAGGGAAAGAGAAAAAGACAAGCTTCCCTCCCCCCCCCCCCATTTTATAATCCCATATACTTAATACTTTCATCTCAAAGGATACTGTATAATTACAATCAGCATCAAAGTCTGGTTCATGTTACATTTATCTTTTTTTTTAGCATTAGGGTTAGTGCTTTGTAAAACCCACCAATTTCTGTACTCTTTTAATAGTAAACAAAATAATTCCTACAAAAGTCCAGTTCATTTGTGTATTTTAATCAATTTGGCCCAAACCTCATTCACCAAACAGTAATTTTTCAAAATAACTATATTATCCTTTATCCTTTATAAATCTTCCCATATCCATTTTATTAAACTATTTTCCAAATGTTTTGAAATTTGAAAGTGTTTTTTCCCCTCCTTTTTAATCCAGAATGAATGTTGAGTCGCCAAGTAGATTTCTTTTATCTTTTTGCTCGGAAAATCTCTTTTGATCTGTCAGTTAATTACATCTGAAAATGTTTAACAAATGTGGCTTTTGTGAACTTGTGTCCATGTAGGCTGCATTATGGCTGTGAGTTTCATTGAAATCCCTCAACTCCCAACTGCTCAACTCATGAGTCAGCTACAAAAATCACAGTCCCTGAAGTCTCTTCATAAGGATTGACTGTCCAGAGTTCAAATTGAAGACCTCCTTGTACAAAGAGACTCCACTAGCCAAAATTCATTGTTTGACTCCTGATCTCCACCACAATGTTGTTCACATTCCTTCAGGGATGTCTAGTCCATCATAGTTCCTCATCCAGAAGCTGATTACTTCTTGCTCTACTTCAAATCTAGATTAATTTTACTTCTCTCGTTCTTCTGGTTAGTTTTACTGTTAGGTAAAAAATAATAATTCCGTCTCTACTCCCAGGTTCAAAACAAATGTATTTAGTTCATTATTTCCAAGTAGTATTTCTTCAGAAAGGGACAGTTCGTAGCCAATATAAAACAGACAAGTAAGTCAATTTGTCTTCCTTACTTTTTAGGTTTCTTTAATGAACTCTTGTTCCATTTTAAATAGTGCAGTGAATTTCCGTTTAAAAAAACATAATCTATTTAGTGCTAATTTGACATTTGCAGTCTTGCAATCAACTACATTGATTTACTACATTTAAACATTTTCCCTCGTTTTGTAAGCTAAGAAAAGCTCTGGGAATTATTGCATTAATAACCAACACATTTTACCCTATCTACTTAGAAGGTTAACACAACTCCATGGGACTTCCTTTGAAGTAAGTGTGATTACAGGTATAATTTCACATTCACGTAAGGGTTTCTAGCTCTGGAGGACTTGAGCAATCTTACATAAGTCTGGAACCCAGAGAGTCCCTACTGCCATATTTTTGGTCCAGATCCTATTCAAATATTGTTCTTGTTTCAGCAACATTCTTTGCCCAAGAATCTCTATGACTCCAAATTGAAGTTAAATATAAAATTTCTTTGGACCCAGAAGAGTGTTTTTAATTTGTTTTTTTTTTAAATAATCCTGTGGAATCATATCATTTAGGAAATCATCTTTCAGGGAAAAAAACATTTCTATGTGGAAACTGGATATTTATAGTTTTCCTTTTTTGTATATATCACTTTTTCTGTATGTATTTATATAATTTATAGGCAGCCCAACTCCAAACCCTTGGTGACCTTCAATTAAAGAGTAAGAAATTATATTTTAATATCAAAGCCACACAAGCACATAAAACTTAGTCACCTTGTGCTCTTAAATTAAGCATGGCTCACCTTTAATTTTAAATTAAAATGCATTCTGTGAAAGAGGCCAAAAAAAAATATATCTCTTTGCTAGGAGCAAATAATTTCTCAAAAATAGAGAATGCACACACAATTTTCTCTCTCACCCCCACCAACCCCATGGAGACATATCTGTAATGACTGCTTAGAAGATTTCTTGTCTCCAATTCTCCAGGTTCATAATATATTACTTCAGAGGTAGCAACAGAAAAAAATGACTGGATTTTTCTGTGCTATTAGATTTCTTTGAACTGCTTTCTTATCCATGTCCAATGAATATTGAAAGCAGTAGGGCATAGACGTAAGGTGAGGATTAGGACCAGTGGTGAAATTCAATTTTTTAAACTACCAGTTCTGTGGGCGTGGCTTAGTGGGCATGATGCGGCTTGGTGGGCATGGCAGGGGAAGGATACTGCAAAATCTCTATTCCCACCCCATTCCAGGGGAAGGATACTGCAAAATCTCCATTCCAACCCCACTCGGGCCAGCCAGAGGTGGCATTTGCCGGTTCCCTGAACTACTCAAAATGTCCACTACCAGTTCTCCAGAACCTGTCAGAACCTGCTGGATTTCATTCCTGATTAGGACCCATTCAGTGTAATGTAGCAGAGCTGTTTAACAACATTGCAATATAAGTAAGAAACAAGACCAAATAGATTGGGGGACTGCAACACAATTCCATCCAGAATCTAATAACTACGATACCTCTCGACTCACTACATTGATCAACTACATATTCCTACTTTTTCAGTTCCATGTTAAAATTATGATGGTGGCATCTGAGCTGCAAAAGTCTTGGTAAGTGCTAGATGTCAAGAGAGAGTGAATGCTCTCTTTTGGAAGCCTGGTTAAGGTAGCCCTAATAGTAATTTAAGGAACAAAACCCACAAACCCACAAAATTAAAAGGTAAGTTATTTTTGGTGATTTTTTAAAAAATGACATTATGGTCAGATGGGATTCCATTGGACTTCTAAATTTCAGATGCAGGCCTAAAGAATTCCTGCATGTATCTCGCCATTTTCTACGTCAGTGATCACATTTTATCTCTGTCAGAGATGATGAAGAGGGCAGGGTGAAGTTTGCTAATGGAAAGGAAATAAGAGCCTTTATATTTGCTGGGTCATGAATCATGAGTTATCACTGTGATTCCTTTTGCTACTCAAGCTGCAGAGAAGCCTTTTCCTTGACTGTATTTGAACATTCAAAGAACTGTAAAATCAGTGTGCCCGTTCAATTTATAGGGGGTGATATTAAATTTTGTTTAGCACTTGATTGCATTGTTTCTTTCTATTTTTGTACTACAAGGATATAAGTAGAGCCTTCCTAGGTCAGGCCATGGGCCTTTCAGTCCAGCATTTGGATCCCACCAAAAGTGTTAATGAACGCTAGCCTAGGACTATATGCATTTATAGCAATAGGTAAGAGGTGGGTTCCTACCAGTTCGGACTGGTTTGGTCAGACTGGTAGTGGTTTGCTAGCCTGGGTCACTGGAACTGGCAATGACCCAGTCCTCCAACACCCCCAAACCGGTTCTCCTATGGAGCCGCCATCTTGATTTTCAGTTCTGCGTATGCGCAGAGCAATTATAATAACACAAAGTTCTTTTTAATATTTTTTTAACATTTTGCGCATGCACAGACCTACTTTTGTGGAAATGCACAATTTTTGCATGCCCCGAACTGGCAGTAATGCCGGGAGCAACCCACCCCTGCAATAGATTTCTTCTAAAACTACCTATCTCATGTCCTGACTGGCTTGGATCAGTTTCTACCATCTGTTTTCAGATATGTCTACATGGTGAGAGAAGGTGAAGAACCAACAGCTCTGCAGATGGTGTGAAATTGTAAAATTGAACACTTCTTACCATTGACCATGCTGATTTGGTCTACCGAAAGTTCTTGTTCAATGATGTCAAGAAAAACATAGGTTACCACACCCTTGAACAATACTAAGGCTAAGTTCATGGCAACCATTGGAAGCCCTCCAAATATCGACCGATTCTGAGAATTTCTCAAATTGCATGGTTGGCTGATTTAATATTCCTCATGGAAGAATGAATGTTTTCCTTCTGCATTCCAGTTTGTTTGTTTGTTTTCTGGATTTATACCTTTCCTTCTTATTACCAAAAAAATGGAGCTCAATGGAACTCTTTTCCTTTGGTGTTCCAGATCAACATTTGCCATTGTTTCCCAGCTGAGAAAATCACTGAAATAGCAGGCTGAAGGGTATGGGGTGATAGGCCATAAATTACTTATGCCTTCCCTGCTGCTGCTACCTCTATAAACAGTATATTATGAAGTCCAATAAATTTAGTATTACTACGTCCTGTCATACAAGTAATTCTTGGAAATAACCTACTGTAAGGCTTCTATTTTAAGATCATTCATTGGAGAAGTCAGATATGTTTTAGATAGGCATATGAAATATTTTTTTATTTAACTAAACCAAGGGTGTCAAACGCTATTTCATTGAGTGCTGCAACAGGGTTTTGTTTGACCTCAGTGGCCGGTGTGGGCGTGACCAGGGTGGACATAGCCAGCTTGACTTCACTCATGTTGTCATCGGGGACATTTGTGGTGGCCCAAGCATTCTGCCAGAGAAAACGGACTCCTGAGCTCCGTTTTCAGCTGCGACAGCCTCCTGCCACCCTCTGCCAGTAAAAAAAGTATCTTGGGGGAGCCGCATGTGGGGCCCCCGAGCTCCGTTTTTACTGGCAGAGGGCAACAGGAGGCCATCACAGTTGAAAATGGAGCCCAGGATGATCGCACATGACCCTCCTGAGCTCTGTTTTCATTGGCAGAGGGCAGAAGGAGGCCATCACAGCTGAAAACAGAGTCTGGCAGAGCTCTGTTTTTGCTGGCAGAGGCACCATGGACCAGTCCTTTCCTCTTTCTAGGGCGGCCCCACAGGCCAGATCTAAGCACCACATGGGCTGGATCCGGCCCCCAGGCCTTGAGTTTGACACCCCTGAACTAAACCAAAATATTTACTCTTCTGAAACGAACATACAGCCAGCATGCTATTATCCTTCAGGTTTTTTATTTATTTTTACTTATTTATTTATTTTTACATTTCTCTAATTATTGTATCCTCTCTCTATTCAAAAGGCAAACAAATCCAAAAATGTGTTTAATGTGGATTTAAAAGTTCAAATGAACTTTGGATTTTAAAAATGCAAATGGCTACGTATGGAGGTCAGAATGGATTTGGGAAAATATATATATTTCCACCACTTCAGAGGTGGTATTCAGCAGGTTCTGACCAGTTCTGGAGAACTGGTAGCAGAAATGTTGAGTAGTTCAGAGAACTGGTAAATACCACCTCTGAATGGCCCCAGCCCCATCTATTCTCTGCCTTCCAAGTAGCAGCTGATCAGGAGGGAATGCAGATTTTTCTCTAACCTTCCCCTGGAGTGCGAAGGGAATGGATATGTTATAGTATCTTTCCCCTGCCACGCCCACCAAGCCATGCCACACCCACCAAGCCATGTCCACAGAACCGGTAGTAAAAAAAATTGAATCCCACCACTGCACCACTTCCACCAAAATTATAGAAAGCAAATTGATTGATTCATTCCTAAGAGAAAATGGACTTTGTATGTTTTGTTTCAAGCTTTGCCTGAAGAATCGAGAAATGCAAATATAAGACATTTTATTATCTTGACACTTGTCTATGTACCATAACACTATCTGCATTGGCCATTCCTAATTTTAGCCATTTTTAACTGAAGACATCAGGGACCTCTTCCATGGATTTCTGTGGAGCAGATCTGTGAAAACTGCCCAAAAAACAAACCGTATATTTTGCAACAGAGAAGCACCAATTAACTGAATTCTGAGAAGAGACAGAAAAAGAATAAAATATATGTTTCTGAACTTTGATCAAAGAAACTACATTTCAAAAAGAGTGTTGTTTTTGAAAACAAAGAATGGGATTAGAAAAACTTGTTTTTTAAAAAAAACACTTTCATGGGGAATTTAGATTAAGAAATATGTTAAGGGAAGAGAAGGACAAGAATGCCTACTGGAAATCAATGAAAGCGAGAAATGATTACTGATATGAGTAGAAACTATTGAAATCAATGCAAACAACACATGTGCAATATAAAAAGCATGGAATAAAAGAGAAATAAGCTGGCCCCAAGAAATTAGAAGAAAAAACAACAATTCCTTTAAAGCATTGCAGACAAATGTTATGATCAAGCTGCTTTACCCTTTAATGCAATTCAGGAAAGATGAATGAATAGATGATACATACTAGATGATTAGATAGATGGGTGGGTGGTTGGTTGGTTGGTTGGGTAGGTAGGTAGGTAGGTAGGTAGGTAGGTAGGTAGGTAGGAAGGTAGGTAAATAAATAGATAGATAGATAGATAGATAGATAGATAGATAGATAGATAGATGATAGATAGATAGATAGATAGATAGATGATAGATGATAGATAGATAGATAGATAGATAGATAGATAGATAGATAGAGAGAGAGAGAGAGAGAGAGAGAGAGAGAGAGAGAGAGAGAGAGAGAGAGAGATAAATGACAGATAGACAGGCAGGCAGGCAAGCAGGCAGGCAGGCAGGAGTGTTCTGTGTCTCAGGTTGCATATTGTCCTAAATGTCCTGTCCCAGTGGCAAAATACATTATAAAAAAAGAAACAACATTTAAATTACATACGCAAAGTATTATCTAATTATTTAATGAATATAGTAATGAATATGCTAACTATTTCTAACTTCCTCAACTTTTGCCTTTCAAATGTGTTGAATGGGAACTCCATCTATCCAATGAGGCCAGTGGGGTACGGTACAAGAACGCTCTATGGCAACAACATTCTAGGACAACTTGACACACTTAGCTCTTTCGGTCTCTTCCCCCTTAGTGGTTGTCTTTCCTCAGATATTTTGCTATTCTGAATATGTTGAGGTTACATGACTCTTCTGAAACGTCTTGTAAATGGATCGTGCAATTTTGAATAGGAGATGTCCTTGGAGAATGAATATTAATATAGCATAACAGACCTAAGGTTCATCTCTGCCTGGTTGAAGGAGAGTATCTTACTGCTTATTTCATCTCCCCCTTTTGATAACCTGCCAGGTAAACAGACTTTGGAAAAGTAAATTCTAGGGAAGCAGATGACTAATTGGTTTGAGTTCAATACGATTCTGTGGAACCGTCCCCACCATTTCCAATTAAGATAGCTTTCTCCAACCTGGTGCCTGTCAATTAAGCTGAGACTCCTCTTCCCAAAAGCTCCAGCAAACCTAAAAGAGGATAAGATTGCAACCCCACCAAAGAATTACTGTAAATTCTTTGGGGCGGCCAGCTTGTTAACCTGGTTGACAGGAACCTCATATAAAATGCCCGTACAGAATTTTCTTCAATGATATTAAAACAGTTTTGACCTTGAGCTACAAGGGCACTGCTTATAGATTGTTCAAGAGTCGATCAAAACAGTGGTTTTGTGCAAAAAATTCATTAAATTAATGGTTTCAAGGACAGTCTGAAAGTGTCCTGAGTTTTGTTTTTCTTTTTTAATGGCACCGTGCACAAGACTTATCAGGAACTTGGTAGACAGTGTACTTCCTTGTGCAAGATACAGTACAAAATACAGAAGCGGATTGATTTCCTGTATCTCTGATTTCATACATGTTGCTGCTCACAGGTGGGTTGCTGCTGGCATTACTGCCAGTTCAGAGCATGCCAAAAATGCATGCGTGCATGTGCACATTTGCATCTAAAAAGGTCTGGGCATGCGCACAACGTTAGAAAAGGGGGGGGGGAAATACATTTTTGCAATGAAGGTTGTTCTGCGCATGCACAGAACCGAAACTCAAGATGGCGCCGCTGCTGAGACAACCGGTTCGGGGGCGTGGCAGGCCAAGTTACTATCTACTCACCCAAACCGATCCGAACCAGTAAGAACCAACCTCTGTTGCTGCTGTTACTGGCATTATTGTTGTACAGTCTGTGATAACAAGAAATCCCTGAGACCTCTACAGAGATTTGGCAACAGAGTAGCATCTAGAATTCCAGAGGATGGAGGGGGGAAATTCACATGGAATGATGTCCATTCTCCATCAATTATACAATGGTCTGAAAAGTATTTTCCTTCCATATTTGAATGAGGAGCCTCTTGTACAAGAGACTCACCTTTCCCCCCCGCTAAAAGAGGGTGAAAATTAGGGTGCATCTTATACACCAAATGTAGCCCCACCTACCCACCGGCCCCCACCCTTTGCCCTCTGCCTCCCAGCAACTTGCCTCCTTACAGAAAATGAGAAAATGGGGCTTGCAGAGGCAGCAATAGGCTATGGCAATCCCTGCAG